>NC_073303.1:132895460-133495460 GCF_027595985.1 Sorex araneus | reverse complement strand
TTTGTTATGAGGGGTTTTCATTACTTGGGTAATAAATCAGATCAGTCCCCAAATCAAATGATTTAATAATTTTGATTATTAAACAAAAGTTAAATGATAAAATGAAAATACAGAGAAGGGAAAAACAGTGGCCACCTCTTTAGTGCCTACACATAGTCAACATGTCCTCCAATACAGTCACTTGAGAACCATGGAGGTTTCCACCAAAATATCCTGTTTTCTGCTCTCTGTTTGCTGTCAGGACAGTGGCTGAAGGGCTGGGGAGAGAACTAATGACTACTTTGCTCTTTGTAGTTGAAGTTGTGCCATCTCAGCCTCCCTCTTCTCAGTAACTATCCTTTGCTCACCCGGCAGCTGGTGTCTGCTCATGCCCAGGTGTCATCTTGGCCCTCGGCATTGCAGAAACCTGGTCTAATCCCCAGTTCTGGAGTCTGTGGCCTCTGACCATAGCGCTGCCCCAGTGGGTGCGCTCTTCCATCAAATGTGGACGCACCTACCTATTGGCAGGTACCATGGACAGAGGGTAGCCCGCTACTGTGAAACAGAGCATGGACAGGAGTCCCTGCAGACAGCGAGGTGGCAAATGGGCTCTGTTCTTGTCCCTAGGAAGAGCAAGGGCTCTGTCCTGAGCACCTCCACTGTGTCAGAGGAAGGCTCAGCACACTGGGTCTTACCCAAGACATGCCCTTCAGGAGGGAGATTCCTGGCCGCTGGCTGGGACTGGGCAACACACTGAGCCAGGGATGTTCTTGACAGGGAAAGAATCTCCACCACCTCCCTCTGCTCACAGAGCAGCTGCCCAAGGAGAGACGAGCACATGCAGGGCCTCATTCCTTTCCTTCCTCCCCTCACTCAGCCTCGCACCTTTCTCCAGCACCCCGGATATGAGGGAAACTAGTCTTCCACATCAGTCCTGCTGGGTGCCAGGCCATGTCCCTTGCTCAGGGCACACACTCTGGTCTGTTTACTCCTCGGTCACTCTCAGCACAGGGATGGCCTCACTGCAGAGTGACACAGTGGTTCTGAGACTCCCCACAGTGTAACAGGGCATGTGAAGCCCTGCCTGGCTTGCTGAGGAGCATGCTCCCTGCTGGCTCACCTGAGCTCTCGACATCAGAAAATGCCCTCCCCACACTAGCCGAGACACACCAAGACAGGATGAGACCCCGGTTCCTGTTTCCCTGTTGTCCAGCCCCACCTCTCCCTAGTCTGAATAGCCTCCCTTTGGTGGTGACCACAACTCTTATGGTAGCTGCCTACAGTCAGAACACTCCTCAGCACTGGTGGGGCATCTGGAGACCTAGCCCTCCTGGGAGGAATCTTCCCGCTTTTTCCCTTAGGAACTTCCAACCAGCTCATAGATAGCTCACACTGGCTATTCCAGTTTCTCTAAAATTGGTTCAATATCTCGTCTTCTTATTTTTCTCTTATTGAATACTTTATTACTTGCTTGCTTTTTGCCGTTGGGGCTGGGAGGTGATTTGGGTTATATCTAGCAGAGCTCAAGGTCTACTTGGACTTAAAAACTTTCCTTGGTGGTTCTCAGAAAACTATACATGACACCAGGGATCAAATCAGGTGGAGATTTGGGGGGTCATGGGAGGGAAACTGGGGACATTGGTGTTGGAAAATGTATACTGGTGGAGAGGTGGGTGTTGGAGCACTGCATGACTGAAAGGTTATACTTAATCATGAACAGCTTTGTATCAATTATATCATGGTGATTCAATAAATTAATTAATTGAATGGTAGAAAAGAAAGACAGCCACATGGAAGGCAGGTGGCTTACCTCCTGTACTGTCTCTCCAGACAATGCTTTATCCTTTGCATGGGCTATTTCTAGATTTCCATTAATCCTCACCTCCCAGGACAACCATTTTTTAAAATTATTCATTAATTCTTATAAAGTTGTTCAAGATAATTCGATAATTTGTTACATTCCATATGCCAACATCAGTCGCACCACATTGCACCTGCCCACCACCATTATTTCCAATTAACCCCACTCAAGCCCCCCATAACAGGTCCTAAATAATTTATTTGATATTGCTTAATTTGAATAATTTAATAAAAAATGATAAAAAGTTTTATGAGAAGAAAGTGTGTGAAGATCATTGTGTCTCACCGTGGAGCCATTAAACCTTTGCATAAGCAATTACTAACATGCTGCTACATATTAAGCCTTGTGGGTTATTATTTTCTTAAAACAGATTAGTTGTCTTCTACTTTACATTCCATCCAATATGGTGACTACTCCTGATCTATCAGTAGTGTATTTGTGCTGTGTGCTCCAGAAATTCTAAAATTTTGAATGGGATGATACAACTGAAGTTAAATTTTTAACTGGAAGGTGACTTTGAGGTCTGGAAGCATCTCTGCAGTTTGTTGATCTTTTCTGAGATTTATTTATGAGTCTGAATCATGGCCTATTAATGAACGTATTTGGCACCAGAGGCAGTTCATGGGCATGACTGTCAGGCTCCTAGAAGAGCATGAGGATGAAGTCTCTCATCCCCAACTTTATGAGAGCCTGGAGATTTCGGTCAAAAAACTCACTTGCCTCTCAGGACAACCTATCCCCCAACAAATGCCCCAGAGAAATTCTCTTGTTTGCGAGGGCTATACCTGGCTTGCTAGGGCATCACCTCTGCGTACTGCTTAGGGGATCATATGTGATACCAAGGACTGAAGCAAGACTGGTCACATATAAGCCAAGTGTCATACTTCCTATACTACCTCTTCAGCCCCCAGAATACCTTTCAGAAAAGAAAGTGCATTTCTGAAGTTCATCTCACCTACAAGAATGCTTGGATCTGGCACTGTTAATTCCAAGTCCAGCTGGGAAAGGAGGACTTTTCTGTGCATCTCTTGGCAAGAGACACATCAATTGCCAGGAGGTTTCTGGGCACTGGGGAATCCTTGTCTGGTTTAGGAAGTCTCAGATTAACCACTATTGGCTCAACCTCGACTCAGAGTCCAGAGAACCTTTTATACAGCTCTGTTTTCCTTCATCAGAGACTGACGGAGCTGAGTTGGAATGGAAGCTTCACCACAAGATAGCTATTCTTTCTCCTGCCTCCTGTCCTCTCTCCTTCCTCTCTTCCTTTCTTTACTCCCTCCTTCCCTCCCTCCCTTCTTTCCTCCCTCCTTCCCTTTCTACCTTTCTTCCTCCCTTCCTACATGTCCTCCTTCTTTTACTCCCTCCCTTCCTACCTTTCCTCCTTCCTTTACTCCCTCTTTCCCTCCCTCCCTTCATTCCTTCCTGCCCTCCCTTGTCCCCTCCATCCCTTCATTCCTCCCTCCCTCCCCCTCCCTCCCTCCCTCCTTTCCTTCCTTCCTACCCTCCCTCCCCCTGCCCTCCCTTTCTTCCTTCCTTCCTTCCTACCCTCCCTCCCCCCTCCATCCCTTCCTTCCTTCCTACCTTCCTTCCTTCCTTCCTACCTTCCTTCCTTCCTTCCTTCCTTCCTTCCTTCCTTCCTTCCTTCCTTCCTTCCTTCCTCCCTTCCTTCTTTCCATCTTTTCCCCCAATACATCTCACTGTTTCTGTTCAATGGGAATTGGTAGTTAAAATTTAGGTCACATTTAAAAGACAATGAACTAAAGTAATTTTTTTCAGTGTTCCTTTGGGGGTTGGATATCTCTCAGCAGTGGGGCACCTGCCTGCAAGAGTAGGCTATAATTCCGATCGCCAGATTGGGATCTCCACATACCTGAATGCCATTCCTGTTCAGTTTGGGGGGATCCCCAGCACCAAAACAAAGTGTGCTGTAGGATATCATTGGTTTGTCCTTTCTCCCTTGCTATAAAGACTTTAGCTTTATCTGGTAATAATTGTTAAACTATTCTAGACTACACTGGTATGTCCTGCTCCCCTTGCCACTAGGGGCTTAGGTATATCAGTCAAGCCCATCAAGGTGCTCCCGAGTCACTCCCATTCCGAAATCACTTCTATGCTCTCTTTCCCAACTAATTAGCCTTCCCCCCTGATCAGATTCTGTTAATTTGTAAGGTCAGACCTTGGTAGGACAGTGAACTTGTAAGTTAATATTGCCTTGCTCCTCTCCTCATGTCTTGAATAGTTTACTTTAGAGCAATGTCCTTTTTGTATGGACAAAGAAAGACAGTTGTTAATATGCTTCAGTAACATGGGATTTAATTGGCTTTGAATATTATTTACTCCCAGGCATCTGCTTTCTCGACTTAAGCGTCAACTGCCCTTACTTCCCAGCACCCCCAAAAGCAGGGTCCCGACAAGGGACAGGATGGACCCAGGCAAGCGGTGAGTTATGTGCTACCCTGGCATCGAGATGTGCCTGGCCAAAGTGCCTAATGCTTAACTATATGTTAAGAGCTTGGTCATGAACATGTCATGTCATGATCCAAAAGCAATGATGAGACTAGGACCCTGCTAGGGATAGGAAAGACTAATCTGGCCTGAGCACTGTAGTCTGAGATCAAGATGACCCCAGGGGAGCAATTCTATAAGCTTAATGCATCTCTTGCTATGTCCATACAAGATGATTAATATTATGAATACTTATATGTTAGTTGGACAAGGAAAGGAGAAACACACCATTGGAATTTTGCTCTTGGGTGGGTGTCCTGCTGAAAGAGAATCTGTCCTAGAAGAGGCATCCCCTGAGGGAAAGAACTTTACACTTATTGATTGTGACCACACCTATGTGTAAGCCCCAACCCCTCATTCTTAGGAATTTAACTAGGCTGAAAGAGGGGGCTGGGGGCCGGTTCCAGTGCATGATCTGGAGAAGCTAGATCGAGATCCAGATCCAGAGCGAGAAGGAGAATGAAGTAGCATGGGGGAGGAAGAAGCAGGAGGAGAATCAGAGGAGAATGGAGATGGGAATTGAATAAACTGCAACTGAGACCAACCAGCCTGGCCCTCGTTCCTTCCTTCGCCTGCCTCATCATCTCCATCAACCTCCCCAGGGTGGGGGAAGCAGCTGGAGACTACCTAATGCGGATGGCGGGAGAGAGAGAGCGCCGCTGCCCTGTGCCCGGTGTGGTGCCCGCTCCCTCTTGCTTTTTGTGTGTTTACACAGTGTGGGATCCCTGGTGTGCTGCCACCAAGTGTGTGTGAGCACCTCAACCCAAGTGTGTGAGCCCCAGTGAGCACTGCATCCAAAAGTAAACCATGTGAACATCACAGCCAAGTGTGCAACCCCTGGTCTTCACAACAGCAACTGACACAAAGTAAATGAAGAAACAGATACGAAAAGTAAAATGTCCCTTACCTGAGGTTATGAAAAGGAGAGCAAGAAGAACCAGGTGAACAAAGCCCTGCATTCTGGATGCTCTTGCTAGGCAGTCCAGGAGGAAACAAACTCCCTCTTCCCTCTATTTTTAATTTTAACACTCTGGTACAAAGTCCAGCATTAAGTGACATCAAACCATAAATGGAATTATCAGTTCGGACTGGTCATATACAATAGGTCTTTTAATAGGACAGGGGAACCAGCCTTTATAACTATGACGTTACAGTTTTGGATGATGTTCCTGTCTCATAGTCCAACATGACTTGGGATAATTCAAATATCCATGGAAGGGAGGGGGTGTATGTGTGGTGAGGGTAGGAAGAGTTCATTTTTTCTTACATTCCAACTGTCCGCAAGCTTGAATGAGACACTATTCCTTCAAGTTCTAGTATTATTAGCCATGCTTCCCTAACCCCCATTGACTTGGCCATGCTTCTATACAACATTCCAAAAGGCCCTGAGTGGTGCTGACCACTTTGTTGCCTGTCCTGTGTTACTGTGGAATGTCAACGCCCCCACTCTGAGACTCAGTCTTACCCCCAGCCCCACGAGGACCAAACCCAGTGTCTTACACATGAGAGACGTGAGCTCTGGCTACTGCCAGCCCACCCCGGGCCTCTCCCACATTCACTCCAGCCACTCTGGATGGTTCCAAGTTTTCATAGCTCTCCACAGGGAAAACAACCCTGCAGGCCTGGGCTCGGCCCCCACTGCTGATCTCAGACTTAGTAAACTTCAGAGCAGAGCCTTTAACCTAACTTTCCAGAAGGTGTGTGGGTGACAGGCCAAAGAATACTGAAAAGGGAATTACTCGAAGTGCATCCTTTGATCTCTATCTTCCTGATTGTTCACTGGCCATTTCCTCTGTCACTTCTACCCCCAGTTGCTCTGATCATCTATTGCCCCTCAGTCTACAAATCTTGCCCGGAACCAGCTTTATCATCTTAGTCTTCAGTGCAATCTGAAAATAAAACCAACACCATCTTGAAGATATTAATCAGAGTTTTAACTTGTATTGAAAACACAATATTTGGAACTCAATACATTTGCATATATGTCATTCTGGGCTCTGGTCCCTTCCCCTTTATCTGTGTCATCACTTTATCTGTCATTCTCTTTGTGGAACTTCTTTTTTGTTTGTTTGTTTTTAATTTATTTTATTGAATCACCAAGTGGAAAGTTACAAAGTTCTCAGGCTTATATCTCAGTTATACAATGCTCAAACACCCATCCCTTCACCAGTGCCCATATTCCACCACCAATGAAAACAAAAACAAAACAAAAACAAAAACAAAAACAAACCAGTACACATCCCACCCTCACCCCCCAAACCCTCCCCCCGTGCGTGACTGATAATTTCACTTCCTTTTCTCTTTACCTTGATTACATTCCAGATTTCATCACACAACTCACTATTATTGTTGGAGTTTCAAAACAGACTCACTATTTTTGTTGGAATTTATCCCCCAAGAATACAGCTCTATTAACAAGGAAATATTTGATAATAAGTTTTCCACTGATGAGAATGAAGAGATAAAATGGTTTACAATTTCTGTGTTCTAGTAATTAAGTCCACGGAGATTTAAGTTGGAAAATGAATCATTTTCCTTCCTGGAACAGCATGTAGCAAAAGCTTAGTTCACAGTCTCCATACATGGTTGCAAGCACTTGCTGGAACCCCAAATCCTAAAGCTGTCTCTGATTCCCGCTCGTTCCACATCCACCGGCTGTGCAGAGGCATGGGCACCCGGGTCGAAACTCCTCTTTGTGAAACTTCTTGATTTACAAGACTCACTACAGAAATGATACTTAGAAAATAGCCCTGCACTGCCTCCAAGATTCACCAGTCTAATTTCTTCATGCAATTTGCCTTAGGGTCATCTTTCAATGTCAGTATCGATGCATCTGCCTCTCAGCATCAGGTTGCCTACAGACATGATTAGGTTCGCATCATTATCTCCTCAATGATCAGGCCCTACACAACAGAGCAGACTTTTGCTGCTGAGCCAACGCCTACGGAAAATACTGCTCATCAGAGACTTCATGTCAGCAACTGTACTGGAGCTCTTTCTCATGGATCTAGTAACTAGTCCTGTGGGTAAAGCAAAGCACAGTCATATATTGGCACTTCTGATGATGGGAAACAGCTGGTTCTGCTGTTAGTGATCATGGTATTGCATGTGAATTCAAACAAACCCTAACCCATTTTCTGTTAGCACCACAACTGTGGAATGCCGCCCACGGAAAGCACTACAATGCAAAAAACAAAAGTCTGAGCACCACGGTCATGAGTTTGGGACCAGCACCTGTGACACCTGTGTGATCACCCCTGACTGGCACATGTGTGACCAGCACAGCCAGCACTGTGACCAGAACGTGTTCAAGAACCACAAATAATGAGTGTGGCCCCTGTCAAGCACTGTGGCCAAGAATTCAAGCAGCATGACCTGCTGGATGGACCCCAATGAGCACCACAGCCAAACCTTATCATCACAACAATGGCATCAACAGAGGAAGGGAAGGGAGGGAGGAAAGGGCATGACAGTTACAATTAATAAAATAAATCAAATAGCATTTTATATTATTTTTAAATTTTACTTTGATAATATTCCATTCTAGTGTAGATGGAGGATTAAAAAAAGCTCTGGTGCCAAAGAGATAGTGTTTTGTAAGGGCCCACTCTGGGTTCATCGCCGGCACCCCAAATGGTCCCTACATCACCACCAGGAGTAATTTCTAAGTATTTCTGGGTGTGAACCCCTCAATAAAAGATATGATCTTTTAGTGAGAAAGATATATCTAGGACTTCACCAAATAAAGGGCAAATTATGTGTAAAATGTGATTGCTGCACTTTTCTGTATATTCTAAAGTACTAAGACTTTATTTTTGGTTTTAGGTCATATATGACCTCCCAGTGCTCAGGGATTACTCCTGGATCCATGGTGAGAGATCACTCCTAGTGGACTGGGGGACCATATGGGGTACTGAGGATCAAACATGCAAGCTGTACCACTGTTGCCCCTAAAATACTGAAACTTTAGACTTATGACAATAGGATTAAGTGTGTTAAGTGTTTCTGATGAAAGGTGTCACTGTATCACACCAAGTCAAGATTTGGACCAAGAATAAAGAAAAGTGCTCATTGATTTAGTGGGAGTAAAGCAGCTCTTTATTTTTCTTTATTCTTGGTCCAAGTCAAGATTTGGACCAAGAATAAAGAAAAGTGCTCATTGATTTAGTGGGAGTAAAGCAGCAGTGTGATCACTAATCTAGTTCTGAAAAGGTGTGTCTTTATAAAGACAAGCCTTAGATGGGAACATAGACAAATCAATGGATTAGGTTGTTGTTGATTTTTTCCCCAGGTATCCAACCCAGGGCCTCACACACGAAGGCAGGTGCTTTACCTCTGAGCTAGTTTACCTGACTCCCAAATAATGAGGAACTGCTGGGATGCAGCACTACGGTTGAGCTCTCCTCTTGCAAACTTTCCTTCTCAGAGAAATGAGGCCCTTGCTGAGAGGGAGTATCAATGCCCAGACATGGGCTTTTTGTTACTGGGGCTGTGTTCCAGAATACCTGGTCTTTAAACATGGTGGACTTTCCTTGGCAAGCTTAGCTCATTACACTCCATGACTGCTCACCTACTCACCTCCCTGGAATTTAATCAGCTCTACACAGATATTTCGTATCATGGGAGATTTTATGGACTTAATTCCAGTTGACTTTACACCTAATAATTTTATGGGCAGTTTTTCCCCAGGAAGTAATTTAACTTCTCTCCTATTTCCTCATTCTCCTTGAAGAGAGGGATAATGGGAAGGTGTGAGGGCAAAACTGATGCCATGACAAGCTACAGCTAACAGGAAGTCTCAACTAGGCCTTGGTTTTTGTTTCTCCAAGGCAAGACGTGCAGTTACTAGCAAACTCCCAACTGAGCAATTCAATTAAGAAACTTGGCAGTTGGATCTGGACAGTCATGAGGGGTAGCTGCACCCTTCTTGGGAAAGAACCCCAAACTGTTACTGTTGTTAAACAGGGCCGAGGTCCCACTGAAGGAGTCACATGAAGACAGGTTGTGATGCAATGAGCAAAATATCTTTATTGGCTAGTTCAAGCTAGGGCCATAGTCCAGAAGACTGACAGAGCAGTAGTCTTTTTGGAACAGGTGGCCCAAAAGTGAGGGACTTTTATAGCATAACTTTATATAACAGGTACTTTCTGTGAAACCCCCCTTTTGTCAAGCTTTTCAATACTTGAACTTAGCTGATTGGTTAAAGGTTGGAGTTACATAATGCTTGCATAAGACTTACATATGACTTACATGACGGCGGGGGGTGGGGGGTCTTTACCTGAAGCTGATTTGTAACCCTTAACTGACCCCACCATGATTATCTTACTTCGGGGAATTCATGACTCAATTTTAAGTATCTGTGCTCAGTTCCAGGAATCTGTGCTCAATTCTAGGAATTCTAACACTGAAAATTAGGCCTAACTTCTTCTGGCTTTTTTATTATCTTGTCATGGCACTGCCTTTGCTTCTCTATCTCTCACTGGTACCTGCTGTCTAATTGCTGACACTGATGTAATAAGGCCAATGCCAAAAATAACCCAGTATGTAAACTGCTCTTAATTCTGAACCCTATATAAACTGCTTGTGATTTAGAGTCAGGGTCTTTGTCAAGACTCCACTACATTGGATGACACTTGGACCCTAGCTTGGGCTAGCAATAAAGTTCCTTTGCTTTTGCATTATTGTGTGTGGACCTGGTCTCTCTGCAACTGGGGATCCAAAACTTGGACCCAACATCTGGCGATTTGCCCAAGAATCCCCTAGCAGTTGAAACTCCTCCACGTACAATATAGGGAATTTATTCAAGTTTTGCCGGTTTTAGAAAACCGGACTGAGTTTTTCCAGTTTTGGAAAACCAAACTAAACTGGGTCTTTCTTCCTTCTATAAGGAAATTTTCAGGGTGTCAGAATCTGAGTCAGGGGCGCACATTGTTGAACATGTTTTATGGCTATTGTGTGTCTGTTGTCTGAGTGTCGTGTTCTAGTTTTGTCATTTGTCCTGTTTCTAGTTAGTCTTTTTGTCTCTGGCTCTTTAATTGACCATTTAGTTATGGGTCCGAATCAGTCAACTCCAGTTTTTCTTGTAATTGATCATTTCAGTGATTTCAGGTCCAGAGGCAGCAACCTCACAGTAGAGGTGAAGAAAGGTAAACTGATAACTTTGTGTTCTGCAGAATGGCCGACCTTCAACATAGGTTCCCCCCCCCCCGCCCCCTGAGAGAACATTTGACCCCAAAGCGATTGCTTTGGTACAGGAAATTGTCTTAGTCCCTGGAGCCCATGGGCATCCTGATCAGTTTCCCCATACTTTTGTCTGGCAGGACCTGACAGAAAACCTGCCACATTGGCTGAGGCATTTCCTGCCAAACCCCTTCTAGGTACAAAGTGTTACTAGCCCCCTCCCTCCGGTGGGAACAGTCTGGAGAAATTGGACGACTCACTTCAGAAAAGGGCCAGAAAAGCCCAGTCTCAATCCTTCAAGATTTGGAGCCCTTTCAGAATTTCATTGACCTTGATTTAGGAGATATACTTCCCCCTTATGTTCCTGCCCAGGTTCCTCAGGTTGGACTCCCACAGGAGCCAATCATTTCTGCTGGGGAACCCTCGGCTCCCAGGGCCTTAGGCCAAGGACCTGCTTTTAGGACCTGCTCACAATGGCCAATGGAAATGGAGGTACCGACTTCCACCTGTGGGCCTTGCCACTGAGAGCCACTGGTCCTGTGGGAGGGGATGTGGGCCGCACTTACCAGTACCGGCCCTTCTCTTTCAGTGATTTATACAATTGGAAGGCCCCAAACACCCCGTTTTCGGAAAAACTCAAGGATCTTATTGACTTGGTAGAATCTGTCTTGTTTACTCACACCCACTTGGGATGACTGTCAGCAGCTCCTTAAGACCTTCTTCACCTCGAAAGAGAGGCAAAGGATATTGGTGGAGACTCTGAAGCACATCCTTGGAGTCAACCGTCGCCTGACTACTCAGAAGAACCTCATAGACAATGGATTTACCCTAACCCACCCCAATTGGGATTGTGATATGGCTGAAGGTAGGGAGAGTTTCTGAGTGTACTGCCAGAGTCTGGTGGCCGGTCTCCATGCAGTGGCTCGAAAGCCAAATAATCTAACTAAAGTAAATGCAATAAAACAGAAACCTAATGAAAGCCCCGCAGCCTTTCTAGGGAAGATTTAGGATGCATTTAGGCAGTACACCCCCCCATGGACCCTCAGGCTCAGGAGAACCAAACAGCCATGACTTTAGTTTTTGTAAATCAGGCTGCTCCAGATATAAGAAGAAAATTGCAGAAGATAGAGAGTCTAGGGGATCATACTATTCAAGATTTACTCAAGGTGGCAGAGAAGGTTCATAATACAAGGGAAACTCCAGGAGAAAGGGACAAAGATTGAGGCAGGAGGATCAAGTTTTCCAAGCTAAGGAAAACAGGAAGAATCAGAAGGAGTTAGCTAAGATTTTCTTTGCAAATGCCAAGAGGGAAGAAGTGGCCAAGGAAAGAGTATGGAAGCCTTGGCAGGAAGGCAAACCGCCCCGTCCTGGCCGACTTGAGAATGACCAGTGTGCCTATTGCAAAGAGAAAGGGCACTGGAGTAAGGACTGTCTCAAGGAAAAGAGAATTGAGAAATACCAACAAGGCTGGAACCAGTCCTGAGGCTTAGCTCTAATTCTGATGGCAGAAGACAGTGATTAGAGGTGACGGGACTCGGATCCCCTCCTGAGTAACCCTTGAAGTAGAGGGGAAACCAGTTGTATTTATGGCAGACACTGGGGCCCAATTCTCTGTTGTTAATAAGAACGATGGGAAACTATCATCTAGAACCAGTTAGGTACAAGGAGCAATGGGCACTAAGCCCTACCATTGGACCACCCATCCGAAAGTAGACCTAGGCAGCAAGCAAATGTTCCTCTCATTCCTGGTTATTTCTGAATGCCTGGCCTCTCTCTTAGAGTGACACCTTCTGACAAAATTTTGTGCCCAAATTTATTTTGAAGACAAAAGAGTGAGATGGGGAAGGACAACCTATTTAGGTACTGACTATGATGCTAAATGATGAATACAGACTATACCAGGGCACATCTCCTCAGGAGATCCCACTTGCTATGCAAGCCTGAATGCAGGAGTTTCCAGAGGCTTGGGCAGAGACAGCTGATGTGGGGTTGGCAACCCACAGGACTCTGATCCTGGTAGAACTGAAACCAGGGGAAGAGCCAGTCGAGTCTGCCAATACCCTATGACCACCGAAGCTAGATGAGGAATAATACCCCACATCCAGAAGCTGCTAGACACTAATATCCTGCAACAGTGTTGGTTCCTCTGGATCACCCCTCTACTACCTGTAAAGGAGCAAAGGAGTGGGTGGCAGGACTATTGACCAGTACAGGACCTGAGAGAAGTCAACTGGTGGGTTAAGGACATTCGCCCAACTGCTCCAAACCCCTACACCTTACTGAGCAGTCTGCCTCCAGACGAGGTATGGTATACTACTCTAGACTTGAAAGATGCTTTCTTCAACCTGTCCCTAGCTCCCCTAAGCCAGCACACTTTTGGGTTTGAGTGGCACAATGAGGACCCAGGAATCTTGGGGCAATTGACGTGGACAAGGCTACTAAAGGGCTTTAAGAATTCTCCCACCCTCTTCAACAAAGCCCTCGGTGAAGCCCTAAGTGAGTACCAAGCCTTACATCCTGATTTGACCATACTCCAATATGTAGATGACCTATTGCTGGCATCATCCAGTAAGGAAGCCTGCAGGAAAGGGTCCAAGGAACCTTTGCAAACTCTGAGGAACCTGGAGGACAGCTATTGCTAAAAAGGCTCAGATTTGCAAGGAGGAAGTGACTTATCAGGGGTATAAGCTAAAAGGGGGCTGCCGGTGGCTTACAGAAGCAATGAAAGATACTGTCTTACGACTCCCTGTACTGTCCAACCCATGGGAAATTAGAGGATTTTAGGGTCTGTAGGATACTGCAGGCTGTGGACTCCAGGGTTTGCTGAGATCGCAAAACCCTTATATGAGGGAAGTAGAGAAGGAAAGAATTGGGATTGGACCCTCTAGATGGGGGAAGTGTTTTATATATTACACCAAGCACTATTGGAGGTGCTAGCCGTGGCTCTGCCTGACCCCACTAAGCCTTCCCAACTATTCATAGATGAAAAGAATGGGGTGGCCAAAGGGGTGTTGACTCAGCTCTTGGACCCTTGGAGACGTTCAGTCTCATACCTTTCCAAAACACTGGACCCCATAGTGGCCAGCTGGCTGCCCTGCCTCAGAATAATTGCTGCCACAGTCCTCTTGGTTTGAGATGCTGAAAAACTTACATTTGATGAACAGTTAATTGTCACCACCCCCCACTCCATTGAGATGGTACTAAAACAGGCTCCAGGGTAAACAGGATATCTGTTGGTGCCCAACCAGATCTGTTATGATGAGCCTGTGGAGACTGACCCACATGTGGGAAGGAACACAGACCTCATGAAAATAAGCGAGCCATGACTTGTGTGTCCGGACTGGTTTAGAAATGGTTAAACATCTCTTCCTTTGACTGCCTTTTAGCTCTTAGTGTTACATAGAGCAATCTTCCCTTCCTCACAGATTCTTAACCCAGCTCAGCTTTTGGAATATAGACATTCTCTCACATCCCCTTAACACCACATGTATGGGGCTATAACCCATGGTGCCAGAGGCCTTTGGGTTTGCATTCTGCTCCTGAATTTGTTGACTATTTGGATTACAGATTCAACAGGACAAAATATTCCTTGATGTTTTATTGTCCCTCTTATAAACCCCTTTTCCCTGTTAATGATTTCTCTGTACTGAGTGCATCAGATGTGTGTATGTAGAATGGTAAATAAAAGAGACTGAGGGACGCTTCTCTATGCTTCTCTGCCAGAGTGATCTAGTAGCCCTCCAAGCCAATTAAAAATTCTTTTTGCGATTTTATCTCTGCACCCCCAACGGAAAGAATATTCACGCAATAGATATCTAATGCCCGCTTGATCCATTATCCAGGGTTTTTGTTGGACACTCCCTGCATCCTGTTCCATGGGCATACCTCCCTTAACCCTGCCACCCTGTTGCCCACACCTGATCTGGAAGTCCCACTGCACATGTACTCTGAAATTTTATCTGAAGTAATTTCCTTCAGAAAGAACTTGAAAGACAAGCCATTGACTGACAGTGATCTATTATGGTTCACAAATGGAAGTAACTTTGTGAAGGAAGGACAGCGACATGCAGGGCAGCTGTGGTGGACAGGAAAGGGGGATGATCATATGGTCAGAAAGCCTTCCTAGAGGCACTTTGGCCCAGAAGGCTGAGCCTTAATTAAAGCCCTTGAGATGGCAGAGGGCAAGAGGCTGACTGTGTACACGGATAGCTGTTATGCCTTCGGTACTGTGCATGTTCACAGTGCCCCATTAAAAGAATGAGCCTTCTTGACAGTGGAAGGCAAGGAAATAAGGAACAAGACAGAAACTTTGAGTTTACTGGCGGCCATTCAGAAACTTAAGGCGGTTGCCATGGTCCACACCCTGGGACAGCAAAAGGGATCCAGTTCGGAGGCAAGATGAAATCGAGTTGCTGAAAAAGCTGCAAAGACTGTGGTCTTTTATCAGAACACTGCAGAGGCAGATACCTTCGCCCTCAGTCTGAACTTGCCACCACCAGGTATGTGATCGTTACCCTCAACCCCTGAATATTCCTTAGAAAATGTGAGGTGGATAAAACTGAAGATTGGGGTGAATGGAGAAGAGGACGGGTGGTACTTGGACCTGGAACAGCGGCTCATACTACCCAAGGACTTGGGCAGACATATCATCCTGCATCTGCATCGCTCCACCAATCTCAGAGGAAGGACAATGCTCACACTCTTGGAAACTGCAAAGCTGCGGTTCCACCACCAGTGCCAGCTTACGTGGAACACAGTAAACAGATGCCAGGCCTGCCAGGTCATGAGACCAGGGAAGGTGGATGGTATCGGGCATTGATTCACCACTCTCACGTCCATAGAGCTAGCTCGTGGAAGAAGGAAGAGGCGTGGAACAACTGGAAAGCTACAGCTAACCTGACCAATCCCCTGAAACTGAAACTGACTCATCACCACGCCTGATTCAGCTACCATTCTGAAACTATTCCTGTTTCTTGTCATCTGGAGCCAAATGGGAATGACTATCAATGCACATACTGACCTGAATCCTCATAATCCCTATCAGATTACCTGATACTACTTAATGGAAAGACTGACGCTGAGCTCAACAGGTTCAGTGGTATATATCCAGTGGGCACATGGTGGCCAGATTTATACTGGAGTCTGTACAAACTGTAGACATGGATTGGGCTTGTCTACAAGCTGGAGTGAGCAGGGGGTTAAGACCTTTAGGTTCTATGTATGCCCTGGGCATGAATGGGTGAGTCAGAGTTATGGGGAAGGAAGGAGGTTTCTGCTACTGATGGGCGTGTGTAACTTCCAATGACGGGAATCATAGATGGCAGGTGACTGAACAATATTTGATAACCATGCAGTTTGCTGACCCAAGAAAACGTCCATTTCTTTCTGGAAAGACTCCTATAACCCGTACTTGAGAGATAAAGAAGCAAAGGCAGAGCCATGACAGGCTCATAAAAAAGTCAGAAGAACGTAGGCCTAAGTTTCAGTTCCAAAATTCCTGGAATTGAGCACAGATGCCTGGAATTGAGCCTTGATTTCCCTGAAATGAGATAGCCATGGTGAGGTCAACTGAGGGTTACCAATCAGAATCAGGTAGGGAAGCCCCTCTATATAACCCTTATGTAACTCTTATGCGACCTTTATGTGACTCCAACTTATAACCAATCAGCTAAGTACAAGTAGCGAAAATACCCTCAGACTGTGGCCAAAATAGTGGTCCATAGAAAGGTCCTGTTATATAATGGTATGGTATAAAAGCCCCTCTCTTTTGAGAGTTGGGGCCACTCATTCTGAGAAAGCTGCCACTGTGTCAGTGAGCCGGACGAGGGCCCTAGCTCAAGCTAGCCAATAAAGACCCTTTTCTTATTGCAATGCAACTTGTCTTTGTGCGATTCCTCTGGGGATATCTCGGCCTGGTTTGGCTTGTCCAAGATCTCTCATTCTGGAGGAATCACCCGAACATGGGGCAAAAGGGTGCACCACTTTCTTTTTCTGTAAAGGCCTAAAGTGCTTCTAATTATCTGGGTGGTTGACAGAAGACCTAAGCAGACGTGCAGGAGGGCTATCAACCTGGGGTCAAGGAAGACGTTCCCAGCCCCAGGGAATTGGTGGGGACTGTGGGTCAGTGCTATAGGAGAATGATGTGGAGTCCAGTCTCAAGTTGATACAGACACATAATCCCATATCTGGGTGTTTCCAACATGGAATCCAGTAACTTTTTGCCTACCTATGGTATTTCAGGACTCACCAAAGAGGATCCTCTGCCAGACTTTCTTTTTCTCTCTCTTGATTACTCTACCACTCTCTTGCCTTTACTTTCTCTTGATGAACATGGAACAATCTCAGATTCTCTCCATCCTATCATTTTAAAGATGTTAAAACAAGAGCTCTCAGACTAGATGATGAAAAAGGGAAATTTATCACTTTTTGCAGCACCAAATGGCCCACTTTCAGCGTGGGGTGGCCCCTGGATCATCAGCCGGTAAGTCTGTTTTGCCTTGGCCAGTGAGTCTTCTGCGTTTCTGTTCTGCTTTTTGCGTTTCTGAGACTATCTCTTATCTCTTTCTCTATAGTTGGCATCTGATTATCTGGTTATGAAGGTTGGCATATTACTGAGGTAAATACGCTTGGTGGGTTGCCAACCACGGGTCATGGGAGACGTCCCCATCCCTCCTGGAGAGGAGAATATTCCTCTGTTTGGTTATGTTTTCAGTTTCTCTCAAACCTCTGGTAATTCTGCAGTGATCTAGCAGGTTGCTCCCACAAAACAGAATGTGGATAATTTGTTTTCCTTTGCATAATTTTTTTGCATTCCCTAGGGGTCTCCTTTTTCTGTCTCTCTCTGAAACAGACTGATCAGGATGGGAAATGGGGGGGACAGGGTCCCAAAGGGGCAACAGGGTTAATTTGCCCTGGGGACCTCACCTTCCTTTCTCAGTCCATTAGTTTTCTCTCTGACATTCCTGCAACATGGTTGCCCATTTATGTGAGGTGTGTAGTCAGTTCATTTATTCCCGTCCATCTGTGTGGAACACTTGAATGTTAGAGCTCAAAGCAGAAGGGAACAAGAGCTTTGTGAAACAGTGCAAAAAAATTAGGCTTTTTTTTTTATATTATCATTTTATTCTAATTTCTTCTCTACTGAGACATAATAGATTATGAAAGATACTTTGATATCATGGTCAGATTATGATATATAGATACTCACTTCATGGTGGAGAAAACAAGTTTACCTCAGTTTTAAAACACAAAATGGTATCTGAAGTAATAAAAAAGTTAATTCAATTAAGGTACATTTAAAAATAATTACTCTGAACTTCCATAATTATCAGGGGAGGATACAAATGATAATTGAAGTAACAAAATGTTCTTTGCAGGATGAATTTTTACCCTAGTTTAAAAATTTTCCAAGAAATTAGGTTATAAATATGTGATCCTTGAATTTCTATTAGTGTCTTAGTCTTTGTATCTTCATCTAAACATTTAAAAACTGGAGATACAATGTGGAATGCTTTTTTTTTATATAATTTATTTTTAATTAGAGAATCACCGTGAGGGTACAGTTACAGATTTATACACTTTTGTGCTTATACTTCCCTCATACAAAGTTCGGGAACCCATCCCTTCACCAGTGCCCATTCTCCACCACCCGTAAACCCGGCGTCCCTCCCACCCTCCCCAATCCCATCTCCCCCCCACCCCACCCTGCCACTGTGGCAGGGCATTCCCTTCTGTTCTCTCTCTCTAATTAGCTGTTGTGGTTTGCAATAAAGGTGTTGAGTGGCCGCTGTGCTCAGTCTCTAGCCCTCATTCAGCCCGCAACTCCCTTCCCCCACATGGCCTTCAACTACAATGTAGTTGGTGATCGCTTCTCTGAGTTGCCCTTTCCCCGGAAGGTGAGGCCAGCCTCGAAGCCATGGGGTCAACCTCCTGGTACTTATTTCTACAGTTCTTGGGTATTAGTCTCCCACTCTGATATTCTATATACCATAGATGAGTGCAGTCTTTCTATGTCTGTCTCTCTCTTTCTGACTCATTTCACTCAGCATGAAACTTTTCATGCCCATCCACTTAACTACAAAATTCTTGACTTCCTTTTTTCTAACAGCTGCACAAAAGTCAGATCAAAATGGATTAAAGACCTCAACATTAGACCACAAACCATAAGGTACATTGAAGACAAGGTCGGCAAAACCCTCCACGATATTGAAGATAAAGGTATCTTCAAACGTGACACGGAACTAAGCAATCTAGTAAAAACAGAGATCAACAAATGGGACTACATTAAACTAAAAAGCTTCTGCACCGCAAGATATACAGTGACCAGAATACAAAGACTATCCACAGAATGGGAAAGGATATTTACACAATACCCATCAGATAAGGGGTTGATATCAATGGTATATAAAGCACTGGTTGAACTCTACAAAAAGAAAACATCCAACCCCATCAAAAAATGGGGCGAAGAAATGAACAGAAACTTTACCAAGGAAGAAATACGAATGGCCAAAAGGCACATGAAAAAGTGCTCTGCATCACTAATCATCAGAGAGATGCAAATCAAAACAACCATGAGATACCACCTCACACCACAGAGACTGGCACACATCCAAAAGAACAAAAGCAACCGCTGTTGGAGAGGATGTGGGGAGAAAGGGACCCTTCTACACTGCTGGTGGGAATGCCGACTAGTTCAGCCCTTTTGGAAAACAGTATGGACGATTCTCAGAAAACTAGAGGTTGAGCTCCCATTTGACCCAGCAATACCACTGCTGGGAATATATCCCAGAGAGGCAAAAAAGTACAATCGAAACAACATCTGCACATGTATGTTTATCGCAGCACTGTTTACAATAGCCAGAATCTGGAAAAAACCCGAATGCCCCAAAACGGATGACTGGTTGAGGAAACTTTGGTACATCTATACAAAAAAATTAGGCTTTTAAGTTTAATAACAGAGGTACAGAAGCCACCAAAACAGAGTTTTCATAAACACTGACAGTTCAAGTGTTTTCTTATCCTGCTAGTAAAAATCAATAACCTTTTTCTGTGTTTGTATTGGGAAATTGTAAAGTATTTGGTGTATAAAGCTTATGACTTGAAATAGCTAAGGTGTAAAAACAATTGAAATTAAGCCAAAGAAGGTTTTCTCATGTTTCATGAAAAATTGATAGTTCAAAGGCCCTCTTATGCTGGTGTGTCAATTTTACACATTTGTTTTGTTTTCCCTTTGAATTAGAACATTTCACCTAGAAAACTTTGTGAGCTAAAAAAATTATTATGGTACATGAAAACAGGTTCAAGAGTAATGGTTTATCTTAAAATGTGAGTGTTTAGAGTTATAAGATTGGTTGCAAAATTTTGACCCTATCCGTTTTTATTTGATCTTTGAGATTTTTAGTAATTTAAATTTCTGGAGATGATCAGCAAAAAGTTAATAATGGGTTAAAAAGTCATCCTATAGTCTGAAATGTTTCAAACATATAGGGCATTCCTGCTTGAGCTGCAGACCAGTTTTCTTTTTACTGGAGATAAAAAGAGAGAAATGAGACACTTTAAAATTTAAGTGGCTACAAACAGCCCCTTTGGCCTTGGAAAGTGCATAGGTGAGCTGCAAGGCCCTGTGCCACCCCAGCAATGACGGTGATGCCCAAATGAAATAGCTAGTCCACTTTCTGCAAGTGTTTTAACTCTTTTGTATCTGTTTCCCTAGAAATTGGAATTCTAGAGAAACAGCTTAGTATGTTTTGATTAATTCCTAATGTGAAGGAAAGTTTTGCTAGTTTATTTTAAGTTAAGAAATTGAAATCTAAGTGTAAAAGGTTTTTAAAAATTTTAACTAACATATTAATATTTTTTATTTTTTGTTTTATTTATATATTTAGTGGGTCCGTGAGGGCACAGTTACAGATTTACACAGTGTTTCCCCCATACAATATTCGAGCACCCATCACTCCACCAGTGTCCATTCTCCACCACCAATGGACCCAGTATACTTCCCATCCCCCAATATCATCCCCCCTCCCTGCCCCACCGCATCTCTGGCAGGGCATTCCCTTTTGTTCCCTCTCTACTTTTGGGTGTTGTGTTTCGCAGTGGGGGTAGTGAGTGGCCATCATGTTCAATCTACATTCTACTTTCAGCACGCATCTCCCTTCCTGAGCGGGTCCTCTATCCACATTTTACTTGGTGTTCCCTTCTCTATCTGAACTGCCTTTTCCCCCAGCATGTGAGGCCGGCTTCCAACCCATGGAGCCAACCTCCTGGTACTTATTTGTACTATTCTTGGGTGTTAGTCTCCTACTCTGTTATTTTATATTCCACAGATGAGCGCAATCTTTCTATGTCTCTCTCTTTCACACTCATTTCACTTAGCATGATACTTTCCATGTTGATCCACTTATATGCAAAGTTCATGACTTCATCTTTTCTAACAGCTGCATAGTATACCATTGTATACATGTACCAACGTTTCTTTAACCAGCCATGTGTTCTTTAACTAGAAATGTGTTTTGAGGCACTCGCGTTTTTTCCAGATTCTGACTATTGTAAACAATGCTGCGATGAACATATAAATGCAGATGTCATTTCTACTATACTTTTTTGAATCTCCGGGATATATTCCCAGCAGTGGTATTGCTGAATAAAATGGAAGCTCAATTTCTAATTTTTTTTTTGCTTTTTGGGTCACACCTGGCGATGCACAGGGGTTACTCCTGGCTCTGCACTCAGGAATTACCCCTGGCGGTGCTCAGGGGACCATATGGGATGCTGGGATTTTTGAACCCGGGTCGGCCGCGTGCAAGGCAAACGCCCCACCCGCTGTGCTATCTCTCCAGCCCCAATTTCTAATTTTTTGAGAATCGTCCATATTGTTTTCCAAAAGAGCTGAACCAGTCGGCATTCCCACTAGCAATGTAGAAGGGTCCCTTTCTCCCCACATCCTCACCAACAGCGGTTGCTTTTGTTCTTTTGAATGTGTGCCAATCTCTGTGGTGTGATGTAGTATCTCACACTATGGTTGTTTTGATCTGCATCTCCCTGATGAGAGCATTTTTTCAAGTGCCTTTTGGCTATTCATATCTCTTTCTTGGAAAAGTTTCTGTTCATTTCTTTGGCCCATTTTCTGATAGGTTTGGGTGTTTTCTTCATGTAGAGTTCAACCAGTGCCTTATATACCCTTGATATCAACCCCTTATCTGACGGGCATTGGGTGAATATTCTTTCCCATTCTGTAGATTGTCTTTGTATTCTGGTCACTATTTTTTGCAGTGCTGAAGCTTCTTAGTTTAATATAGTCCTATTTGGTTATCTGTTTCCATTGGTTGATCAGTTGCATGTCATCTTTGAAGATACCTTTAGCTTCAATATCATGGAGGTTTTTGCCAACCTGGTCTTCAATGTACTTTATAGATTCTGATCTGATGTTGAAGTCTTTAATCCATTTTTATCTGACTTTTGTGCATGGTGTCAAGTCTAGGTCTAAGCCCATATTTTGCAAGTAGTTTTCCAGTTATGCCAGCACCATTTGTTAAAGAGGCTTTCCTTGCTCCACTTCACATTTATTGCTCCCTTATCAAAGATTAGATGTTCATACATTTGGGATTGTGTATAGGATATTCCACCCTGTTCCATTGGTCTGCAGCTCTGCCTTTTTTCCAATACCTTGCTGTTTTGATTATTACCACTTTGTAGTAGAGTTTGGGGTTGGGGAGGGTGATGCCTCCCAACATCTTTTCCCCAAAAATTGCTTTACCTATTCATGGACGTTTGTTGTTCCATATGAATTTCAATATTGCTTGATCCATTTCTTTGAAGAATTTCATGGGTATCCTTATAGGGATTGCATTGAATCTGTATAATGCTTTGTGGAGTATTGCCATTTTGACAATGTTGGCTCTCCCTATCCTTGAGCAGAGAATATGTTTCATTTGCTCATGTCCTCTTTTATTTCATGAAGTACCGTTTTATAGTTTTCTTTGTAGAGGTCTTTTACTTCCTTCATTAAGCTAATTTCCGGGGTACATGATTTTCTGGGTTCTGATTGTGAATGGGATTTCTATTTTCATGTCCCTTTCCTCTGTCTCATTGTTTGCAAATAGGAAGGACATGGATTTTTGGGTATAGCCTGCAACTTTACTGTACAAATCTACTGTTTCTAAGAGTTTCTTAGTAGAGGATTTAGGCTTCTCTAGATATAGTATCATATCATCTGCGAATAGTGAGAGTTTGATTTCTTCCTTTCCTATCTGGATGCCCTTAATATGTTTTTCTTGCCTAATAGCTAGTGCAAGTACTTCCAGTACTATATTGAACAAAAGTGATGATAGTGGGCGTCCTTGTCTTGTCCCTGATCTTAGAAGAAAGGCCCTTAGTTTTTCCCCATTGAGGATAATGCTTGCCATAACTTTGTGTAGATGGATTTTACTATCTTGAGGATAGTTCCTTCAAAACCCTTTTTGGTGAAAGTTTTCATCATGAACAAATGTTGGACCTTGTCAAATGCTTTCTCTGCATCTATTGATATCATCATATGGTTTTTATCTTTACTTTTGTTGATATGATTGACTATCTTGACTGATTTCCGAATGTTAAACCATCCTTGCATCCCCGGGATGAATCCCACTTGGTCATAGTGTATGATCTTTTTGATGAGTTATTGGATTCTATTTGCTAGTATTTTGTTGAGGATCTTCGCATCAGTGTTCATCAGGGATATTGGTCTATAATTTTCTTTGTTAGTGGTATCTGTTTACTTTTGGTATTAGGGAGATATGTGCCTCATACAAACTGTTTGGGAGAGTTCCTGTTTTTTTAATTTCCTGGAAAAGCTTGAGGAGAACTGGCAACAGGTCCTCTTTAAATGTTTGGAAGAATTCTCCAGCGAATCTATCTGGACCTGGGCTTTTGTTTTTGGGAAGACTTTTGATTACAGTTTCAATTTCCTTGATATTAATGGGTCTATTCAGGTATTCCAAGTCTTCTTGATTCAGTCTTGGGAGATTGTAGGAATCAAGGAATTTGTCCATTTCTTTTAGGTTCTCTTGTTTCGTGGCATACAGACTTTAAAAGTCGTCTCTGATCTTTTGAATTTCATTGGTTTTTGTTGTGATGTGACCTTTTCATTTATGTTTTAGTTTATTAAGGTTCTCTCTCTTTCTTTGTGAGTTATTAATAAACTTGTTTATTCTCTCAAAAACCAGCTCTTGGTTTCATTAACCTTTCAGATTGTTTCCTGGATTTCCATGTCGTTAATTTCTGCTTTATTTATTATTATTTCTTTCCTTCAGTCTGTTTGGGTTCCTTTTTCTGGTCCTTTTCTAAGGAAACCTGTGAAGTCAAGCTATCTATGTAGGCCCTTTCTTCCTTCCTGAGGAATATTTGAAGAGCTATAAATTTCCCCTTTATAGCAGCTTTAGCTGCATCCCATAGGTTTTGGTAGCTAGTGTCTTCATTCTCATTTGATTCGAGGTATCTCTTGATTTCTTCCTTGAAATCTTTCCTGACCCACTTATTGTTCAACACTCAGCTGTTTAATTTCCAGGTTTTTGCTTTGTTCCTCCGCTGCTGTGTGTGATTAGTTTCTAGCTTCAGTGTATCATGGTCCGAAAAGATAGTTGATACAATTTCTATTTTTCTGATTCTATTAAGGTATGTTTTGTGGCCAGTATGTGGTCTATTTTGGAAAGTGTTCCATATGCACTGAAAAATAATGTGTATTTTTTCTTTTGGGGGTGTAAAGCCCTGTATAGTTCTATTAGGCCTCTTTCTTCCATTTCTTATTTCAGAGTTAGTGTTTCTTTGTTGAGTTTTGTTCTTTTCCATCTATCCAGAGGTGATAAGGAGGTATTGAAGTCTCCAACTACCAATGTGCTGCTCACAATGTCCTTCTTGAAGTCTGTTAGAAGTTGTTTTAAGTATTTAGCCGGTCGCTCATTAGGTGCGTATACGTTTAAGAGTGTGATTTCTTCATGTTGTACATATCCCTTGATGAATAGAAAATGACCTTCACTGTCCCTTCTGATCTTTTTCAACCTGAAATCTATGTTGTCGGATACTATTATGACTACCCCAGGTGTTTTTTTTTTTGCTTTTTTTGGGGGGGTCACACCTGGCGATGCACAGGGGTTACTCCTGGCTCTGCACTCAGGAATTACCCCTGGCTGTGCTCAGGGGACCATATGGCATGCTGGGATTTGAACCCAGGTCGGCTGCATGCAAGGCAAACGCCCTACCCGCTGCGCTATCTCTCCAGCCCTACCCCAGTTTTTTTGAGGGAGTTGTTTGCTTGCAGAATTGTTTTCCATCCTTTGACTTTGAGTCTGTGTGCTCTGACTATTCAGGTGTGTTTCTTGCAGGCAGCAGAATGTTGGGTCTAGTTTCCGAATCCATTTTGCCACTCTGTGTCTCTTGGTTGGTGCATTTAGGCCATTGACATTGAGAGAGATTATTGTCATGGGCTTTTGAGTCATCTTTCTGTGGCATTTGTCGTTCTTGTGGGGTTCTTCATTGCCTTACAATAGCTCCTTTAGTCCTTCTTTTAAGTTTAGTTTTGAGTCTATTAAGTTCCTGAGATATTGTTTCTCCGTGAAATAGTATATGGTTCCTTTGAGTTTGAGTGAGAGTTGAGCCTGATAAAGTATTCTTGGTGAGGCATTCATTTCGTTGAGTTTTTCCACTATGTCCCACCATTGTCTTCGGTCTTGGAGGGTTTCCTCTGATAGGTCTGCTGTAAATCTAAGGGGTGTTCCGTTGTATGTGATTTCCTTCTTTGACCTTGCTGCTTGCAGTATTGTGTCTCTATCCACAGCATCCGTCATTCTGACTATGATGTGCCTTGGAGTCTTTTTATTTGGGTCTCTAGAGTACCAGCAAAAACGGCCTCCTTGGATCTGGATGCCTGCCTTCTTCAGCTCTGGGAATTTCTTAGCAATGATGTCTTTAACTGTGTTTTTTTCACTGGGGTTACTTTCCTGCGCTTCAAATACTCCAATGATTTTATGTTGCTCCTCTTGAGGTCATCCCCTAGGACTCTGATTCACTCTAGGGCCATTTTGAGGTCTTTTGCCATTATCTGTTGTTGTCTGTAAGCTTTCTGCAGCTCATCTTCAAGCTCACTGATTTTTTCTTCGGCTGTATCCATTCTACTGCTGAGGGCACCTACTGAGATTTTTAATTCATCTACTGATTCTTCTCTTAACATCATCTGTTCAACATTAAAGACTTACCCAGTGGAGGACTGGTAGCTGACTTCATGCAAAGGATCAAGTGCTCAAATGTTTAAGGTATAAATATCTATTGGTTCTCATTGATAGCTTCAGTGGTTGGGCAGAAATTTTTCCAATCTGTACTGAGAAAGTCGGAAAGGTATTTCTCAGTACAGAAAGGTCAGACTTAGTGTTTCTATGTAAATTAGAAAGATCTAGACACAGGAAGTCATTTTCTATCAACCAAATTCATGGATGAAGGAGATACTAACATTTGTATTCTCTAAAACTGCAAACCATTCTGCACTCAGTAAGCCAGAGAAGACCTTCTACTCCTCCAGGGTCTAATCCTCTCTAATACTCCTTAGCCTAATCTGTCTGATATTTCCTTCCAGATGTTGATAATTTCAGGAACCCAACAATTCATTGTCAACAATGAATTCATTGTTCGTTGAATTAAACAATGAATGCCCCAGACAACAACTGATTCATTGTCTGGGGCCTATTAAAAACTAAGTTATCATGAGGTTTCACCCCTTATGAAGGCAGTCTTTCTTGTTGTAACAGAATTCATTTAATCCATCACAACAAAAAATATCTTTAGGTGAGAGAACTTGGAGATTTAATTATTTACTGTCAAGACAAATTCAACTAGGCAATAACCTGAAATTTTGCCCTGGGTGGGGGAACAGAACACTTTCTATAGGACATTTTCTGGCAACATAGTTCCAAAACATGTGAGACCTCAGGGAGAAAGGCAGAAGGATAGATTTTGAAGCAGGAGGGTACAGCATGGAGCAAAGAGGGGTCCCTTGTTGCACAGAATCATTTTGGTGGAAAAATTCTATTTGGGGCTCCATAAAGGCATTTTTAATCTACTATTTGTGTCTAGAGAGACTCCCGTGTCCAGCATTTAGATTAGGCCTTCTGGAACTATGAGTTGCGATGGATGGTCTTGGTCGACATGATGACTCAAATAGTCTCTCACCCTGATTGTTCCATTCTAGGCCATGGGTCCCAATGTGGAATTCTTCTTCGCTTGCACCAGTCTCCCGGTGGACAGTTCCACAGTGAAATTGACCACATCATATTCTATCGAAGGTTTTGCCTGACAGATGTCGAGGTTGTCCCAAAATTCCAAATGGGATTGGACCACATTCTCCTTCGTGCAAAATTCTACTTCACAGAGCAGTGAGAAAAGTCTGCAAAGTTTAAGTTTAAAAAGGGAACTCCCAGAATGACCACCAACTGGGAGCTCTTTGGCACTATTGCAGCAATGTGTAAAGATGCCATCATTGAAAACATCGACAAGGAGTACAATCAACTGGTTCAGTACCTCCATGACTGCTGGAAGAATGCCGAAGTGAGAAAGTCACAAATAGACACCTGTCTTTGAAACTCTCGAGCTCATTCAACAACGTGGTTTGGTGCAAGCCTCAGGCATCCACAAGCTAATGTCCAAGCTCGCAAAGCTGTGCAGAGAAGCGATAAAGGAAGACCTCAAAGAGAGAAGAGCAGCAGTGTTGGCTGATGCGGTAGAGGCCAGGAAAAGTATTCGCAATGCCCGCCTGTCCTTTGTCAACTACAAGACCAAGATGACTGCCCTCCGACGTCCTGTCACTTCTTCCAGAAAGGCAATGGAGAGAATTATTAACAACTTCTACTCAAATCTCTTTGACAGCCATGTCCACCTGACCACATGCCAAATTCTGCAGTATGGATATGTCATTCCCAATGTCCTCCCTTCTGAAATCCGACACACCATTTCGTCGGTAAAGACGCGTACAGGACCCGGTTAGGACAAGGTCAGACCCAAACACCTGAAGAATCTGCTGCCAGTACTCATCAATACACTGGTTTGACTCTTCACATGCTACCTGCCTGAATGTAAGGTTTCATCCTGTGGAAAACCAGCAGGACTGTTCTGTTGTACAAGAAGGGAGACATCCACAACATCAGTAACTATCGCCCAATCTGTCTGCTGTCTGTCGTCTACAAGTTGTTCACTCGAGCATCCTGAATAGAATAGACAGAACACTAGATGAAGGACAACCATGCGAGCAAGCCAGGTTCCAAAAAGAATTAAGCACATTTCCACACAGTGACTTTGGAGTTTCATTGAAGTCATTGAAGTTTCGTGAGAGTTCAAGATGCTGCTTTGTCTAACATTCATCAACTTAAAGAAGGCCTTTGATTCTGTTGAGACTGAAGCAGTCATCAAAGCCCTAGCCAAACAGGGCGTTCAAACTCCGTACATCAAGATCCTACGAGAGCTGTATTGCAGATTCACCACTAGGATCTCACTATTCTATAAGGAAGTGATGATTGACATAAACAGAGAGGTTCAGCAGGGCGATACCATTTCACCGAAACTCTTCAGTGCCACCCTCGAGAACGTTATGTGATGACTGGTATGAGAGGAATGGGAGTGAAGATAGACGGTCAGCAACTACACCACCTCCACTTTGCTGATGACATCGTTCTCATAACGCCAAACATTAGCCAAGCGGCACAAATGCTGGCTGACTTCGACCTCGAGTGTGGAAAGGTCAGACTGCAGCTGAACCTCAACAAGACGATGCTCATGAAAAATGAACTAGTCCCTGATGTTCCATTTGTTCTCAATGGAATGAACATCTCCGAATGCAGCAGCTATGTGTACCTGGGCCAAGAACACACCATGAGGAATGACTTGGTGCCAGAACTATGCAGGAGGAAGAGAGCAGCGTGGAAAGCCTTCAAGAGCATCAAAGAAGTGGTTAAGAGGACGAAGGATCTCCAGATCCAGGCACATCTTTTCGATTCCACCATTCTTTCTGCACTAATGTATGCCTCAGAAACCTGGGCCTTATGCAAACAGGATGAGAACGCTATTCAGGTATCCCAAAGAGGAATAGAAAGAGCTATGCTAGGAGTATCACGTCTCACTTAAGTGAGAGAAGGAACCCGGAGTTCCGACCTCCGTCGATGATCAAGAATCAGGGATGCTGTCTCGTTTGCCAAGACATCAAAAATCATATGGGCCGGATATGCAATACGATTCAGAGACAACCACTGGACTAGAGCTGTTACCGAATGGATTCCATGGAACGTCAAAAGACCACGTGGCCACCCACCAATGAGATAGATGGTCAGACTTCTTTGTCAAAACCCTGAATGAATGGTTTGAGGCACTTCCTGTCCCTGGAGCCAACAGATATCATTGGGCTACACTACCACTCAACAGGGACAAATGGAGACATTACTGAAGCCAGCTTGAGCAAATTGAAGATCAACGGGAAGACAAGTGATACAAGTTATACTAATTGTGTCAGTTTCCTGTTCCCCTACCCCCCTAGGGAGCAGACTAGTTTTGGTCATTCTGTTCTTGTCAACTTTATGATTTAAGGCTGATTATTGTTGCACAGCTCCCAGAACGGGGCACTTAGAGCTCCCACCTCTGGCTGCCTCTCTGATTCCTTACTTAGCTACCTGCTTATATTTCTAATTTCTCATCACTATAACAATATATCAATATAAGACATTTATTAACTGAAAGGATACTGGGATAACAGAAAAAAAATTAGCAATTTAACACTTATTACACTTTTCCTCAATTGATGCTGCAATAATTGGGGAGTCACACACTCTTGATTCTGAACAATTGGCTACAACTCAATTGTATTTAACTTGGTGCTACTGGCCTTACCAAACACCTTAAAAGTTGTACCACAGGATATAACTTGATCTTGGCACAACAAGGGCTGCCAGTCATTTGCATATGTGAATACGCTTGTAGCTATGCCAGATGGTTATGTACTACAGCTGCTATTGGGTACTAATGACTACAAAAGCCCAGTAGTAATGTAGGAATTTAGGAAGCTCTGATTCATGGACAGGTCTGCGAACTTTGATAGCGCACCAGAACCTCTGACCTTGAGTCACAGCCCAGGTCTGTTTACTAGACCTTGGTGTTGTAGTTGCTGTGGGAAATTCATGACTGCAAATTCCTAGTGATCCAAATATACACAAATTTTCCACTGCCTCTGCTGACTAGAAGTCAGAAGTGTGAATCCCACATTTCTGTCCAGGCCTGCAAAAATATAGATTCTCACCCCCAGCCTTCACACAGAAAACAAGCACTACAAAGAAACAGAAGGATTCACTAACACTGATGCAAAAAGACAAAAGTTTAGAAGAATCTTCAAGTGCATCAGAGCTTCCTAAATTCCTTCATGAAATCTTCAAAACATCAATCCTAATATTTCTCTCCAAGGATGTGGGGAGAAAGGGACCCTTCTACACTGCTGGTGGGAATGCCGACTAGTTCAGCCCTTTTGGAAAACAATATGGACGATTCTCAAAAAACTAGAGGTTGAACTCCCATATGACCCAGCAATAGCAGTGCTGGGAATATATCCCAGAGAAGCAAAAAAGTATAGTTGAAATGACATCTGTACTTATATGTTCATCGCAGCACTGTTTACAATAGCCAGAATCTAGAAAAAACCCAAGTGCCCTAGAACAGATGACTGGTTGAAGAAACTTTGGTACATCTATACAATGGAATACTATGCAGCTGTTAGAAAAAATGAGGTCCTGAACTTTGCATATAAGTGGATCGGCATAGAAAGTATCATGCTAAGTGAAATGAGTCAGAAAGAGAGAGACAGACATAGAAAGATTGCACTCATCTGTGGAATATAGAATAATAGACTAGGAAACTAACACCCAAGAATAGTAGAAATAAGTACCAGGAGGTTGACTCCATGGCTTGGAGGCTGGTCTCTCATTCTGGGCAACTCAGAGAATGGAACACCAAGTGAAAAGTGATCGAAGGTCATGCGGGGGAAGGGTGATGCGTGCCGAATGTAGGCTAGAGAATGAACACAATGGCCACTCAACACCTTTATTGCAAACCACAACACCTAATCAGAGAGAGAGAACAAAAGGGAATACCCTGCCATAGTGGCAGTTTGGGGTTGGGGGAGACGGGACTGGGGAGGGTGGGAGGGATGCTGGGTTTACTGGTGGTGGAGAATGGGCACTGGTGAAGGGATGGGCTCTCGAAATCTGTATGGGGGAAGCATGAGCACAAAAATGTATAAATCTGTAACTGTACCCTAACGCTGACTCACTAATTAAAAATAAATAAAGTATTTAAAAAAAGAAAAAAATATTTCTCTCCAAAATAAGGGTAGAAAAAATATGAATAGGAGGAAAATCCAAAGAGAGATCAATGAGTTAAATAATAGAATAGACACACAACACAGAACTTCACTGGAACATCAGAAGCTGAGTATTCAATCTTTCCCACTCCATTACCCCTATGCTGTGACCATTTATGGGCCCAAGGAAACCCATGGAAACCCTTGCTGCCTGACTCTTAAGCCCAAAACAAGCATGGCATTAATGTTAACAATTTTACCCCTTCAGCTCTACTAACTCAAAGCACCCACAAATCTGAAAGAACTATGGGGAAACAAAGGAATTCACCTGCTCTGGTTGAAAGGGACAGAAGCCCCAACAAATCACTGTAAGCCTCAAGTCTCATCTCTGAGCAGCTCAAATCAATGTTCCATGGAACTGATCTGAATGGAAGTAATCACTGGAAGGAAAATTCAACCAACTCAAAGTTACACTGATCCAAGTTATAAAAGAGCCCATACAAATGGAATTAAAGGACAGATGCCTCCACACATATTCAAGAGGTATGGCCTCAAGAATACAAAAAAGTAGAAAGGAAAGAAAGAAAATAGACTCAAACAAAACAATGCTACAGACACACGAAACGGCTCCTCTGTTCCTTAAAGACTATGATCCTGGAGGGCTACTAATCACTTTTGGCACTCAATGGCTTCTTACCGAATGCATCTAGACTGTGACCTGAGCTACAACCCCAAGCTGCCCGGGGAGGGGAAAGGTTTTTCTCTTGGCCTTGTCTTTCAGTGACTTCTGGCAGAAATCTCTCTGTACTTAATTAATAAAATATCAGAAATCCAAAACCGTGTGGGCGCTGTTGCAGCTGCGCGAGCTCATATATTCTTCGCTCTCAGCAATTGAAAACAAATTATCAAATGATGCCTTTTCAGCAGGTTTGATTTTTGGGGGAAAATTCTATATAATAATTGTGAGTTCTCTGTTGAAATATTGAAAATACTCAAAGTATAGATAGTAAAGTGAAGAACATTTGCCACTCAGGTTGGGGGCTGTGTGGGATGGGGGATCAGGGTTCTTGGTGGTGGAACATGTGCACTGGTGAAAGGATGGGGGGTTGATCATTATATGACTTAAACTTAAACCTGAAAGCTTTGTAACTTTTTTCACAGTGATTCAATAAAATAAAAATTAAAACTTAAAAAAGAAAACAAACAAAAAACCCACAATGCTACAACACATAATAGTCAAAATGTGAGAAGAAAAAAGGAAGACTATTACAAGCAGCAAAAGAGAAGAAACCCTTCTAGTATAAGGGAAACAACATAAGTATCATAACAGGTCTTCCATATTATATCTTACAAGTCAAGAAAGAGTGGATTAAAAGTACTAAATAAAAAAAACTTTCAGCCTAGATTCCACTCCCCTGCAAAGGTATCATTTAGACTTGAGGCATAGAGGCCCCACCGCCATACTACTATAAAAACATAAAGAAACGGTGAAAATCAGCACCACTAGGAGAATATAAGCAAAAGGGCCAAGACACCTCAATAAGCATCACCCACAAATATGGTCTCTCCAATAAAGAATTCAGAGGTGAAATGTTGAAAATGCTCAGTGAACTCAAAGAAACGTTTCAACAGACATACAGCAAATTAAAGGACACGAAAGAAACAATGGAATGGACAGCTGAGAAATACAAGAAGAAATGAGAGCAGAAATTTAAAAAAAACTACAAAAAGAAGAGTCACAAATTTTGTAGATGAAATTAAAAACTCAGTGGGTGCCCTCAATAATAGAATGGCTACAGCTGAAAACAAAATCAGCGAGCTTGAAGATGAGCTGCAGGAAGCATACAAGCGACAACAAGCAATGAGAAAAGACCTCAAATATCTCTGGTGAATCAGAAACCTAGGGGATGAATTCAAGAGGAACAACATTAGAATCATCAGACACCAGAAGGACAGGGAGGCAACCAGGTGAAGAAGTTACAGTTAAAAATACCATTGCTGAAAAGTTCCCAGAACTAGAAAATGCAGGCATCCAGATCCAAGGAGCTTGAAGAGTGCCGGCTAAAACAGACCCTAAAAAAAATCACTCCAAGACATATCATAGTCAGAATGATGGATGCCATGATAGAGACACAATACTGCAAGAAGCAAAGTCAAAGAAGGAAATCACATACAAAGGAGCACCCCTTAGATTTACAGCAGACCTATGAGAGGACACCCTCCAATCCTGAAGAGCGGATATAGTGGAAACACTCAATGAAATGAATGCCTAACCAAGAATACTTTTTTTGGCTAAACTCTCACGCAAACTCGAAGTAACAATACACTATTTCATGGATAAACAACAGTTCAGGAACCTCATAGACTCAAAACCAACTTAAAAGAAAGACAAGGAAATATCCTACAAGCACAACAAACCCCTACAGTACTATGGCACAAAACCAGATGACAATATTCTAACTCAATGTCAATGGCCTAAATGGACCAATTAAGAGACACAAAGTGGCAAGATGGATTCGGAAACTTAACCCAACATTCTGCTACCCACAAGAAACACATCTGAACAGTCAGAGCAAACACAACTCAAAGTCAAAGGATGGAAGTCAATCCTGCAAGCAAACAACTCCCTCAAAAAAGCCAGAGAGGCCATACTTGTACCTGACAACAGAGATTTCAGGTTGAAAAAGATTAGAAAGGACACAGAAGGCAATTTTTTTATTAATCAAGGGATCTGTACAGAAGGAAGAAATCACACTCCTAAAAGTGTACGCACCTAATAAGGGACCAGCTAAATACTTAAAACAGCTGCTAACAGATTTTGATAAGGACACTGATAATAACACAATAGTAGTTGGAGACTTCAACACTGCCCAATTACCACTAAATAGGTCAACAAGACTAAAACTAAGCAAGGAAACACTGGAGTTGAAGGAAGAGATAGAAGAAAGAGGGCTAATAGATCTATACAGGATTTTGCATCCCATAAAGAAAGAATACACATTTTTTTCCTGTGGACACAGACATTTTCCTAAAAAGACCACATGCACGGTCACAAAGAATACCTCAACAGAATCAGTAACATAGAAATTGTACCAACTAACTATTCATACCATGATGCACTGAAGATAGAAGTTAATCATTCAGAAATCAATCAACATAATCCATCATATCGACAAAAGTAAAGATAAAAACCATAAAAACCAATAGATGTAGAAAAAGCATTTGACAAGATCCAACATCAGTTCATGATGAAAACTCTCACCCAAATGGGTTTTGGAGGAACTTTCCTCAAGATAGTCGAAGCCATCTACCACAAACCTATGGCAAGTATTATCCTCAAATGGGGAAAAGCTAAGGGCCTTTCCTCTAAGATCAGGGACAGACAAGGATGGCCACTCTCACCACTGCTGTTCAATATAATACTGGAAGTACTTGCAATAGCTGTTACGCAAGAAAAAGATATTAAGGGCATCCAGGTAGGAAAAGAAGAAATCAAACTCTTATTATACTATATAGTATTATACTAGATACTATATCTAGAGAAGCCTGAAACCTCTACTAAGAAACTCTTAGAAACAATAGACTTGTGCAGTAAAGTTGCAGGCTATAAAATCAATACCCAGCTTTTCCGGCCCCGCGCGAGATCGACCCTGGAGGCAACTGAACCACTTTGGACACGAGCGGCGCCCCCAAAATGCCTCCAAACTGTGTGCTCGGAGCTACTGGCCCAGGCGCTGCCAGCGGGATATGGTCTTTTCTCTCTCAACTCTTTGTTTTTGAACGCAGCGAGTCAATAGCCGGTTTTTAGACTATGCAGGAAGCCCGGGAAAGCCGATGGGGCGGGACTTCCGGATCCGCCCTGTGCCGGCCGACATTTAAGCACAGAGCCATGTGGGGATGCTCCTTTCCGGCCCTGCGTGAGATTGACCCTGGAGGCAACTGAACCACTTTGGACACGAGCGGCACCCCCAAAATGCCTCCAAACTGTGTGCTCGGAGCTACTGGCCCAGGCGCTGCAACTACCAAAAGAATTTTCCCTGGACTTCATATAGAAATCCAAAACTGCGCAGCTGTGATAGCAGCTGCGCGACCGATAGCAGCCGCACAACCTAATATCTCTTGATTGTCAGCAACGTGTAAATGCTCCTTTTTGGCAGGGCTTACCGTTGGGGGGAAACTCCAAACAATAGTACTGAGTTTTTTGTTGAAGGGTAAAAGATTGTAGCGATAGAATTTTAGGCAGAATTTTCCCTGGACTTTATATAGAAACCCAAAACCGCGCGGCTGCGGCAGCCTAATGTCATCTAATCATCAGCAATATGAAATGGTTCCTTTGTAATGGGTTGGACTTTGGGGGGACCATAATAGGGTTAAAGTTTGTAGCGACGTGTAATTTCTGGCTGTACTTTCCCTGGACTTTATACAGAAATTCAAAGACGTGAGGCCGCTGCCATGGCCGCGCAACCTATTGTCATTTAATCATCACCAATATGAAATGGTTCCTTTTTAATGGGTCGGACTTTGGTGGGAAATCCTAACAAGAATAGTAAGTCTTTTGCTGAAATATTGAAGGCTACCAAAGTGGTAGCCATCTCTATAGACTGAACTAAGCCATATCCCCACACCGGCTGAGAAGAAATATCCTTCTTTCTCGGGAAGAAACGCGGGGTGGCGTTAACCATAGTATGATGTCCATTAAGCTGACACAGACCTGGTGGCGTGGGAATGGGATACAAGGGAATAAATTATTATGTACTTGGAACAGCGGGACGCTGGTGGAATCTCGAGCCGGGGCCGATACCAGCGTATTACTTTTGGTTCCAGAAACTGCTTGCAGACATTCTACCAGACTATCAACTAAGCCAGAGCCCCACACCGGCTGATGACGGGAAATAACCATCTTTTTTGGTTTGTTTTCCCTTTGTCAGGCAGCGTGGTGATTTCTAAACAGGCATGAACTCGGTGGCGCAGGACGAGGGGGGAAAAAAATAGAAAAGTTATGTAACAAACAGCGGGACTTAACATCTCTACATTCTCAGCAATGGAGAGCCATCAAATGCTTCCTTGACAGTGGGACTGTCTTTTCTTTTTGGGGGGGGAAACCCTAGCAACAATAGTGAGTTATGTGTTGAAACATGGACTGTAACCAAGATAAAGCGTAAACGAAGTGAAACTTATGACTTACAAGGGCGGGGACTGGGGGGGCGGGAGGGGGCGGGAGGTATAATGGGGTGGTTGGTGATGGAATATGGGCACGGATGAAGGGAAGGGTGTTTGAGTATTGTGTAACTGACATAATCCTGAGAACTATGTAACCCTCCACATAGTGACTCAATAAAATTTAAATTTAATAAATAAATAAATAAAAATAAAAAAATAAAATAAAATCAATACCCAAAAATCCATGGCCTTCCTATTTGAAAACAATGAGACAGAGGAAAGGGACATGAAAAAAAATCCCGTTCACAATCGTGCCTACAACACCCAAAAGGAGAGAGAGAGAACAAAATTGAATATCCTGCCACAGAGCGGGTGGATGTGGGGGGACAGAATTGGAGGGTGGGAGGGATACTGGGTTTATTGGTGGTGAATAATGGACACTGGTGGAGGGATGGGTTCTTGAACATTGTATGAGGGAAAGATAAGCATAAAGATGGGTAAATTTGTAACTCATGGTTATTCACTAATTAAAATAAATAAATAAATAAATAAATAAAAACATATAAGTTAATCACACACAGACACGGAGAACAAAATCAAACACCTGGAAATTAAACATCTCAATGTTAGAAAGAAAATCAAGGGGGAGAATAATAACATACCTGGAAACAAATGAGAATGAAGAAACGAGTTACCAGAACCTATGAGACGGAGCTAAAGCTGTGTTAGAAGAAAACTTATAGCTCTGCAAGATTCCTCAGGAAGGAAGAAAGGGCCTACATAGCTAACTTGACTTCACAGCTCAAGATCTTAAAAAGGGACCAACAAGAGGAGCCCAAACTAGGCAGAAAGAAGGAAATAACAAAACTTAGAGCAGAAGTTAAAAACATAGAAACGCAAAACACAATCCTAAAGATCAATGAAACCAAGAGCTGCTTCTTTGATAAAATAAATAAGGTTGATAAACCATTAGCAAGGCTCAAGAGAACGAGAGAGAACCTAATAAACCGAATCAGAAATGAAAAGGGGGACATCACAACAGAAACCAAAGAAATTAAAAATATCATCAGAGACTATTTTGAAAGGCTTATGCCATGAACAAGAGAACCTAGAAGAAATAGATAAATTCCTGAATTCCTATAATCTCCCAAAGTTGAACCAAGAAGATCTGTAATACCTGAACAGACATATTAATATCAAAGAAATTGAAACTGTAATCAAAGTCTTCCAAAAAACAAAAGCCCAGGCCCAGATTGATTCACTAGCGAATTCTTCCAAACATTTTAAAAATTTTTATTGAATTACCGTGAAATAGTTACAAGCTTTCATGTTTGGGTTGCAATCACACAATGATCAAACAACCATCTCTCGAACAGTGCACATTCCCCACCACGATATGGAAACAAATAGCTGGTTCTTCAAGAAAATAAAAAAGATCGATAAACCGCTAGCAAACACACAAAGAAAGAAAGAGAGAAAACCCTAATAAACCGAATCAGAAATGAAAAGGGGGACATCACAACAGAAACCAAGGAGATTCAAAAGATCATCAGAGACTACTTTGAAAGTCTGTATGCCACGAAACAAAAGAACCTAAAAGAAATGGACAAATTCCTTGACTCCTACAATCTCCAAAGACTGAACCAAGAAGACTTGAAATATCTGAATAGGCCCATAAATATCAAGGAAATTGAAACTGTAATCAAAAGTCTCCCCAAAAACAAAAGCCCAGGTCCAGACGGATTCACTGGCAAATTCTTTCAAACATTTAAAGAAGACTTGTTGCCAGTTCTCCTCAAGCATTTCCAGGAAATTGAAAAGACAGGAACTCTTCCAAACAGTTTCTACGAGACACATATCTCCCTAATACCAAAAGAAAACAAAGACACCACTAACAAAGAAAACTATAGACCAATATCCTTGATGAACACCGATGCGAAGATCCTCAACAAAATACTAGCAAATAGAATCCAACAACTCATCAAAAAGATCATACACCATGACCAAGTGGGATTCATCCCGGGAATGCAAGGATGGTGTAACATTCGGAAATCAATCAACATAATCCATCATATCAACAAAAGTAAAGGTTAAAAACCATATGATCATATCAATTGATGCAGAGAAAGCATATGACAAGATCCAATATCCTTTCATGATGAAAACCTTCACCAAAATGGGCTTTGGAGGAACTTTTCTCAAGATAGTCAAAGCCATCTACAACGAACCTATGGCAAGCATTATCATCAATGGAGAAAAACTAAGGGCCTTTCCTCTAAGACCGGGGACAAGACAAGGATGCCCACTCTCACCACTTCTCTTCAATATAGTTCTGGAAGTATTAGCAATAGCCATCAGGCAAGAAAAAAATATTAAGGGGATTCAGATCGGAAAGGAAGAAATCAAGCTCTCACTATTCGCAGACGATATGATACTATACCTAGAGAAGCCTAAAAGCTCTAGTAAGAAACTCTTAGAAGCAATTGACCTGTACAATAAAGTCGCAGGCTATAAAATCAATACCCAAAAATCCATGGCCTTCTTATATGCAAACAATGAGACAGAGGAAAGGGACATGAAAAAAGCAATCCCGTTCACAATTCTGCCCCAGAAAATCAAATACCTTGGGATCAGCTTAACTAAAGGAGTAAAGTGTAGGATTACATAGCTTCAGGTAGTTTGGGTTAATTGCACTCCCATCACAGTGCTCCCATTCCTCTGTGTTTATTTGTAGCTTCTTTCTTAGTGTTCTGTTGACTTGTAAATAATGTCTTTCTCTTCTCCTTGCGTCCTTTGCATAGCTTATTCAGAGCAAGTCCTTTTTGTATGGACAAAGAAAGACATTTATTAATATGCCTTTGCAATTGGGATTTAATTGGCTTTGAATATTATTAATTCCCGGCCTTCTGCTTTCTTGACTGTAGCCTTGGTTGCCCTCAGTTCCTAGCCCTCTAAAAGGCAGGGTCCCAACGGGGGACGAGACGGACTCAGGGCAAGAGGTAAGTTATGTGCTAACCTGGCATCGAGATGGGCCTGGCCAAAGTGCCTCATTCTTAACTATAAGTTAAGAGTCTGATCATGGACAAGTGCTGTCATGATCTTAAAGTAATGAGAGACTAGGACCCTGCTATGAATAGGAAAGACTAATCTGGCCTGGGCACTGTAGTCTGAGATTGAGATGACCCCAGGAGAGCAATTCTAAAAGTTTAATGCGTCTCTTGCTATGCCCATAGAAAACGATTAATATTATGAATGCTCATATGTTTGTTGGACAAGGAGAGGAGAAACACAACCATGGGATTTCATCATTGATGGGTCCTGCTGAAAAAGTATCTGTCCTAGAGAATAGGTGTTCTGCTATTGTTATTGAACCTTTTGTGCCTAGCATTCTATTTTCATAAACAACACCTGTTTCTTGTTAATTGCACCATGCTTTGAAAACAACTCCTAATAAGGAAACAGGATGTCCTGTCATGCCTACGGGGTATAACTAGCCTATCAGCTGTAGACACTTGGGCGTAAATAAGCAGCGAGAGGGATAAAAGGGGGAAGTCACCTAGCTAGAGGCTCCTCCTCGTTCGTCCCTCGTTCCTCCTCCTCGTTTGTCCTCTTTCCCGTTTCCCTCCTTCCCAATGCATGAGAAGATCTCTGAATAAGTCGCTGCAAGAAGAATCTCTGGGTTGCGTGATTTTTACAGTAAAGGACCTCTACAAAGAAATCTATAAAACGCTACTCCATGAAATAAAAGAGGACATGAGGAAATGGAAACATATCCCCTGATCATGGATAGGGAGAATAAACATTGTCAAAATGGCAATACTCCACAAAGCATTATACAGATTTAATGCGATCCCTATAAGGATACCATGGCATTCTTCAAAGAAACGAATCAAGCAATCCTGAAATTTATATGGAACAACAAACACCCACGGATAGCTAAAACAATTCTGGGGAAAAAGATGATGGGAGGCATCACCCTCCCCAACATTAAACTCTACTACAAAGCGGTAACAATTAAAACAGCATGGTACTGGAACAAAGGCAGAGCTGAAGACCAATGGAACAGGGTGGAATATCCCTACACACAACCTCAAATGTATGATCATCTAATCTTTGATAAGGGAGCAAGAGATGTGAAGTGGAGCAAGGAAAGCCTCTTTAACAAATGCTGCTGGCACAACTGGACAACCACATGCAAAAGAATGGGCTTAGATCTCGACCTGACACAATGCACAAAAGTCAGATCAAAATGGATTAAAGACCTCAACATCAGACCACAAAACATAAGGTACATTGAAGACAAGGTCGGCAAAACTCTCCACGATATCGAAGATAAAGTTATTTTCAAAGATGACATGCAACTGGCCAACCAAGTGGAAACAGAGATCAACAAATGGGACTACATTAAACTAAAAAGCTTCTGCACCGCCAAAGATACAGTGACCAAAACACAAAGACTATCTACCGAATGGGAAAGGATATTTACACAATACCCATCAGATAAGGGGTTGATATCAAGTGTATATAAAGCCACTGGTTGAACTCTACAAGAAGAAAACATCCAACCCCATCAAAAATTGGGGTGAAGAAATGAACAGAAACTTTCCCAAGGAAGAGATACGTATGGCTAAAAGGCACATGAAAAAGTGCTCTGCATCACTGATCATCAGGGAGATGCAGATCAAAACAACCATGAGATACCACCTCACACCACAGAGACTAGCACACATCCAAAAGAACAAAAGCAACCACTGTTGGAGAGGATGTGGGGAGAAAGGGACTCTTCTACACTGCTGGTGGGAATGCCAACTAGTTCAGCCCTTTTGGAAAACAATATGGACGATTCTTAAAAAACTAGAGGTTGAGCTCTCCTTTGACCCAGCAATACCACTGCTGTGAATATATCCCAGAGGAGCAAAAAAGTATAGTCGAAATGACATCTGCACTTATATGTTCATTGCAGCACTGTTTACAATAGCCAGAATCTGATAAAAACCCAAGTGCCCTAGAACAGATGACTGGTTGAAGAAACTTTGGTACATCTATACAATGGAATACTATGCAGCTGTTAGAAAAAATGAGGTCAGGAAATATGCATATAAGTGGATCTTCATGGAAAGTATCATGCTAAGTGAAATGAGTCAGAAAGAGAGAGACAGACATAGAAAGATTGCACTCATCTCTGGAATATAGAATTATAGACTAGGAGTCTAACACCGAAGAATAGTAGAAATAAGTACAAGGAGGTTTACTCTATGGCTTGGAGGCTGGTCGCTCATTCTGGGCAACTCAGAGAAGGGAACACCAAGTAAAATGTGATCGGAGGTCATGCGTTGGAGGGGTGACGCGTGCCGAATGTAGACTGGAGACTGAACACAATAGCCGCTCAACACCTTTATTGCAAACCACAACTCCTAATCAGAGAGAGAGAACAAAAGGGAATACCCTGCCATAGTGGCAGTTTGGGGTGGGGGGAAACGGGACTGGGGAGGGTTGGAGGGACGCTGGGTTTACTGGTGGTGGTGAATGGGCACTGGTGAAGTGATGGGTTCTCGAACTTTGTATGGGGAAACAGGGGCACAAAAATGTATAAATCCGTAACTGTACCCTCACGGTGATTCACTAATTAAAAATTAAAAAAGGTAAATTAAAAAAAGATATGGAGTCAACCTCGGTATTCAATGACAGATGAATAGATCAAAAAGCTGTTGTGTATACAAACAACAGAATATTGCACAGCTGCTAGGAACAATGAAAAATCATGAGATGTGCTATAACAGTGTTGGAACTGGAAAATATACTGTTGAGTGAAGTAAGCCAGAATAAGAAACACAAACAAGGATGAACTCAGTTATATGTGGAATGTAGAATAACTGAATGAGTAAATGTAATAAAATTGGGGAGGTCTATATCATCCCTGACCCCAGAGCTTAGGAAGCATAAAGATTTAGAAGGAAAGAAATCAAGCCTGCAGATGAGAAAGGGAAGTAATGAGGGAACAGTGGTGTGGGTCCCAACACACTGTAATGTGGGAGAGTGGTCTCACCATACATGCAAAGTACAGACTCAGTAACACAGACAGCATGAGATCTAAGCTGTAACCACTGGCTGGCAAGATGGCAGTTGGGGCGGAGATCAAATGTGCATCAAGAGACAATAATAAAAAGACAAATTTCAAATAAAAATTATTTTATTTTGTTCCTGTTTTTTCGTCTGGGGAGGTAAGGGGTCACAACTGTACCCGGAGTATACTCCTGACTCTATGCTCAAGGATTACCCCGGGTGGGTCTTATGGAAGACTAAACAAGGGAGGGGAGGGCAGGAAAAATATTTGCTTGCAAGAGCCTGGGTTCAATCTCAACAGCTAAAAATTAGAAGAGAAAGTGTGGTTGAAGGTTGGGAGTGCCACTTATTCTTAGACAATGTACATTTCATACTGAGAAAAATTAAGAAAGGAAAATGGATATTATATAATAATGAAAATAATGAAAAGATTAGGAGTACTAAAACTGAAATATATACTCATGTACCAAAGTAAGGGACATTAAACATATAAAACAAATATTAACAGACCCGAAAAGAGACATAAAGAGCAACACAACAGTATTAGGAAATTTTAATACCCCACTCTTACCATTGGATAGATCAACCAGACAGAAAATAAAAAATTGATTTTGATTTTAGCCTTAAGTAAGGCTGAGAGAGTAGAGCCCTATAAAGATTCCTAGGACTTTCCAGACCTTAAAAGTCAAATGTACATTATTCTCCAGCGCAGTTTCTGTGACAGATCATTGATATGTTGGGACACAAAACGAAGATCAATTAATTCAAGAAGATTAAAATTTTATGTCTACTTTCAGATCAGAATGATAATAAAGATTCCACAAAATGAATTATATAGAAGGCTCAAACATCTGGAGTCTAAGCAATATGCTAATGAAAAACTATAGGGTTAATGCAGAAATTCAAGAAAAAAATAAATAATTCTAGGGAACAAATGATAATAAAGACGTGAGCTCTCAGTCTACCTGGAATATAAACCAAGACTGCGAACCAAAGTTCACAGTCATATAATATAGACTTACCATAGGAAACAATCATTCCTGGAAACAAATGAGAATGAGACATAAGCTATCACAATATATAGGAAACAGGAAGCATAATAGTACTAAAAGGGAATTTCATAGCAATAGAAGTTTACGTCAGGAACTGAGAAAGTTTCAAATAAACAGTCTAACCTGATATGTTAAGGAACTAGGAAAGGAAAATAATAAAACCTAGTCAGTAGAAAGAAGCGAAAAATTAGTGAAATAAAATGTGAATTTTAAAAATACAAAAGATCAATGAAACCAAGAGTTGTTTCTTGAAAAAAAAAATAAACAATGACTAGAGAGCTGTTAGATGGGCAATGGGCCATGCACATTGACAACCAAGTTCAATCAATAGCACCATATGGTCCCCCAAGCACCTCCAGGAGTGACGGCTGAGCCCTGAGACCCAGAAATAGCCTCTGAGCACCACTTTGTATGGTCTATATACCTACCCCAAATAAAGAATTGAAAATCAGATTAATAAAATATAAGCTAGACTCACGAAATAAAAAGAGAAAACCCTAGAATCTGAAGAAGCTGGAGAAATAACCAAACGGGATAGAGTGGATCCCCTGCGTGTTCAAGGCCCTGAGTTTTATAGCTGCACCTATATATAGTTTTATAGCTGCACTATATATAGTTTTATAGCTATGTGTCATCACCACACATAGCCCTGGTGGCCCCGGATTACTGCAGTGCGCAGCTGGGTCCTGAACACATGACCGGTCTGAGTGATGTGGCCCATACTACTGGGCTGAGCATCATTAGCAGTGGCCCCACAACTACTGAGATAGCTGGGGAAATGCCCTCCCAATACAGAGCAGTAAAAATAGAAAAACACGGGGATGGAGATACAGTTTACTGGGTCAAGTAACCGGCACCTGACTGACTTAGGTTCAGTCCGGTACCCCAGATAGTACTCAAGAACTATCAGGAGTGACTCGTGAGTAAAGGTCCAAGAGTAACCCGTGACCACTGTCAGATGTTCCCCCTTCCCCTCAAAATCACTATGATCAAAAATGAAAGGTGAGAGATTAAATATATAACACAAAAATCATAGTATCATATGAGATTAAATTTTATACTAACAAATAAGAGAAGTTTGAAAAATAGATATTTTTACAATCTTAAAAGTTCCCAATTGGAGAATTTTATAAGTTAGTTCACAAAATTTGATTACATTTAAAATTCAAATACCAATCCCACCATCATTACACCTTTCCACCACCAAATTCAGGATGTTTTCATCCCAAGCCCCCATCCCTGTCCCAAAACACAACTGAAAGAATCGTATCATAACAGACAATATTTTGCATTGTTGTTAAAGTTTGGGTGACATGAGCTTACTGAAAATATGTGTATACATATATTTCCTTCTATGATTTTTTGCCTACCATCTAAACCCCATCAAATATTACCTGATTCTTATGAGAACAACCTTGCTATCTAAAACACATTAAGCCGATAGTTAACTAGCCTATTCCAATCAAAATACTCCCAAAACTCACCAAAACAGCAGTGAACACAAGAATCTGAACCCTAATGTAAAAAAAAAAAAACCTGAAACTGCATGAGAGGCCCCACATAAGTCAAATTGGAGCATCAAAGAAAATGTTAGTATTAATGAAGGAGAAAAAGGAGACAGTTAAAGATGTCATGCTGAGAAGTCCCTAGAGCTGGAGAACACAGGCATCCAGATCCAAGAAGGAAAAAGGGTACCAGGTAAAAGACATCCTAACAAAAAGACTCCAATATATATCATAATCAAAACGATGAATATCACAGATAGAGACCAATACTGCAGGCAACAAAGTCAAAGAGAAATTCACATACAAAGGAGCATTCCTTAGATTTAGAGCAGACTTATCTGAGGAAACATTCTAAACCTAAAGACAGTGATGGGATATAGTGAAAAAAACTCAATAAAATGAATGGCTTACCAGGTGAACTTTATCCTGCTAGACTCTCAGTCAAACTCAAAGGAATCGTACATTATTTCAGAATAAACAGCAGCTCAAGCACCTCATAGACTCAAAACCAACTTTAAAAGAAGGCGTGAAGGGGCAACTGTAAGACAAGACAAACCCCACAAACACAACAAACCTCTAGAGAAAGATTCACAAAACCCCATGACAAAAATCTCTCTCAATATCAATGGGATAAATGGAGCAATTAAGAGACACAGAGTGGCACTCCCTTTCCTTCCAGCCCTTCTCTCCCAAAAATTACTGCCAGGACCAGTCCAGCTGGGGGCATCTGCCTTCACCTCTGCTCTCAGCACATGTTTAACCACGTTCTTCTCAATAGGTCTGTGGACTGGGGCATTAACACTTGAACTGGCTGGGGGTGTTGCCTCCACTGAAGGGGGCGTGGCCTCATCAAAAGTGGTCCTGGCCCATTGGTCACAATGATAAAGCAATGCAGATCTCCACCAAGCTTACTTCTTGAAGAGTCTAGCCTGGAAGAGCCCAAAAGCAATGAAGTGCTACACAACCTCTCTGACAAGGAATTTAGAAAGGAGATACCGAGGTTGTTTAGGGAGCTAAAAGAAACAACGGAAAGCAATACCAATAAAATACAAGAATATTTGAAGGTAGAGATGCAGAAAATACAAACAGAAATGTCAGATCTGAAAAACCAGGTAGGTGAATTAAAAAACTCACTGGATGGCCTAACAGCTGCTGAGGACAGAATCAGTGAGCTCGAAGATGAAGTTCAGAGACTCTCTAGGAAAGAACAGAAAATGAATAAGAGACTGACAATCCGGGAACAGATGGCAAGAGAAGACCGTGATCAAGCCAAGAGGAGTAATATAAGAATTATTGGAGTCCCAGAGAGACAGGAAAAAAACCTTGATTGTAAAAAATTACAAAGGTGGTGAGCGGGAGGAGACGATATGTTGTGTCGTGTTGTTCTGTTGTCCTCGGCACTCGGGGCAGTTCTCTCTCGCACGCACTGCTCACATTCGGTGTTCTTGAGCCGCTGTGTATGGACTGGATCTGGATGGCTCCTCCTTGTGCTCTGCTTCTGTGTGTGCCACTGTGCTCTCTTCTGCATCTTCTTCTGTCTCTTCTCTGTCTCCTGCCCTACTTCTTTCTTCTCTGTTCTTCTCCCGTGTCCTCTCGTGTCTCCCTCTCTGTCTCTTCTGTCTTCTTCTGTCTCCCCTGTCTTCTTCTTCTGTCCCCCCTATCTTCTTCTTCTGTCTCCCCCGTCTTCCCCAGACACAATGAGAAAATAGCACAGAATCTTACCACACTTAGTGACCAAAGATGGGAGCGCTAGAGAGTCAACAAGTAATAACCAGTTAAACGACCTATCTGATAAAAACTTCAGAGAGAAAATGTTGACAATGTTTAAGGAACTTAAAGGAGAAATGGACCCGAGTGCCCGCCCACCTAGTGGCTGCTGGTCTTCTCTGCAGGTGCATCCATCCTGTGCACCCTTATTCTGCGTGGGTGGCCCAAAGGCCACCACCCAGTGCAGTTATATTCTCCCTTCCTAGCACTCTGGACTCACATCCCAACCTTTATCCCTAAACCTATGGAAAAGGTCCTGGATGCCTCAAACACAATAGTACAATAGTCCACTGGCCTACTCCAATTTTACCAAAAGACCAGTGTACACAAGAAGCTATAAAAACCCAATATAAAAGAAGACATCCTCCAAAGCTTCACTAGATGCCTATCATAAGTCACAGAAAAATGTCTGAGAGGAAGGATGTATTCTAGAAGGAGAGAAAGGTGACCACCATCGATTGAGTTCATCCAGAACTTTTCCAGCAATCAGAGGGAACAGTAGTAGTGAACTGGAAGGTTTTGCCTCTATACAAGCACAACATGAAAAAACAGTGCAAATCTCCACTACGAGGAGAAGACGAAGAAAAGAATACAGAATCCTCAACAGGGGTTACCAACAAATGCGATCTTTCCAATAAAGAATTCTGAGATTGTAGGATAACATTGCTTTGTCCTTTCTCCCTTGCCACAGGAAGCTTAGGTTTATCACAGTGCTCCCGAGGCACTTCCATTCCACTCTGTTTATCTGTAACCTCTTCTCTATGCTTTCTTACCCAACCGGTCTATCACCTTTTCCCCCTAATCAAACTCTGTAAAGATGTAAGGTCAGATTTCTCAGAAATCTATGATTTTACATATATGAGTGAAATACTGCCTTTCTCCTCTTTTTATGTCTTTTGAGTAGTTAAAAGCAATTTCCTTTTTGTATAAACACAGGAAGACCGTTAATATTAGGATTTTGCAACTTGGGATTTAAATGAATATTATTCATTCCCAGGCATCTGTTTTCTCTACTTAAGCCTCAGTTGCTCTTCGTTCCTAGCATCCCAAAAGCAGGGTCCCAATGAGGGATTGAATGGACCCAGGGCAAGCTGTGAGCTACCCTGGCATCGAAATTGGCCAGGCTAAAGTGTCACAATACTCAACTATAAGTTGAAAGCAGGTCCTGAACAAGTGCTGTCATGGCCCAAAAGTAACGACAATATTAGGACCCTGGTAGGGATAGGAAAGATTAATCTGGCCTGAGCACTGTAGTCTGAGATCGAGACGATCCTAGAAGAGCAATTCAGTACCAAACTTGAAACTATACTAAAAAGTTATAGTTATTAAAACAGCATGGTATTGAAATAAGGACAAATTATCTGACCAATGGATGAGAATAGAGTATCCAGGACAAATCCCCACGTATATGGTCAGATAGCTTTTGAAAAAGTCGCTGTCAGAATGAAATGAAGTAAAGACTGCCTCTTCAAAAAATGGCTCTGGCAAAACTGGATAACCATGTACAAAAAATTAAAACTGGGTCCATATTTCACATCTTACACAAAAGTCAACTCAAAGAGAATCAAAGACTTTGAAAACAGACCAGAATCTGTTGAATATTAACTCTAAGTATTTTAGGTTTCATCAGCGAATTGCCTCTTCCTCCTCCCAGAGAAGTTTATTGTCCTCTTGATAGATTGCCAATTTAAAGTTCATCTTTAACCTTTCCTTTGTATTTTACCTCTCATTTCACTTGCCAGTGCTTGCTTAACTTCATTTGCCAATGTAGTAAGTGTTGATTTTAGTGAACTTCATCAATTATGCTCAAGAGTTCAGATGAGATCTAGGATTTGCCCAGCTTTCTATTTCTCTCTAACATGGCCCCTGGGTTCCTAGTTTCTCCACTATTTTTTGTTTTTATAGTTTTCTTTTTTTAAAGAATTTTATTTTATTGAATCACCATGTGGAAAATTACAATGCTTTCAGGCTTATGTCTCAGTTACACAATATTGAAACACCCATCCCATCACCAGTGCCCATATCCCACCACCAAAAAAAAAAAAAACATAGTACACCTCCCATCCCACCCCCCCACCCGCACCACCACCCCCATGCCATGTAACTGATAAATTTCACTTTACTTTCTATTTACTTTGGTTACATTCAATATTTCAACACAAACCTCACTATTATTGTTAGGAGTGCCCCACTAGTCAGACCTATTGTGAACAGGTATGAGGTTTTGGATTTATGTACTTTAGCAACTAAGTCCAGGGAGATTTCTTCCATATATTGGATCATTGCAAGCTTGTAAACCCCATCTGTGGCCCTCATAATATGGCGGTCACCATGCCCTTCACCACCAGCAAGGAAAAGGAGAGAGAGAGAGAGAGAGAGAGAGAGAGAGAGAGAGAGAGAGAGAGAGAGAGAGAGAATACCTTTCCCCTCCTGAACGGGCATCGGGCCACGGCTTAGTTCTCAGTCTGGAGACATTCTTCGAGGAGCTGCCTGTGCCGAAAAATTTAGCTGGCGTCTGGAGTCATGCTCATGCAGCTGCGGAGAGGCCGCACACATGTGCGGCCCCCAGGATCACATCTTGGCAGAAGCTATTTTTTTAGTTTTATACAGTAAATTATATAGAATAAATTTTATAGAGTACATTGGAGGTTTAGATTCTCAGTTACTTATGAACTGATATGTTTATTAGTTTATTAGACCAGTGGGGTACTGTTTTCCAGGGTATCATCTGACATATTAATATACTGGTAAAGCACTACTTTACCATGTAGTGCAATTAGACTGTGATAAGGGGCTTTTGAACTAGTCACTCCATTAGTTGACTAAGATTCATGACTGTATCAGGTCAGTGAAATATGGTTGTTGTATCCACCTGCTTCAATAAGAAGAATGTGTTCAGTAATAGTCTCATGCAGATACATTTGCATTCACGTGGTTTTGGGTTTGGGTTTGGACAAAGTGACTTCCTGGTCCTGACCCATGCAAGAGAATCCCACAGGATGCTGGTGCAAGCATTCCATTGGAGCCTAGCCATGGTGGGAAGGAGCAGATGGATGGGATCTCTCATGCACGATTTTAAGAGTGACATGTATATCAACAATGCCTAGTCAATATGAGAGCTAAGATTTATATGTGATAAAATGGAAGTATTGAGTTAGTTAAAATATACCTAGAGGAAAACATAGGCAGAATCCACAATGACATAGAAGTTAAAGGTATCTTCAAAGATGAAATACCACTGGCTAAACAAGTGGAAACAAAGATAGACAATTGGGATTATGTTAAATTAAGAAGCTTCTGTATCTCAAAAGAAACATGACCAAGATACAGAGACAGCCCACAGAATGGCAAAAACTATTCACCAAATACTCATCAGATAAGGGGTAAATATCCAAGATATATGAAGCACTGGTAGAACTTCACAAGAAAAATAATTCCAACCCTGTAAAAAATGCGGAGAAGAAATTAATAGGAATTTCCTCAAAAAAAGAAATAAAAGTGGCCAAAAGGCACATGAAAAAATTAACTACACCACTAATCATCAGGGAGATGCAGCTCAAAACAGCAATGAGATATCATCTCACACACAGAAACTGGCACATATCCAAGAGAATAAGAACAACCAGTGCTGGCATGGGTGCGGGGAGAAAGGGACTTCCATTTGTTGTTGATGAGAATACAAACTTGTCCATCCCTGTTGGAAAACAATACGGGCATTCCTCAAAAAACTGGAAATTGAGCTTCTATATGACCCAGCAATCGCATTCCTAGGAATATACCCTAGGAGCTCAAAAACACAAAACAGAAAAGCCATTTGCACTACACAGTCACCAGGAAAAATGAGGTCATGAAATTTGCTTATAAATGGATGGACATGGAGAGTACGAAGTGAAATGAGTCAGAAGGAGAGGGACAGACAGTATGATTGCACTCACTTGTGGGATATAAAAAAAAACATAGTAGGAGACTAATGCCCAAGAGAAGTGGAAATATAGGGCCAGGAGGAATGGTCCACATACGACAATGATAGTTGGAAACTATCTGGACAAAAACTGAGAGCTGAAAGGAGGTGAAGGGATACACATGATACTCTTTCAGTACCTGTATTGCAGATATAATGAATATAATGAGAGAGAGAGAGAGAGAGAGAGAGAGAGAGAGAGAGAGAGAGAGAGAGAGAGAAAGTATAGAGGCAAGCTGGTGGGGGGAATTTGCTGGGAGGGGAACTGGAGACATTGGTGGTGGGAACTGTACACCGGTTAAGGGATAGGTTTTGGAACACTGTATGACTGAAACCCAATCATAATCAACTTTGTAACTGTGCATCTCATGGTGATTCAATAAAATTTTTTTTCCTTATTTTATTCCTTTTGGCTTTCTCTACCTACTCTCAAGGTCACTGATTGAATACTCTGCTTCTGACATTCTGGTGAGCTCCTGTGCTGTATTTTTCAATACGACTTTTCTATTCTGTAACTTTTTGATCTCTCTTTGGGTTTTTAATCCTACTCTCATTATTTTTTCTGTCTTTGTTGTAGTTATCTTCTGTTGATTTTTTAATTTCAGATTGTTGCTTTGAAGATCTCATTCATCCATCAGAGCAGGTGAATCTGTATTTCTCCACAGTGCATGGTTCTGTGTGAACACGGGGTGAGTGTCCATATTTGGGCAGAAATGTGGGTTTCTTACGGGCTAATTCTAGCTTTGAATTTATGTGCATTTATGGATCACTGAGAGTTTGCTGTCTTAACTGTCCCATCACAGATACAGCACCAAGGTCAAACAGACAGACCTGGGGGCTGTGACTCGAGGTTAAAGGTTCTGGTGCTCTATCAAAGTTTAGCAGACCTGGCAGTGACTGGGCTTTCACAGTTATTAATGCCCAATAGCAATGGCAGTGTATAGTTCTCCAGCATAATGACAGGGGGATTTACATATGCAAATGCCCGGCAGCCCTTATAGTGCCAGGGTCAAGGTATGATAAAATTATGCAGGTGTTGGATAAGGCCCTTGACACCAAGTTAAGCAGGACTAGGTTGTAACCAATTGTTCAAAATTATAAAAAGTAGGAACAAGTGTGTTTGTAGAGGCTGAAACTTTAGAACAGTGGACAGGGCATTTGCCTTGCATGCAGCCAAGTTTGTTTGGATTGGATCCTCAGCATCCCATGTTCCTGAGCTCAGAGCCTAAAGAACCACTGGTGTACCCCCCAAGCCCCCAAAAGAGTGTGTTTGTGACCCAGTCATTGCAACATCAACAGAGAAGGAAAGGCTGGAGGAGTATGTGTGGGGTGGGGTGGGGTGGGGAGAGGTGTGAAAGACTTAAAGGACTTCATTTTTCATCCTCTTCCTCTCTTTAGTTGTTGTGGTTGTTGTGACACACAACATGGCATGGTGGAGCAGAGCCAGAGACTGAACTTCCACCTTCACACCTGCAATGCAGGTGTTTGACCACTGATCCATATCCCCAGGATACCACCACCCTCAATGAATAAATCATTTTCTTGGCCAAAATAGAAGTCACCAAAATAAATACAATAATGATTACCACATATTGGATTGCAGGTTGATTACCAAGGGTTGTGTGCCTGGGCCAGCTCTCTCTTCCTTCTAAAGGGAAATATATAAGTATTAGGGGATCAGCAGAAAGAAGATTTTTTTCCTAAGATCTAATCAGAATTCTGAAATATATTTGAAAACACAGCTAACTATCCTAATAATCCAGGTAACCCGTGGTTACCTACTGTTATGTTCATGGACCTGTTAAATCACCTTATGTGGCGTGAACACCAGTTTTCTTGTGTCAGAACACCAGGTGTCAGGCTAAAACATTCTGATAGGGCCCGGGTATAGCTCAGTGGCAAGTACGCGCCTTGTTAGATGTCTCAAATATGATCCCTGGGTACCTAGTATATGCTGAGTGCAATCCTGGTCACTTCTGTTTGGAACCCCCAGCATCACAACCAAGTGTGTATGAGCCTCCCAACTGAAAAGTGTGTGACCTCTGGTGAGCTGTGTGGCCCACGCAGTGAAGACTGTGACCCCCGGTGAGCTCTACACCGAAATGTGCTCTACACCACAACTGGATTTTGCAGCCTTGGGCAGTGCCTCACCATGTGCACAAACCCTGGTCATGGAAACAACAGCAGCACTAAGAAGGTAGCCAGGGAGTGAGCGGATTGCTGATTCGGTTTCAAGGCTCATAACTGAAGATCTGCTTTTTGGTAAGTTTCAGGATCATGCTGTGCTGCTGGTCCTGGAAAATGCACTTTCAGATCCCTTTGATGCCTCCTCCCTCTCTGTGGGAATAGTGAGCTGGAGAAGGTTGTGTACAAAACAGGAGCAATCACAAATCAAACAGTGAAAACCTGTTTCCCTGTATGCCAGAAATTTTTGTCTAAAAGAGCAACAGATCAAACCTTCCCTGAGAACCTAGAACTACTCATTTCCTCCAGGAGGAAGCTGAATTACAGATTGGCCATCGAGACAGCCATCTGCCGTCAGCCTTCCCATTGTCCCTCTCTTTGAGGAGGATGAGGAAGTAGGAGAGAAGTTAAACTACTTCCTGGGGAAAGACTGTCCATACAATTTGTTGTATTAGATACAAAATCTCTGCGTTGCTCTCTTCCAGGAGCAACGCAGAGTCTCTTGCCGACGTGCCTGGCTGTCTTCCCCCGGGCCTCCTTGGAGGGGATGGGCTCCAGCTTCCCTCCCCACCCCGAGCAGAGCTCCCAGCGACCGAAGATCTCTGGAGTCTAGCCAGAGCTATGCTCAAGGCCCCTCTCCACGCTTTCAGATGAACCTCACGCATGAAGGAACTGGCAGAGGTACTCAGGGGTGTGGGACCCAGGGCTGAGACCTCCAAGGCTGCTCGGGTCAGGACTGGGCCTGCTCCACCCAGATTTCCCATTTCCCAGTAGCTAGGCAGTCACACCCAGGGACTGCCCTCAGGCGCCGTGTAACCCTGTCAAGGGCCAGCATCCAGGGACTTAAAAGCAAGCTCCAGGAATTAGATATCTTGGATCCTAAGTAGGATATCTTGTAGCCTACTTCTCCCTCTGGGAAAACCTGGCAAACTACTGGGAGCTTCCTGCCCACATAGGAGAGCCTCACAAGGTCCCCATGGTGTATTTATATGCCAAAACCAGTAACAAGCTGGGTCTCAATTCCCTGATCCTGGAAGAGTCTCCGGTATGGCATCATTAGAAGGACGAGTAGAGAGAGGCTTCTAAAATCTCAGGGCTTGGACAAATGGAGACATTACTCAGACCACTCGAGAAATTCGATGATCAATGGGATGATGATGATGATGATGATGATGATGATGATGATGATGATGATGATGATGATGATGGTGAGATATAAAATCAACTGGACCTAAGGCCATACAATCTCCAATGACAAGAAATATCTCTGTAGAGCTGATTAAATTCCATGGAGATGAGTAGGTGAGTAGTCGTGAAGTGTGATGAGCTAAACTTGCCAAGTCAAGTCCACCATGTTTAAAGACCAGGTGTTCTGGAACACAGCCCCAGTAACAAAAAGCCCATGTCTGAGCATTGATCCTCCTTCTCAGCAAGGGCCTCATTTCTCTGTAACAAGGAAAGTTTGCAAGAGGAGAGCTCAACCATAGTGATGCCTCCCAGCAGTTCCTCTTTATTTGGGGCTCAGGGAAGGTAGCTCAGACATAAAGCACCTGCCTTCATGTGTGAGGCCCTGGCTTGATTCCTGGAAAAATAAACATAACAACCTAACTCATTGATTTGTCAATGTTTCCATCTAAGGCTTATCTTTAGGAAGACACACCTTTCCAGAAGATTAGTGATCACACTGCTGCTTTACTTCCACTAAATCAATGAACACTTTTCTTTATTCTTTGGTCCAAGTCTTGACCTGGTGTGATGTAGTGACACCTTTCATCAGAAACACTTAACTCACTTAATCCTATTGTCATAAGTCTAAAGTTTCAGTATTTTAGGGGCAAGAAAGGCACAGCTTGCATGTTTGATCCTCAGTACCCCATATGGTCCCCCAGTCCACCAGGAGTGATCCCTCAGCCTGAGCTTTGCCATATATGACCCAAAAACCAAAATAAAGTCTTAGTACTTTAAAATATACAGAATATCAACTAACACATCTTAGACATAATTTACCAATTATTTGGTGAAGTTCTAGATATACCTTTCTCATTAAAAGATCAATCTTTTATTTGGTGAGGTGGTCACACCCAGCAATACTCAGAAATTACTCCTGTTGTTCATCTGGGGACCATATGGGATGCCAGAGATGGAACCCAGGGTGGACCCTTGCAAGGCAAGTGCTCTACACACTGCACTATCTCTTTGGCTCCAGAGCTTTTGTAACCCACCATCTTCACCAGAATAAAATATTATCAATGTAAACTTTTTTAATAATATAAAATACTGTTTAATTTATTTTATTTTATTAATTATAATTATCATGCCCTTTCCTCCCTCCCTTCCCTTCCTCTGCTGATGCAGTTGTTGTGATGACAGGGGTTCACACACTGGGGACCATCCAGCAGGTCCTGGTGCTTGAAGTCTTGGCCATGGTGCTTGACAGGGCCACACTCGTTACCTGTGGTTCTTGGACACATTCTGGCTGTGGTGGTCACACATGTGCTGGTCAGGGGTGTTCACACAGGTCTCACAGGTGCTGGTCCCAAACTCATGACCTTGGTGCTCAGACTTCTTTTGCGTTGTAGTGCTCTTCGTGGGCGGCACTCCATAGTTGTGTTGCTAACAGAAACCGGCTTGCCAGAATTCATGTGCAATACCACGATCACTAACAGCAGAACCAGCTGTTTTTAAACCAGCTGTGTTAATCATCAGAAGTGCCACTATATAACTGTGCTTTGCTTTATCCACAGAACTAGATCCACGGGAAAGAGCTCCAGTGCAGCTGCCGACGAGAAGTCTCTGATGAGCAGTATTTTTCTGTAGGCGTTGGCTCAGCAGCAAAAGTTGTGTAGGGCCTGATCATTGAGGAGGTAATGATTCGAACCTAATCATGTTTGTAGGAAACCTGATGCTGAGAGGCAGATGTATCTACACTGACATTGAAAGATGACCCTAGGGCAAATTGCATGAAGAAATTAGACTCTGGTGAATCTTGGGGCAGTGGAGGGTTATTTTCCAAGGATCACGTCTGTAATGAGTCCTGTAAATCAAAGATGTTCCACAAAAAGAATGACACAGGTTGGAGGTCATGTGGGGGAAGGGTGATGAGGGCCGAATACAGACTAGAGACTGAACACAATGGCCACTCAACACCTTTATTGCAAGCCACAACACCTAATCAGAGAGAGAGAACAAAAGGGAATTCCCTGCCATAGTGGCAGGGTGGGGTGGGGGGAGACGGGACTGGGGAGGGGGGGAGGGATGTTGGGTTTACTGGTGGTGGAGAATGGGCACTGGTGAAGGGATGGGTTATCGAACTTTGTATGGGGGAAACATGAGCACAAAGATGTATGGATCTGTAACTGTACCCTCACGATGACTCTCTAATTAAAAATAAACTAATAAAAAAAATTAAAAAAAGAATGACACAGGTAAAGTAATGGATATAAAGGGGAAGGAACAACTTCCAAAAATGACATATACAAATGTATTGAATTGAGTTCCAAAAAATTGTGTTTTCAATACACGTTTAAACTTTGGGTAACATCTTCAAGGTGGTATTGGTTTTATTTTTCAGACTGTGATGAAGACCAACATGATAAAGCTGATTTTGAGTAAGATGTCTATGGAGCATAGGTACAGGCACCAGAGCTGATAAGACCTGTCCCTGCATAGTGGCCCAGTAGGGAGTGTCTGGGCACATTTGACAAGTAACAGGCATCTGGGGTTGAATCCCATCCTCCCAAAATTATCAGCTAGCTGCCTTCCTAACTGCAGCATCTTGCCTTATCTGAGATTTGACTGGGGCAAAGCAGAGTCGGAAAGGTGTGTCATTGGACCATCCTCTTAAGCTGAGACCCACTATAAAATATGTGTATTAGGCAATAAAGTGAGCGACCATCAGCTGTCTCCTGGAGTGGTTCGTCTGTTCACCTGTCATCCTTCACGCGATGTCTACCCTGACCTGGTGAGCAACGTTTCTGGGTACGTTGGGGAAAACTGTTCCCCAACATCTTGAGTCCTGATTGTAGAGCATCTATGAAGGTAATTGGTGAGGTTTTCAGATGGGTAAGTTCCCCTGACCCGATCTGGAGGAATACTAGGCTTCTTCAGCCCCTCAACCACCCTTTAAAAAAAAATTTTTTTTAAACACTGTGAGAGCAGTTACAAAGTTTTCAGTTAAGTCTCAGTCATACAATGATGAAACACCCAACCCTTCACCAGTGCACATTTCCACCACCCAAAACCCCAGTATCCCCTCCATCCCACAACCTCTCCCTACCTGTGTGGCAGACGATTTCCATGTTATTCTCTACTTCGATTACAGTCAACATTTCGATACCAAATTCACCATTATTATTTGGGATTTTACTGCAACACTCAGATCTGCTGAAAAGGAAACATTAAGAATTTTTTTTAATTGCTGATTATGAATTGCATATGATGATGTGCGGCTGCTATTGCGGCTGTGCAATTTTGGAATTCTGAAGTTTTAATAATTAAATCTGGAAGGATTTCTGCCAAAATCGGCTGTGTTTCAAGCTTTGTTTCTGAGTCTCTGGGATCATGGCCAATAAGCAGCTTGATCAACAGCCAGAGGGCTCATTCATGGGCGGCAACTTGGGGTCTTGTAGGGGCGAGAGGGAAGGGCCGGTTCTTCCCCCATCCTGTGTGTGAGGCCCTGAATTCCTCATCACTGAGGGCCCCTCCTTGGCTGACCCCAGGCCTCTGGTGTTAGGGCAGGACTGCCCTGGGCGGGGCCAAAGACAATGAAAACCATATATTTTCCACTTAGGCCTCTGCTATCTGCTTGCTCCAAGTGGAATGTGCGGTCTCCTGAGCTACGACCATATAAGGGTATAATCTAAACAGATAGCCTCCTGGGCCTGGGCTCAGCCTTCAGACCCGTGCAGGCGCTTATGCAATTGTGACCTGTTAATCTATAGTCTGGACAAGCAGATGGGCCTAATGGGATTGGAGGGAGAGACATGTTGAATTATGAACTTATTGAATAGGGAATGCATGGGCTTTCATGCTTTCTCTGTAACGACTGACATGGGCTTATATAAGTAACCCCTGCACCCTGGGTCAGGGCCTTGCCTTGCACATGGGACCTGCGTGTGCTGTGTGCGTGTGCATGACCCTGGCTAGCCAGCTTAATAAACTACCCTCTTGCTGATTGCATTCCTCCGTGGTCCTTGTCTGCGGTCAGAGATCCAGAATTGTGCCCTAACACTAGAAGATGGCAGCGGTGACCGAGCCACCATGGAAAACAGGTCAAGGCACAAAACCCATTCCCACTTGGGGTGGTCCAGAATTGGAAACCTAATGAGTATTCTAGACACAAAGAGTATTCTGCCAAAAGCCGCATGTGTGATATTCACAATCCAATGATCAATCACCCATCCCTCCACCAGTGCAAACTTTTCACTACCAATATCCCCATTATCCCCTCCTTTTCCATTTCAGTCTTTACCCTGCCTCTACGGCAGATACTCTATAGTTTTGGGCATTATATTTTGCTTGGATATTCCCACCACCACTCAAATCTGCCTTCTAGGGGCAGATGCTAGATCATCTATTTTCCATTGCTCACTTTTCTATATCAGGAAAGGTCACGCAGCTGCATAAGCTAAGAAATAGTCCTGGTCCCCAAATACTGGAGCCATACTTGTAGAAGCTCGTGGTCGCTGGGATTCCATCTGGAGAAGATGGGGAGACTGCACCTGCTCCATCTGGGGCGCTCCGGTCATATCGGCTCTGTTGGGGCCTTGGTGTTGTGGTGCCCTCCAGCCAGGATTCTTCACTGCTCTCAACCACCTTTCTTTGTCTCATTTTCTTCCTGGTCTTTCTTTTTTTGCTAACAGCCTTTTAAAAATTTCTGTTCTACCTTTGAATTCTGAACATGTGAGTGAAGTGCACCAAGTGAGTGTCTGGAGAGTGAGTGAATAAGGCCCCAAGGCTTCGGCTACGAGGTCTGAATGGGCTCCAACCCACGGTTCCATGGATCCCATAACAGCTGAAGGAGACTTGCCCTTCAAGGGAGCAACCTGGCAGGGGGGTTATACCTGCATTCCAATGCCAAGGGAACTTTTAAGATCCCTAGAGGGGTCCAGCCTGGCGAGAACCAGAGAGCTGCCCATCCCCCTCCACCTTTTTCCTCTCCTCCTCCCTCTATCCATAACTATGGGATATCAGTTCCATGGACTCTCTTACTCTAAGCAACCTGCACGAGATCTTACATTCTTGAGGCATGAAACTTAGCTGGTCTCAGGGTGAGGCTTTAAGGAGACATGTGTGTGAGCTCACTCCCTGGATCACCAAACACACCTGGTCCCAAATCCAGTCCCTGGCCTCTAGGGCTCAGGCAAGAGATAAGAAAGTATTTCCTGTGTATTTTTTGCCATTCTTTTGGTGCTTAAGTCTTTTGAGGAAACATGAACTCCATAGGAGGCCTTGAATGCATCCCCAGGCTGACAGAAGTTCACCAGGGCGGACCTTGGGTGGGAAGAGTCAGATACTGCTTCTTGGGCCCTGCTGAAAGCCCTCTCTGCCCTTCCTTTGTTCTGGTGAAGCTGTTAATTGCCCTATTCAGACCCTGCCATCAATTCCCACCGCCCCCACCCTACAGGTATGCAGTTCCTGAGTCCTCAGGTGTGCTGCCTGACTTAACCTTCCTTTATCCAGTACGTGCAGTGCCAGGGGTGCCCCATGTGTGGACCACCTATTCTTCTCAGGAACTCCAGGATCTGCGCAGCACCATTAAGGAGGATGGCACTAGGGCACCTTGGACAAGTCGAGATTGTACACCACAGCTCTATCGCTTAACACTCCACGAGATGGGCGAGACATTGCTCGAGCTGTCTTGCCGGGCTCTCTTTTTCTTCAGTGGGAGGCCTTTTACAGAGAAGAATGCCGGGAGGCTGACCACCTTATGCACCCTCCCGGGCCCCACCAGCTTGGACCTTGGATCACCTGCCCAGGGAGGGAGTAGCTAGGGACCCGAACTCCCTCTTGCAACCGCCAGCTGGATTTTTTTGGGTAGACCTAAGTCTGTTTATGTGCAAATCAGTCCTGGGAGAGGCCCTCTGACACTTCTCTAACTTCCCAGCATCAGAAGGCAACAGAGCTCCCCCCACCCCCCCATCTCTCTCTCTCTCTCACACACACACACATACATACACACACACACACAAACACACACACTTTGTTCAGAGAGTCAAAGAAAGTGTGGAGCACAAAGTTTCAGAACCTGTCGTTCGGCATAAGATGGCACACCAATTGGTCTGGGACGGAATGACTCCTGAACATCAGCATGCCTGCGAGGGCATGCAACATGTTTTTATGATCCAGTTAAGGCTGGATCATAAAAACACAAGATGTAGGATCACCCTCCTTCCACACTGCAGGAACAGCTGCCGCCTTGCAGGATTACCACACGAGCAACCCTCGCTGCTTTATATGTGGTGAGTTAGGTCACTAGAGAATAACTGTCCCCAGAAGGACCTCCCCAGAGGAGCTCCTCCAAACCTAGTACCCTCTGCCCTACGTATCAGAAGGGACATCATTGGGAAAAGGGCTGCAAGTCCAAAACCCACAAAGATGGCTCCCCTTTGAAGAATTTAGCACTCCCACCTTTCCCATTCCCACCAGAAATTTTCTGGACTGTCCCAATAGTCCAGAACTCCCATTGATCCTCATGTATAATAAGAAAACTGGAGCTGGAGTGAAAGCACAGCAGGTTGGGCGTTTGCCCTGTACGTGGCTGACCCAGGTTCGATTCCCAGCATCCGGTCCTCTGAGCACCTCCAGGAGTAATTCCTGAGTGCAGCGCCAGGAGTAACCTCTGTGCATCGCCAGGTGTTACGCCCCCCGCCCAAAAAAGGGTAACATCTGACAACCTTAGGTTTACAACAACTTTGTCATAATTTATTTTGCCAGCTTTTTTATACTATCAAAAGTGCTTTTTTGACCCATTTTTAACAAGCAGGAAACAGGCTGCTTAGGTTGAGAAACGGAGGCAATCAACAGCTGATGGGGTTAACTTTGCGCTGGGGACTCCTCCTTCCTTTCTCAGTCCATCAGTTTTCTCCCTGCCATTCTTGAAGGGTCAGATCGATTGATCAAATATATATATATATATATATATATATATATGTGTGTGTGTGTGTGCATATATATATATATATATATATATATATATATATATATATATATATATATATATATATATATATATATACATGTGATGTTTGTTGTCTTTCTGTCTGTCTGTGTTGAGTACTCAAAAGCTAGAGTCGGGTTAAAATCCTTAAACCTGAGCAAAAGGTTACACAGCTGTTTTTGGACAGAGAAATAGAAATTCTCAATCTAAATTTCTTATTGGAAAAACATTGGTGGTTATTAAAAGTTGAATTTCTTTTAAGCTTAAGAATCTGCACTACCTAGGGCAAGCTGCAGAGCTAGAGCTGAAACTAAAGTAAAATAAGAGTTTAGAGAATGCAAGGCTTTATCTTACAAGCCTTAGCCAATCTTAATGAAACCTTAGGCCATTTTACAAATCAACAGAGGTACAGAAGCCACCAAAAACGAAGTTTGCTCATGTTTTCATAAACATCGGCAGTTCAAGTGTTTTCTTATGCTAATATCAAAATTTGGAAAAAGAACAGGGGATTTTTTTCTGTGTCTGAAAGCTTGTTTGTATCTGTGTAGAATCGTTTAAGTATCTGGTATAGAAAGATCATGATTTGAAATAACCAAGGTATTATTTAATACTGATTTTAAGCCAAAGAAGGTTTTCTCATGTTTCATAAAAATTGGTTCAATGTGTTTTTTATGCTGGTATGTCAATATATATATTTGTATCTGCATTGGATTATTAAAATCTATGTTGAAATAATTGTGGTATCTAAAAACAGGTTTGATGAGTAATGATTTAGTTTAAAACATGAGTTTCCACAGTTATAAAATTGGTTGCAAAGCTTATCCTGCCAGTGTTTTATTTGGCCTCTGAGACTTTGGTAACTAAAATTTCTAGAGTAATTTAGCAAAGAGTGATAATGGGCTAATCGCAGGTGTCAGCCTCATAGTCTGGAGCCAGGACACTGTACCTTGGGAAGTGTTGGAAGTTTTGCTGGGATTCCAGACTAGTTTCAAAAACCTTGGGAAAAGTTTTAGGAATGTCAGGCACTCCTGTTGGAATTCCAGAACCAGCTTCAGACCTTCTTACCAAAGAAAAAAAAGCGAGTCACTTTAGAATTCAGGCTGCTGAAAACTGCCCTTTTGGCTTTCCTGACCTTGTTGAACAAAGACAGCTGCCTCCCCCATCCCACTCTTTCTTCTCCCTCCCCTTCTCTCATTGGCAGCCAATTAAAGCTAAGAATGGTAATAATTTACAGTATCATTTCTGATTTCAGAAGTTGATATCTAAGTGAATAAGAAAACAAAATATGTATTTGTGGTAAAAAGAAATTTGAAGTTTAAAGTATTCTGACAGAAGAGTTTTGTCTCAAGAATTATGAAAGGAAATAGGAGATAAAACAGAAAACTGGAAGGAATATTTGACCTTCACACTAAGATAAATATAGACAATCTAAAAGTTTTTTCCCTTTCTCTATATTATCTTGGGCTGGAGCAATAGCACAGCTGTAGGGCGTTCACCTTTCACGCAGCCGACCCCTGTTCGATTCCTCCGCCCCTATTGGAGAGCCCGGCAAGCTACTGAGAGTATTGCGCCCGCAAGGCAGATCCTGGCAAGCTACCCATGGCATATTGTATATAGAAAAAACAGTAACAATAAGTTTCACAATGAGAGACGTTACTGGTGCCCGCTTAATATAATATCTATATTATGTTATTTTTAAGGATTGTTTAATATATATATATATGCATACAGAAGCTTAAACTGCATATGTAACTATCTGAGTTGTATACTGGAGAAAAATAAAAATTGAGGATAAAGTCATTTAAAAAATAAAAGTACAAAATGCAGTCCACTGGAAGTGATGAATTGGGTAACCAGCGAATGAATATGTAGGCAAATGAAATATATGAATCTTATAAGTATGTTAACCATCTTTTATCCATATTTTCCTAGGATTCTATGCTATAAGATCTTTAATTGCGAGCATTGTAAACTTTTTGAATATCTTTGGGCCTGATGTAATACTTTTTAAGGAGACTATAGCTTACTGCATGGTAATTAAAAAATGATTAGCTAACTTCTTTCAAAATTTCTTGGTAGATCAAGCTATATTAAATTCAATAAAATAAGGAGGTTAAGGGGGCTGGAGTAGCTGGAGTACTGCACAGCGGGTAGGGCGTTTGCCTTCCACATGGCCGACCCGGGTTCAATTCCCAGCATCCCATATGGTCCCCTGAGCACCACCAGGAGTAATTCCTGAGTGCAAAGCCAGGAGTAACCCCTGTGCATCGCCAGGTGTGACCCAAAAAGCAAAAAAAAAAGGTTAAAACCTATGAGATGTGAGAGATGTGACTATAAGAAAGCAACATAAGTGTATATTTTGAGTAAAAAGGATGATGGGTGGAGATATCATCAATGGGAAGTAGGAAAGCAATCCTGTTAAATGAAGTTGATTTTGAAATGGGATCTATGGAAAAGATATTGAATGAATTATCCAGACTTCTGTTACAGTGCTCTTAGATAATTGAATTCTTTAAAAGTTGCAAGAAACGAAGGGTATTTCAACATGGGATTAAAGGAATTAGACATGTTAAACTATACACTGGACTCCTGTTAACAGTGCTCTTAGATAATGGGAAGTCAAGATTTTCAACATGGTATTGAATGAATTGAATATGATGTTAAATTAGCTCTACAGATCTTAGCTTCTTTTGACTAAGACCCAGAACAGGTATATTACATATCATTTTGAGTAAAGTGAAATGTTTGCTTTTCTCTTCTTTGTACCTTCAGTATGTTTTTGATGCTTCATGGCACTATGTTGGTTTGCATATATCCAGATAAAAGTCCTTTCTCTCTGTAATAGGGTCTAGCCCTCATGCAGACAGGAAAATCAGCTATGGACCCCAAAGCCCTCTTTCAGGGAAACAGTCAAGGGATTGGTATAAATGACAGGAGCAGGTATTTAACAGGTACTGTTTCAAGTATCCTGCACACCTCAGGGGATCCTGGAGGCACGCTGTCTCAAGGAAAGACTGGAAATCATCACTGCTATGGAAAAGGAGGAATCTGGGAATCTGCAATGACTGACTCAGCTGGGGCCCTACTCTCAGCGTCAAGAAAAAACTGGGAACCAGGATCGCTCCCAGTCCTGAGGAAGGGATAAAATAGACTCCTTTCTGCCAGACACCTCTATGGAAAATGAGGCCCAAGGCCACCTCCAGTTCAATCTGAAGGCTCAAGGACATCTCCAGTTCATCGTGGGACCTGATATTCACATCTCATGGCCAAGGCTGGGTAACTCTGACATGCCAGATAAAAGTTCATGCCATTATTGGCGTGTTTCCTGCTCTGTCTTTGACCAGTTCCTAGGACTTCTCAGTAAATAATGGGGCACCCCAAATGGAGAGTTCTATAATCTTGCTGTGTTTATGCAAAAGAACAAGTCAGGTTTGTTAAATCATCTGGCAAATTTTAAAATGAAAGTTGAGAGAAAATCATGTTTCTGTAACTTGCTTTTTTGTAAGAATCAGATTCTAATTATACAGAGGTGAGCTTGCCTGGCTCCTGACTCCTGCACAGAACCTGACTGAAGCTTGCAATTTTCCTGCCTCTCTTGTCTGCCTCTGGACTAACTGCCTCGGTGGGACTACCTTCTGATGCCTTGGCTGAAATGCTCCTGACAGCCCGAGACTGCACCAACCAGCTGCTGGGGGTGATTGACTCCACCACATCACCCCTGGTGATGCTGCAACATCAGATTAATTCCCTGGCTGAAATTCTTCAGAGAGCACTGGACTTAATTTACAACAGACAAAAGGGGAGAGGGTCTGTGTGTTTCTTGATGAACAATGCTGTTATTTTATTCATGAATCTGGGATTGTTGAGGATAACATCAAGAATATGGTTAAAATTTACTATGATCTTAGGGAATGCTTAAATGTCCACCCACTCCTCTCCTGTTCCATTACCTCAGTCCCACCTTGGATATTTGCCTAACTTACCGCTTTCATTGTGGTTCTCTGTTGATTAGCCATAGCTCTTTGCATATTTAGACTTGCTCAAATATGATTCAGGTATTGGTCCATCAATTTACAGTTCAGCAATAACAAATATTGCTGAACAAAAAAATTACAACCTATTTTCCTATGACTCCAAACTAATATATGGGTAATATATTACTTTTCTCTTTCCCTCACTAGATAAGAGAATGAGAAGGTAATACACCTTTAATTGGGGTAAACCTTTTTGATCTCCCTATTATTAATGCTGTAGGTCTTGAATTTAAATAAAAGGGGGAGATGTGGAGCATGGCTACAGGCACCAGAGCAGATAAAACCTGTCTCTGCATAGTGACCCAGTAAGGAGTGTATGGGCGCATTTGACAAGCAACAGGAATCTGGTGTTGAGTCCCATCCCCCAAGAATTATAACCAAACTGCATTCTAAACTGCAGCATCTAGCCTTATCTGGGATTGGGCTGGGCAAAGCCGTTGGAAAGGTGATATTTCAGTAATACTAAACTTTATGACTGGACCATCCTCTTAAGCAAAGAACCCCTATAAAATATGGTGTATTTGGCAATAAAGTGAGTGACCATCAGCTGTCTCCTGGAGTGGCTTCTCCAAGCACCCATGGTCCTTCGCCTCTAGTCTCCCTGGACCCAGTGTGCAACCTGTCTGGGCATGTTGGGGAAAAACGGTTCCCCAACAGATGTCATAGACTGAGGGGCAATAGATGATCAGAGGAATTGGGGATAGAGGTGACGGAAGGAAATGGCCAGGAACAACCAGAAAGATGGAGATAAAAGGACGCACTTTTATCTTTGAGTAATTCCCTTTTAAGTATTCCTTGGCCCAGATGTCTTGTGGAAAGTTAGGTTAAAGGCTCCTGTAAAGTTTACTGTGCCTGAGATCAGCACTGGGGGACGAGCCCAGGCCTGCAGGGTTATTTTCCTATGAAAGCTATGAAAGCTTGGAACCCTCCAAGAGTGGCTGGAGTGACTGTGGGAGAGGCCCGGGGTGGGGCTGACAGATGACTCAGTGGCCAGAGCTCAGGTCTCTCATGTATAAGACTCTGGGTGGGTTTGATTCCAGCACCTGGAGAGGATGGGGCTGGGGGTGGGGTAAGAATGAGTCTCAGAGTGGGGGGTTGACATTCCGAAGTAACACAGGACAGGCAACAAAGTGGTGAGCACCACTCGGGGCCTTTTGGAATTTTGTATATAAACATGGAATCACCTGAAGTCAATGGGGTTGAGGGGAGCACAGTTCAAAATACCAGAACATTAAGGAATGATAGTGTCTCCTTCAAACTTGCGGACATTTGGAATGTAAGGAAATTAACTCTTCATACCCTTACCACACATACACCCCTTCCCTTCCATGGATATTTGGATTATCCCAAGTCATGTTGGACCATGAGACAGGAATATGATCCAAAACTGTAACATTATAGTTATAAAGGCAGATTCCCCTGTCCTATTACTAAGACCTGTTATATATATAGTCTGAACTAGCAATTCCTTTTGTTGGTTTTGACATCACTGAACGGCTGGACTTTGTACCAGAGTGTTAAATTAAATATAGTGGGCAGGGGGAGTTTGTTTCTGTTAGGGCGCGGATTGAGATCTCACTATAAAGACAAGGAGACTCCAGAGACTGCAGACAGCAAGCAGGGTTTATTGTAAGACTGGCTAGCCAGGGTCCAGCTGCCTACACGGACACGCAGGTCCAGCAGGTGGGGCAAGATCCCGAGCTTCTCCAAAGGAGATCTTATATAGGCCTTCCCCAGCCGTTACAGCAGAGCCCGCACATTTCATAGCCAATAGATTTGTAATATTACAAACTTTCTTAGCCAATCCATTTAAAAGAACATCACTCCTTAGCCTATGGTTTTAGAGATCAGTATTTGCGCTAATATTCAGGAATGTTCCGGTTCTGGGGGCAGTCCTGGGTCATGTGATATGGGTCTGTTTATCTGGTCTGACCACCACCCTTCTTGCGACCCAGGGTGCCTGTATTCAAGTTCCTTGCTCAGGGACAAGTTATTCTACAATGCAGGCTCCTGTAAAAAGAGTCTTAAGAAAGCTAAATAGATTCTTGTAGTCTGTCCTGGGCCAGTTCCTCACAGTTTCCTTCCTGGGCTGCCTAGCAAGAACATCCAGAATGCAGGGCATCATTCACCTTGTTCCTCTTGCTCTCCTTTTCGTAACCACAGGTAAGGGACATTTTACTTTTCATGTTTGTGTCTTCATTTCCCCATCTCTTCTCTTTATGGTGGTTGCTGCTGTGAAGACCAGGGGTTGCATACTTGGCTGAGATGTTTACATGATTTGCTTTTGGGTGCAGTGCTCACTGGGGCTTGCTCACTTAGGTTCAGGTGCTCACATAGACTTGGTGGCAGCATACCAGGGATCCCAGACTTTGCTTTGGTGCTGAGGACCCCCCAAATCAGAGCAGGAATGGTATCCGGGAATTACAGTCTACTCTTGCAGGCAGGTGTCCCACTGCTGAGCCTCTAAGGGACACTGAATTTTTTTGTATGAATTTTGTTTTCTTTGAAGTTCAACCTGCAGCTCATTACCAATTCTCACTGTGCACAAACAGGTGGATGGATATAGGGGGAAGAGAAAAAAAAGAGAAGAAAGGAAGGAACGAGCAAAAGAAGGGAGGAATGAAGGAAGGAAGAAATGAGGGAAGGAAGGAAGAAATGAGGGAAGGAAGGAAAGGAGAAAAAAAGAAAGAATGAAAGCTAGAAAGAAAAAAGAAAGAAGAAGGAAGGTAAAAGGAAGGAAGGAAAAAAGGAAGGAAGAAAAGAGGGAAGAAAGGAAGAAAGAAGGTGGAAAGAAAAGGAAGGAAGAAAGAAAAATAAGGAAAGGAGGAAGGAAAAAAGGAAAGAAGGAAGGGAGGAAGCAGAGGTGACAGGAGACAACAAAAAGAACAGTATTTTGTGGGTGAAGTTTCCGCTCCAGCTCAGTTCAGGACACAAGGTGTTTCAGTCTCTGATGAAGAAATGAAGGAATACAGAGCCGTAGAAAGGTTCTCTGGACTCTGAGTGGAGTTCAGCCAATAGGGGTTCATTTGAGAGTTCCTAAGCCAGACAAGTATTTCCCAGTGCCCATCAATCTCGATGGGCATGAAAGAGGTGGCCACTGTTTTTTCCTTCTCTGTATTTTCATTTTATCATTAAAGTTTGGTTTAATAATCAAAATTATTAAATCATTTTGATTTGGGGACTGATTTGGTTTGATTTATTACACAAATAAAGAAACCTCCTCATAACAAATTCCAAATATGCAGGTACGTACATCCTGAAAACTGGAGAGATGGTAGGTTGGTAGGGCACTGCCTTGCATGCAACCTACTGGCCTCTTTTCCCAACACTCCTCATGGTCCCTGAGCCCCGCCAGGATGATCCCTGAGCACAAAACCAGTTGTAAACCAGAGCACCACTGGGTGGGACCCAGTGCCCCCTAAAGCCCCCCAAGCTCCCAATGTGTAGAATTTAGTGGGTGAATATTACAAAGAGAACAGGAAGTTTAATACACACTTGATGAGATATTTTCACTTAAAAAGATTAAAATACATCTTCATTCCTGCCTTCCCATGTCCCTCAAAGCTACAACACTGAAATGGAAATTGGGATAATTATCCTAAGGAATTATCATAGTGACAGCTGCCCCTGGTGACATTTTCAGTGTCTCACTGAGGGCATCAGAGTAGTGAGTGCAGATAGTCCTGTAACTGAAGGCTTGTCCTGGGACTCCTGGTGACACCATAATACTAATTATTTGGCATACTGTCTTTTCCAGTTTATGTTTTGTTTTAAACTTTATTATAGGATTTTGGAGTGTTTTTAGAAGCAGTTATGCATCTTCATTTTAATTGTAGTCAGAGGTTTTTTCAGAAAGAATGATTGGGTACCAGTTACAATAAATAACACTGACCTCCATTGTATAGTAAACCTTTGTCTCCTGAAACTCAATATATTTGTCTTCCAGTCACTGGTCAAAGCTCTCCCACATCTACTCCCACAAGTGTCACAACTGCCAACATAAGCACGGGAAGTAGCCCCACAAGTACCGGAATTACCAGTACAAGTACTGAAACTGCCACAAGTACCGGAACTGCCACCACAAGTGCCGGATCCCCAGCTTCAGGACTCCCACACAAACTCCTGGAACTCCTACCACCCCAAATGTCGGAGGTTCTACCACCACAAATGCCCAAGGGTCAACTACTACAGGTGCTGTAGGGTCCACACTCCCACTGGTAAGAGCCATTCCCGCTAGACTAGTTTGTGGGTGGTGGTTATAAATAACAGTTTCAGGGACAGAGAAGTGGGGTTATGAAATCAATCATAGGTTCCCTTGTATATAAAATGCTCCGATCGAAAAGCCAAGTCCCAGAGGCAGTAGTGATGGCAGAGCCGAGATTCCCTGCAGTTCCATCCTGCTCACCCTCCCTCTCACCCTTCCGCAGCTATTTGTACATCTTTTTTTGAACTCTAGCATGTGAAAGCTGCTTGTACAGCTATCCTTTCCCTAAGGAAATGTTTGGGGGAGGAGTGGATCCCGCAGAGTACTCAGGAGGCCCAGGGCCCCTCACCCTTCTCTGACACGGGTCAGTGCAAAAATTGAGGATGAGTTCCTGCCACTGGGCCTCTCTACAGGTGGCTGTGGCCTTCAGGGATGCAGCCATCAATGTTGGTTCCATAGTAAAAGGAATGAGCACGTGTCAGGCAAACACCAGGCACAAAACCAACCTGCTCTACCATCTCCTGATCATCCTGAAGAGTTTCTGTGTTTCTGTGTCTCAGAGCAGACTGGGTCCAATAGACCCCAGGCCTTCAGCCCCACTGGCCTAGCATCTTGCTCTATGGAAAATAGTGGGTTCGACCCTGAATTTTTGTCAAACGTTTATGAAAAATTGAGGTTACAAAGGTGACTAATGACAGTGGGAATTTGAGACAATTCATGGAACTTGAGCCATGATAAAAAGTATATCAATGGCAGTTGTCAATTAGCCATGACTTGAAAAGGTCCATTATTTAAAGACAAAGTTATTTTAAGCAGAAGCTGATTCCTTCTTTTCCCAAAACTTGGACTAGAAAAAACGTCATCTGACTTTATCAGTAGAGGCAAAACAGTAAATACTTTAGGTTTGGGGTGCAAAATGGTCTCAGTTGCCACTAGTCCATGCTGTATTATTAGTTAGAGAAAGCTACAGTGCACCTGGCTTCATGTCAATAAATCTTTATCCATGAAAACGGATGATCTGGATAGGGCTCATGACACATATTTGCCCCTCTCTGGCCTAGAAGAATCTGCAAACCTAGCCTTGAAGGCTATAGAAAATCGTGCCATTTCTAGATAGGGAGATGGAACTCCAAAGGCAGTAATCTGCCGAGGGCTGGAGAGTGAGAGTGAGAGAAGTGTCTTCCTACACTTCTTTCTCCATGCTTGCTTCTTTAGACTGCCATGTTTTTTGAAAGGTCTACAAAGTGAGCCATTAAGCAAACAGAGCCAGAGTTTGTCTGATACCTGGTCCCCAGCTGCTCTGAAGGCCAGGCACAGTCAGCTCTCTGACCTGAGTTTTTCTAAACCAGACTTTGTCTGAAGTCTGACAGTCTCTGTGTCATGTTCTGGCCCAGCAACTAATGACCATGAGACACAGCAAAAGCACTTGCCTCTTGACTTTCACTTAATCACTTATTACCAGGTGTGACAGAGCATCATAGGTCCTCAAATTTCTTTCAGGCAAAACACACTGTGCCTTTGTGCCTGGCACTAAACATGATGACATGGCCTAAATTTAATTATTTCTACTTGTTTATTGTTTGCGGGACCACACCCAGTGATATTCAGGGGTTTCTCCTGGTTCTGCACCCAGGAATTAACCCTGGCAGTGTTTGGGGTATAATATGGGATGCTGCGGGATCAAATTCGGGTTTGCCTATAATATCTTTCCAGCCCCAACAAGGCCTTGATTGCTAGCAGGAATACATACTAAGGGTTACTTGCCTGCTACAGCCACAATGGGGCTGTTCAGGTGTCTTCCTTGAGATTTTCTAAATCATCCCTGTAGTATAGATTTTTCAAAAACCATTTACATAGACCCTTATTTATACTTTGCCAGAGGAAAGACACTAATATATGATGAAATACCACCCTGTACCTCCTATGTCCCTTGTAGTTTAGACTTTTTGGAGGTTGGGGGTCCCTCAAGTGGTAATAAAGAGTCTGTGGCCCCTCCCAGATAAGACCATCCTCCATCACCACCCACAGGGGTTCTGATTTTATTTCCATCCTCACCTGACTGGGAAGTCCGGCCAGTGGTTAGCCAACCATGGCTCCTTGACTGTCCCCAGGAGTTACGGTGTCCACTGAGAAGGCCAGAGAGCCGAGTGCCCTCATCAGTCCTCTGAGAATTTCCATGGTGTCACCCACACTCATTCCTTCCTGTTCCTCTCCTTTCTCCATGGGTCAGTACGCTATGTCTGTAAACTAGAATGCAACTTCTAGTTCCTTTCAAGAGCATCTTTCCTGTACGTCCCTAGAACACAGCTCATACATCTTGCTCAAAAGGTGCTTCTTCATGTGTTGGTCTCTAAGTGGTTTTGGGGAACCAGCTGAGTTTAAGAAGACTGTAGCATGCTGGAGGGTTGTTGTGGTCTGAGGATTCCTGTTTAGGTTTTTTGGGTTTTTTTTGCATTAGAATCTCTCTCTGTGTGTGTCTCTCTCTCTCCCTCTCTCTCTCTGTCTCTCTCTCTCTCTCTCACCCTGAATCCCAGACCCCCTTATGATTATCTCCACCAGCTCTTCCAAGGGTATACACACACTTGGGTAGAGTCCAGGAAAGCTTCACAGACTTTGTACAGGGCTAAAGCACTTGCCTTGGAGGCGGCCAACCCCACTTCAATCCTCAGAACAGCATAAGGTCCCTTGTGCTCAAGAGTGACCCCTGGGTATCGGGTTTACTCTAGAGTGCCCACTCCACCTCCACAGACACAGAAGGGATAAATGCAGCTAAGAAATGAAATGTGCCCAGTGAGAGGTACGGAAAGTTGAAATTACTGTGTAATTTTCCAATTTTCCAAATACAAATTTCTGGGTACTATGTGTTTGCAGTATGTGGATTTGAAATTTTTCTACTTTATTTCAGGCCAATATCATCCTTGTCAAAATAATAACGGTACTGGTGGTTCTTCATGTGTTGGTCTGAATACCAAGTTCTTCTACATGTGTTGAGAGGGGGATTACTACAATCAAACCAAGTGTCAGGAAGGTGAGTGTCCATGGTGAGCCACGCTGGACAGACAGTGCAGCGGTAATGCACTTTCTTTGCACAAGGCCATTTCCCATTCCAGACCTTGCACTATGTGGGTCCCCCAAAACCACCAGGAAAACCTATGAGCACTGTGCTTGGAGTAGCCCATGAGTACCACCAGTGCAGGCCCACAAATGGAGGGGAAATCTTTTCCGACTAAAGCGGACTAGATAACCTCAATAATGACATAACATGTGCCTCCAGGTTCTACAGGTCAGTTGAATCCTTGACACAAAAACAAAAACAGACCCAAACACTATTGTTCACAAAGAGTTCCCAGAGGGTAGAGAGATAGCACATAGTTTAAGGCATTTTCCTCACATGCAGCTGACCCAGTTTCCATCTCCAGCTCCCCTTATGGTTCCCCAAGCAGAGCCAGGAGTGATCCCTGAGCACAGGGCCAGGTGTAAGCCCTGAGACTGCTGGGTATAACCAAAAACAAGCACAAAGAGAAAGTAAAAAGCTAACAAAAAGAGTATGCCCATACTATCGGGGGTGGAGAAAACTTTGAAGGCAACCAGGACAGGTAAGCAGAGAGTAGAGTCTTGGGGGGCACCAGGCAGGTAAGGACAGACAGGTCAGAAGGAGGAGGCGAGCCCTAAAGGTCTGGGGCCTGTGTCCCTTCCTTTTCCTGTACCAGACAACATTTCCATGGGGACCAAGTGAAATTGACAGATGTCCAAGCCCTAACAAAGTTAAAGGATCACACAAGTACACAGTATGAGAAACATCCCCCCGTACCAGAGCAGGTAATTTTTAGGAACCAAGTACTGAGCATTGGTCAAGCACAGGAACTGTAGCAAAGGTCCAGTGTCCTCAAGCCTTTACACTCTGAGTAGATGACCCCAAAGAATGTTACTAGGAGATACTCACAGTAAGCTTAATTTTTTTTCCTTTAAAACAATTAAAAGTTCGAAATTCAAAAGCACAAAATGACTACATCAGTGAAAATAACATGCTTCACATAATATGTTTTAGCATTTTCAAATATATAATTTATAAAGAGGGTATAATAATTTGGAAAACTGCTTAGTAAGTAGTAATAAACGTTATTTTTCAGGGAAAGTGTTCCCTAAAACACTTACAAGTAAAGCATCAGATATGCCTGACTTGGAAGATAAAGGATTCATGACTTATCAAGACTTACATTTTGACATTGCTAATTTTATAAGTATTTTCCAGGCTTCTTTTCCAAGTCTTCTTTCTTCTGTGACAGATGCATAGTGTAGGGCTGGCATCCCATGGGAACATCCCCCCAAACGGTGGTACCATTGTGCAAAATAAGGAAATTCACCCTCACTGGTGGGTGCAAGGTCCTGGGCTCACTTCTTCTGAGCCCTTCCCCGGGATTAATGGGCCTCCCCATGTTCCTGTACCATGGGGAGTATCACTCAGCATGGAAAAAAGGACTTAAGCAGTTTGAGTTACCTGTGACTAACTTGTGTTACACCCTGGTTAGCTTACAGTTACACGGGCAGATAAGTATGATGATGTTTTAAAATAAATGACAATTTCCACCAGTGAAGAGGAAAATGAATAATAAGTTGTTTCTTTTTTTTTCCATTTGAAGTTGACTAAATTTCTACACATATGTGGTTTTAAAAAAAGTAACTTTTAATAATAATTCAATAAAAAAGGTTTTTAAAAATAGTGTAGATGAGGCTGGAGAGATGTTATAGGAGATACAGACTTGCCTTGCATGTAATTGCATTTTCCTAGGCCCTGCTTTCATCCCTGAATCACTTCCATCACTTCTGTCCCCTGAGTCCCACTTGGAGCAACCCTTGGGCACAGAAGCAGAGTAATTCCTGAGCACCCATCAATGTCAACAAATCAACCAATTGTCTGTAAGGGGCACTCCATCTAATTTAACATCATTTAAACATATGTAAGATATTTTTCCCATCACTAACAAAAATGTCAAAATAAAAAAACTTTTGTTTCATTTCAATTATTTTTCATATCGTGAAGGTCAAAATATCATTGCTTTAATCAGATGAACTCACCCTTTGGTGCAGTCTTACAGCATTGTGGTACTTTCGGGACTGGGGTCACAGTTCAATGAACTGGACTGCGGAGATCTTGATTAGATTCCCAGTACTGCTTATCTCCTGAGCACTGGGGAAGCTGTGACCCAAGAACTGAACTGGGAGTAGCCCCTTGTTACTCTACTCCTGCACCACTCAGAACAGAAATAGAAAAGAAATAATTTGGTTCTTGGGAACCAAAGTACTTGTCACCTCTGTCTTCTGTCTGTCCTTCCTAGGAGCTGTGAGTCCTATTTCATTGTTCAGAGCAGAGACTGACTGGGCTTGAGAGCACTATGTATCCTGCAGATCTACTCAGGGAGAGGCAGTGCTGATCCTGCTGGGGACTGACACTATGTCCCCTCTTGGGGAGAGAGGAGCACTTAGGAGGAGTCATTCTGACATATGCTGACCCTGAGCTCCTTGAACCCGAGGCTCAGAAAGGCCACCCAGAAAGGCCGGGCTGCTCCCACCTCCCTGAGCTGCCTGGCAGCGTTAAGGCCTCCACGGCCTGGCCCACCTCAAGAAGTGGTGGTCGGGCTCAGCCCAGCAGACAGTCCTGCCTCTGCCGATACTCAGGCCCAGTCTGGAAGGCTCTAAACTCAGGCAGAGGCTGCTGCCTGTGATTGGCTACCCGGACACATACCACACAGCAGAGAGCATCAGACTGGGGCACTTTGGGTTGGTCCCGAAACAATGAGCCACACCTGGCCAAGTCCTGCCATGTGCCTTCTAAGGGCCAGGAGGAGGTTGAAAGGCTCCTGTCGTCTCTTTGCTCACACTTGGGGTGTGGTAGTGGGGAAACCAGAGCACCCCAGTTACACTCCTGACTATTAACTGTCTGCTCTTTGTCAGTGCTAGCAAGCATGTGTAGAGCAACCAACCGATATGAAGGACAGTGTGTGGTGGGTGCATTAGAGTCTCTCAGAGACCCTTAGATTCTCAAGAAGTTAGTGATTCCCAGGACAGAGAGATAGTACAGCGGGTAGGGGCTTGTCTTGCATGCAGCCAACCAAGTTGAATTCCTGGCATTCCATATGGTCTTCTGAGAACTACCTGGAGTGATTCCTGAGTGCAGAGCCTTCTTGCCCTCTCTCTACTTTGGAGCATTATGGTTTCCAATACAGATAATAAGAGGCCATCAAGTTTGGTCCTTTATCTACTTTTAGCACACATCTCCAATCCTAAGCGATCCTGAAGAACGTTTTTTTTTTCCATGTGCCTTTTGGCCATTAGAATTTCTTCTTTGAAAAAGTTTCTGTTCAATTCATCATCCCATTTTCTTATGGATTGGATGTTTTTTTCTTATAGAGTTCAACCAGTACATTGCATATCTTTAATATTAACCCCTTCTCAGAGGGGTTACCAACCTTTCCCATTCTGTGACCAACCTTTCCCATTCTGAAGTCTGTCTTTGTTTCTTGGTTATTTCTTTTGAGATGCAAAAGCTTCTTAGTTTAAAGTAGTCCACTTATTTGTCTTTGTTTTCACTTGCTTAGTCAGTCGCATTTCATCTTTGAAGATACCTTCAGCTTCAACATCGTGGAGGATTTTGCCTAAAATTTCTTGCATGTACCTTATGGATTGTGGTCTGATGCTGAGGTCTTTAATCCATTTTTATCTGACTTTTGCACATGGCATTAGATAGACATCTGAGCCCCCCTTCTTTTTTGCAGGTAGCTTTCCCCCCAGTTTTGCCAGAACCACTTGTTAAAAAGACTTTCCTTTCTCCACTTAATATTTCTTGCTTCCTTATCAAAGATTAAATGATCATATAATTGAGGGTGTTGTCAGGATATTCAGCCCTATTCCATTGGTTTTCTGGTCTGTCTTTATTCCAATACCCTGCTGTTTTAATCAATACTGCTATTTGATGTTTCAGAAGCTGATGCTTCCCATCTTTTCCCTCCCAATAATTGCTTTAGCTATTGGTGGGGATTTATTGTTCCTTGTGAATTTCAGGGCTGTTTGATCCATTTCTTTGAAAAATGCCATGGGTATCCTTATAGGAATCACATTGAATCTGTATAATGCTTTGGGGAGTATTGCCATTTGACAATGTTTATTCTCCCAATCCATGAGTAGGGGATATGCTTCCATTTTCTCTTGTTATTATTATTATTACTTTGCTTTTTGGGTCACACCCAGTGATACTCAGGGGTTACTCCTGGCTGTACACTCAAGGAATCACTCCTTGCGGTGCCAGGGAACCATATGGGATGCCGAGGATCGGACCTGGGTCGACCGCATGCAAGGCAAACACCAGACCCGCTGTGCTATCGCTCCAGCCCCCTCTTTCATTTCTTTTTTTTATTTTATTTTATTGAATCACCATGTGGAAAATTACAATGCTTTCAGGCTTAAGTCTTAGTCATACAATGCTGAAAAAACCATCCCTTCACCAGTGCCCATATCCCACCACCGAAGACAAAAAAAAAAAAAAAACCACAGTACACCTCCCATCCCGCCCCCCCCCGCGCCCCCCCCCCGCCTTGTAACTGATAAATTTCACTTTACTTTCTAGTTACTTTGGTTACATTCAATATTTCAACACAAACCTCACCATTATTATTAGGAGCACCCTACTAGAGTCAGACCTGTTGTGAAGAGAAATGAGGTCGCGCAGCCGCAGTAGCGGCCGTGCAGTTTTGTATTTCTGTACTTTAACAACTAAGTCCAGGGAGATTTCTTCCAGATATTCGATCATTGCAAGCTTGTAAACCCCATCTGTGGTCGTCATAATATGGCAGTCCCCACACCCTTCATCCCCAGGAAGGGACAGGCAAGAGAGAGAAATACCTTTCCCCTCCCGGGCGGGCATGGGGTCGCAGCTTAGTTCTCTGGCTGGAAACAATCTGCAAGGAGCAGTCCATGTTGTAGTTGGTTCAGCTGGGTCTGGATTCACGCGGGTGCAGCTGCGGAGGAGCCACACACGCGTGCGGCCCCCGAGGTCACATCTCGGCATCGGTCCCCCTCTTTCATTTCTTAAAGCAGTGTTTTGTAGTTCTCTTTGTACAGGTCTAGCTAAGCTGATTCCGAGTTACTTGATTTTCTGATGCACTATTGTAAATAGGATTATTATTTTAAAATATCTGTTTATTCTTTCTTATTATTTGCATATAGGAAAGCAATGGGCTTTTGAATGTTGATTTTAAAGCTGGTAACTTTACTATACAAATCTATTGTTACTAGGAATTTCTTGGTAGAGGCTTTAGGGTTCTCTATAATATAATGTCATCTGCAAATAGCAAGAGTTTGATTTCTTCCATTCCTATCTGGATGCCCTTAATATATTTTTCTTAACTGACCACTGGAGCAATAGCACAGCGGGCAGGGTGTTTGCCTTGCACTCGGCCAACCCGGGCTCGATTCCTCCATCCCTCTCGGAGAGTCCAGCAAGCTACCAAGAGTATCCTGCCTACACGGCAGAGCTTACAAGCTACCCCTGGCATACTTGATATGCCAAAAACAGTAACAACAAGTCTCATAATGGAGAGGTTACTGGTGCCCACTTGAGCAAATCGATGAACAACGGTTCGACAGTGCTTCTTCTGTTATAGCAAGTAATTCCAGTGCTATATAGAATAGAAGTGGTAAGATTGGGCATCCTTTTCTTCTTCCTACCCTTAGAGATTTAACTATTGAGAGCACATGTTTGCTGTGGGCTTGTGGTAGATGACTTTGAGTATATTGGGGAAATTTCCTTCAGTTTTCATTTTGCTGAGAGTTTTCATTATAAATGGGTGCTGGATCTTGTCAAATGCTTTCTCTGAATCTATTGATATGATTACATGGTTTTATCTTTTTTTTATTTATATCATGAATTATATTGATTGGCCTCTGAATGTTAAACTATCCTTGCATCCTGGGGATGAATCCCACTTGTTCATGGTATATGCTCTTTTTAAAGTTGTTGGATTCTATTTGTTAATATTTTGTTGGGGATATTTGCATCTGTGTTTATCAGGGGTGTCAGCCTTTAATTTCGTTTTTTCTGTGGTGTCTCTATCTGCTTTTGGTGTCAGGATGACATGTAGCTCATAGAAACTGGGAGTGTTTCTGTTTCTTCAGTTTCCTGGAAAAGCTTGAAAAGGACTGGCAATAGGTCTTCTTTAAATGTTTGAAAGAATTCACTATTGAATCCAGCTGGAGTGGGGCTTTTTTCTGGGAAGAATTTTGATTGCCATTTTAATTTCCTTGATGGTGATAGGTTTATTCAGTATTCCAAATCTTGGTTGAGACTTGGGAGGTTATAGGAATCCAAGAATTTATCCATTTCCTATAAGTTCTCTTTAGTGGCATATAGACTCTCAAGGTAATCTCTGATAAATTTTTGAATATTTGTGGGTTTTGTTTTGATGTCCCCTTTTTCATTTATGATATGGTTGATTAGGATTCACTCTCTCTCTTTCTTTGTGAGACTTCCCTGTGGTTTAATTATCTTGTATATTTTCTCAAAAAAACAGCAGTTGGTTTCATTGATCTTTTGGATTGATTTGTGGGAATCCATCTTCTTAATTTTTGCCATAAGTTTTATTATTTCTTTTCTCCTGCCTGGTTTGGGCTCCGTATGTTGGTCATTTTCTAAGATCTTCAGATGTGAAGACATGTTATTTTTGCGGGCCCTTTCTTCGTAATATAGTAGAGCTATAAACTTTCCCCTTAACACAGCTTTATCTTTGTCCCACACGTTCTGGTAGCTCATGTCCTCATTCTCATTTGTTTCCAAGCATCCTTGAATTTCTTCCTTGATTTCCTCTTTAACCCACTGGTTGTTCAGCATTTAGCTGTTTAATTCCTAGATGTTTGATTTGATTCTCCATTTCTTGAGTGATTACCTTATTTCTTCAGTGTATTATGGTCTGAAAAAATAGTTGATACAATCTCTATCTTCTTGATTCCATTGAGATATATTTTGTGGCCCAGCAAGTGGTCTACCTTGGAAAAAAATTCCATGTGCACTGGAAAAGAATGTGTATTCAGTTTGGGGGGGAATGAAAAGACTACATATTTAGTACTCTCTTTTCCATTTCTTCCTTCAGAGCCAATATTTCCTTGCTGAGTTTTAGTTTTGTTGATCTATCAAGAGGTGACAGGGTGGTGTTGAAGTCTCTGACTCCAATTATGTTGCTACCAATGTCCTCCTTGAGGTCGATTAGCAGTTGTTTTAAATATTTTGCTGGTCCCTCATTGGGTGTGTATCTGTTTATGAATGTAATTTATTCCTTATGTACATATCTCTTGATTATTTAAAAATAACCTTTGCTGTTCCTTCTAATCTTTTTCAGCCTGAAATCTATGTTGTCGGATACTACTATGGCCACTCCAGGTTTTTTGAAGTAGTTGTTTGCTTGAAGAATTGTTTTCCATTTTTTGGCTTTGAGTCTATGTTTGCTCTGTCTTTTCTAATTGGTTGCCTTGCTCGTGGTCAACCCAGATCTAATCCCTAGTCTCACTTATACTCCCCAAAACACAGTCAGAAGTGACCCTGAACACAAAACCAGGAGGTATTCGTGCGTATAGCTGAATGTGACTTACAAACCAAAATATTTTTCAATTTTATACTAAAAAATCTTTTTTGATGTGTGCTAGTCCCTGTGGTGTGAGGTGGTATCTCATGGTTGTTTTGATCTGCATCTCCCTGATGATTAGTGATGTAGAGCACTTTTTCATGTGCCTTTTGGCCATTCGTATCTCTTCCTTGGTAAAGTTTCTGTTCATTTCTTCACCCCATGTTCTGATGGGGTTGGATGTTTTCTTCTTGTAGAGTTCAACCAGTGCTTTATATACCATTGATATCAACCCCTTATCTGATGGGTATTGTGTGAATATCCTTTCCCATTCTGTAGAAAGTCTTTGTATTCTGGTCACTGTATCTTTTGCGGTGCAGAGGCTTTTTAGTTTAATGTAGTCCCATCTGTTGATCTCTGTTTCTACTAGATTGCTTAGTTCCGTGTCATCTTTGAAGATACCTTTATCGTCAATATCGTGGAGGGTTTTGCCGACCTTGTCTTCAATGAACTTTATGGTTTGTGGTCTGATGCTGAGGTCTTTAATCCATTTTGATCTGACTTTTGTGCATAGTGACAGGTCTAGGTCTAAGCCCATTCTTTTGCATGTGGTTGTCCAGTTGTGCCAGCACCATTTGTTAAAGAGGCTTTCCTTGCTCCACTTCACATCTCTTGCTCCCTTATCAAAGATTAGATGATCATACATTTGGGGTTGTGTGTAGGGATATTCTACCCTGTTCCATTGGTCTGTGGCTCTGCCTTTGTTCCAGTACCATGCTGTTTTAATTGTTACTGCTTTGTAATAAAGTTTGAGGTTGGGGAGGGTGATGCCTCCCATCGTCTTTTTCCCAAGAATTGTTTTAGCTATCCTTGGGCATTTGTTGTTCCATATGAATTTTAGGATTGCTTGATCCGTTTCTTTGAAGAATGTCCTGGGTATCCTTATAGGGATCACGTTGAATCTGTATAATGCTTTGGGGAGTATTGCCATTTTGACAACATTGATTCTCCCTATCCACGAGCAGGGAAGCAACCGCTGTTGGAGAGGATGTGGGGAGAAAGGAACCCTTCTACACTGCTGGTGGGAATGCTGACTGGTTCAGCCCTTTTGGAAAACAATATGGACGATTCTCAAAAAATTAGATATTGAGCTCCCATTTGACCCAGCAATACCACTGCTGGGAATATATCCCAGAGAAGCTAAAAAGTATAGTCGAAATGTCATCTGCACTAATATGTTCATTGCAGCACTGTTTACAATAGCCAGAATCTGATAAAAACCCGAGTGCCCTAGAACAGATGACTGGTTGAAGAAATTTTGGTACATCTATACAATGGAATACTATGCATCTGTTAGAAAAAAGGAGGTCATGAAATTTGCGTATAAGTGGATCGGCATGGAAAGTATCATGCTAAGTGAAATGAGTCAGAAAGAGAGAGACAGACATAGAAAGATTGCACTCATCTGTGGAATATAGAATAACAGAGTAGGAGACTAACACCCAAGAATAGAAGAATAGTAGAAATAAGTACCAGGAGGTTGACTCCATGGCTTGGAAGCTGGCCTCACATTCTGGGGAGAGGGCAACTTAGAGAAGGGATCACCAAATAAAATGCGGTCGGAGGCCATGCAGGGGAAAGGTGATGCGGGCTGAATGTGGTCTAGAGACTGAACACAGTGGCCACTCAACACCTCTATTGCGAACCACAACACCTAATGAGAGAGAGAGAACAAAAGGAAATGCCCTGCCACAGTGGCAGGGTGGGGTCGGGGGAGACGGGAATGGGGAGGGTAGGAGGGATGTTGGGTGTACCGGTGGTGGAGAATGGGCAGTGGTGAAGGGATGGGTTCTCAAACTTTGTATGGGGGAAACATGAGCACAAAACTGTATAAATCTGTAACTGTACCCTCATGGTGATTCACTAATTAAAAATAAATAAATTTTTAAAACATATTTTTTGAGAGAATTGTCCCAAAGACAGAATTTATTAATGTTTTGAATTTTCTGGGTACTTCTGAAGAACCAGTATGGCTGAAATCATTTCTAAGCAATATCACTAATTTCAGTAATCAATCCTAAAATTGAAATAGAGTATAGAATATGCAGTTGGTCAGGATAAATATGTGATAAGTCTTCAAACCAAATTTGTGGTTACAAATAGGAGAGCTATGTCTGTTTTTTGTAAGTCCTTTGTGTATCTGTCTCAGGAGATACATCACTTGATTTGAACAAATGACTCTGGAGAGTGGAAGAACTTGAGCTTGGCAGTTATGGCATTCCAAGAAGCAGTACAGATTGGAGAGTTAGAGAGACTTGCTCATAGCAGGTTTTTCTTATTTGAGGACATGATTATACGTTGTATGCTCACATTTTTCCCTTTTTCATTTCTCCTCTGGCCATGTACCCCAGGCTCACTTTGAGACTACCTAAAAAGTTCCTCGACCTTCTTGTGATGATTCATCTTCAATTGAAAAATTCAATTTTAATGGCTGTGATTTGCAATTTTACTATATACTCACTCAATGATAATGTTTAGTGAATAAATTAAAACTTCACCGTGCCATTCCCGCTAGAGTATGTTTCCCTCCACCCCTGTCTCAGAGTCCCAATCAGTCCCCTGCCCACCTCAGCACCCACCTGCCCCACCCCTCTCACATCACAGTGCCATGGAAAGCCCAGTTTGGTTTTTACATTCCACTGTTCTTGTATTCTACTGCTTTTGTCTTTTCATTACTCCCAGTTCTATGCTGTGTATATCTTACATAGGAGAGAGCTTCTTCCGGGTCTTTCTCCTTCTGACTGACTTCACTCAGCACCATACCCTCCCCTCAGCTCCATCCAAGTGAGGGACCCGGATTCTGCTTGAATCGTTGCAGAAGCACCTGTCTGTACAGGAGTACCCACCTCTGAGTCTCCCAAAGTACAAGGCTAAGAACAGTTCATAAGAACCCTACTCTTGTTTCCTATAGAACATCATAGCTTACTACAGCGTTACATGTCCTACTTCTTGGTCTGGTTTGTTTTGTTTGATTTTGTCTTGTTTGTTTGGGGCCACACCCACTGATCTTAGGGCTTACTATTGGCTCTGCTCTCAGGGATTACTCTTCCAGGGCTCAGGGCATCATTTGGGGCACCAGGGTTAAACTCTGGTTGGCTGCGTGCAAGGCAAGAATTCTATCCACTGTGTTATCACTGTGGCCCCTGTTTGTTTTGGGGCTACTCCCAGCTTTGCTCTTGGTTTACTGCTGGCTCTAAGCTCAGGGATCACACCTGGCAGTGCTCAGAGGACCATATGTGATGCTGGGGATCAAACACAGGTTGGCCATATGCAAGGCAAATGCCCTTCTCACTCTACTGTAGCTCTTACTACCCCACATGTTCTACTTCTAAATATTTCCAGGTTTCTAGTTACAAAACTAAATATTGTCCAACAAGACATTGTTCTATCTATAAGTGGTCTCAAATATCAAATAAAGATTCATTGCCTGTCAAATAGAGATCTTCAGCCTTGTCAAACACAATCTTACTATATCTATAAGTAGGCCCCCAATTAATGATAGACCAGTAATTCAGGAATAAGGCTGGAAACTTTGGAGTCTGGGGCAGTTTGGAGACCTGTTTGTTGATCTCTCCATGCATTTCACCAAATGATGACTATCTTTCACTTTACGCCCAGCTACTTCACCAAGATATGGCATGTGGGCTGCAGAGACTGTGGAAATAACAGTAGTGAACAATTTTCAGCAAAAGAACCACACTAATGGTAAAGGATGTGAATGAAATAATTATGTAGGCAGTTAATGATTCCACAATCTTTACATCATACGATTGTAAGTATTGAATAATTTTTCTAAGCCTGCCTACGATTCTGTATATAACTCTACCCATATGAGTTGGAGACAGCAGGAATGGATCACAGATGTCTTGAAATTTATTCCTCACTTTCCTTTCTCACTGGGATTTCTGAATCTCTTCTCACCCATCTCCCAAGGCATCAGACTGACCAAACTTTCTCGCCATCTAAGTAGTCTGAGAAGACAGTCTGTACAGGGAATGGTGAAGAAAGAGGGCCATGGGGACTGACACCAACCTTTAGTTTCCACATGAGTCTAGAAAGCTTTCCCTCAAGTGATTCTCCATGCTTTCATACACAGACCCAGAGAAGAGGTGTATTCCTGTAACATTACATCCTAAAATGTGAGTTTTTCCAACCATTTCTGTATTGTGGTTCCGTAATTCTGTGGGTCAGAACTTGGATCAGCCAGGTGGTCCTCCTGGTCTAGTTTAGGCTGATCTCTTCTGGGCTCCCTTGTGTCTCTGGCCCTGGGTGCGGGGTGATCCAACTGAGGCTGCCAGAGCCCAAGAAGGCACAGCTGGATGTTTTTCTTTGCTCCATACCATCCTGCACGCTCCAGCTTGCTAGTGCAAAGCGTTTCCGAAGCTGCAAGAGGGGGAGTTTTGATTCACAGGTGGGTCTCAGGTCTGTTTATGTCGCATCCAACAATGATCTTATGGTCAGAGCAATTCACATGCTCAAGAGCAGTGTGGTGGGGCAATGGTGATGGGCTCTAGCTACAGGAATGTATGACTAAATGGACGCTGGGGCTGCAGTTCCCAGTCACAGTGAGACTGATATGTTTTCTGACACTCAGAAAAATCTCTTCATTTCTTAGTTATCTGGCAGGGCCAGCTCTGGAGGAGCTTAACGTAGCTGGTTCCCAGGCCCAGAGCCAAAACCTGAGGCTGCTCTTGAAGACAACATATTGGACTATTCAGTGACATTTGACACTGGTTTCCTGCTCTTCTTTTTTTCTTTTGTTTTTTTTTTTTTTGGGCCACACTTGGCAATGTTCAGGGATTACTCCTGCTCTGTTCAGAATTACTCCTGGTTGTACTTATGGAAAAATATGGAATGCTGGGCAATGGAACCCCGGGTGGACCATGCACAAAGCAAACCTCTACCTGCTAAACTATCTGTCTGGCCCTTCTTTCACCTTTAAAACATTTTGTTTCACATCAGATAGTGCTGGGGTCTTACTCCTGGCTCTGTGCTCAGGGCTCACTCATGATAGGGCTCAGGGCTCCATATGTGGTGCCAGGGAGAGAACCTGGTCAGTCTCCTGGAAAGCAACCACCTTCACACTGTACTGTCACTCCTGGCCTTCTTCCCCTCTTACAGCCCTCCTTCTTCAAACCCTGCACACTCTATTCTAATTTCTTCTTACCTCATCATGCTTTTAACTTCCTCCAAGACTCCTCCACTACATTGTTACATTTATGCTCTCAAATGTTGATGAGCTCTTGATATACTTTGTAAAAAATATTTCTTCTTGGAAGTAAAGACAAATTCTATTTGTTTACAATTTCCCAGCACCATCTATCTTCAAGATTTCACAAAAATTCTGTATCCACTGAGGATCTGGGATCAAACATTCTGAAATCAAATATTTAAAATTCTTTCAGAAAAGCTAAAGGCTTATCTTTTTCCATGTGATTTGTCAATCAATATTGCATAAAATTTTCTCTCTCGGGCGGGGGGAGGAATGGGGTGATGGGTTGGGGTGAGGGGAGGCATACTGGGATTATTGGTGGTGGAGAATGGGCACCAGTGGAGGGATGGGTACTTGAGTATTGTATGACTGAAACGTAACAACGAAAGTTTATAAGCCTGTAACTGCACGTCACCGGGATCCATTACAAAATAATAAATAAACAAATTAAAAAAAATTAGACAGCATACACATCATATACCAAAGCCATAAACAGGTAAACAGGCACTTACTAAATGTTAGTTTCTTTCTTATACTTTTTTGGGCACCTTCCTGCTCACTACTGCTTTCTTAGGAAGTCAAAGTGGAAGCAGTTCGTCCATCTGACCCCAACAGTTCTCCTTGCTTGGTGTTTTTCCAAGGCTTTTGGGGGAAGCAGTTATACAGTGCAAGATGAACATAACCCTAAATTACTCCACACCCACAGTGGGAGAGACAGATAAGAAGCAATTTTGGATTTCTATGGATTTAGTAATTAGGGTAGTCATACATCATTTATGTTCCAGTTTTGGTCATTTATATAGATCCTAAATTAAGTTTCATAGGGTTTTAAAACACATTTTGTTATTTTACAAATAAAGCATAATAATGGTTAAAATATTTTTAACTATAAAAAGCTAATACCAAGATATAAAACTTGCCTGTTTCATAAAAAAATGTTCTCGCTCTCTACCACACACACACGTACATGTACACACACATCTATTTTAAATTTTAACCTTTTGTTATTTGTTCTTATTTGGGGGCTTGTTTTTGGCAAGTCTCAGCTCTTTTGGCATCTATGCTGAGTCACATTTTAAATATCCTTTATTTAGTTGAGCTTTTTGTCCTATTTTGTTTATGCTGCTCATCTGAAATCCACCTGTGCAAACCATGCCAGTTTTTGAAATTCCATGACCCTCTCTCCCAGACTTTCAGCTATTTAAATATCGTGAGAACCATCTGCAGCTGCATCATTTAGTGTTAGTTTTAGAACTTCTCACCAATTTTGAACTGTTTTCATCTCTCAATTTCTTTTCATGGAACTGTATCTTCCTCTTTCTAAATATTTCCATTTTGATTCAAGGTCTGCTCTTCTCTCTGGGTGCTGGGTACTTCTCTTCCAAGGAACCCATCACTTCTATGTGCTTATCAGTGTCCCCTGAGGGTCAGAATCTGGTCCAGACTAACAGACCATGAAGTCACAGTCTCCATCCCTCGGAGAGGAAAGTGTGACCATGAAAGATAAGCCCTTAACATCACAAAATCTACTTTTGGCCAAATGTATCTTGTAAGTGTGAGGAAATGAAGTTGCCCCATCGACATGGAAACTGACTACTCAGAGTGGTCAGCAGCTGGAAATGTCCAGTGCCTCTTTCAGATGTAGCTGGGTTCCCAGTAGTGTCTCCAGACGGGATCTCCTTAGTGATGACCTGGATATTAAGTCCTGTCATATTTGAAATTATTGGCCCTCAGCTCTGAGTATGGTCTATGGAACCTCCTTGCAGCATCTCTCCACTCTGACACCAGATGTGCCTCCACAAACACGTTAACAAATATCAGATGACAGGGGGCTGGAGTGATAGCATAGCGGGTAGGGCGTTTGCCTTGCACGCGGCCGACCCAGGTTCAAATCCCAGCATCCCATATGGTCCCCTGAGCACCGCCAGGAGTAATTCCTGAGTGCAGAGCCAGGAGTAACCCCTGTGCATCGCCAGGTGTGACCCAAAAACCAAAAAAAAAAAACCCACAAATATCAGATGACAGTTATATTGCCACAAGAGCAAGAGCTGGCTAGCACTAGGAAATGAGAAAAGCCAAACTTAGAGAAAAGAACCTGTTCCAGATCTGCTTCCACTTCAAAGTCAGATTCTCTCTTTTGTGTCATAACTCATAGAATGTCTTTTGCTGGACTTTTCACTCGAGGCATTTCCGGAAGGCAGGTGACAAAAGAAAGGATCCAAGTATCTTTTCAACCTGCTTGTCTATGACAAAGCCCTGCCATTTTGTTCTCAGATTCATTGTTTTATCCATAAGGTGCCCTAACCTGCCCTAAGGCTAATATTATAGGACCTAAGGGGGTATTGGATCACACTTGGTGGTTTCTAGGGCTTACTCCTGTTTCTGTGCTCAGGGATCAGTCCTTTGGTGCTCAGGGAATCATATGTGGTGCTAGGAATTGAACCCTAATTGGCTATATGCAATGTAAGTGCTTAAAACCCTGACCTATTTATCTGGCTCCAGGTTCCTAAAAAACATCTTCCATGTACTGCGTTCTGACTTAAAATATACCAAAGAATTCCTGGGCTTATAGCACAAAAGGCATTGGCCTTACTTTGGCATTCAAACCTTGCTACACCTGTGAATGAATGAATGAATGAATGGTTGACTATTGAGGCTTTTCCAGTGTAAATTTATTTTTATACTAGCTCATACAATTCTGACAAAAATCTTTCAAATTAGAATTATTAGTTCTGTTTTCTAGTTGGAGGAAACTTGGACCCTCAGTGGTCAAATTTCTGAACTGAGAACCCACAACCATTAGATTGTAGTGCCAAGAATTCTCAATTTTCTTCTACCTCTTTCTACCCAATTTCACCATTTCCCATCTCAAAGAAAGCACCTCTGTACTTTGACAAGAATTCTCAGCTGCCCTTCACATTTTACTTATTCCACTGATACAAACTTTTCCTCTCCATTGGCAGTTCAAGTCTCCTCTGTCTGTCAAGGTTTAGCCAAGACTTACTTCTGACGCTGTCTTTAGTTACTTAAACCCTAGATTCCCATGGTACTTCTGTCTGGATTATGGGTTGTTCAATGAAACTTTCTATGGACAAAGTGGGGAACTCTACAGAGATGGGGCTCAAACTTCTGTAGCGACTGTGTCTCTTGTGGAACCAAACACAGACTACATGTAAAAGAGATCTCAAACCTAAACATTTGGATTTAGTTCATTTGACTTGAATACTGTAAAGGTAGAATAATGGAAGAGAGGGTTGAGAAGTGCTTCAGAATCCTGGACATTGATTGGTTAATTCCTAAGGACTTAATAAAAGATACTTGTAACCACAATGGAGTGGGGTGCTCCACAAGTGACTATATCCACAGTGTCCTGCCAAATCTACATTTAAATTATTTATGCTTTTTAGTACAAGATATGTGTGATTATTATAGCTGTGTAAAGAATGACACAACTGCACCGATAATTTCACATGTGTTTGCAAATCTGGAATGTACAGGCCTAACCCACAAGCCTCTCGGTGTATTATAAGTAAGTACTCTACTGCCTCCCAAATGTTTTTTTTCAACTCTATTATTTCCCAGTTCACAATTGCAATATTCAAACTTGGCTCAAGAGTCCACATGTGGCCCAGAGATGAACTGGAGCCGCTGCACGAGAAGCAGGCCCTCCGTGCCTATAGACTGTGATCCTGAGGTCTCCTAACCCATTTTGGCACCAGAGCGGATTCTTGCAGCCATGCATTTTGACTGTGAACTGAGCTACAACCTCGTGCAGCCCGGGGAGGGATTTTTTTCCCTCTCCACCCCATTTTTCTGAGCGAAAATGGCGGCAGCGGCAGCAGCCACATGGTGAGAGCCACCCTCTAAGACCCCTCAACCAGGAGGTAGGACTTTCTTTAGTGATGTAGCCTGTAGGTGGTCCTGGGAGGGGGGCGTTCCCGGCGCGCCTTCCGCCCAGAGATGAACCGGAGCCGCGGCACGAGAAGCAGACCCTCCGCGCCTATAGACTGTGATCCTGAGGTCTCCTAACCCATTTTGGCACCAGAGCGGATTCTTGCAGCCATCCATTTTGACTGTGAACTGAGCTAAAATATTAGAAACCCAAAACCGCGCGGCCGCGATAGCCGCGATAGACTCAGAGTCTTCACTCTCAGCAAGGAAGAGAAATTATTAGATGATGCCTATCCAGCAGGCCTGATTGTTGGGGAAACTTTCCAATCAACAATAGTGAGTTCTGTATGGAATATGGAATGTACTCAAGGTATATAGAGAATAATGGGAATATCATTAGCTACTTAGATGGGGGTGGGGTGGGAGGGGGGTGTATTGGGGTTCTTGGTGGTGCACTGGTGAAGGGATGGGGGTTTAATCAGTATTTGACTGTGACTTAAACCTGAAAGCTATGTATTTTTTTTCTCTTTTTCACGGTGGTTCAATAAAATATTTCTTTTAAAAAAAAAAAGAGTCCACATGTGTCTCAGAGTCCAAATAATCTGAAAATTGGCTTTACATATCGGGACCAAATGGGGGTCTGTGCTGAGAGGAGGAGCAGCCCATTGGGTCCATGGGGGCACAAGGAGGAGCCAGTGTGTATGTCTAGGTAAAAACCTAGAAAAATCAAGGTAAAGAAATACCAGACTGTTAATCTGTAACTGTACCCTCACTGTGACTCATTAATAAAAAAAATAAAAATAATTAAGAAAAATAGAAATATCAGACTGTGACTTTGCACAGGGGGTTGCAGAGGCTGTTTGAGAGTTACCCAGACATCTCTGTGTTTTCAAAGCTGATCCGTGTCCTCAAAGCTGCACTTCAAAATCCAATAAGCATTGGGGCTGGAGCGATAGCACGGCGGGTAGGGCGTTTGCCTTGCACGCGGCCGACCCAGGTTCGAGTCCCAGCATCCCATATGGTCCCCTGAGCATGGCCAGGGCTAATTCCTGAGTGCAGAGCCAGGAGTAACCCCTGTGCACCGCCGGGTGTGACCCAAAAAGCAAAAAAAAAAAAAAATCCAATAAGCATTGCCAGTGGAATGCAACCACAGGGCTTGCTAATTGTGTGTGCCTGCCAGACTACATGGAAGATGGAAATGGGAACTGTCAAAAGTAAGAGACTCTAACTACTGGTCTTTAAATCTCTCCTAAGTAAAGCTGGGCCTAAAGGATAGAGTTTGCAGGAAATGTTTGGGTTTCAAATCTGGACATTCGCATCTGGCATAAGTGGAGCAAAATATACCTGGGTGGACCATGCTGAGTCACATTAGTCAGAGCAAGAGAGTCAGAAACAGAAGTATTTCTCTCACTTGTGGGAAATAAATATAACAGTGCAATAACAAATTCCCAGGACAACAAAAACAAGGAATGTGAGAACTGCTCTTCAGTGAGACACAAGCAGTTTGGTGTTGGTGGTGGTGGGAGAGGAAGGGATAGGCAACGACTACGCTGGAGGGAGTGTCCAACTGGGAGGAGACCTCATGTTGAAAGGGGTAAAGTGTTATGTGCAGACCCTATCAGTAGCAGTACTAAAACCACAACGCAGAACCTTTTTTTTAAAAGACTCTTGCAGGGGCAGAATGGTGTGTGGGCAAAGTGGGGCATTGCTGGAGGGAAATGGACACTGGTGAATGGATTGGTGTTGACACACTGTATGCCTGACACTGAATTATGAATAACTGTGATTTCACAAGTAAATTAAATGAGTGGAGCAGGAGAGACATCATCATCATCATCAATGTGTCTTGAACCTTCTGTATGTGCTTGGGAGCATGTAGCCAATGCCTCCTAGACCACACTGCCAGCAATGTATAGTCCTCCAGTGGGGGCCCACATGCCCCAGGCTCCTAGGTTCAGCTTCACCTGAATAGCTGAATCTTCCTGGACCTTAGAAGCCAGCAGAGTTCCCTGAAGAGTCAGGAGCAAATGTGGCTACTTGTTTAGTGCCCTCTGCAATTCCATTGTGCATGCTCACCCCAGAGAAGAGAGTAGAAAGAAGGAAGGGGAAAGAGATGGAAAGAGGGAGAAGAGGGGAGTGGCAGGTGAAAGGAGGCAGTGAGGCAAGGGTGGGACACCCATGACCACCTCAGAGTCCCTTGACCTTGACCATGATGCTCTGTTTTAGGTGTGCATTTGGCTACAGCGGAGTGAACTCTCAAGACAGTGAGTGTAGGGAGCCACTTTACTGAGCCTGGCTCTCAAACAGAGGCTTACTTAAGTAAGCCTGTAACAAGGTTGCCGCTACTGATCTGAGTGATCTTATCGCCGTTTGTTTCTCACTAACCAATGACACCCATGCCTGATCTGCATTTTACTACTGTTTGTATGTTGGTTCCAGGCACGCATACCATACCACCTCCTCCCAGCAGAGAGGTATAAGTATTGTAACTGCCAGTAGAATAAACTCTCTCTCTCTCTCTCTCTCTCTCTCTCTCTCTCTCTCCCTCCTTCTTGGTATGCATCGTTTCATTCAGCTGCATCCCCTCCTCAGCCCCACGAAGGGTCCTCCCTGCTGGACAGGACAGGACCCCCACAACTGAGTATGAAACTCTGGCTTTATAGAGCCTTTGAGAAACAGACATTGGACACATTTAGAAATGAACCAAGTTCTGGAGTTCTAGCTCAGTCCCAAAAGAAAGAGAAAATTGACATATTGTCTTTGGGGTCAGGCTACTCTTGCCACCCTCAGGTAATGGGCAGCAGAGCTCCTACTACCAGAAGGAGCTGAGCTCAGTGCTGAGGCTGAATAGTATCACTGGCGTGTCCATGACTGACAAGAGTGTCCTGACATGCTATCCATTTTCTGTTGTATCAGTTAGCGATCTCTGCCTTAGACAGGACAATAGTCCAGTGGATCCCAAAAATGACTGGAGAGTAGTGCCAGAACCACATATTTAAATATTCCATTTGCCTTTGTCTCTGGTTATTTCATATTTTCAGATGTGACATTACAAATGCTCTTGCTTTATTCTTTCCTAGACCCATACCCAACAGACCTGGAAAATACTGACCTTATATTTTGGATTAATAGGTTTGACAATTTGCATGTTGTGACCTTGCACATAGTCACCAATGTGCAATTCCTGCCACCACAAATGGTCCCTTAAGCCCCACCAAGAATGATCCCTGAGTACAGAGCCAAAATTATGTCTTGAGCACATCTGGATGAAAACTCTCTCCACCCCAAAAAATAGAAAAAAAAGAATTTTGACATAATTTGTTACAATGATGAATTTGGTTGGAATCTGGGGTGTGGGGAGCCCCACCTCACATTTGCTTGGGGCACTATGTAGTTCTGGGGATCCAATCCAGGGCTCCTGCACGCAAAGTTCAGGCCCTTTGAGTACTCTCTCAGGCAAGGCTGTATTTATTAAGTTTTTCTTGCTTCTGTGCTGTTAATGTTTGTGCCTAAATAATAAGAGATTTGGGACCAGGGAAATGTCTCAATGGACTGTTGTGCTTTATTTGCATGCAGAAGCCCCAGGCTTGGCTCCCAGTACTGAAAGATTCCCTGAACATTTGGGGAGTATCTCCTGGTACTAACTTCAGTACGATGAGCTCTAAGTCCCACCCCCACATAGAGAGAGCAAGCTTTGGACTGCATGACCTTTGGAGTCTTGGCCAGAGTCAACCGCCTTAAGAATCCAGTTTGAAAAAAAAAATAATCCAGTTTGGAGGCAACAGACAGTGGTAACCAGCAGAAAGAGACAGAGTCTGGACCAGCACTGTCTAATTGAAGTATAACTCAAGCTAAATGCTTAATTTTAAATTTTTAAAAATTGTAAATGAAATATAGAAAGAAAAAGAAAAAGTGTGAGACCACGCCCCCAGGAACGCCTCCCAGGGTCCCCCGCTTCCCGCGGCCACCCGGGCTCCCCGAAGTCCTGCAGCCGCTCTGCCTTGAAACCCGCGACCCCGCCTCGAAGATACTGGGGGCGTGGCCTTTATCTCAGTGGGCGTGGTCTCAAACGGGCGTGGCTTCCTGTTGGAGCGGGGCTGCTAACACGGCCACAGTTATTATTTTTTACTAAGCACAATAGGTATTGTGTATTTCTTTGAAAATCACATTAGCCATCTCAACCACTTATGCAAAATACCCATTAACTTAGTTTAATTTTATAAAAGCTATCAGTGAATAAAAGAAGCTTAACACAACCAGAGACTCTCCTTCCCAAAACAAGAGGGAATAGGAATAAATAACTGCAAAGTTCCAACTCTACAATTACATAACAATATGAAGAAGCAGCGAAAATCCCCTCCACAAAGAGAGGGAGAAGAAAAGATTCCAGAAACATCAACAGGGGCTACTCACATCTACAACCTCTCAGAAAAACAATTAAGAGAGGAAATCTTGAGGAGAGTTGATCTACTCCAAGCAACCATGTATCAGACATCCAATAAAATAAGGGAGGATATGAATGAAGCACTGGAATGGTCTACCAAAACAATGCAGGAAGAAATGAGAGCAGAAATTTTAAAGCTACGAATGGAAGTCACACAAATAAAGGAATCGGTAGATGAATTAAAAATCTCAGTAGATACCCTCAACAGTAGAATGACTACAGCCGAAGAAAGAATCAACGACCTTGAAGATGAGCTGCGGAAAGCTTACAGACAACAACAAATAATGGCAAAAGACCTCAAAATGGCTATAGAGAGAATCAGAGTCCTTGGGGATGATTTCAAGAGGAACAACATAAGAATCATTGGAGTACCAGAAGCACAGGGCAGTAACCCAAATGAAAAAAACACAGTCAAAGACATCACTGCTAAGAAATTCCCAGAGATGGAGACCGCAGGCATCCAGATACAAGGAGTCCGAAGAGTACCAGCAAAAAGAGACCCAAATAAAAAGACTCCAAGGCATATCATAGTCAGAATGACGGATGCTATGGATAGAGACATAATTCTGCAAGCAGCAAGGTCAAAGAAGGAAATCACTTACAAAGGAGCACCCTTCAGATTTAAAGCAGACCAGTCAGAGGAAACCCTCCGAGCCCGAAGACAATGGTGGAACATAGTGAAAAAACTCAACAAAATGAACGCCTCACCAAGAATAATTTATCCAGCTAAACTCTCACTCAAACTCGAAGGAACCATACACTATTTCTCGGATAGACAACAGCTCAGGAACTTCATAGACTCAAAACCAAACTTAAAAGAAGGTCTAAAGGGGCTACTGTAAGATAAGGATGAACCCCATAAGAACAACTAATCCCACAGAAAGATGACACAAAACCCCATCACAATGATCTCTCTCAATGTCAATGGCCTAAATGCACCTATCAAGAGACACAGAGTGGCAAAATGGATCCGGAAATTAAACCCAACATTCTGCTGTTTGCAAGAAACACACCTGAACAAACAGAGTAAGCACAGACTCAAAGTCAAAGGATGGAAAACAATCCTGCAAGCAAACAACTCCCTTAAAAAAACTGGAGTGGCCATCCTAGTATCTGACAACATAGATTTCAGGTTGAAAAAGATTAGAAGGGACAGCGAAGGCCATTTTCTATTCATCGAGGGATATGTACAACAGGAAGAAATCACACTCTTAAACGTATACGCACCTAATGAACGGCTGGCTAAATACTTAAAACAACTCCTAACAGACTTCAAAGAAGACATCACTAACAGCACAATAGTAGTCAGAGACTTCAATACCCCCTTATCACCTCTGGATAGATCAACAAGAACAAAACTCAGCAAGGAAACACTGACTCTGAAAGAAGAAATGGAAGAGAGAGGCCTAAGAGACCTATACAGGGCTTTACACCCCCAAAAGAAAGAATACACATTCTTTTCCAGTGCACACAAAACATTTTCCAAAACAGACCATGTACTGGGCCCGAGAACATACCTCAATAGAATCAGAAAAATAGAAATTGTATCAACCATCTTTTCAGACCACGATGCGCTGAAGATAGAAGCTAATACACACCGACACGGAGAACCAAATCAAACACCTGGAAATTAAACAACACAATGTTGAACAATGAGTGGGTCAGGAAGGAAATCAAAGAAGAAATCAATAAATACTTAGAAACAAATGAGAATGAGGACACAAGCTACCAAAACATATGGGACGCAACTAAAGCCGCCTTAAGGAGAAAATTTATAGCTCTCCAAGCATTTCTCAGGAAGGAGGAAAGGGCCCGCATAAAGAACTTGACTTCACGACTCAAAACCTTAGAAAAGGACCAAAAAAAGGAACCCAAACCAGACCGAAGGAAAGAAATAATAAAAATTAGAGCAGAAATTAACGACATCGAAACCAAAAAAACAATCCAAAAGATCAATGAAACAAAGAGCTGGTTCTTAGAGAAAATAAATAAGATTGATAAACCGCTAGCAAGACTCACAAAGAAAGAGAGAGAGAGAGAGAACCCTAATAAATCGAATCAGAAATGAAAAGGGGGACATCATAACAGAAACCAGTGAGATTCAAAAGATCATTAGAGACTACTTTGAAGGTCTATACACCACAAAACAAGAGAACCTAAAAGAAATGGATGAATTCCTTGATTCCTACAATCTCCCAAGACTGAACAAAGAAGACTTGGAATACCTGAGTAAACCCATTAATATTAAAGAAATTGAAACTGTAATCAAAAATCTCCCCAAAAACAAAAGATAGTCGAAGCCATCTACAACAGGCCTACGACAAGCATTATCCACAATGGAGAAAAACTAAGGGCCTTTCCTCTAAGATCAGGCACAAGAGAAGGATGCCCACTCTCACTACTTCTCTTCAATATAATACTGGAAGTACTTGCGATAGCTGTTAGACAAGAAAAAGAGATTAAGGGCATCCAGATAGGGAAGGAAGAAATCAAACTCTCACTATTTGCAGATGATATGATACTATATCTAGAGAAGCCTAAAGCCTCTACTAAGAAACTCTTAGAGACAATAGACTTATACAGTAAAGTTGCAGGCTACAAAATCAATACCCAAAAATCCATGGCCTTCCTATATACAAACAATGAGGCAGAGGAAAGGGACGTGAAAAAAGCAATCCAATTCACAATCATGCCCCAGAAAATCAAGTACCTCGGAATCAGCTTAAACAAGGAATTAAAAGACTTCTACAAAGATAACTGTAAAATGCTACTCCATGAAATAAAAGAGGACATGAGGAAATGGAAACATATCCCCTGCTCGTGGATAGGGAGAATCAATATTGTCAAAATGGCAATACTCCCCAAAGCATTATACAGATTCAACGCGATCCCTATACGGATACCCATGACATTCTTCAAAGAAATGGATCAAGCAATCCTGAAATTCATATGGAACAATAAACGCCCACGGATAGCTAAAACAATTCTGGGAAAAAAGATGATGGGAGGCATCACCCTCCCCAACCTTAAACTTTACTACAAAGCGGTAGCAATTAAAGCAGCATGGTACTGGAACAAAGGCAGAGCCGCAGACCAATGGAACAGAGTGGAATATCCCTACACACAACCCCAAATATATAATCACTTAATATTTGATAAGGGGGCAAGAAATGTGAAGTGGAGCAAGGAAAGTCTCTTCAACAAATGGTGCTGGCATAACTGGAAAACCACATGCAAAAGAAAGGGCTTAGACTTTGACCTGACACCATGCACAAAAATCAGATCAAAATGGATTAAAGACCTCAATATCAGACCACAATCCATAAGGTACATCAAAGACAAGGTTGGCAAAACCCTTCAGGATATTGAAGCTAAAGGTATCTTCAAAGAGGACATGGAACTAAGCAATCAAGTAGAAACAGAGATAAACAAATTGGACTATATTAAACTAAGAAGCTTCTGTTCCGCAAAAGACACAGTGACTAGAATACAAAGGCAATCTACAGAATGGGAAAGGACATTCACCCAATACCCATCTGATAAAGGGTTGATATCAAGGGTATATAAAGCACTGGTTGAACTCTACAAGAAGAAAACATCCACCCCATCAGAAAATGGGCCGGAGAAATGAACAGAAAATTTTCCAAGGAAGCGATACAAATGGCTAAAAGGAACATGAAAAAATGCTCTGCATCACTGATCATCAGGGAGATGCAGATCAAAACAACCATGAGATACCACCTCACACCACAGAGAATGGCCCACAATCAAAAGAACAAAAGCAACCGCTGTGGGAGAAGAAGTGGTGAGAAAGGGACCCTTCTACACTGCTGGTGGGAATGCCGACTGGTTCAGCTCTTTTGGAAAACAATATGGACGCTTCTCAAAAAATTAGAAATTAAGCTTCCATTTGATTCAGCAATACCACTTCTGGGAATATATCCTGGAGAAACAAAAAAGTATAGTCAAAATGACATCTGCACTTATATGTTCATCGCTGCACTGTTTACAATAGCCAGAACCTGGAAAAAAACCCAGTGCCAAAGAACAGATGACTGGTTAAAGAAACTCTGGTACATCTATACAATGGAATACTATGCAGCTGTTAGAAAAGATGAAGTCATGAAATTTGCATATAAGTGGATCTATATGGAAAGTATCATGCTAAGTGAAATGAGCCAGAAAGATTGCACTCAACTGTGGAATATAAAATAACAGAAAATAACAGTAGGAGACTAATACCCAAGAATAGTAGTATATAATACCAGGATGTTGACTCCATAGCTTGAAACTTGGCCTCACACACTGGGGGAAAGTCATACTAAATTGAGAAGGGAACACCAAATAAAATGTGATTGGAGATCCCTCGTGGTAAGGGAAATGTGTGCTGAAAGTGGACTAGTGACCGAACATGATGGCCACTCAATACCCCTATTGCAGACCACAACACCCAAAAGGAGAGAGAGAGAGAGAACAAATTGGAATGCCCTGCCACAGAGGTGGGGTGGGGTTGGGAGGATGGGACTAGAGGGTGCAAGGGATACTAGGTTCATTGGTGGTGGAGAATGGACACTGGTGGAGGGATGGGCTCCCAAACACTGCATGAGGGAAAAACAAGCACGAAATGTATGAATCTGTAACTGTACTCTCACTGTGACTCACTAAATAAAAATAACAATAATTAAAAAAAAGAAACAAAATAGCCAGCTGGCTGGTTTGGGTTGGTGGGAAACTGGCCTGGTGTGCAGTCAGCTGGCGGATAGAGCCCCTCCCTGCTCAGCTCCCTCCAGCTTCGGCGACAGAGCAGGGCTTGCGTCTCTCCCATTACTGGAGGCTTGACTCCATGAAGGTGCTGTAGACCACCACCTTCTCTCCTGGTGCTGAGAATACCACAAAGCATTCAAGGTCTCCTTCAACTCAATTTAGGGGTAAGTTAATGGTTATAAATGGAAACTCAGGTGTCTGGAACCTTTGCTGGTGAGAAGACACACTGTATCTAGGACTGAGCTTCAGGTTTCCAGTGTCTCTGCTCCATCCAAACACTTTCTTGTCCTGCCCTAACCCCTGCCTATGGTGTGCAGCCAGGAGAGAATCACTGGTGGGTGTTATCTGCCTTGTCAGGCAACAGCACCATTACTGTCAGCCTCACCCTCGCCCGTACCCTTCAATTATCCTTGCACATGATGTCACATTGCGAAAATCATGATAAACTTGATGTTTAAACCGAAGACTCTTATCCCAATCATCTTGTAAACTAGCTTTGTGCTTTCAGGACTGTTTCTCCTTTCAATTATCTGTTTCTTTATCTGTACAATTTTTGTGGGGATTGGATGGTAGAAGGATTTCCTGGACTTCTTTCCAATTTTAAGTCTCCATTAGTCAAAAAAAAATTCTCCATTAGTCAACTGACTCCCCAAGCACATTTTATTACCCACAAAGTACAACATTTTATTCGTCAGAGTTTTAAAAACAATTAGTGTTGATAGTCCCTGACAGGGAGGGACCTAAACTTTGCCATATGGGATAGAGTCTTGATGGGGGGGGGGGGAACCGGGGGTGGGGGAGGCACACCCAGTGATGTTCAGGATTACTCCTGGCTTTACAATCAGGAATTATTCCTGGTGGTGCTCAGAGAACCACAGAGGATGCTGGTGATCAGTCCCTGGTTGGCCATATGCAAGGCAATTGCTCTACCTGCTATACTATCTCTCTGGTTAGCCTCATCACAGGAGCCCATTAATAAACATATTACCCTGGAGTAAGTCTCACAATGGAGACATTACTGGTGACTGCTCGAGCAAATCAATGATCAACAGGAGAAAAGTGCTACAGTGCTATTAGCCCAGAAACACCAATTAGTATTTTATGTGCTGTGTTAGCAAAAGGGAATAGAGATAGAAAACAAAACAAATAAAGAGATAAGATTAAGGTCCTCTCCCTGGCAAGTGAGCAACACCCAAAGGCTAAAAAGAATTAAGAAATAACAGAAATGAAGGGCTCAACAGCACAAAGTTAGTGGGTGTTTTGGAACTTCCTGCCTCTGGAGAGAAGATGACTCTGGTCAGATCTCAAGCTGATTCAACAACACCGATTCTGGACTTTGTTTTCATGGAGCTCCATACGGGGTGGCTGAGTCATTGCTCCTCTTAGGATTTCTTACAGGTCCCTCCTGTGAATCCCCATTCTCCTTGATCTGCTGTGAAAATAAGGGCAAGTAAATTTTTATCATGTATATACCACTTCACTGCCTTAAACTTCGTGTGTTGCTATGAAGTTCGGACAAGTCTGAATGAGGGCTCTTTCAGACCTTTTTTTTAATAAGAAAAGGGGAAAGCAATTGGGGGATGGCATGGTCCTGTCCTGGTGAATAGCATGGTGGATTGATAACCAGATCTTTCCTCGCCTGTCTCTCCCACTCTATTGATGCATTTGTCCTGGAAAAATACAACGAAGGAAACTGGGGGAAGTAACACAGTCTAAGTGGGCCTGGTTTTCTCTTTTGTAAAATGGCAGGATTGGGCCGTGTCAGTAGTTTCCAGACTTACACTTTAGTTAAAACTAATGATGTGCTCCAGACCAGTGGAAGAGTCTGATATCAAATACTTGCTAAGTATGGTGCTAAAAAATCAAACTAGCATTTGCTATTGCCATTGTTCTGTGGAAAGTAACACCACAGGAACTGTATGAAAATGGGATTGGAAGGCAAGACAAAACCTGCTTTAAAATGTAAAGGTACCTTAATGATCAGGGGGGGTAGGGAATGTAGAATATATTTGAATGGATATATGATGTATTTACATGAATGTACGGCATTTTTGCATGAATGTATGACCATTTTACAGATGACAGGAGGCTAATATGCAAAGAGCTTGCAAAAGCCATTTTTAAAAAATAAAAATAGGAACCGGATTAAACAATGAGCAGAGAATAGGCATAGGCATATCTCTAAAAGAGGCACACAGAGGGCCAATAGGCAAATGAAAGAATCTGTACATCCTTTGTTATTACTAGAAATGCAGTACAAACAGAAGTGAGATCTCACTCACCTCCCACTTGTGAGGATGGCTATTGTTCAAAAGAAGAGAAACATAAATACTGGAGAGGGTGTGAAAATACCACACTCACATGCAATATATGAGTGTGGTGTTGGGGAGAGCAGAGTGGGGAGAGGGCAGGGCCCACAGGAGGATGGACTGCCAATTGTACAACCATTGAGGAAGTTAGTTTGGTGATCCCAACCCCAAAATAAAAATAGAAATTCGATATGAAGGCAGGAGCAATAGAACAATAGGCAGGGCGCTTGCCTTGCACGCAGCCAACCGGGGTTTGGGTCCCAGCACCATGTGGTTTCCGAACACAGTCAGGAGTGATTGCTGAGTGCAAGACCAGGTGTAAGCCCTGAACACCACCGCTGAATATGAGCCCAAAACAAAAACAAATTCTATCTGATCTAGTTATCCCAATTTGGATATTTAGCCTCCCAAAACAGAACACTAATTCAAAGAGATAGATGTTTTCCCATGTTTATTGCCAATTTATAATAGTCAAGATCTGGAGACAACTTCTTAACAACCAGATCAGATTCTTGAACTTGACCAATTGCTAATCCTCTGAAAAGTCAAATAAGGCACAAATAACCTGGGTGGGAGCAGAGCACAGCCGGTACTTGCCTTGCAAGATCCCAACCCAGGCTCGATCCCTAGCATTACATATAGTCCCCTGAGCACTGCCAGGAGTGATCCCTGAGTGCAGAGCCAAGAGTAAACTCTGACACTTCTGGGTGTAACCCCCCTCCCCACCAAAAAGAAAAGGAATATCCTGCTTGAAATAATGGGTTGAGAACTTTTGCCTACTGTACTTTGTCACTGCTTCCACTGGACTTTACCTTGTGACATCTTCCTCTTCCGTGGCCTCATTCTTCTCATTCCTTCTGTAATTAACTCTCCCAATTCCCCAACCTGGGTCATGTTGTAAGTTTTTGCCTGAATCTGTGTACCCTAAACTGGCCTTTTCTACCATGCCCAAACAAATGCATTTTGATTTAACCACTAATCTTGTTGATCCTTATTGAAGGTGACTGGTTTCAAAAGATTTTTTTTTAACCCAAGAACATGATTACATAACACTAATGAAATACTTGAAGTGAGTGAAATTTGCTTTTTTAAAGATTCACTGTATCATGTATTTGGCTACAGATAAATGGCCTCTCTCAGATGACACCTCCCCACAGTGTCCCTAAAATATATCCCGAGTGAATATCCTGACACTGTGAGATGGTAGCATGCGTATGCTCCAGGTTAGGGCTATTAGAGCTCAGCTCCTTGGTCCTTAGTAAAGAATTAGATTTCAGGTAAAATATGAAACAGCAAATAGGGAAATAAGAGGCAGAATTTTCTACAGCTGGATGTGAGGGTGCAGAGAGATAAGAATGTTGGACCTTGTTCCTTGTTATCATCTAGCTAAATATATGTAAACTTCTACTTGATTATAGTTCAAGCCCACTTGTATCACGTTGGTGATGCTGGTTCATACTGATAATCTTTACAATGGAATGTTATGACTGTCACTGGGAAGCAAGTTGGAGGGAAGGGTAGAGGAATAGAAGCTCCCGTGTTTTATAACTAACATGACGGCGTATCTGTGCAGTGTGCCCATCATGGATCCCAGGAAGTTTATTCAAAGGTGGCTTCACCCAGGCCCAGAGCAACATGACGCAATATATTACTCACAGATACCTTAGAAACAGTGTTCCTGATCTTTATCCATTGTTCCTGGCTCCCAGATCCACAAATCCTTGGAATTTTCTGAGGGAAAAGCATAATGAGAGCATTTCCCTTTTGTTTTGGTCATAATAGTCTCTTGTCTTTGGTTTCTAAAGACCTTTCACAGCCATGAAAGTGAAAAGAATGTCTCATAAAGGGAATTCTTAGAAACACTTAGATTCCCCGGGGGATGAACCACAATATAGGGCTGGACCTTCACCTGCTGGAGAGGCAGAAGCGATGGAGGTTACATCAATCCCTGTGTCAGGAAGTCTCTGCCTCAAAATGAGGGTGCCAGGATGATATCACTTATATGTGGTATTAGAATAAGTGGATGAGGAAATGCAATGTTTTAAAGGGGGCACCTAGATCAACCTTGGCCCCAGAGTGTAGGAAGGAAAAGGAAAGAAAGGGATGGAGGGATGGAGGGGAGAGGGAGTAAAGACAAATGAGAAGCATTGGGGGCCAGCTCAAGGGAGTCAGGTACATAGTTGGTGCTAAGGAATGATAGAGCCAAATATCCAAACCACAGAGTCAACAACACTGAAATCAAGAGACCCAAACTCTTAACACCCAAACTTAGGAAGAGGCCTATCCAGAGGGCAGCTGGACGGGGAGTGATATGGGAAGGAACCTGGGAACATTGGTGGAGGGAAGTTGACACTGGTGAGGAGATCAGTGCTGCAATACTGTATGTCTAAAACTCAACTATAACTATAATTTTTTGTAAATGGCAGTACTTTAACTTAAAAAAAAAGAGGGTGGGGAATCACTGCTCTATGCATTGCCATGCTGGGCCCCAAGTTATAAGAACAGATGCTCCTTTGAGACCTTGCCCTATTGTGGGTCACCATCTGGCTGTTAACTCATATTCTTTACTATGTTAATAAATCCATATTTATAGTTTAATAAAATATATTGTAAGACATCAGTAGCCTAGTGAATACAGATTTCCTGAGTTTTGTGAGCTATTCTAACCAAACAACAAACCCAGCTTCTGTGTCCTCTGATTTACAGTCAGGGGTGCAAGCACAGTTACCATGAGTGTGCAGCGGGGCCTCTGACGTGAAGGGCAGCCTTATGGGGCTGGGTCCCTTCATGTTGGAACTGGATGCTGTATACAGATGGCTTATATAAGAACTGAATTCTCCCCTTTTTTCTTTTCAACGCTGAGATGGAACCCGGTGCCTCACAAGTGAAAGGCAAAAGCTCTACTGTTGAGCTACACCCTGGCCCCGAGTTGAATCTGGACACCCTGCACTGAGAATTACTTGTTGGTGTAGGGAAATCTAATAACATAGACATGGATGAAAACACGCCCACCTGGAGTATGGCTGTTCCATAACTCATCAACTGAAGGCTTCCTAGGTGCATTTAGTGTTTCATCTATACCTATGTTAGCCTTTGCTAGGAGCCTTTGCTTAGAGTTCCTGTCTATTTATATATTTATTTACCCACTGTTAGTGATCAGCTGTAGCTCCCAGAGGGGTTAGATCTCTGGGATCTGATGAATAGATCTCTGGTAGTCAGATTCTGCTGAGTCCAGTTCATTTGCCCATTACCCCAGGCCTGAGTACATAGAGTGCACATAGAGCACACTCCACAGAACGCCTTGGTTCCTATCCCCAAGAGTGGCCTAGAGCCCAGTGGCCTCTTCAGCATAAGGGGAGTAGGTTGAAAAGGGAAGAAAGGGAGATGACAGAACAGGGACATTCACTGGAAATGACATAACCATTCTCTCTCTGGAAGAAGGCCCTATAAAAGAAAAACAATGTATTATATTCCTTTGTAGATAGACTTTTATATGAATTCTCTCCTTTTGGTGGGTATTGGAGGGTGGGGGTTGAGCCAAAGCCAGTGTTGCTCAGGATTTACTGCTGGCTCTTTGTTCAATAATCACTCTTGGTAGTGCTTCGTTGCCTATGCAGTGCCAGATCGAACCAGGGTCAGCCACAAGAAAGGCAAGTGTCTTACCCCCATCTACTATTTCTCTGAGTCCCCTGAGTTCTCCCTTTTAATCCTTGCAACAACTCTGTGGGGCAATAATTATTATTCCCATTTCACCAATCAGGACACAGGACTCAGAATTCTGAGAAAATTCTTAGTCTGGGAGTAATACAATGAAATCCTGAGAGTGACATACAGGCTGTCAGAGTCCAGGTTCTTATTATGGTGCTGTAAGTTTTTATGAGGCCAATAAAAAAGAGCATAACTATATTTATTCCTAGCCTCTCTGTTGTATCTTTATGATTCAAACCTCACATTTGCCACAACTGGTGCTACCGTCGCCACAATTCAGTACTGGGGTTATGAAGCTGACCTGCCATTTAGCTTCCCGTGCAGGAACACCCAAGATTACAGAACAATATTATGCTCCAAGCGACTGAAAAATGACTCAACTCTATGTTCTCTAAGTCCAGGTATTTTTACTTACTGATCAATCCTGATATGGAAATGCCACAGGGCCTAGTCACATTCATGAGGACAGTGTTCAGGCCACTTGTGAGAGGACAGCAAATCTTCCCATCTTAGAGCTTCCTGAGGGTAGAGTGCGCCTGACGATGCCGAGGGATGTAAGTATGAGTGGGCAGGGATGGAACACAAAAGGGGCTGCTGTGGGGGTCCTGCAGTGGCCTGGGGGAGGGGCTTCATGACAGGTGGGTGGGGAAAGCTGAGAGGGCAGGAGCAGGTGAAGAGTGCTGCTGGCATCTCCAAGCCCAGGTGTTGGACCAGCTGCCACCCTGATTTCATTAGTCAAAGGTCAGAGTAGACCTCACACCCCATGCTGCTATTATGGCCTCTCCTTGTGACAAGGTTTCAGCCATAAAACATGGTGCCAGGGTTCCACCCCTGCCATCAAAAGTACAAAAGCAAGCCATGGATGAATTGGTACTTAGAACCTAGCAGCTACACTTACTGGCTGCCACAGTGTACCATGGCCACCTCTTAAGGCCACCACCATCCCTTCACAGAGCACACAACAGTGGCCATTTTTCTTCTCCGCCAAGAGTTGGCATGGAGAGATGTGGGAGCTATTCCAGAATTAACCATCTGAATGGTATTACTTCTGTTCTCCAATCCACACAGCAGAAGGAAGAGCAGGAGTTATCCCCAGTTGGGCTTTTTACCATTTAGGCTGCTCTGTCCATCCATCTGTCTATCCACCCATCCATGATCACAAATGTATTTCTTCATCGTGCTGGGAACTGAGGAAACAGAAAGGACTCCGTCCTGACATAGGCCTGGCCTTGGTGATGCCCTCCTGAAAAATACTATTGTGCCCTCGTCTTATTTTCTTGTTCTTAAGAGAAAGCACACACAATGAAAATGGTATTTATTTATTGTATCATTTTACTGACTAGAACGCCAGACTTATAATGAATATAAGTACAAAAATAACCAAATCCTTACAAATAATACTTTGCTGCTACAGTACTGAATAATTAGTGGAGGTTGCAATTATGGTACAACTTTAAATAACATCTTCATAATAGATAAAACACAACTTGGGGCTAAGATTTGTAAAGAGAAGCCTGGGCAATATGTGAAAACTAAAATAGTTCATTATCTCAACGACATGCTTTATTTACTGTAAATCCAGCAACACAATCATCAACAAAACTCAGCAACCATGAAACAGGTCGGGCCACATAGAAAGGGTGACACTGGAGCTAGTTGTCCAGTTCCATCCTGCGCAGCACCACCCTCCCCACCCAAGTCTCTACGTAAGATGTGTCCAAAGGGGGATAAAACCAGAATCTACCCAGAACATTCCTTAACTTTTCTCGTTATAGCAGAGGCAAAGCCTCAGAGATGGTCTTCAGCCTATCTCTAGCTCAAACCATCCCCTTGGGTGGTTTCACAGGCATTTCTGAGTGTCCACCAGGCAGGATGGATTGTAACAGGCTTGAAAAAGTACTTAAGCAGAAGAGATGAACTGTCACTTAATACTTCAAGGTTTTTACTATTTTAGCCACCTTCCTTTTCTAGGGACTCAAGAAAAGAAAAAGAGAAAATCTACTCAAAAGCAAAATTAAAACCAAGCAAAACAGTATGTTTTCCAAACACTCAGAATAACACTTTGTCAAGCAGAAGGACTTGAATTTTTTTTTTTTTTGCTTTTTGGGTCACAGCTGGCAATACACAGGGGTTACTCCTGGCTCTGCACTCAGGAATTACTCCTGGCAGTGCTTGGGGGACCACACAGGATGCTGGGAATCGAACCCGGGTTGGTCGTTTGCAAGGCAAACACCCTACCCGCTGTGCTATCGCTCCAGCCCCAGGACTTGGAATTTTCTTTCTAACTCCTAACAACGTTTCCACAGAGGAAAAAAAAAACACCTCTGATATGAAGGCTAGGTTTAAATAAGATACAAAATGCCAATTTTGAGCAATAGCACAGCGGTTGGGCTTTCACCTTTCACTTGGCCAACCCGTGTTCGATTCCTCCGCCCCTCTCAGAGAGCCTGGCAAGCTACTGAGAGTATGAAGCCCGCACGGCAGAGCCTGGCAAGCTACCCATGCGTATTGGATATGCCAAAAACAGTAACAATAAGTCTCTCAATGAGAGACGTTACTGGTGCCCGCTCGAACAAAATTGCTGAGCAACGGGATGACAGTGACAGTGACAGTGACAAAATGCCAATGCTGAACTTCTTGATCTCCCTCCCTCCGAAGCAGTGCTCTTTTAAGGCGAAGAAAAGGATCTTAAAAGGGAGGGTCCAAACTCTGGGCATGTTGGCTAAACTGAGCTGGGAGCACTGAGCTGCCTTAGGTCAGGCACAGGAACAGGCCAGGCACTGCCTAAGAGGGTAGGACAGATTTTAGTGGGAAGCCACACGTGAGGGAATGACACTATTCCATCTGTTCTGGGGACTTTCTCATCTAAATCAATCGAAAGAAAATCAGAGACCTTTTTGTTCGCAGCCCTGCATTGCAAAGATCAACTTGAATAGCTACATCTTTCATAGATAAATAGTGACATTTTAGTTTTTAACCTCGAAGGCCATTAGTTAACTAGATTACAGGATGAATTCAGCAAAGTTTGGCTCTAAATGACTTAGCTGCCTCTAAAACTAAGCTTTCCTCAGAGAAAGAAGTTTGGCCAACAATTAAGACATCCAGCTGACTCTGATGCTGTGCCCCTGACTATGCTTCCACTGTGGGGTCCTGCCCTCACCCCGGGAACGAGGTGAGTGGCCCTCAGAAGCCTGTCTTATCAGGTATTTGTCCCCAGCAGGTCATGCCCCCCCGCCCCGCTCCTATTCCAAAAGCCACGTACCAGTTTGCTCCTAGCTAGGCACATGCCATAGTATTTGATGTTTGGAGACCCTGGGGATGGTACCCAGTGCCTCATGCATGCCAGGCATGTGCTCTACCGTCAAGCACACCCCCAAGACCTCCAGACGCATTTTCCTTCTCAATGACCATGGGGTCCGCAGAAACACATGCAACAACCTGACTTTTTGTGTGTGCGCAAGCTAGGGAAAGGGTCCAAATCCGACACCTCAAAAGCCAAGTGCTTATCCTGGCAAGGCGCCATGTCTAAGCAACAGACATGAGGCTCGATGCCCTGCATGGAGCCAGGCCATGGATGGGACCCAAGAGATGCTCTCCAGGACTGTTTAAACATCCCAACTCACTCATGGGGCCAAGAAGGACCTATACAAGACCCTGCAGAGCTCAGATGCACCCCACGGATGCTGCACATGAGAGCTTCTCGCCTGGATGCTGCGTGGACTCCAGCAGCGGGGCTGACATGGTCCTGGGCCCTGCCTGTGGCTTGCTGGGTTATGTCTTGGGCCCTGTGGCATCTGTGGAGAGAATGCAGCTGGCCTGTCCATGGACCCAGGAGGGTGCTGTGGACAGATTACCCTTGGCCAAGGAAGCCAACCTCTCCCTTCCCCTGGGGTGGCCAGCTATGGGCTGCCTGCTCCTGAGAGGCATCCCCTGCCCCACAGCCTCCCCGAGTTCGGAGCTACTCCATCAACTCCCCCACGCAGGGTGCCTTCTACTGAAGCAAGGACAGCCTGACATATTCCAGTCTCCAGTACCTAACGGCACATGCTTGGCACCCCCGGGACACACTTTACTTGCCTGGGGGCTTCTTCTCAAGGACGCTTTGGCAAGAGAACAACACTTTCTTCTGTGGGAAAGATGGGTTCTGACACTGACCAAGGAGATGACTGTGGTGGCACACCTGTCTGCCTACAACTTGGGATTAGCGCCCCCCTCACACATGGCTCTGGATTCCGGGATGGGCACCAAGAGCTGGCAACCTGCCTCCTTGCTGGAGCTGGGGCCCTCCAGTCAGAAGCATGGCCACGGGGCAGAGGGCTGGAGGCCAGCTGGCTTCATGGGGCAATCCCAAACACGTGTCACTCAGCAGCACGCCCTACAGATGCGGCCTCCTGTGCTGAAGGGCTAGGCTGAAGTGCTCAGAGGGTTCCGTCTGGCTAGCACTGCTGCTGCAGGAGGTAATGGGACCACCTCGTGGAGATCCCAGGACCCTAAACACACTACAAAACTCAGGCTGAAGAGCATGGAAGAGTAAGGCTTGGCTCGCTCTAGAGCAAATGGAACCTGAATAGGGCCCCATGCCCAGGCAGAAGGAAGTGTCTCCACAAGTGGCCCTGAGAGCAGAGGCTCAGGGTCAGGAAGGCTTTTTCCCCTTGATGTTCCCTTCCCATCATTCTGGACCAGGATATGAGTAACCCCAGTAACACAAATAAGGACACTGAGCATCCCCACTCTGCCTGCACCCCCTCACAGTGCTCTCCACACAGGTATAATGAAGACGCACGGAATTAGTCCCCAAAGGCAAACTCTCCCCTCCCTCACTGGCTAGAAGTCCAGTTCTCCAGAGCTGACATGCATCACTGCGCTGTTTCCAGATGGAGCTGCAGAGCAAAACAGGGAGAACAACTGCCCGGCGAAAGGAAGTGAGCGGTTTCTGACTGGGTCTGCTGCTCTGAGTGGCTGGCTCAAAGTTCCACAGAGTCTGGATGCAACCAACCTAGGCTGTGGCACCGTTGGGCAGGCTGACCTGCACGCAGCCACATCCCAGCACCCGAGTCGCTCTTCCTCAAGCTTCTGAAGCGGAGCTGGTCTTTCAGGAAACGCAGTTGGTTTATTCCTCAACTACGGCGACCATATCACGCTGCCACTTTTCCTTCACTGGTGGATACCAGCTCCCATGATGGCTAGGATCCTCCTCTATTCCCCAAGAGCAGCCGTAGCTCCAAGGTGGGGGCCCCTGGCCCCTGAGAAGCACTTGGAGAAGAAGAGTGCAGGGGTCTTCCCCAGGGCCTGAGCTGCTCACTGCAGGCGCCTTCAGTAGCAGAGGAGGCAGCACTGCCCTGAACCAGGTGACACACGGCAACTTCAGTGCAAAGGGAAATATCATCTCCAAGACATGTGTCTCTGGACTTAAACAACAAACTTGCATTGTACATGGTGCTTCACAAATGTCAGTGACTCCTGTGGGCAGCTGGTTTGGAAACTGGAGCAAAAGGTCAAGAAATCCCAAAAGATGGCACCTACGTCTCCAGAGCCGAGGGCTATGTTCATCATCTACATCAGTTTAGGAAACAGTTCTCAACACTGTGATGACAGAGCCCCTCCAGACCTTGTTTCCTTCCTGTGACCCCTGTCCTACCCACTGGCCTCTTGGTCTCATGCAGTGGACTCTCATCAATATGATTTTCACCTGTGGCCCCCTGGAATATATTGGGAGTTTTCCCCAGCTGGAAAAGGTTGGTTTAGAAACTGGGCAAGAAAGCAAAGAGCCAGTTTGTGCTATGAATTAATCCCCAGGCTGCCCAAGCTGAGGTCTACGGAAATGGCTGAGGAAAAGAGACCTTATGTTTTGAATGGCCTTGAAAAAAAAAAAAACATAACCCAATTTACTAAAGTGCAAACTAAGGAAAAACGGGGTCCCTGTGGTGATGCCCAATAACTTGCTCTAACCTAACTACCCATTCCTTGAGCTAGTGGCCGTTCTGTGGTCACTCACTCTTGACTGGCCCATGTACATTCACAGTAACAGCAAAGGTGCCAACTGGCAGCCTGCAGTTCCATGTCCACAGGTTCCATTCACTGTCTCCTTCCACTGTGGTCACTCCTTCACATGTGTCCACTTTCCACATGCCACTCAAAGGTGGGATCTGGAAGCTGCCAGCACGTGGCACTCTCTCTGAGCAACGAGGTCCCTGCTACTGCTCAGTGCAGTGGGCCCCCCTTTCTTCTGCACTTAAAAATAGTCTCTTCTCCTGCTCTCATCGCTGATGAAAGATGGGTTGTACTGTCCAGGGAAAATGCAAGAATGCCGTGATCCTGGCAGTCCAGTGTAGGCCGGGTACAGTCCATTCCGTTCAAGCTCAGGATTCCTGACATTTGTGGGCTGGAGGGAGAAAAGAAAAGAGGGGAGTTAATACAATTGTTTGGTTTAAATGTAATTGTTGTTTTTAAAATAAAGCCAGGTTAAAAGCATCAAGAACCTAGGAATCAAGGAAAAAGATGAAGGATTTATACACTGGAAACTTGGAGTCTATTGAAAGAAATTGAAGAAGATACCACAAAATGGAAATATACTACATGTTTTTGGATTGAAAAAATTAACATTATTAAAATGGCCACATGACCCTAAGCATCATACAGATTCAACACAATCCCTACCAGAATTCCAGTAGCATTCTTTAAGAACAGAGAACAAACACTACTGAAATTTTCATGGAATTGTAAAACTTCTTGACTAGACAATTCTAAGAAAAAAAGAAAATGGGAGTCATTGCATTCAATTGCATTCTCAAAATATCTTTAGATTTTCATTTTTGGCAGGGGAAAAAGGGGCGCCCAAGGGTCATTCCCAGCAATACTTGGCTAATCAGACCAGCAGTTCAATGCTAGGGCCTTGCAGTGCCAGGACCAAGCTTGCAGTGCTCAGGAGTTTCCAGGGCTATACCAGGTGATGCTTTAGAGGCCATAAAGTACCAGGTATGGAGCTAGGATTGGGTGCATGCAAAGCGTGTACTGTATTCTCACCCAGACCCAGGTGAATGGTTTTATGGCCACACTTGGCAATGATAAGGGCTCCTGCTGATCTGGCGGGTGGTGTCCATGTCATGCAGGGAGTCAAACACAGGTCTCCCCTATACAAAGCATGCATTCCAGATCTTTGGCCCATCTCCCTAGCTTTCCATACCTGGATTTTAAATTATACTATAAATTGCAGTAATCAAAACCACATGGTGTTGGAATAAAAGCAGACTTTCAAACCAATAAAAAAAAAACTGACAGTCCAGAAACAATCCTAAGATTCATGATAGTTGATTAATGAAAAGGAGAAAGGTGCATTAGTGGAGGCAGAAAAGACTTTTCAATAGATGGCACTGGGAAAATTAGATAGCCATACACAACATGAAATTGGATCCTGATTTTACTCCATACACAAAAATTGTTTCAAAATGAATTAAAGATTTTGATACCCAAGTACATAAAATATATCAAGGAAAACATAGGAAGACCTCTCCATGATATCTACCTCATTGCTATCTTCAATGATTTGACTTCCACTGTCAAAGAAAATAAAAGCAAAAATAAACAAATGCGACTATATCAAACATAAAAGTTTCTGCACACACAAAGGAAATGAAGGCATTTCCTTTATGAATAAAAAGGAATGAATAAATAAAAACAATGAATAAAAAGACATCCTATTAAATGAGAGAAATATTTGTACCCCATACATTTGACAGAAGGCCACTAACAACCCCATCAGGCTGAGGAGAAATAGTACTGGGCTGTCGCACATGAGGCTGACCACTGTTGGATCCTTGGTACTGCACATGGTTCCTGACCACCTCCAAAAGTGACCTGAGCACAGAGCCAGGAGTACAGCTGAATGTGGCCCCAAAACAAATTTAAAAAAAAAACAGAGTTCCATCAAAAAAGTAGAAAGATGATGAACAAGCACTTCTCAAATAAGGCATATAAACAGCCAACAGACACAGGAAAAGGTATTCACTGTCATTATGAGGGGAATGTAAATCAAAATGGCAATGAGGATTCACCTCTAACCAGTGAGGATGGCCAATATCCAAAGACACTGAAGAAAAAAAAAACAGAACAAACAAACCAACAAAAGACAGTGTTGGTGGAGATTTAAAAGAACCCCTCATTCACTGTTGGTAGAAATATCTGGTTCAGACTCTATGGAAGCTGTACAGACTTAAGAATAGTGCTCCGAGACCGGGCTGGAGCTCTGGCACCGCATGATACCCCAAACCCCTGCCATTTGCACAGTGACCACAGGGTCATTCAAAGTCTTGACTTTAGCAATCTAAGGCAACACTTTAACTCTAGAGAACCTAGCTAAGTTGAGCCTGCTCCTTGCTGTAATCACACCACCTGGGTTGGGCAGCTTGAGCAGACTTCGGGCACACCAGGGTGAGACCCCTGGGAGTTAGGGCTACAGTTAGTAGAATAAGAACTTGCCTCAGGGACAGGGAAAGAAGCAAAACTCTTCCCAGAAACATACGTAAAACTATTTTTTAACCTGAGCAAAGAACGCATCTACATTTTTTATTCCCCTTATTTCTCCTAGTTTTTCTTCCAGGTTCACATTTTCCAAAGATTCCATCCCCAAGACAAGGTTGCCAATTCCCATAACCCCTATTCAGTATAGTATTGGAAGTTCTTGCCATAGCATTTAGGCAAGAAAAAGATATCAAGGGCATCCAGGCAAGAAAGTCAAGCTATCACTATTTGCAGATGACATGATACTAAGAAAATCCTAAAGACTCTACAAAAAAGCTCTTAGAAACAATAAGTTTGTGTGTAAAGTGGCAGGCTACAAATTCAACACCTAAAAGTTCATGGCTTTCCTATATACAAATAATGAAAGAGAGGAAAGAAATATGTTTTAAAAATTCTGTTCACAATAGTGCCTCAGAAAATAGAACCTTGGAATCAGCTTAACTAAAAAGGTGAAGTACCTATGAAAAGAAAATTCCCAAACACTATTTCAAGAAATAAAAGAGGACACTAGCTAGGAAATGGAGACATATTCCTTGCTCATGGATCAGGAGGATTAACATTGTCAAAATGGCAATACTCCCCAAAGCATTGTACAAATTTAATGCAGTCCCTAGGATACCCATGACATTCTTCAAAAAAAATAGACAAAACACTCCTAAAATTCATATGGAACAATAAACCCCCATGAATAGCTAAAGCAATGCTTGGGGAAAATAAAATGGGTGGCATCACCTTCCCCAATTTCAAACTGTACAACAAAGCAGTAGTAATTAAAGCAGCATGGTGTTGGGATAGAAACAGACCCACAGACCAATGGAACAGAGTTGAATATTCTGTCACAGACTCCCAAATATATAATCACTTAATCTTTGATAAAGGAGTAAGAAATGTGAAGTGAAACAAGTGGTGCTGGGAAAATTGAACAGCAGCTACCTGCAAAGAAATGAACTCAGATCTCTGTCTAATGCCAGGCACAAAAGTCAGATCAAACTGGACTAAAGACCTCAATATCAGACATGAATCCATAAGGTACATGGAGGAAAGTGTAGTCAGAACCCTCCATGACATTGAGGCTAAAGGCATCTTAAGGATGAAACAGCACTGACCATGCAAGGCAAAACAAACATAAACAAATTGGACTACATTAAACTAAGAAGTTTCTGCATCTCAAAAGAAACAGTGATCAAAATACAGAGAGAGCCTCAAAAGAAACAGTGATCAAAATACAGAGAGAGCCCACGGAATGGGAAAGATTGTTTACCCAATACCCATCAGGCTAATATCCAGGATATACAAGTTCTTAGTAGAATTGTACAAAAAAAAAAAAAAACCAAAACTCCAACCAATCAAAAAATGAGGAGAAAAAATGAACAGAAACTTCCTCAAAAAAGAAATACAAATGGCTAAAGGGCAAATTAAAAAACGCTCCACATCGCTAATCATCAGGGAGATGCAAATCAAAACAGCAATGAGATATTATCTCACACCACAGAGACTGGCACACATCAAAAAGAACAAGAACAACCAGTGCTGGCATAGATGTGATAAAAAAGAGACTCTCTTTCATTGTTGGTGGGAATGCTGACTGGTCTAGCCTTTCTGGAAAACAATATGGGCATTCCTTAAAAAACTAGAAACTAAGTGGCTGGAGCAATAGCACAGCGGATAGGGTGTTTGCCTTGCACGCGGCCACCCTGGTTCGATTCCCACCATCCCATATGGTCCTCCAAGCAATGCCAGGGGTGATTCCTGAGTACAGATCCAGGAGTAACTCCTGTGCATCACCGGGTGTGACCCAAAAAAGCAAAAATAAAAACAAAACAAAACTAGAAACTGAGCTTCCATATGACCTCACAATACAACTTCTGGGACTATATACCAAGGGTGCAAAAACACAGTAGAAATGACATCTGCACCTGTGTGTTCATTGCACTGTTCACAATAGCCAGAATCTGGAAACAACCCGAGTGCCAAGAACAGATGACTAAACAAAGAAACTTTGGTACATCTACACAATGGAATGCAGCTGTTAGGAAAGATGAAGTCATGAAACTTACTCATAAGTGGATGGACGTGGAGAGAATCATGCTAAGTGAAATGAGTCAGAAAGAGAGGGACAGACACAGAATGACTGCACTCATTTGTGGAATATAAAGTAATATAATATGAGACTTGGAATATAAAGTAACATAATATGAGACTAACACCCAAGGACAATAGAGACAAGGACCAGGAAGATTGCTCCATGGTTGGAAGCTTGCCTCATGAACTGGGGGGAAAGGCAGCTGGAGTAGAGAAAGGATCACTAAGTCAATGATAGTTGGAGGGATTGTTCAGGATGGGAGATATGTGCTGAAAGTAGATAAAGGACCAAATATGATAGCCTCTTAGTATCTGTATTTCAAACCATAATTCCCAAAAGTAGAGAGTATGAGGGAAATTGTCTGGCATAGAGGTGGGGGGAGGGGTGGGGGGAGGGGAGGGGGGATACTGGGGACATTGGTTGTGGAAAATGTACACCGGTGGAGGGATGGGTATTTGATCATTGGATGACTGAAACTCAAACATTAAATCTTTGTAACTGTATCTCACAGTGATTCATTAAAAAAAAAAAATCCACAAAAAAACCCAAAGACTCTATCCCCGCTTCCATAGACTGAACAAACCTCCCCCTCCTATCGAAAGTATGAATCCACAACGTTAACCTCCACAGCAACCAGTGGGGTTGTGGCCATCATAGGATTACTCGATGATATTAAGTGTCTCTGGGTCAAAGTTTCCTGCCAATAGCTGTATCTCTAACGGGGCACAGGTCTGCTCAGTATTCTGCTTAGAGATCCATATTTGTGCTCACTTTATGGCTGATATAGAAGGGTGATTTGACATGAACTGGACAGCACACAAGATAAGGGCATTCGAGCTGGGGCGGCACAAGCCAGAGGCAAGATGATCACCCATCTTTTCCAAAGAGGCAGTGTAGGACTAGACAGGAAATGATGCAAGCCCTGAGTACAGAATCCACACCTTGAGAAGGACAAGGTGAAGGTGACATTGAATGGTTCTCATAGTATCAATTTCCATTTTCCCAGTGTTGACCTTGCAATCACAGCAGGTCAAGCAGAGAGGGCAAATACACAAATAAAAGTCCCAGCTCAACATCTCAAACATCTTTCTCTTCTACTTTCTGTTCCTGCCACTTAAAGGCAAGGTCAGTAACACGAGCATTCTCACTCAAGGACATGAAAGTAACATGGCCTGTGGAAAATACATTTAGCTCAATGTCAAAACTAACAAATGCCATGCAAGTAGAGTGCAAGCAGGCTGAATATTAAATCATGTAAATTATAGGCACACACCACCATTCTCTTTAACCCTTATCTAGCCAGGGTACCAGTTTTACTGCAACAAAAAGGAATTCCATTACTTATAGGAGGAAACTAGAGCCTTATGGAAGCCACCGGCATGGGGATACACACCGAGTAATACACATCTGTCATCTGGAGGAGGTTTTTGGTACTTCCATTCTCGTGCATCTCGATAGCTTCTCGACCCCATTCTTGAGAGCGAGGGTTCTTGGGATATTCAGCATATGGGGACATTTGGAAATCCCCACTTTTGAAGATAAGTTTACTAATGTCATTTTTGTTCTTTCTATAAGGCAAAACAAAAATTTTTACAAGTTAGATGAATTTTGGTCCTGTGAAATTCAAAATTACTTGTGAATTTACAAAGCAAATTAGACCAAAAGTCACTACTATATTCTTGGTAGCCACACACTGAGGGCTGTTAGTGTTATTAAGTGCTATTTACTTAAAGCAAAAAAAAATACAGTTAGGTGAACAAACAGATGCAAAATATCTTCCAGCTTCTGCCAAGGACAGGAATAACAGGACTCCTGTGAGGGACAGAGATAGTGGCCAAAGACCAAGAGTCATAAATTCACAGAACACTGTAGCCAGAGGCACCCAAAGTTCCCACTTTACATTTTTGCCCTTCATAGAATTTACATGGAAGCTTGTCGGCCTTGCCTAGCCATACTAAACAGGATCTCCGGAGTGAGCAACTCTGGCTTAAAGCAGATTTAATGTTTCCTGGTCACATTTTGTTCCTCACAGAGGTGGGACTAGAATTCCAGTCTCTGCACTCTCTGGCCAGTGATCTTCTACCACAAGCAGCAGCTTCACAAGCCATCAAGAGAGACTTGCTTGACAAAACCGATCAACCCTCCACTCCCAGCTATCTACTTATGAACCTACAGCTTTCCCATGTCAGTGGGCCAGGGGAACTCTAGAACTTCTTTGCTATTTGTGAGATTTCATGGACTGTGAATTGTTAGAATATGTGTTCTTTACCTATCTAGTGGGCCAGAGAGCAGACAATTTAAATTACATTTTCCCTGGGGAAGATTATGTAAAACTTCTTCCTTATGCTCACATTTCTATTAACTAAAATTTGTGGCCAGACATAAAATGACTCACTGTCATAAAACTGCCTGTAACTTAGGTGTTTTCGTTTCTTTTTTGTTTTTGTTTTTGAGTCACACCTGTCAATGCACAGGGGTTACTCCTGGATTTGAACTCAGGAATTACTCCTGGGATGCTGGGAATCAAACCCGGGTTGGCCGTGTGCAAGGCAAACGCCTTACCTGCTGTGCTATCACTCCAGCCCAGGGTGTTGTACCTTCTTGGGAGTTTGTAACAGCCTTTCATTGTGTGCTCACTGGGGAGTGGGCATCTATTCGCACAGTGACTAACATCCATAGTGGCCTTCCCTCCCTATGACCAACAGCCACCAAGATGGCAAACTGACCAGATCCTGGACACGAGGCAAGTAGGCTTATGTTCCCTTGACATAAGGTTTTCTCTCTCTAGTTCCAACTCACATACCCAGAATTTATTTCTATTCACACAATTGAGCTTTGATGATTCGACAGCAACTTCATAAAAGACAGGCAGTGATTCCCCCGACAAAAGTGCCACTTTGGGACGTGGGTTGCAGTGATGTTCAGTGATATCCTGGTCCACAAAAAACTATACATACACACGACAGTGGTCCCAGCAAGCTAAACCATGTAGTCTCAGTGGCAGGAAATATCCCAGGATGCTTGCTTAGTGTTAAATCACCTACTGACTAATTTCTCAGAAAACATCCTGAAGTGATGCATCACTATTTTGAGCTAGCAGCAATAAACACCCACAGATTGAACCGCAAACTTTTACCTTTCTCTCAACTACCTAAAAGAATTTTAGATTGGTGGAGCATTGTATAACTGAAACCCAGTTATGAACAACTTTGTAACTGTGTATCTCACAGTGATGAAAGAAAGAGAGAAAGAAAGAAAGAAAGAAAGAAAGAAAGAAAGAAAGAAAGAAAGAAAGAAAGAAAGAAAGAAAGAAAGAAAGAAAGAAAGGAAAAAGAAGGAAGGAGGGAGGGAGGGAGGGAGGAAGGAAGGAAGGAAGGAAGGAAGGAAGGAAGGAAGGAAGGAAGGAAGGAAGGAAGGAAGGAAGGAAGGAAGGAGGAAGGAAGGAAGGAAGGAAGGAAGGAAGGAAGGAAGGAAGGAAGGAAGGAAGGAAGGAAGGAAGGAAGGAAGGAAGGAAGGAAGGAAGGAAGGAAGGAAGGAAGGAAGGAAGATACTCTATTGGGTTGCGGATTGGCATCGGTAGCTACTATTTTTATCTGAATGATGTCTGTGCATTGCTGTGCAAACACATGCATTTCTTACTGCCCTGTGACTCATTCTCCTCCCTCTGAAGTTCAGGGTGCCATTCCTTAGCTCAGGGTGGTCTGGAAGCTTCCATAGGCCAACTTGTCCTCAGGAGTAATTTCCCTGAGGCACCCTTGTATACAAAATAAAATTAAATTTTTTCCTTTTAATCTGTTAAATTATTAGACTAGACTAGACAAAATAACATAGTAGATAGAAGGAACATCTTTTCCTCTCCCACACAGACAAAATCTGTACCTGGAGGCCTATAGTCCTGACTGAACATTTAGGGCATATTACTCTCAGCAGCCTGCCTAGTCAGAAGATGTCGTAAAATGTTCTTCGTGTCAATGGTTAAAAAGATAACTCGGTCACGGGCTGGGGCTGGCTCCGGCTCCGGCTCGGGCTCCGCCGGGATTCGAACCGGGTGGCCATACGTTCGCAAGGCCGCTCTGCTGCTGGACGCCCAACATCCGAAGCCAGATGGATGACTTCTGAACCCAGCAAGTGCTCCCAACCATGTCCCCAGAACAGCAATGCACTGGGACTGTGAGCTGGGCTATGCGATTTCTGGCAGAATTTTCCCTGGACTTTATACAGAAATCCAAAACAATTATTAACATTTATAATTGTCAGCATTGTGAAATGGTTCCTTTTGAACAGGTCTGACTTGGGGGGAAACTCCAAACAATAACAGTAAGTTTTTGTTTAAATATTGAAGGTTATTAATGTAGCAGCCACCTCTCTGGACTGTGAACTAAGGAAAAGCCCCACGCTGGCCGACGCGGCGTACACCATACTATGAGGCGCGGGAAGGGGGATGACGGGGGAAAAAAAAGGGAAAAGTAAAAAGGAAAAAAAAAAAGAAGAGTTATGTACTTGTAGCAGTGGGGCTACATATTTCTTCATTTCCAGCAATGGAAAACTAATTATCAAATGCTTCCTTGGTAGTAGGTCTGTCTCTCTTGGGTGGAAACTCCAACAACTATAGTGAGTTTTGTAGTGAAATATGGAATGTAATCAAGGTAAAGAGAAAATGAAGTGAAATCCATTAGTAATACAGTAGGGGGTAGGGGGTGGGGGTGGGGGGTTTAGTGGGGTTTTTGGTGGTGGAGTATGGGCACTGGTGAAGGGATGGGTGTTTGAATATTGTATAACTGAGACATAAACCTGAGAACTTTGTAACTTTCCACATGGTGATTTAATAAAAAGTTAAATTAAAAAAAAAGATAACTGCAACGCTGATAGGTTCCATCCACCTGTTATGCCCAGACAAGTCCTTTAATTTATGGTAATCTATTTTTTAAAATTTTTTATGAGCATTACAAAGCTGTTCATAATTAGGTCTCAGTCATACAATGTTCTAACATCCATCCTTCCATTAGCAATATGGCCATCTAAATCAAAGATCATAACTTTTCCTTATCTGAACAGAGGGGCTGAAGCAACAGGACTACAGGCAAGGTGCTTGCCTTGCATGTAGCTGACCCAAATTCTATCCCGGCACCACATCTGGTCCACTGAACCCTGATCCCTCTACACATAGCCAGGAGTAATCCTGAGCACCACCAGGTGTTCCCAGAGTACTAAATTGGAGAAGAGACCCCAATCACTTCTCTGTCTCTGCCAGTAGAACTCCATCCCGCTGGTTCCAGGAAGGCTGAGGCCAAGCTTACTGCCAAGTATCTGCTCATCCCACATGCCAGCTACCAGAAGCTGCTGAAATGTTTCAGGTAGCAGCTCTTATCTTTGTCAGGTCTTAACCCACTCCCTGAGAATGCACAAGTTTTCTAGTGTATTCAGAGCTGTGCAACCATCACAGTCTTCAATCTCTCTCTCTCTCTCTCTCTCTCTCTCTCTCTCTCTCTCTCTCTCTCTCTCTCTCTCTCTCTCTCTCTCTCTCTCACACACACACACACACACACACACACACACACACACACAATACCCAAACAATCCCACCCAGAGAGTAGACCCAGGTCCTTGTACAGTTCAGGAAAAAAAAAAGAGTTCGTATGAAGTCTCGTCACTCACCGGCAACAGGTCAGGATCAAGGCGATGCCCAGGATCAGCAGAAGGCCCCCTCCTGCTGCTGCAATCACCACCGTGATGAGCTGATAGGCTACAGGTGTTGGGAAGGGGAAAGTAGCAGTGTAAGTGGTAACGAATGGATAACCGGACACACGAGAATGGAACCCTTCCTCACCCCACAGCTCCTGGCCAGCCTGACCTGTGGCTCCAGCCTCATATAAGCCCTAACCATGGGCTGTCTTCTCTGGAGAAGCAAGTGCTCCTTAAAGCACTGGTGCTACCCACCATGAAGAGGCACCTCTTCCGAGAGGCCCATCTGGAATAAACACATGGCCCATGCAGACTAGGTCAGATCTCAGAGCTCTTGGCTGATTTCAATAACTGACCATTTGGATCACTGTTCATTCTCCCCTGAGCTTTACATATCAACTCTCAGTGACTTGAATTAATCACTGAAGAGTCTGGGAAACTTTTGGTTCCCACCCTTGACTCAATAAAAGCAGAACCCCAGACCCTACCCAAGACTGAGCTGGGTGGCCCCTGAAATACTTCCTGTATCATTTCCAGGTACTGTGAATAATGAATTTTAACATTTCCCCTAGTTTATTGCTTGTTATTATTGAGTGGCCTCACCATACAAGGGATGTTTCCTACTGATGAATCTGTTCAGTCTATCTTCTAATAGTATGTCCTACTCACATTTTCCCCCATCATTTAATATGGGTACAGTTTATTATGTGTAAATCATACATAATACAGTACAAGTCTGTCTGTTCTACCTACCATAAACTTATCTTCTAAAAATAATGGGGAAAAAAGGGAAAAAGCAGTCTTCTGTGACTACTTCCCATGCTTTGGTACTGCTTTCAAATATTTTCTTTAATTTACTTATTAATAGATTATGAATTTACTAATTTACTAACAAGTAAATTTAATTTACTTATTAGTAGATTATGAATCCCTGACTTGGTTCCTTGTAGGTTCTTCATCAAAAAAAAAACAGGGGCTGGAGCGATAGCACAGCGGGTAGGGCGTTTGCCTTGCATGCGGCCAACCCAGGTTCTAATCCCAGCGTCCCATATGGTCCCCTGAGCACCGCCAGGGGTAATTCCTGAGTGAAGAGCCAGGAATAACCCCTGTGCATCGCCGGGTGTGACCCAAAAACCAAAAAAAAAAAAAAAACACCAACCCTAAATTAGACTTCTACAAGAAATATAAATATTTCTCAAGTCTAGAGACTGGGGATTGCTGCGTGACACCCCATGGCACCTCCAGCATATACGCTGAACGACCAGCTATGCCAGGCACCTATAGGTGAGCTCAGGTTACACTGATGGGAAGTCTCCTCGAGATGCCTCTGGGAGCCCCCGAGTCCCACAGTGACTTGGCACGTGGATTATCTGAGCTGAAGTCAACAAGGTCCCGAAAGCTTAGGATAACCTTGTGCCACCCTCTTACTGGCCTAGAAGAATGGAAACTGCAGATTTTATAAGAATAAAATGAACACCCAATTAGGGTTATTACCAGAGATGTCTCCCAGTCCGAAACCTAACTACGGGGCACTGCACATAGCTGATCAGGGAGCACGTGCACTTCACACTATGGGGTCACCCTCTCCTGTCATATCAGGCCTTCTCCTTGCTCCTTGAAGCTCAGGCTGTTTAGCCCACCTTTGACCAGGATATATACCCCAACTTGCCCCACTGGCTGTGGATCTCATTTCTCTCTGTGTGTATGTAATTAAATAAGTTTGCTTTTTTGTCATACAAGTCTGTCTGTTAATTTGATTATTCAACTAGTTTGCAAAAAACCGAGAGGAACAGAGAAAAGTTTTCTCCTCCTTATAATATGTAATATTAAAATTTTACTTGAATGGTCTGATGCCTGCATATTTGGGAGAAATAGTATTTTAATAGTCTATTAAACATTCAGATATATATTTTGCTATGGAGATTGAATTAAAATTATATTCTCACATTGAGAAATACAGGATGATTAAAAGGGCCAATGAAAGAATTTCTGACAGTGAATGAAGTTGGGAACCACTTATGTATTTCCAGATAAAGTCAAGGAATGTACAAAAAAACAGTGAGCACTGTGAGATAAGAGCAGATACAGGTTCTATAACCATTTGCCTAACCTTATTTAAATAAATAGCACAGAAACCAGTTTATTATTTAAAAAAATCAGTAGTACGGCAACCAATGAAACCACCTTAGGGAATGTGGTCATATGTCCCTCACCTCCTGTCTTCAAGTTCTACTTTCAACAAAAGTGAAGACAGAGGACAACATCTCTTGACTCAGCTGACCTTCTGTCCTCTCTGTCCACACCCCTGCCAACTACTGACTGCGCCCTCATAGGAGTCACCAATAGCTCATCCTCCCACACCCCACCTGACTTGCCCACTTATTTCAAAAGCAAATCTGATGGTGCCATTTCCCTACTTTGAAGAGACATTCCAATGACTCCCTCTGTCCCTCACCCAAGACCAAAGTCTAACTCTTTCTTAACCCACCACATCAAAGTCAAATGTTCTCAGTTCCACAAAGCCATAAGTACTAACTTTAGAACTAAATGACCCCTGCCAGAATCTGTGGTCAGGGCAGTTTTTCTTTGAAAGGAGACTGACCCACTGTTTCCTGAACTACTTGTGGTCAAGGACCCCTTTTCCTTGGTGCTTCTGAATATTACGTTCATCTATTTATTTGAATTTGGGGGCCATATCCCACTGTGCTCAGAGCTTACTCCTGGCTCTGCGCTCAGAAATCAATTCTGACAGGCTTGGAGGACCATAAAGGGTGCTGGAGATTGTACTTGGGCCAGCTGCATACGAGAAAAATGCCCTACCCACTGCACTATTGCTCAGGACCCTGAATACTCCTTTAAAATATAGAAATCCTTAGTTTCTATTTAACAATAACTGACATTTCCACAATTTTTCTCAAACAGGGACTCTATCTTTTCTTTCTTTTCCTTCTGGTTTTAGCATATGTCAAGACTGCTGTTATTACTGTTGCCATTTCTGAGTTATCAATAAGGAACAAAGGGAAACTTGTAGGGTGAGATTAGATATGGTTCTAATCTCTAATAATTTAAAAATGGTTCCAGAACAAAAGGGAATACCCTGTCATAGTGGCAGGGTGGGGTGGGGGGAGACGGGACTGGGGAGGGGGGGAGGGATGTTGGGTTTACTGGTGGTGGAAAATGGGCACTGGTGAAGGGATGGGTTATCGAACTTTGTATGGGGGAAACATGAGCACAAAGATGTATGGATCTGTAACTGTACCCTCACGATGACTCTCTAATTAAAAATAAACTAATAAAAAAAATGGTTCCAGAGAAAAATTCCAAGATATGTAGAAGATAATTGAGAAGCCTGCTCTTCCCAACCTCTTTAAAAGAATATATAAAGGTATTTCACCTGTCTGGGCAGCCTACAGACAGATACCACTTGCCCCAGCTTCCCTGCCCTTCCTTTTCTCTAATAACACTTCTATGAAATTTAGACTCAGTATATTCAGTAAAGTCTACTAAATTTAGACTGAATTTAGTGTTCGGTTCTCTGCTTTCCGTCCTGATGCCTGAGGACAAAAACTGAGCAGCTGGAAGGGTTTCATTGCACCAACTCACTCTGGGCCTTTACCTTTCCCAGAAGCAGTAATTGTTCTTATTTATGTGCTTGGTTGAATGAAACCTACTGCACAGCTCCATTCTAGAAACTAGCGCCCTTCCCCCCACTTCTCTGTACCGCCATCCCACATGGGAGGAAACAAATGATCGAAACTGGACCTGGAGCACTTTGGAGGGTCTAGCCGGGGGGGCTCAGCTACTCAAATGCCTCGGCCAGCTGAGGAAGGGTGTCATCTGTGACAAAGCACAAAGTCTTAGGAGCCAGATCAACTGAATCAACCCTGGAGGTCACTGTGGTGGCAGATGCCCCAGTCATGTCACTCTCTCACGTCCACATTCATCCAAACTGGACCTCTTATTTCCTTCCTAGGACCCCAGCTGGGGAGACAGAGCCTTTTCTTTCAGAATCCTGAGCATCAGATCCTGCCATCAAGTTGAAGCAGTAAGACAGGTGAAGGGCTAGCAGTGAGTTCTTGGAAAGTAACAAAACCAAGGTGCAATTCATAGAAATTACTGTCACTAGCCTTAAGTCTTCCAAAGCATTAAGGCTGGAATCACTTTGTGGACACAGGAGCCAAGGCTGGTAAAGCTGATGGCGCCAGCACCAGCACAGAGGTAGCTGGACCCGAGAGAAGCTTCAGGAGGAACATAAGGACAGTGGACAACCAAAAGTCCCAAACTCTTCCTTTGATAATGCCATAGAAACAGACTCTGAGAGTTACAAGTGGGCAGTTTGGGAGAAAAGCTTATAAAATTAACTTTTCAAGAGCAAGTATGGTGTTTCCCAATTCTGGGGCATCACATCTCAATTCCTCTTTCACTTTATGGGGAAGTAAAGGAAGCTCTACCCCTAGGGGAAACTTTGTGCATTTTCTTGAATGCAGTATTCTCTCATAACTCATAACCTCTAAACCACACTGCTTGACTTCACTATTTGTCTCTATTTGTCATTTCGTAATGACTCTATAAGTCATTTCGTAATGACTCTATAAGTCATTACGAAATGACTTACTTTGAAGTAAAGCGATGGACTGAAAAGGACCCTGAGCAGAGGTGAGGGCTGGCAATCCTCTGGAAAGAGCAATCCACTCTCCAGACTGAGCTCCGTGGCTCCCCCCAAAACTGGGTGGCTAGGCTAATTGCCACACTGTGTAGATCAAGTGTGACTCAGTGCAATTTGATGACTGCTGAGTGGGGCAGATGGGATGCAAGTGCCCATGACATACAGGTGCTCCTGCAGACTTTCTTGATCCTTACCTGCCCAGGTGATGGGAGAGGGTAGAAAAGACTGCAGCATATACTGCCCTCTAGAGGCTACTGTCTCTCTTCCAATTCACTTTTTTTTTTTTTAATTTTAATTTTATTGAATCACTGTGAGATAGTTACAAGCTTTTATGTTTGGGTTACAATCACACAATGATCAAACACCCATCCCTCCACCAGTGCACATTCCCCACCACCAATATCCCCAGTATACCCCCTTTTCCTACCCTCCCCTGCCTCTATGGCAGATAATATCCCCCATACTCTCTCTCTACTTTTGGGCATTATAGCTTGCAACACAGACACTGAGAGGTCATCATGTTTGGTCCATTATCTACTTTCGGCACACATCTCCCATCCTAACTGATTCCTCCAGCCATCATATTCTTAGTGATCCCTTCTCTACTCCATCTGCCTTCTCCCCTCTGCTCATTAAGCAGTCTTCCAGCAATGGAGCAATCCTCCTGACCCTTGTATTTACTGTCCTTGAGTGTCAGTCTCATGTTATATTACTCTATACTCCACAAATGAGTGTTTGGTACATCTACACAATGGAAAACTATGCAGCTGTTAGGAGATATGAAGTCATAAAATTTGCTTATAAATGGATAGACATGGAGAGTAACATGCTAAGTGAGATGAGTCAGAAAGAGAGGGACAGACATACAAGGACCAATTCACTTTATAAAAGTCACCTGCATTGCTGGCAGAGAGATATGATGGGCCTGGTAAACACTATATAGAACCTAAATCAGCCCAAGACATGAAGGCCCCTGAGAGGAAGACCTTTCCTGAGGAGGTGTCCATGTTGAGCACGGCTGGACCTCTTGGGAGAGAATCCACCACTGAAACAAAGCCACATTAATAATAATGAAAGACCATCAACAACTCCAAGCTTGGAAACCACCTTAGCAATGGACTTTGGAGGCAGTTTGGGGAAACTGCCTATAAACTAAGTTTGCACAGAAAGGGGAACAAATTTTCCAGCATCTCCCCCTGATGTGTGCACTTTCTTACTTCAGGCAGCATTCCCTTATTCTGGGGAGATGGGCCTGCATCCCTACTTGAGATATGTACTTTGTTATTCCCATTTGGGAGAAAAATCCATGTTCTCTCTTAGGCATGTTTCTCTTTCCCTCCCTTTATTTCCCAAACAAACTTGTTTTGCTCTGAAATTCTTTTCTGTGAGGGAAGGTGATGGACCTGGAAAGCCTGGGTAAGATTCAGGACTTTGCTTCCCTTCTCGCAAAGAGCGATTCCTCAAATCAGGAATTCCAGGCTCCTGAGAAACTGTCAGGGATCATTTCCCATGGTGGGGTAGTCTGAGAACTGTCTTGTGGGGCTGGAAAGTCAGGTCTGGGCCGTGCGAGGGCCCATCACAGACCTTCATCAGTACTAGATGTCCCCAGACACTTCGGTGACTGAGAGGGAGCGGGAGATTCCTTCCTCAAGTCTCCACTCTGTTCCCCACCTCACATGAATGACAGGGACCCCCCTTCAGGCGAGAGGCACAGCTCCCACGGGAAGCACCACAGGAACTGAACTGTCTGGGAAGGAGAGGAACCTGGGCATGGACACAGTACAGACAGAGATGACAGGTGAGGATGGAGTCCGCTAACGTGTGCCCTGGGAAGGAGGCTCTGGCCTCCCGATACTGCGCTTCCAAGTCCAAGATTCTTCTGTCATTGCTGTTGTTTGGGGGCCACACCTGGCGGTTCTCAGGAATTACGTCTGACTCTGCACCCAGGGATCAGTCCTGGAAGTGCTGAGAGGATCTGTGTTGAGAGAAAGTGCTGGTCTCTGGGACCAAATCTGGATCTACATGCAAAGCAAATGTCCAAGCCACTGTACTATCTCCCCAGCCCCAAACAAGTCCCTGATTTTTATCACTTCTGATGCTGGACTTCCATCCACAACCCACTGTTGCTTAATTAAGCTGCAGCACTGGAGCACTGTCATCCTGATCAATTTGCTCAAGCAGGCACCAGTAATGTCTCCATTGTGAGACTTGTTACTGTTTTTGGCATATTGAATACGCCACAGGTAGCTTGCCTGGCTCTGTGGCGCTGGTGGGATACTCTTGATAGCTTGCTGGGCTCCCTAAGAGGGACAGAGGAATCAAACCCAGGTCAGTCGTGTGCAAGGCAAACGCCCTACACTCTGTGCTATCGCTCCAGCCCAATTAAGCCAGACTCACTTAATCCAGAAGAATCCCAGCCAAGTGATAGTATGATTTATAATAGAATTAAATATTTGGACTTTAACCTGCAACTGGCACAAAACTCCAAAGCCTTTGGAACTTCATCAGGCCTGACAGCAGTCACGGTGCCTTCGGTTCCATTCTAGGAGAGCCCAGGTATGCAAAGGATAGAGGCTGGTTGCCAGCACCCACAGAGGGCTAGAACTCTCAGTCCCAAGCCACAACCTCCAGGAAGGAAGAGAGACTGAAGCCTGACCCTGTCGTCCATGGTCAGTGAATGAGCATTCTGATATGAGGAAGCCACGGGAAAACCCCATGGCTGGTTCTCAGGCTCCCCTGCGCATGCCCTTGCTTCTGGCTCTTCCTGGCCTGACCCTCCGGAGCCAGAGCTGCGGGACTAAACCAGCACCCTGAGGAAGGACGATGAGCTCTGGAGCTGCCCTGTCAAAGTAAACTGAACTTGAAACTGGTCCCAAAGAAATTAAGAATTGAATGCCAAAGTAAAAACCTCCACTCTCTTCTGGGCAGGGATCTCCTTATCTTGAACTTCAGACACTTAGCTGGCTTAACCCTTAATCCAAAATCTTCATTTCAGTTTGCAGTGTCAAGGGCCTGGGCTCCCTCGTAACTGGAGGCCAGCCAACAAAGGACTTTGTTGACCACTGGACACCCATCAGCCAGTAACCTGCCCTCCTCCATTTTTTAATTATTATTTTTAATTTGGGGGGGCTTAAAATACTACTACTAATAATTTTTCATGCACATAGTTCCCTGGTCCTTTTCTATCTATACTGTTTCATGTGACACTGAAGATGGGAGTGTGTCATCTTCCAGCCAGCCCCTGGTCAGTAAGACCCCTCTACCTGTCATTTGGCCTCTCACTGGCCCTTTGGGTAGCCATGGAATAGGTCCTCAAGGTTATAAACCCAAGGAGGGATTAGAGACCTATAAATTGGAAGCACAGGGTGGCAACATGGGCTTGAACTGGCCCCTGAGCCCCTGGGATCAGAGGTTACACCCAGGTGGACAGTGCTGGAGTTGAATTCACTGCTTGGGGTTAGGTGGTAACTGGCATGGGGAGGTCAAGAGAATATGCGAGGTGATATCTGTGAAGCAGGGTAACAAATGCCCCCAGCATCCAAACCAGCATCCAGAAGGGGCCCCAAGGCCAGATGTACAGCACCGAGAAAACCCCACCAGCTTGGTGCCCAATGCAAGAATTCCCCCCCTCGTGACAGCCAAAGGGAACAGAAGCAGGCCAGCCTTTGGGACCACTGGCAAACTCATTATATGATTACAGTGTTATAGTTTCCATGGCAACCCATGGACACAGCCAAATGCGGTCAGGCTCTCAGACCCCAGGCCCCCGGCCCCCCTGCTGGGAAGGAGGGTGGGAAACAGTGAAAAGCGGGACCAAGGCCTGCAGCCGTGCCCCCTCAAACCCTGTCCGCACACTTTCCCACCTGTCTTAGTGACCTTCTGTTTCCCTTAAACAAATGGTTTACTTTAACCCAGGGAGCTTACCCCTTACACCCTTTTAAGGAGTTCGTGCTTCCCTGAACCGCCCGGGGATGTGGCAGGGAGGGGTACAGGCCCTGGCACTGCCCCCTCATGCTTTATCTGTGGTGTGGCAAATATATCCAGACTGTACCAACACACCTTCCTTCTACAGTTTTCACAGCTGATGATGGTAAAGATAGAAATGTTTCATGGACCATTGAGACAGGAAGAGCACAAGGGTCCATGTGCCCCCTCACCTGCACGGGCCCCCAGTCTGGGCCTGGTGCTGCACAGTGCTGGCACTGCCAGCTGTGCCCAGGGCACCCAGCAGGGCTGAGCAACTGCCTCCAAGATTTCTAGGGGTGACTCTTATAAATAAAAAATATTCCTATCTGTGGCCAGCTGATCTAGAAAATTATGTGTCTTCTTTGGTTACACGGCGACAACAAAACAAAACACAAACTGGATTAAAGAATGGGGCTGTTAACATGGTGATTCAATTAAAAAAAAAAAGAATAGGGCTGTTAGAGAAGATGTGCAAGCAGCACACAGAGAGGACTGGTAAGGTAAAGTATGCCATACCGTCAGCACAAAACTAGCAAAGCGACATGTAGGCTATGTAAAGGAAAGCTTGGCACAGTTTCACTAGATTTAAAAAGCAGATTACCGAACAGGAGCTTTGGACAAGAAGATGCACACAGCTCTGGGAAGATACTCAGACCCAGTGCTTCCTGTGCCCTTATATGCACATGGCTCTGCATGTTAACCAAGCCTAGGGGTCTGGTTGGAACCAAGTGATTTGGAAAGTCCGCTTTTCCAAACAGCTCTTTGGGGGAGCGCGGCTGCTGGCTGCAGGGAGATGCTGGCCGGGAAGCTCCTGGGCAGAACAGATGCTCTAAGGGTGAGGAGGCAGTTTGCTTTCATTTTCTTCTTCCCTTCAGATATGGACTTCCTAGTTAATTAATGGACATGTGTTGTGTTATGAAACACAAAGTTTTAGAAAAAAAGAAAAGGAGTAAACCATGCCAGGGGGGCTGTGAGATAAGCCAACATGAAACCAAGCTGGGAGAACAGGGTTGGGGAGGGGAGGACAAGCACGGAGAAGACTCTGGGGCGTATGGTCCGAGCAGAATTGCTAGGATCTGAACCACTGACACCCAACGCAAAGACACAGGGAGCAGTGATGGGAGGTGGGGCCCCGAGTAGGGAACACAGCCTCTCGGGACAGGACCAGGGAGAAGGGTGAGTCCTACCCTCACCTTCTGAAGGGTTTTCTCTATAGGAAATAGGGAAAGAAAGATGGACACAACCGGAAAATAGAAACTTCTACAAAGACAGGTCACTAGTTAAGCCTAAGCCAGAATCTAGTAAGAGTCAGACGGCTACAGGAGCATCGGTGTGCAGGGATCGAGGACCATACACTCATCTGGGCCAGAGTGCTGTGTGCCCCTGGAAGTCTGCACAGAGAAGCCATGTTTCTCGCCTGCAAAAACTCAGCTTGCGCCCTGCCCCAGAAGGCGCTGCTGTGGCTGGCGGCAGGGAAGGGACAACAGTGGGTGAGCAGGGCCCTGCTATGAGGCACAGAATGTGGAGGGCTGGGCGGGGAGACACAAAGGGCTGGAGCACATACTGGCACGCAGGAAGGCCACGCCTGGGTCCACAGCACACCTCCCACCCCCCACTGGGCTGAGCACTGCTGGAGAGTCCCCGCCATACCCCGAAGAAAAACAATAACAGCAGCCACTGCAGGGCAATCCCGGGGTCACGAGGGCCAGACCCCACTGTGTGAGGAGTCCCAGAGGTCACGCATGAGGGCCTGTCCCCAGAAGTCATGAGGGCCTGTGAAACAGACAGGGGTGAACTTCAGGTGTCAACAATCCCCACCCAACACCCCACCCGGGGCTGTGCCGGAGCTCAGAGAAAGGCAGCTGCAGCTGCTGTGATATTTTAACAGTCTCTATTGTTTTTTTCACAACACTCAAACAAACACAGCCCTCAAAATCATAATGTGACATTCACACGTCTCAGGCTGAGCTAACCTGCAGCAAGAAGCAGGGAGCCAGCCACACAGAAGGTGGGTGCACGCTGCCCTCTGCTGGACATGGGTAGCAGGCGCGGGAAAGGAGGCTCAGGGTGAGAGAGGAGCAGGGCCAGATGCAGGGATGATGGACACAGGACTTCACTCATGTGCTCTGGAGCTACCTTTTCTTTGGGAGCTGTGCGGGGATTTCTTCTCTGGGATGCCAACTCTATTCAGTACGGTGAAAGTGATGTGTTTCTAGAAGTCTCCTAAGTACCCACTCACTAGTCTGCCGCGAGGGATACAGGATTCCAAGTCACCCTTCCACTCTGCACTAGCCGATTTCACCAAATAATCACTGCAACCTGGTTTTCAGGAATACTGTCTCATTTTAAAAGGTGTTGAGGAGTTGGAATGATCCAGTGGGTGAGGCACCTGTCTTGCACGCCAACCCAGGTTCTGTCCCCAGCACCCCATACGGCCCCTGAGCCCCACCAGGACTGATTCTTAAATACAGAGGCAGGAGTAGGCCCTGAGCACCTCCAGGTGTGGCCCCCCACACAAACAACAACAGCAAAAACTCTAACACAATGGGAAGTCCCACTTTTTTGTAATTAGAAGGGGGGAGGAGTGGACCCCAGGAGTAGGGCTGGGGCTCAGGGGCGCAGTGTCTGCTCTGAGTCAGACCTTGCCACCAGCTGGCTCTGAAGGCCCTGCCGTGAAATCACTGAGGATCTGGCGCCCTGGGCCCCAGGCAAGCCACAGCCGGTGATCACCCCGACCCAGGTGCAGCGACAAAGGAAAGGGAGGTGCGAAGAGGCTCCTTGCTGAGCTAGGCGGAGCCTTAGGTTCCCCTGTTTCATCTCATGACTTTGTTTATGCTCAAAGGAAGACAATGCTGTCAACTGTAGACAATCCCATGGAGGTGACGGGCACCGGGAAAGAGAAGCCAGGGTGCTCAAGCTGCCTGAGCCCATTGCTGCTGTGCCCACATGGCTGAGTACATGTTGCGCCTGCATCTCCCCTCTTGAGACATGGACTCTCCTGCTTTCATGTCTAACACTGGGATGTGTGTAGTGGCCTTCTCCTTGAGCACATTACTCTCCACTCTCCCACTTTCTCTTCCTCTTCCCCTTCAAAGCCTCTGAATAAAATCTGTCTCACTTCAAAAACGCACTGTAGCACTGTCGTCCCGTGGTTCATCGATTTGCTTGAGCAGGCACCAGTAACGTCTCCGTTGTGAGACTTGTTGTTACTATTTTTGGCATATCAAATATGCCACGGGTAGCTTGCCAGGCTCTGCTGTGTAGGCAGGATACTCTCAGTAGCTTGCTGGGCTCTCAGAGAGGGACGGAGGAATCGAACCTGGGTCGGCCGCGTGCAAGGCAAATGCCCTACCCACTGTGCTATCATTCTCACTTCAAAAAAAAAAAAAGAGAAGGCAGGTCCTGCCACAACTCTGACTTGGTGGCCTCAGAACAGGCCCTGCCAGTACACCTCATGACAGAGAGGACTGAGTGCCACCACTCTCTGAGGATCTGGCGCCCTGGGCCCCAGGCAAGCCACAGCTGGGGTGTAAGCAGAGGGGAACACCGCTGCTATGGCAGAATCGCAACCGACGGTTCTGTGTGTCTCGATGTGGCAGGTATACGGCATGTGAGGAAAACACTCTCCAGTGCAACAGGCAGCTTTTGTCTAAGAACTGAGTTGGAACCAAGCCCCCTCTGGGTGTCAGGTCACTTTGGAGTCTGTCTCCAGCCCTGAGCCCCGGCCAGGACTGCACCAAAGCCTGGGTCCGGTCTGCCCAGTCCAAGCTAGGGGCCCGGGTGCCCTGCACCTGTATCTTCCCCTGCCGCTTTCCTGCTGGGTCTCCACTGCTCCACAGACCACCCAAGCCCCCGTCTGCCCCCCACTGTCCTGCAGTGTGGTCCTCACACACTAGCCCCTCCCCCGCCCCCCACCTCCTCCACTCTGACTCTGCCACCCTCCTTGCCCAGGGACCCAGGATGCCCCAAACCTCAGCTCAACTTACTTCCTCTTCCTTCTCCCTCTCCTGACCTGCGAGCCAAAGTCACACAGCTACCAATGTCCTTCCTTTTTCCAAGACTGACCAGACAGTTCCTTCTGTCCCCGCCACCCCTCACTCCTGGCTTACTGTGCTAACAGCCCGCATTGGGGACTATTCAGAAATGGGTTGGTTCTCTCTTAGGAATGCATTTCCCCTGCCCTTGCGCTGGGGACACCACTCCTCGTGGCTGCCCAGCCTGCACAGTGCTCAGAAGCTGGCTCAGCAGTGAGGGCAAGGGGAGGTGATCCAGACCCCACCATGAGAGCTGCGATTCAGAGGAGGGAGGCAGCAGACTTACGGTTCCCACAGTTGAGACCACCAAGGCCGAATGGGCAGCTGCAAGTAAAATCAGAAACAAACAAGAATTGGTTTCAGACCCCACAGGTATGCACTTAAGGTAGTTCTAAATCAGTCTGCAATAAAAGCATGAGAAAGAAGTAGCCTACCTCAAGCAGGTTTCATTCTCAAGCCGATAGCCATCTTCACATGCTGAAAGAGGAAAGGGAAAGCCATGAAATCCAGGGGTTCTCTTCCTCTAGTCAGCCAGCAGCCAGCAGGACAGCCAGTCAAACACACCAGACACTCCACAGCCACAAGGAGACACCAGAGCCTCACACTGCAACGAGCGTGAGGATTTTCTGTAACCCAACTACAACACGCTGCTTTTGTTTTAATTTTTTAAAACACTCTGCAGTTGTTTTAATTTTTTAAAAAATTCAAAATTTTTAAAAATTTCTTTTCTTTTCCTTCCCTTGGTGTTCGGGCCGCAGCTGGTGGTACTCAGGGAGCCCTGCTTACTTCTAGCTCTGTGCTCAGAGCTCTCTCCCCCGGAGGGAGTCAGAGAGCAGTGTGAGATAGTGGAGAACAAACTAGAGTGGGCACGTGAGATCCGGCCTTAACCCCTAGACTATGTCTCCATCCCCACCCCACCCCAACTTCTGAGCCTTTTTATGACTCTCAGTTTTCCATGTATATAGAATTGTAACCATTATTATCATCACTACCATAGCTTCTTGGAAAGGGTTTAAAATTAGGCTTGCAGGGGCTGGAGGTATGGCATTTGCCTTGGATGCGGCCGACCCGGGTTCGATTCCCAGCATCTCACATGGTCCCTTAAGGACCGCCAGGAGTAATTCCTGAGTGCAAAGCAGGAGTAATACCTGAGCATCGCCAGGTGTAACCCAAAAAGAAAAAATAATTAGGCTTGCAGATGGCCAAGCACAATGTCCAAACAACAGTGACCAGCAAATAACTGCTAGTGGCTAATTACTTTCCCACAAATGCAATCTTTGTGGAGATTCTTGTGTCCCTGAGGTAACACCCTTTCAGATACCCACACAGAGATGGTCTCTTAAGTATGCCAACTTAACCCACAGCTGCCGGCCCTCTGTGGACGTGGGGTCTGTGCTATGTTCCGCGCCATAGTCCTGGTGGTGCCTCAGTGTTTGCAGGCAACTGTTCACCCTGGACTGGGCACCGGGGTTTAGACACATCTAGCTGGGCAAGAGCAGCCTGTTCTGACCACAGCCTGTCCGACCACAGTGGGGGTGGGGGGGAGAGGCTACCATTTCCCTAGAAGGGCTTCCCAAATTTATCAGATCAGGACACATTCAACACTGATAAGTTGAGAAAAGTGCCCTGGATTATAATGCGAACTGGACAGAAGCAGAGATACACAATCACCCTGGAGACAAAGCCATAGCTCCAAGGGAGGGTCCAGAGCTGACTCCTGATTAACACCTGCTGTATCCCTCATCAAAGCGCAGGGAGAAGAGTCCCTTTCTCCCCACACCCACGCCAATACACAATGGAATACTATGTAGCTGTCAGAAAACATGAAGTCATGAAATTTGCATGTAAGTGGATCAACATAGAAAGTATCGTGTTGAGTGAAATGAGTCAGAAAGAAAGAGACAGACATAGAAATATTGCATTCATGGGCTGGAGCGATAGCACAGCGGGTAGGGCGTTTGCCTTGCACGCGGCCAACCCGGGTTCGATCCCCAGCATCCCATATGGTCCCCTGAGCACCGCCAGGAGTAATTCCTGAGTGCAGAGCCAGGAGTAACCCCTATGCATTGCCAGGTATGACCCCAAAAGCAAAAAAAAAAAAAAAGAAATATTGCACTCATATGTGGAATATAATATAACTGAGAAGTACAAGTTTGCAGTGATGCAATTTCTGGCAGATATTTCTCTGGACTTAGTTATTAAAATACTAAAACACAGAAACCCAAAACCGTGAGGCTGCTAGTGCGGTCACTCGACCTCATATCTCTTCATTCTCAGCAATGGAAAACAAATTATCAAATGCTTCCTTTTCAGCAGGTCCAACTTTAGGGGGGAGAAACTCCAAACAATAATAGTGAGTTTTGTTGAAATATTGAATGTAATCAAAGTGAAAGTAAAGTGAAATTTATCAGTTACACAGGCGGGGTGGGGGGCTAGGGGTGTGGGGGGCTAGGGGTGTGGGGGGCGGGGTGGAGCTATACTGTGATTCTTGGTAGTGGAATATGTGCATTGGTGAAGGGATGGGTGTTCGAGCATTGTATAACTGAGACTTAAACCTGAAAACTTTGTAACTTTCCACATGGTGACTCAATAACAAAATAAAAAAATAATAAAAACAAAGCGCAGGGAGGAGCATCCCCCTTCCCAGGACAGACAGCAAGCAGGCCCCCTGCCAGGCCAGGTGGCACAGAGAGCCCTCTCAATTTGCCCCGTCTGTCCAGGATTAATAACGCCCACGAGACATGCTCAGTCTTACTCTTCTGCTCTGTGTGTGATGTTCTGGCTCTCAGAACCTGAGGGCAGGTCTCTAATTCAGCCGGAGAGTGTCTCCAGGGTCCCTGAGCACTGCCTGGGGTCTCACACCCTCCATTAAGGAACACAAGGGCCAGCTATTCCCAGTAGCCAGGAGAGAGTCCGTGGCACTCAAAGGGTGGGAGCACCTCTGACAAGGACACCAGAGAGATGCTCCTGGGGGCCTAGAAACATGGGGGTGGTCCTCTTATTGGGGACCTTTTCAAATCCTCTTTTCAAATCTTCTTTCCCTCCTTGCCTTGGTGTGCAGGGGGCCCAGGACGTGAATGGGGGCTCCCTCCAGCAAACAGGAGGACCTTCTAGAATGGCACTTTCGCTTTCTTTCTGGCCTCATTCAGGCCATCTGTGACCCGACTCACCTTCTGAATTCCATCCTATTTTGTACATGACTTTTGTTTGCTTGTTTTGCGAGGAGGCAAAGCCAGGGGTCCCTTCTGGTGACTCTCGGCCAACCACGAGGGGTGGTTCCACGGAGAGGGGGATGTGCTACTCAGAGCCTATGCCCAGGACTCCCGGGACCACACACAGGGGAGCCAGCCTGGCTGGCACACAAGGGGAGCCCTGCTCTGTATCTCTGACCCTCTGCATGGATTTTTAAGTATTTCAAGGGTTGGGTTTTTGGTTTTTTGTGATTTTTTTTTGCCACAGGTCAAAACTATTTGTCATTGATCAGATGACACTTAGGGAAGGAGAACTAAGCTCCCTCTCCCAAATCCTGCTGGAAGCCCCGAGACCTGAGCAGGGCTGACACTGACTGCACCTGTCCTCGGTGACCACAGGGCCCTGCCAGTGTGGACCTGAGCTCTCCGATGACCCATCCCCAATCACCTTGGCTGAGCTGAGCAGGCTGATGTCACAGCAGCCTGCTGTATTCTGAACATTCTTTCCCGGAAATGTTTTCACATCAAATCTACCTCCCAGTCCACGTGAGCTGGGAGCGGCCTTGCACCCTGTGGCTGCCATCCGGCCAGACACAAGGGTGCTTCTTCTGTGCCTGCACGCTCGGCGAGCGTCCCTCAGCCCTGGGTGGATGTGCTCCCTGAAGCACGGCCCAGTCACTGTCAGAGACGAGGGCCCCAGATGGCTCCTTAGGGAGAAGAACCGGTGAGGGCTTTGCACCCGGCTCCTCACACCCCCACCTAAGAGGGGACTGGCTGCCACAGGGAAGAGAACCAACCTGGGGCAGCGCACCAGAAACCCCAGCTGGGCATCCCCCTGCTGGAAAAGGACACAGACAAGTCCGAGCCTTTAAACAAATAAGCACCAGGGCACTGGAGAGACAGAACAGGGGTGATGTGCTTGCCCTGCAGGGGGCCGGCTCCGGCAACCTCCAACATCACAGATGGTCTACTAAACCCGAGACGGCCCCAGGAGGGACACCGAAACTCAGAGCCAGGAGTAAGCCCTGGGCACTGCCCCCAAAAGACAAACATCAGGAGTAGAGCCTGAAGGCTCGGCTGTTCTCCTGCCAGGAAGTAAATCAGATGCCCTAATCTTGTCCTCTTGTAACTGGGCCCCATCATCCAACACTCCCCTGTTGAGCATAATCTAGATCCAAGTCTCACTCACAGCCTGGTGAGGGAGAGGGAGGAGGACAAATGGGGTGTGGTGCCCACTCAGCTGCCTGCTGGGCAGCACGAAGCCAAGATGCCCGTGGAAGGCCACTCGCTCCCCATTTACAGGCACCTCTGTCAAAGTGAACCCCGGGGGCTGGAGCAATAGCACAGCAGGTAGAGCTTTCACTTGCACGTGGCCAGCCTAGGTTTGATCCCCAGCATCCCATCTGGTCTCCTGAGAACCACCAGGAGTGATTCCTGAGTGCAGTGCCAGGAATGGGCGCTGAGCACCACTGGGTGTGGTCCCAAAACAGAAGCAAACAGTGTGAACCCACAGGAAAGACCTGCCAAGTGAAGCATGAGGAGGTGCGTGTGTGCATAGAGCAACTGGACTTCTCCTGGGCAGCTCTAAGCAGGGAGATTCAGAAGACCCACATCTACTCACCTCAGTCTGACTTGTACGGGAACTGGCCCCTGACTCCAGGCGTCTGAAAGGAGACTCCTTTTCACTATTCGAGTCTAGCACGGACGGCCAGGAAATGTCACTGTTGACCCATCAGAACCAGCCACCAGCACTGTGGTCCCAGGAGCTCTGGGACCCACATGAGGCCCGAAGGCTGGGATGCAAGTCTAATGGTGGGTGTGGGGGGATGGGGACAGGGCAGTAAGGGGATGGGGAGCCTGAGGCTGCTTCTGGGGCCTTCCTTGGTAAACACGAGGCTGCTGGTGCCAGTCTGTACCATTGCATCTGGACAATCTCTGATGACTCTGGCTAAAGGGACGGCTAGGCAGTGGGTAAAGGACCAAACATGATGGTCTCGCAGCATCTCACTGCAAACCATGTGCCCCAAAGCAGAGAGTACAAAGAAGCAGGCAGAGGATGGGGAGGGATCTGGGGACACTGGCAGTGGGAAATAAATGTACTGGTGGAGGGATGGGTGTTGGAACATCATATGACTGAAACCTGATTGTGAACGTGTGAACAATTTGTAACCACATATCTTTGGGTGATTCAATAAATAACAATTAAAAATTAAAAAATAAAATTAAAATAAGGCTATGAAATCACTGCCTTAGAAACAGGGAGGGACTGAGATAGAGCAAAGAGCTAAGTACAGGCTTTGCATGCATCCCTGATCCCTGAGCACAGAGCTGGGGGTGGCTCCTGAGTACTGCTGGGTTTGTCCCCAAACCAAACCAAAATAAGGAGTGAAGGGGTATGGCTGATGCCAGGAGGAAGCCGAGATGGCATGGCCTTCTGGGGGGCACCACACCTGGTGCACCTCTCCTGGGTCCAGACACATGCCCACTGTGCCTCTTCACACCTTCCCAGCCCCGAGTAATCAGCAGAGGGCACTCAGCCACTCAAGGGGGCTGGGGCCCTGGCACTAAACCAGGAGAGACAGAATTAGAAGGCATCATGTCGTCATATCAGAGCAATGATCTGGGCCGTGCAAAGCCCCTGGGGAAGCTGGCGGGCACCGGGACCTCGTGCAGAGATGAAGCTCAGGATGGAGCAGGCTCTGCTCTAGACTTTAGCCTCTCCTGAAGGAGCCCGTTCTAGGCGGGAAGGTCCTGATGGAAGCCCGGGGCAGGTCACCTCTCTCCGTAGAGGAGCCGTCCTCAGGCTCCTGGGCATCTGCCACCAGCAGGTGCTAACAGGGCAGGCCTGCCCAGGAGGTGATGCTCGGTGGCTTTTCCCACAAAGCACTCATTCTTCTGGTGGTCACAAACCAACAGTGACTTTCACACACTGGGTGCACCTGCCCTGCTGTGTATCACTTTCTTTCTTCTTTTGGCTTTTGAGCCACATCCAGCTGCCACCTGGCTCTGTGCTCAGGAGACCCTTTGTGCTATCAGGGCTAGAGCTGGACTGTCTCTGTAAGGCAAGCATCTTGACTCCTGTCCTGTCTCTCTGGCCAGGACGGGCACTTCTTTCTTCTACATCAGTCAGTATTCTGGCACGACCCTCCACCTTCATCTGATGCTCAGTGAATCCCCGGATTCTGCCTCCATACCTCATGAATGCTTTGGAGCACCTGGACCCCCCAAAACTTGGCTAAACTACTCGTGCAAATGCTAATGGCTTAAGAGGCCCCGTCGTTGCAGCTGCCCTAAGAGCTCGACCCCGGCGGCAACTGAGCTACTATGGACACGAGCAGCTCCCGGAGAGGCCCCCAGACTGGGATGGGAGCCCCTGGCCCATCCGCCACCAGCGGGGCAGGGCTTTCTCTCTCAACTCTTCCTTATTGGGCGCAGCAAGGCAACAGCCGGTTTTAGACACAGAATGCAGGTACCAGCGGGACGTCCGTCCAGGTGATCCCAGAGGGCGGGTTTGCCGGTCCCGCCCTTTACTGATATTTAAGCACAGCGCCAAGTGGGCCCGGCCTTTTCAGCTGCCCTAAGAGCTCGACGCCGGCGGCAACTGAGCCACTATGGACACGAGCAGCTCCCGGAGAGGCCCCAGACCGGGATGGGAGCCCCTGGCCCATTCGCCACCAGCAGGGCAGGGTTTTTCTCCACAGGCTTCTCCATATGAGCACCACAAAAGGAAAGTAAAAGCTTGCAGGAATGCAAATACTGGCAGAATTTTCCTTGGACTTCATATAAAAAAAAAAAAAACCCGCGTGTCCTCGCGACCTATTATATCTTTATTGTCAGCAATGTGAAAGGGTTCCTTTTTAGCAGGTCTGACTGTGGGGGTTAACTCCAAACAACGATACTGAGTTTATTGTTGAAATATTGAAGGTAATCAAAGTAGCAACCAAGACTCCAAACCCAGAGGTATTTGGTTTTTACTCTTGGGGCTCCCAGGGACCCATGGGAAGGGGGCATAACCGGCACGCCCTCGGCCCAGATAAATCCGGAGCCGCTGAGCGTGAAGCGGACCCTCTGCGCCTAAAGACTTTGATTCCAGAGACTTCTTACAGCAATGCACTGGGATTGTGAGCTGGGCTATGCTATTTCTGGCAGAATTTTCCCTGGACTTTATACAGAAATCCAAAACCACGCGGACGCTGCCGCGTCCTCGCGACTTAACATTTATAACTATCAGCAATGTGAAATGGTTCCTTTTGAACAGGTCTGACTTGGGGGGGGGGAAACTCCAAACAATAACAGTAAGTTTTTGTTGAAATATTGAAGGTTATTAATGTAGCAGCCACCTCTCTGGACTGTGAACTAAGCAAAAGCCCCACGCTGGCCGACGCGGCGTGGCATACACCATACTATGAGGCACGGGAAGGGGGATGACGGGGAAAAAAAAAAAGGGAAAAGGAAAAAGGAAAAAAAAAAGAAGGGTTATGTACTTGTAGCAGTGGGGCTACATATTTCTTCATTTCCAGCAATGGAAAACTAATTATCAAATGCTTCCTTGGTAGTAGGTCTGTCTCTCTTGGGTGGAAACTCCAACAACTAGTGAGTTTTGTGTTGAATTATGGAATGTAATCAAAGTAAAGAGAAAATGAAGTGAAATTCATTAGTTATACAGTAGGGGGTAGGGGGTGGGGGCGGGGGGTATACTGGGGTTTTTGGTGGTGGAATATGGGCACTGGTGAAGGGATGGGTGTTTGAATATTGTATAATTGAGACATAAACCTGAGAACTTTGTAACTTTCCACATGGTGATTTAATAAAAAGTTAAAAAAAAAAAAAAGAGGCCCTGTCATAGACATGGTTTTCCTTAGGGGGGTGGGGTGGCTCCCAAGTGGGGCTCAGGGCCTTGGAGTCACTTCTGGTGATACTCAGCCAACCAAGCGAGCAGGTTCGGGGACGAAGGTGCTGCTCAGGCCCTGCAGTGCCGGAACCCACCAGGACTGCCCCGGAGGGCACTCGGCAGCCAATGGGGCCAATCACGGGACGGGGCCGGCGGCGCCAGGGAGTGTGAGCCCCACCCCTTTGCCCTCTCCTGAGCCCCAACCATGGCTTCATTCAGGTTAGAGCACCCCGTGGAGCACTGCCGACCTTTCCACAGAAGGAGCCATGGTGAGCACAATCTCCTACCTGAGCCACATGACTGGCCAGGCCAGGACTCGGGTCTCCTGAACTGCAGCTAAGCACCTGGGCCTGATTCCAGGCTTATATTCCTGTTTTAAAAGATTAGCAGACAACAGAATCCAGTTTCAGGAATTCCAGCCTTCATCTCTCTAACTTCCACCAACGGGAAAGAAGGACAGATGAGGAGCGAGGCCACGGCGCCTGTGCTTGCTATTTCTCTGTGCTGAGCTGGCGGGGCCAGCAGGGTGGCACAGGAGCCCGAGTCTGGCCTGCTGCGAGTGAGTGACGAGGCCCACCCCTGTCTGGGAGGGCGCGGGGCTGCGCCCGGACATACCTCGGCAGGAGTGGTCCATCTTGTTGAACTGGAAGTAGCCCAGCTTGCACTGGCAGCGGGCGACACCATCCAGGTCTGTGCAGAGTGAGGTCTCGCGGTCACACTCCGGGGTCTTGTGCCTGCACAGGCTGCCCGCTGGAACCGAGAGACAGACGGGCCGTGACGGGTGATGTGGAGAACCTGCTCCCCCCAGCCCACATCAGACTCCCAGAGGCACCAGACCCACGTCTGCCTGGCAGCTCTCAGCCCACCCGACCTCGGCCCCCACACTGGCTCAGTGCCAGCCCCCTCAGCCTGGCCCACTGAACACACCCCCACCACCCGGCCTGGGGGAAACACCCACTCAGAAGTAAAGGCAGCGCCCAGCTGACAGTACTTCGGCCTTGCTGGTGTCCTCAGGGGAGCTGCTGGAGCGCGGGGGTGTGTCCGCTACCTGGGAGGAATGGGGAAGCTTCCAGAGCACAGCTTCCTATAGGGCCAGCTTCCTACCACATTCCCAGGGGCAGCCCTCCCACAGCCCTGGGAACCCCCATGGTGCAGATGTGGGGAGCCGGCTGCAGCCACAGCCCCTCCGAGGGGGGTGGGCAGAGACGCAGCAACTCTGCACAGCCTTTGCTGCTCTCTTGGTGTCTGTCTGGCTTGGTGCAGCCCTGGGCGCAGAAGCCAGGTTCGGCTCATGGGGACGACGAAAAGGCTCTTACAGTGAGGGCATGCGCCTCCCTGGGGCAGTAACAGCAAAAATACAGACCCGAGTGGACACTGAGAAGCCACCCTCACTTTGGTTTTGGTGTTTTCTTTTCGATTTGGGGTGGTTCTGAGGCCTTATTCCTAGCTCTGTGCTCTGGGGGGGTTGGGTGGCCGTATGTGCTCCAGGGTCTCAACCCAGTTCTGCCATGCGCAAGGTAAGTGACTTAACCCTTGGACTTGGGTCCTGGAAGTTACTTCCTCACACCCAAACATGGCGCTAAGCGAGACTGCTGCTGGATGTGTCCCGAGGTGAGTGCAAGGAGACCGGGGAGGGGGTGCAGGTCAGGGGCACGCTTGGCAGAGCAGCCCCCATGTGCCTCCAGGAAGACACCAGCTTCTTCAGAAACCAGAAGAAGCTCTTTTGGTGGAGGCTCCTTGATGCTGGAGCGCTATCTGGTGCTTTGGGGCCATAAAGGCTGCATCAGCCATGCCTGGAAGGGCCTCGGGTACGGGGATCAGACCTGAGCATGCAGGTAGCGTCCTTCACCCTGCAAAACTGACCCTGCCAGGCAGGTGCTGGCGAGCTGAGCTGAGAGCAGGGATAGGTGGTCCACATGGGGGTCCCTGAGTTCTGAGCACCTCGGCCAGGGAGGGGAGGAGGGGAGCCTGCTCCCAGGGAGGTAAGCTTAGGACACACCCATACTTTTCTGCACTGAGTTTCCTGTCTTTATCAGTGGCTGTGGGCGTGCTAAATCAGAACCTTATTTGTGTGTGCCACAGAATCACAGAATTTCCTTTGTTTATTGTGTAGCGCTTGCAGTTAAGGGAGGGTGGGGAGGGGGCAGAGAAAAAGTCCAGACCGACACTGCAGAGCTGGCACCAGAGAGGCACAAAGGCCCCTAGCCCCTTGTCAGAGGCTTCTGACAGCTTTTGAGTCCTCGGCCTCAGTGGAACACAGTATCTCCAGGGCACAAGGCTGCCCCGGCCATACTCACTCGCTGTGTCAGCAGCAGCCTCAGCTGCCTGGCAAGATCAGATGCTTTCTGAAAGCCAATGTCACATTCTCCTTCCATCCTGTCCTTCCCCAGGACTCTGGCTAATATGACCCTCTGGGAGAAGCATGGGGCCGCACCCACTCCCCTCTCCCCGAACCCTCCACAGAAGCAGGTCCAAGCCCCCTGGCTCAGTGTGGCCCTCCTCCACGCATGAAAACCGTTCTGCCAAACTCCAGGCGCTGGAGCCACACATAACCCTGGCTGTGCGATTGCTCCAGAACCAAGGTTCCCAGGGTCTTTCCTGGGCATAACATCCGCCCCACAGACAATGAGAACTTAGGTCAGTGGAAGGCTGAGAGACTGTGGGGGACCCAGGGCTGGTTCCTGAGACAGGGGCCGTGGACCTTTGAAAGGCAAGGAAGTGGCACTCAGTGAGTCCATGGGGAAACCGCCCTTCCAAGGGCACAGAGCTGCCTTGTCCCCACCCTGCCCCACCATCAGTTTGTTAGAAACACCCAGAGGGGCGAGCAGACAGCTTGGGCCAGCCCCTTTCCCTCCTCAGGCCAGCCCCACCCCACAGACACACACCGCCCCATCTGAAGGCGCTGGTGTAACCTGGGAAGGCCTGACCCCGTTTTCATGAAGACTCGGACTGTCGCAGATTCCAAAGCAGAGAAAAGAGCAGAAGCCACATGCAGGCATGCGAGCACAGTGGACATTTCTGTGCTTTCAGTATTCTGGCGGGAGGGGGCACACCTAGGTTCTAGGAGGGGTTCCTGTGTTACTGTGGGCTGAACCAGGGCAAGTGCCTTAACCCCTGTATTGTCTTTCCAGCCTCTGTACTTTTGATGATTGTTTGGTGTTTTGTTTTGTTTTGGTTTGGTTTGGTTTGGTTTGGTTTGGTTTGGTTTGGTTTGGTTTGGGGGCCTGGCAGTGCTCAGGGCTTATTCCTGGCTCTGCATTCAAGGATCACTCCTTGCAGAGATGAAGGACCACACGGGGGGTCAGGGATTGAACCCAGGTCAGCTGTGTGCAAAGCAAGCCCCTTACTCACTGTGCTATTTTCCGGCTCATAATGGGGACTAATGCTGCTTGCAGGGCCTAGGAGGGGCCTCACTGTGGGGTACTTGCCTTGCATGTATGCAGCCCTGGGTGGGGGGAACCACAAAGGGAAAAAAAAAATGTTCTAAAAAATATGATCAATGAAAGTGTGGGGAATGGAAATGGAGAGACAGCACTTCAGCAGCGGGCCTACCTTGCCCCATGGCCGGCCCTGGCAGTCTGCACGGTCCCTGGCCCTGCGAGGAGTGAGCCTTGAGCAGAAAGGCAGGAGGAGGCCCTGAGTACCACCATATCTTGCTCAAAAACAAAAGCCAATGTGGCACCTTTGCAAGAAGCAAGACAGATAAGGACGCCCATAAGCCACAGTCAATCAGCTGGAAGGACAGGGCAGAGAGCAGGGCCGGACACTGCCACGAGCAGGTCACAGATCAGATTTGCATTCAGACAGGGAATGCATTATTGGGGACCAGCAAGTAACCGGCGCAATCACACAGCCAAACTACCCCACCACCCTGCCACACACACACACACACACACACAAATCATATATAACCTCTGAGATTAAGAAGAATAAGAGACTGCCTGTAGGGTGTAGTTACCAGAATGTGACAGCCCCCCGCCCCCACCTTTTGATCTGAAGCAACCACTTCAGAATTTAGCATCTTAAACTGAGGGGTGGGGGAGGGTCATAAAAAATCTTAAAAATTTGTACACCTATATTATGGAGGGGACCAGCAGTGCTCAGGCACTACTCCTGACTCACTGCTCCAGGATCCTCCTGGCAGCACTCAGAAACCACATGTGGTGCTGGGAAATCAAACTGAGGTCAGTTGCAAGCAAGGCGACCTGTACACTATTTCCCCGCCTTTGTATATCTTTTTATTTTTATTTCTATTTTTGGCTTTTGGGTCACACCTGGAGATATTCAGGGGTGACCTCTGGCTCTGCACTCAGGAATCACTCCCGGCGGTGCTCAGGAGACCACATGGGATAACAGGAATCGAACCTGGGTCAGCCATATGCAAGGCAAACGCCTACCCTCTGTACTATCTCTCTGACCCCTGTATATCTATTTTATACACCAGTTACCCTTACAAAAATTCCTCAGGCAAAAAGGATCCAAAAAAGGGACATGCTGAAGCAGCCCTACTTTAGAGCATGTTCCAGGACCGTGTAACTTCACGGAGCCTGGAGACTCAAACAGTGATACCACCACTGTTTCAGGAAACCTGCTGCTCCTGCTCCCTCCTCACTCGAGCCCCTTCCCTCATCCCCCACCCCCGCACCACTTACATGGGGGCAGAGCTTTGAACCCTGGGCCTCACCAGAGTGGGCCCTACCTCTGAGTCCCCTTCCCAGCCCCTGGCCTTCTAACTAGCCTCCAGTGGTGCTTACAGCAGCTTGAAGGCCAGTTAGCTCCCCCCACCTCACCCCAACCTGGCCAGGACCAGCACTGACATGTGTCAGAGCTTCAGAGTGGGGGAGTCTGATTCCCGCTCCCACTGCTCGCGATGCTGGGTCCCTGAGGCGAGCACTAGGGGCCAGCAGGCAGAAAGCCACCCCCTGGGTAGGGCTGGGAGCCAGCAGTTGAGGTGCAGCAAATGTGCAGCCTACACTGGATATCTGGCTGCCAGAGGGGGCGGTTCATGCTGGCCCATCTCCTCTGCTGTCCCGATTGGGCAGTACAAGCCGGAGACCCACTCGTGGTCCCCATACAGAGTCTTCCTGTCCCAAAGGCTAAACCTCCACCCCAAGATACCAAAGAACCTCTCACCCTCAGCTTGCGGGGCTACTCCCAGTAAGCTGCTGGGGTGTCACTTCTGGTGGTCTTGGGGTCCCATGTGGTGCCTAGGATTGGACCCAGGAGCCCACAAGTAAAGCATGAGCTCCTTCTGTGCTACTTCTCCTGTCAGAGAGCAGAAACTTTTATAATTTTATTTTATTACCATAATGCTCCTTTGGGGGCCAGACTCAGCAGCGCGTGTGGGCCTCTCCTGGCACAGTGGCACCGGGAGACGGAGGAAGACAGACCGCATGCACGCGCCTCATTGCTATACTTTTATACCTCTATTACTTCTGATTTCAAGTTCTGTGTGTGTGTGTGTCTGTGTGTGTCCGTGTGTGTCTGTGTATGTCTTGTGTGTCTGCGTGTACATCTGTGTGTCTCTATGTGTGTCTGTAGATCTGTGTCTGTGTGTCTGTGTGTTTTTGCATCTGTATCTCTGTGTGTGTCTGTGTGTGTGTGTCTGTGTGTGTCTGTGCATAATGCTTTCTTGACTGTGTGCGCACACACAAAGGTACACAGACACGGAGATCTGTGGCAGACCACCCATTTCCCAGACAGGCTGACTGGGACAGGCTTTCTTGGGCCTGAGCACCCCCTCACATTTCTCGCCTATGCATAGGGACAGGCACCCTCAGGTCTTCCTCTTACCTCGGAAGAAGCGCCTCTGGGCTGCCAGGAGGTGGCAGAGCTCAGCAGAGGCCCTGCAGGAGCTGGCACAGCGCTGCACCCTGTCAGCCAGGTCAAAGAGTGTGACGTTGGACGCCAGGGAGAAGGTGGTGTGCAGGGCCATGGTCACAGCACTGGACTCCCTTCAGGACAAAAGGGTCAGTTCAGAATCACCCCATGCAGACGCCACATGAGGGTCCTGGAGCCCTGGGGAATGTCTCTGTCTCTGCACTGGAGAATCAGGGATGCAGGGAAGCCAGCAACCTCTGCCCCAGCTCACGGCTGTCGCAGCGTCAGTCCCTCAGACGGGTGATCCCGTGACTTACCCTGAGGCCTGAGCTGTGGACTGAGTGTAGCCAGGGACTGGTGAAAAGCACGCATTTAACTGCAAGGAAGAAGAGGACTGTTGTTAACGAGAGTCACACAAAGCCGATTCCCCACTTTCAGGATGAAGCTGGCATCTTCCGGTCTCCCACTGCCAGCAGGCGGCTGACCCAGATCAGGGCCCTTCTTTCCATCTGTCCGTTCCCCTCCGAAAGGCCCTTCTGCTCCCATCCTGTCGTGGGGAGTCCAAAGAGAGCACCGCAGTGGGAAGCCAGTGGGGAGAATCTCACAGACAGTGATGTTCAGGGCTGCATCCGGATGCCGAGCACAGGCGCAGCTCTACCTGACACCGGCCACCACGCACAGAGGCAGCAGTGCTTGCCCTCTGCCTCGGGAGCAGGCCTGGCGGAAAGGCTGGGTTCCCTTCAGGCCTGCCAGTCCCCTCCAAATCTGCTGCGAGCTGAGCCGACAGTCTGGAAGCTCTCCCCGGACACTGTATATGTGGGTCAGGACCCTGCTGTGGAGCCAATGGAAAGCAGTTCTCCACGCGTCCTGAGAGCAGCGAAGATCCTCCAGGCACAGAGCCCTGCCCAGACCCTGCCCGCTCCTGCGAGGGACTGGGGGTTCGGTCTGTGCAGCAGGGGGCTCCAAGCCTGGCCAGCACCAATTCCCCTAGCCTCAAAGCCCATCCTGAGACAACAGATCCAAACACAAGACGTCTTAGGCTCTGTGCATCAGGACGGAAGCTCCTGCACGGGCCTCTGCACCACAGGGACCCCCAGCACAACCGCGACGGCAGTGGTAGGCACAGGAACACCAGCCAGAGAGGTCACGAGACGATGCTGGGGGTCGAGACTCAAACCATCTCTGGGGCCTGAGCAATAGCACAGCTGATAAGTGCTTGCCTTGCACCAACACCAACCCCCACACCCCATATAGTCCCCCCAATAGCACCAGGAGTGACCCCTGAGTGCAGATTCAGGAGTAGCTTCAGAGCAGCACCGGGTGGGCCCAAACTCTATCCCCGCCCCCCATGAAAAAATTAAACCAGCTTTGGGGCTGGAGAGAGCACAGGACACTGGCCTAGCATGAAGCTGTCACTGCTTGGATCCCCAGCACCCCCTGGTCCCCGCCCCAGCACATCAGGAACAGCCCTGGAGACCCTGAGCACTGCTGAAGGAGCTCAGCTCACCTCTGGCACCATCAGGCAGAAGCAGCACTACATCCTCGGCCTTGGACAGGACCACCAGGCTGGCCATGCCTTCCCGAAGGACCCCTGGCTGCAGAGCACTGCTCAGGGATCTAACTGATCTCACGGAGGTGTGGCCCTGGCTACTGGGCTACCCCCACACTTGCTAAATGAAAAATGTCTTTAGCAAATGGGAAAGGATATTTACACAATACCCATCCAATAAGGGGCTGATATCAAGGGTATATAAAGCACTGGTTGAACTCTACAAGAAGAAAACATCCACCCCATCAGAAAATGGGGTGAAGAAATGAACAGAAACTTTCCCAAGGAAGAGATACGAATGGCCAAAAGGCACATGAAAAAGTGCTCTACATCACTAATCATCAGGGAGATGAAGATCAAAACAACCATGAGATACCACCTAACACCACAGAGAGGCACACATCCAAAAGAACAAAAGCAACCACTGTTGGAGAGGATGTGGGGAGAAAGGGACCCTTCTACACTGCTGGTGGGAATGCCGACTGGTTCAGCCCTTTTGGAAAACAATATGGACTCTTCTCAAAAAATTAGAAATCAAGCTCCCATTTGACCCAGCAATACCACTGCTGGGAATATATCCCAGAGAAGCAAAAAAGTATAGTCGAAATGACATCTGCACTTATATGTTCATCGCAGCACTGTTTACAATAGCCAGAACCTGGAAAAAACCTGAGTGCCCTAGAACAGATGACTGGTTGAAGAAACTTTGGTACATCTATACAGTGAAATACTATGCAGCTGTTAGAAAAAATGAGGTAATGAATTTTGCATATAAATGGATCAGCATGGAAAGTATCATGCTAAGTGAAGTGAGTCAGAAAGAGACAGACATAGAAAGATTGCACTCATCTGTGGAATATAGAATAACAGAGTAGGAGACTAACACCCAAGAATAGTAGAAATAAGTACCAGGAGGTTGACTCCATGGCTTGGAGGCTGGCCTCACAGTCTGGGGAGAGGGCAACTCAGATAGAGAAGAAAACACCAAGTAAAATGTGGTCGGAGGCCATGCGGGGGAAGGGTGATGCGTGCCAAATGTAGACTAGAGACTGAACACAATGGCCACTCAACACCTTTATTGCAAACCACAACACCTAATTAGAGAGAGAGAACAAAAGGGAATACCCTGCCACAGTGGCAGGGTGGGGTGGGGGGAGATGGGATTGGGGAGGGTAGGAGGGATGCTGGGTTTATTTGTGGTGGAGAATGGGCATTGGTGAAGGGGTGGGTTCTCAAACTTTGTATGAGGGAAACATGAGCACAAAAATGTATAAATCTGTAACTGTACCCCCACGGTGATTCACTAAGTAAAAATAAATAAATTATAAAAAAAAAAGAAAAAGAAAAATGTCTTTAGCAACTGGAGAGGCCATTAGAGGTTTGGGCTCTTGCCTCACACATGGCCTACCCTGTTTCCATTACAAGCACCCCATAGGTTCCCCCAAGCACTGCCCAGAGTGATCCCTGAGCACAGAGGCAGGAGGAAGCCCTGAGTACACCCAAGTATGGCCCAAAAACAAACCACAAAAGGTCTTTGCTTACTGGAGGCCTGGGGCTGGCCCAGATCATGTAACAAGGAGGAAAAGCTCCCTTTTCAGAAAAAAAAAAAAAAATTCACTCAGTGGCCCCCATAGAAATCTGCCTTCTTCACGTGAACAGAAACTACTTCTCAATTGCATCTGAGGCCTTGAGCATCCCCCTGAATGTGCCAACACCCCAGGGCTGTTATCACCCACTTGGGAATCACTGGGGGTCCAGCATGGGCTCCAGACAGGTCCCAGTGGTGAGACTGGAGCAGGGCCTCAACCCAGGTGTAAGGACAGCCTGAAGCAAGGCCTGGGAGCTGCCTCTGCTGGCCCCAGGTGTCCCTCCCTTGGCTGATCATAATCTGGATTCATTCCCTGGACTTCACCATAACCATGATGGCAGCTATGCTCAGGAAGATTTGTGAGCCCGTTCAGAGACCCTGAAGATGGTCCTGGGATTGGCAAACTCACAACTGGCATCAGGAGAAGGGAGGGTGGCACACCTTGGGGGGCTGACTCCTGCTTTCTTCCCTGCTCTGTGGTACTCAAGGTCCACCTCCCAGCACCAGCCTGGCCTCACCTGGAAAGGTGTCCACAGGACTTTGAAAAGGCAACTGGCAAGGTGCCTGCTTCAGGGACCTCTTTGATAGGTGCCAAGTGTTAAATATGGTGGTTTATACAAATAAAGCCTACACTTCTAGAAAATCTGACAGATTTTGGCTAATCTGCTAATTCCTACAAGACTGAGTAAGTAAAACTGAAGTCAGAAATCAACTCTTCTGTAAAACTTGTTTTAATAGAAAATTTCAATTTTCTAAATACCAGATCTTAGTGTAATAATTAAGATATAAATTTACTTCTCAAGCTTCATTTGTTATCTCTTTTTTTTTACTCCCTCTCCTTTTTCTATCCTTTTCCACCTTACACACACACACACACACACACACACACACACACACACATACACACACACACACACACGCACACACACAGAGGGAATAAAAAAATCAAAGGAGCTAGAACTGTGCAGTAAATTCCCAGCCTGCACCATCAGGATTAACTGTTATGCTGTAACGCGTGTTCTCTTTCTCTTTCAGTTGCTTGGGGGGAGGAGGGGCGGCGGGGGAATGGTTTTTGGCCACACCAGTGCTGCATGGGGGCTCCTCCCAGGGTTTGCTCAGGATTTGTTCCTGGTGATGCAAGGAGACCACTCAGGGCCTGGCCAGGCTCCCGCATCTAAAGCACATGCTCCAGCCACTGAGCTCTGGGCATCACCCTCTAAAGGAAAAGGAGCGTCTTTCTGATGTAGGCAGGTAGACAGGGTCCCCAGTGATATGGTTTAGGGGACTAACAAAGCCGAGAGATATCTAAAGGAAAGAAACTACTTGTTGCCAGCTCCAAATCAGCCCTAAAATATCAAGGCTGGGCCCTTCTGGAAATGCAGGAACTGAGATCTGACAACTGAGATCTCATAAGATCTCAATGATACTAGCACCCTCCAGGGAGGAAAACCTTCAGCAGGAACAAAAGGCCATAATCAGAACATGAGACCACAGAAAGTGCAAAGTCCTTTCCTAGGAAATACCCTAGCAACAGACTCCTATCAGGCCCCACATGGAGGCAATTTGGACTCTATAAAAGCAACTTTACCAGAACACATGGTATTTTACATTATACATACACATTATACAATTATACATCCAAACTTGGGGTGTATAATTCCTTTCTTTCACTTCAGGGGACTCTCCTCTCTGAAGTTGCCTGCATTCTCTCATGAACAGAATCCTCTTCCTCTCTTTAATGAAATTTTGCTTGTGTTTATTTGTGATTGGGGGCTACTCTCAGCAGTGCTCAGGATGGACTCCTGGCTCTGCACTCAGGAATCATGCCTGGTGGGCTCCCAGGACCATGTGGGGTGTCAGGGATAAACCTGGGTCAGCTGTGTGCAAGGCATGTGCCTTACCCACTATACTATCTCCCCGGCCCCTAATGACATTTCTTTAATTCACTGTTCATCTCCTAGAATTCTTTTCCATTGGTGTAGACTCTGAATCTGGCAAAAGTGGGATGAGATCAGGATGATTTCCTCTCCCTGTAAAGAGAAACTCCTCGCTTCTGTCTAAGACCAGGGCTCCCTGAGAACTTGGTGGGTGACAATTAATTCCCACACCCCGACATTGAGTAACACCTGTCCAGGAGGGCAGTGGGACACCAGCATCCACGCCCTGCAGGTACTCAGGATTTTTACCATCCCGGCCCCCAAGGTACTTCCCCAGAAGAGGAGGGGGGCTCAAGCATCCGGCACTGGAATCTGTGCCGAGGCATCTCCTCCCTCATCCCCACCTCCCCCAGAGACACGAGTCTCCCCGTGTTCTGAAGGTCTGAGAGAAACTTACACAGCACATCGAGAGCAGAAGGGAGAGCATGACCATCGGTATCTTTCTCCTTCGCCAACATCTCTAATGGGCTCATGCCATCTCAGAGTCTCCATGGGGAGTGCAGCAAGGAGCGGGATGCCAGGCACTGAGAGGCCTGTGAGGACACGTCTGAAGGGCACTTCTGCTGGCACCTCTATTCGGTTCTCCCTATCTCTATTCGGAGACTTACAGTGTTACCATAAACTTGACCTTCCAAAGATAACCAGGAGGGTCCCAGCTCTGAATAAAATCACAGAAAACTAGAACTCTGTACCAGGAAAGAGGCATGGCAGAAGGCACCTTTTAGGACACTGACCATTCTGGTGATCTCGCTCTCAACTTCAGGTAGTTCTGTGGTGGCATTAAGAAGAGTTTTCTTGATCTTCAACTCTGCAATGAAGGTTCTCACTGGAAATGAAAACAGGGCCATCAGACGACCTGACAGGGCAACCTCCGAGGGGATGCGTTTCCTCTGACTGCACGTCACTTCACAGGACAATCTTGGGCCTGCATGTCTTGTTGCTTTTTGGGATCATATCCAGTGCTGATCGGGGGTTCCTCCTGGTCTAAGTTGGGGGGACCACGTGGCGCTGGGGGTGGAACCCACTGGGCTCTCTCAGCTAGCCCTTCTCCTGGGCTTGGTGAGCCTCAGGCTGTGCCTTTTGTCTAGTGAACAAAAGGCACAACCTGAGGAAACCTTCAGGTGAGACTCCAAGGAGCTGTGTGTGTGTGTGTGTGTGTGTGTGTGTGTGTGTGTGTGTGTGAGAGAGAGAGAGAGAGAGAGAGAGAGAGAGAGAGAGAGAGAGAGAGAGAGAGAGAGAGAGAGAGAGAGAGAGTTGCTGAGAGAAGGAGGCTTCTGGACCAGTGTTCCTCAACCTTTTCCTGACCATGGCCCCCTTCAGACTCTGTTCCTTCCTGGGGCTCCCGCAACCTGCGGGTTGGCCCTAAGGGACCACACCCTCCCTTCCACATTGATGCAATTTCCACCTGTAGCTCCCTTAGAATATCTTCTGGGCACTATGGCCCCTGGCTGAGAAACCTTAGGAATCTAGATCTCCCACAGAAGAGATGCTCCCTAAGGCGGTGGCAGAGGATAACTGAGCTCCCTAAATGCCAGAATCCTGCATGGAGGGGAGAAAAACATGGTATAAGACTCAGAAAAATGCTTGTTGGGGTCTCTTAAACTTTAGAGTGCGGAGTTCTTACCCTACAGCCCTTTGACCAACTTAACATGTGCACAACATCCAGGGCGCGCTTCGTGTCCTATTCTCATCACAGGCCCCTATACAGACCCCACTCCTCTTGCTCAGAGGAAGTGCCTGATCATTTATAAAAGAGGCATCGGCATTCCCAGCAGTGAAGGAGAGTCCCTTTCTCCCCACATCACGCCAACAGCGGTTGCCTTTATTCTTTTGGATGTCTGCCAGTCTCTGTGGTATGAGACGGTATCTCATTGTTGTTTTGATCTGTGTCTCCCTGGTAATCACGAAAGTGTGTAAGTGTGTAATTTTATCTCATGGTGTTTCATTAAAAAAAATTCTTAAATGGGCTGGAGTGATAGCACAGCGGGTAGGGTGTTTGCCTTGCATGCAGCCGACCCGGGTTCGAATCCCAGCATCCCATATGGTCCCCTGAGCACCACCAGGAGTAATTCCTGAATGTAGAACCAGGAGTAACCCCTGTGCATCGCCGGGTGTGACCCCAAAAAAAGCAAAAAAAAAAAAATTTATAAGAGAGAGACATCGAGAAGTTAGCTAACTTCTCAAGATCACCCAGCTCACCAGGGCCAAAATTAACAGAGATCCTCAAGCAGACCCATTTGTCAAGCTCTTGCTTTCCTGCTACTGCTACACCATCACTGAGGAATCAGATGCTCTGAGGACAACTACAGGCAAGGTATCAATTCCTCGAGTCCCAAGCAGGGGTGGTGGGATGGCATTTCGGAAGAATGCATAACTCAGCCCATGATGAAAACAACCCTGACTCAAAATACTGTTGGGTTCAGACGTGAAAGCAGGCGGACCCATTTTCAAGCCCCATTTCACCCCTAAGAGACTATTCTAGTTAACATCAATTTGAACAGATTGAGCCTGGGGGAAATAGAACTTACAAATAGGCAAGCAATCAAACAGGAGTCTATCCTGCTTCAGATCTGGCTTGAGCTTCCTTTATATTAAATTCTCATCCTTCCCTCTGAACAGGAAAGAAATAATAATAACCCAAACACAAAAACTCATGAAGCTGCTCTTTCCGAGTGAGTTTGCCTGCTGAATGAAGAGAACAACCCGCAGATGAGTCAGGAAAAATATTTAACATCTTATACTTACTGTCTAGAGCCCTTAATCCTGATTGAACATCTTTTTTGCTGGTTCTACAGTTCGGCTTAGACAGCTGCTTGGGACTCTCTCTGAGCAGCAGGGAACTTTGAAACACTCCTGCCCAATGAAAGCCCTGCAGCATACTCTAATTTGCATGCTTCTCCAATGTTTATGAACAATGAAGCTAAATGACTAGAAAAGGGTACGTGGATTATTAACACAATGGAGCTGCTCCCCTGATCTGCGGGACCAGCACGACCCTCCTCACCAGCGGCTTCCAGAACAGGCCTCAGCGCCAGACCCTGTGGGAAAGGGCATGGGTCTCTTCCCAACCAGGACAGCCCAAGCAGCCTCCACTGACCACAGGAGGCCTGTCCCCTCCTGGCACACCCATGCCCTCAAGCCTGCTGTTTCACTGCCAGCTTGGAGGCAACTTTTTTTTTTTTTTTTTTTTTTTTTTTTGCTTTTTTTGGTCACACATGGCAATGCTCAGGGATTACTCCTGGCTCTGCACTCAGGAATAACTCCTGGTGGTGCTCGAGGGACTCTCTGATGCTGAGGAACCGGGTGGGCCACGCACAAGGCAAACACCCTCCCCAGTATACTATAGCTTCGGCCCTTGGAGGCAATCTTGACTTGAGATTACACCACCGATTCACATAGCTGAGCTAAATGTAGATACATAAATATGTTTCCCTTAAAGATCTGCAACTCTGGGGCCAAATGATAGCTCAGCAGGCTTAGCACATGCTGCTTGGCACTCAGGAGGCCCAAACTCCATCTCCTGAGCTTCCACCAGGACTAACAAAAGCACAGAGCCAGAAGTAGCCCCTGGGCACTTCCAGGTGTAGCCCGCAAATAAAATGCAAAAGCAGAAGACCTATCATTAGGTCTTTTAAAGCATTTTACTATTTTCAGCTCTGGTCCAAGAGTTTAATAACAAATGTGCGATGATACCTCTACCATCTGGAAAACCAGACCCTTACAAACTCAAATCAAATACGTGATTCAAGCTTGTTTTATTGGGGAGGGGGTACCTGGCAGTGCTCAGGTGCTGTTCCCAGCTCAGTGCTGAGGGGTCACTCCTGATGGTGTTGAGGGGATCATGCAATGCCAGGGGGCAAACCTGGGCTTTACCCTAGCTTTTTGCACTGTTTCCCCAGCACCGTCATTTCATTTCATATTCACAATGATCCAGAATAGCAAGTAGAGCCCTCGGTAGCTGATTTTGCAGGTGAGAAAGTAAGTTCAGGGGCGTGTGCTGTAAGTCGTGGGTCAGGCTTTAATTCCCTGAACAAGTAACCTTCCATATTGCAATGAACCAAGTCATTTCCATCTGCATCCACCCTCATGACCCCTCCTGCTCTCTCCAGGGTTCAAGCTCAGGCCTTGATTAATTAAACAAGGCACGTGGTTCACCACTAAGATCCATTGCTGGAGTCCCAACTTTATTCTTAAACAGAAAACAGCTTATTTTTGTATTTGGAAGTATCCAAAATGATATAGGCTATCCAAAAGTAAAGAAACTGTTAGAATAAGATTTTTTATTTTACAATAAAATTCCTGATTTTGACTAATGTCTATGTTCTTAGAGTTTTTTTTCTTTAATGATTTAACATATTCCTTAAATTTGTTTTTAAATTATTTTGGTGGGGAGCTCAGGCTCACAGTCACTCCAGGCAGTGCTAAGATGATGTCCAAGCTCAAACCCAGGGTATCATATGGGCAGGGCACAGCACTCCACCACTAAGCCACCCCCTACCCCCAGCCTGTATATCAAAGTTTTCAAAAGGCCCAACCTTCTTAAGAAAATTGGTGATTCTCCCCAATCTCTGGGCAATAGGAATTCATGCAAATAACAACCTCAAAAAATACTCACAGTGTTCTCTCAGAAAAAAATATTAACTGAGCTTCCTTACTTTTGCACATTATGGACCACACAGGGAGATCTGGAGGTGATTTGAACTTGAATCACTTTAGCTGCCAGGGTCCTAACCAGCTACAATTCCTTATCCAGCTAAGTTCTTCACATCTAGAAGTCTTCAACCTAAGCACTGAACTTAGCACTCTGCTAAGGGACTTTATCCCGTGTGTGACAAAGTGCTTCTGATTAGTACACTGCCGTGTGAGATGGGCAGCAGCAGGGGCCAGAGACCAGGCCTCCCTTCAAGCAGTGGTCTAAGCCATGGCCTAAGCCATGGCCTAAGCCGTGGCCTAAGCCATGGTTTAAACTGTGGTCTAAGCCGTGGTCTAAGCCATGGCCTAAGTCATGGCCTAAGCTGTGGCCTAAGCCATGTCTAAGCCATGTCTAAGCCATGGTCTAAGCCATGGTCTAAGCCGTGGTCTAAGCTGTGGTATAAGCAGGGTAGCCACACTGAGCCTTGTCAGGCCTTGCTTTCACTTGGGGATTTTGTTTGTTTCATAATCTGCCAAATGCAGGGTAAGTCTAAAATTAACTCGCTTTGTGACCCATCCAATTAGGGAGTGAAATACAACAAAGTGATTGGTACAATCCATAGCAGTGACTTTGTGCAAAAGATCTGCCTTGTGGAAAGAACATGACAATCACTTGAAGATGAAAATGCTCAGTAAACGTGGTTTATAATCAGAGGTTTCTTTCCTTTTATTTCTCCCTCTTGAAACTTTGTTTTAACGATGTGGTTAAAATATCTGTGGATATGTCTTTTTTTCCTGACTGAAGGGTGAAATAATTAAGTACAAAAATGTTGTATACAAATTGGTGGCATAGTTATACAGTCATTAAGATGTTTATATATTATTTTACATAACATGGAAAACATGTCTAAGAGGTACAAAGAGTCTGTACAAATATCATCTAATTAGAGTTGGAGAGAAACAGGGTAAGGCACTGGCACTGCATGTGACCAACCCAGGTTCTGTTCCCAGGATCCTACATGGTCCCCGAGCACAGAGCCAGGAGGAAGCCCTCAACACAGCCTCAAAAACAATCAAACAAAGAAACAAATATCAGATTTCACTATGTAAAAATATAATATGCACCAAAAAAGATAGCAAATAATGTTTATATGTCTGAGAGGTCAATTTTGAATACCAATTTTGATTAGGGGGATACCAAAAAGATTCCAAGACAGACTAAAACTAAAGACTGTTTCTCTTACCCAAATTGCATATTCCTTTTTCCAACTGGTACCCAACTGGGCATTTGCAGATAAAGGATCCCTGAGTATTGTTGCACACGGCCAGGGGCGGGCATGGGTTTGAGAGGCATTCATTCACATCTACAGAGGAGAGAAAACAGATGGTGTTGAATAGAATTCTAGCAGAGAACAAAATTATCTAGTACCACAGTTGCTTTCTGAAGGCCAGATGGTGCTAGGCATGGCGGGATGCCAGAGAGCAGGACAGTTTCAAGTATACAAGCAACGGCCAGTTATGAAGGCCGAGGCAGCCGTGTACACAATGTAAATACCTTAGGATAAGCAGGTTTCACTGGAGAGGAAAATTAAGAACTGCTTCGAATAACAACTGGACTGTGGATTTCAATAAAACTCTGTTTTAATAATCCAAGGATTCTAATAAGCATATGTGGGGGCAGTTTCTAGGCAGAGACCGGGGCAAGGGATATAGGATTCTGGGGTGCTAATGCCCTATGTGGCAGGAGTGGAGCCAGACCACCAGGAGAACTGCCTAGCCCTGTTTTGCACACAACACCTGGGCATGCTTCAGGGAAGTGGGGCGGGCAAAAAACCCTGATGCCTGCATGGGGAGGAATTGGGCAGAGCCCTGGTAGCGATTTTCCCTCTTACCCACACTGCAGTCATCCCCCTGCCAGGAGGGCAAGCACACACATCGATGCCCAAGGCCAGGGAGCTCCTCCACACATCGGCCACCGTGAAGACAAGGGTTAGTGGCACAGCTGCTTGCTAAAAACACAAATAAAGCAGGAACAAAGCAGTTAATCACACAGGGAATGTGAAGGCAGCCCTAGGAAAACATTGCATGCTCCTAACCAATATTTGATTCCTGCTTATTTCTGTTTGCTTGCCCTGAAAGGCCACACTAGGAAAACAGAGAAGTTTCCCAAGAGGTGCAGAAGAGAGGCAGGCGGTGGACATGGCACAGGCTGTGCACGTGCACAAGGGCTAGAGCCCTGGACCCTTGACCCCAGATGCTGCTTACAGGTCACGTGCCTCAGAGCTGGCTTGCTTCTGCAGATCGCTTCTGAGGCCCACAGAAAATCTTGCTTCTCTCAATGTCTTTTCTATATGCACGATTGGGGGAAGGGATCGCAGCCACCCTCCTCCTTGCAACAAGACTCCCCTTCACCAAAAACCCCAAAATGGAACTGGGCCTCCACATGCCCTGTGGTCGATCACTTAGTGAAAATGCAGCCTTGAGCACTGCAGCGCCTCGCGTTACAGAACGCAGTGCGAGCCTGGTCTGACTGAACACACACAGGCCCAGAGGTCAACTGAGCTCCCTGGCCACAGCTTTCTCTTGGCCCACATCACTGGCATGCTCACGCTCCAATTCTATTAAAAAAACACTTAGTCTAGGTTCAGAATAGCTGAAACCCACATTAGCTGCATCTTCTGTGAAGATGTAGGACAAGCGAGGAAGGCAGCAGTCTGGAATTCTAACTCCAAGGGGGAAATGGGCCAAACCCAAAGGAATGCTTCCTGCTCTTTATTTATGTATAGACTAAGTTATCTATTTGGGAGTGTCCCAAGCAGTGCTGAAGAGACCAGGTGCAGGGAACTACGTGGGGCTGGGCTGGGCTGGGGTCAACCTCACGCAACACGCCTTAACCGCTCTGCTACCTCATTATGGCTAAATCATTTGCTACCTCATTATGGCTATATCTACTCTAGAATCATGGCACGGGCTCCATTCCTACATCAGACTAGAACCTTGGACACTGCCCCCAAACCACATGACAGCCAGGAATGATGCTCCTGGGACCTGCTCACAGATAACCTCAGCAAAGGTGGTCACTGGCTCTCAGAAGGCTGTTTGGTTATGTGCTGTCAGGCACAGGGATGCCAGGAAACAGCTTTATGGGTACGCAGACTTCCCGGGAAGGGAGGCAGATACCCATCCAGCAGTTCTAGGGTCCCTGTGTGATGGGGGCACTGATACTAAGTGGCACTCCGGGGCAAGTGGCAGGTTGGCATGAGACCCTCCAGCCCCTGCGTGGAGAGCAGCTGACTGTTGAGAATGGTCTCTGCTACCAAGCACTCCTCCGCTTCCTTCAGAAGCCAATACCTGTGCTTTATTCCCTGGATCCAGACAAGCAAATGTGTAATTCGGAGGGGAGTTTTGGGTTAATGCTATTAGTTTTGGGGTCAAAACTGTCTGGGGTTGGGGGGGACTGCCACTAGGGCCATTTCCAGTGGTACTCAAGGTCCTGTGTGGTTCTGAGAATTGAACCCAGGTCCTGGCTCGTGCAAAGACCTATTCTCTACCACATGGGCCACGTCCCTGGCCCCAAACTTACAATCTGCAGTAAGATAGCAGAAGACCTACTTACTTCTACCTTTTTTTCTTTTTGGCCATACACAGAGGTGCTCAGGACTTATTCCTGGCTCTGTACTCAAGAGTCACTCCTGGCAGTGCTCAAGGGATTACATGGAATGCCAGGGATCGAACCCCAGTGTGCCGCATGCAAAGCAAGTGCCTCACCTGGTATGCTATCTCTCCTGCCCTATTTCCACCACTTTTTCAAGGAGAAAGAATCTCTTGTGCTTTGTTTTCCTGGTACCAGCATCTCTGAGGTGGTGCCCCTGGCACCCTGGGGAAGACAGGCTCACCTGCCTTTATCAACTGCAACATAATCCAGGGAGGCAGTAAATTCACCTGCCTGACACCAATCACTCGTGCCTCAGACAGGGTCTCTGTGCTCTGGACTCCTACTTCTGCCCCCCCACCCCCACCCCCGGTCCTGCATCATGCTCTGCCACGGCCTGGCAGGTACCTGTCATGCAGCATGCAGGCCCTGCCCTGCCTTCTAGAAAAAGGCTGAAGTTCCCGGAGATGACAAGGCCTCTGCGACATTGTTTCCTGCTGTAAGTGCTCCAGCAGGGAGCACTGGCAGTCCCAAGATAGCACTGGCCAGGCCGAATCCCAGGCACTGCAACTGTGCCCTCATGGGCAGTCGTCAAGCCAGCCAGGGCACCCACCAACCGCGACCTACCTGAGGCCGGTGAGGCCCCTGGAGCCTGTGTGGTGCGCTGGGACCTGGGGGTCAGCAGTTCATGCGTTGAGGCCTCCGAGGCACGGGGAGCAGGAGAGGGAGAGGGGGGACGCACTGCTGCCGCGTGCTCTCCTGTTAGGCCAGGCTCCAGGGTGGCTTCCACGGTGGGTGTGGGCGCCCCAGTAGGGAAGGTAGGCCCAGGCGTAGCCTCTGTCCGCTCGGGGCTCCTTTGCATGGTGACGGGACCCTCTGTTGTGACAGGTGGCATGACAATCCCGGGGCTGGTTGGCAAGAGCTTCTCGGTCTCTGTCTGCACCGTGGTGGAGCTAGCAGCTGGGCCCACCGTGCTGGCTGCCGGGCTGGACGTGGGGGTGAGCGGCGGTGAGGCCTGAAGGGTGGTCACCACAGCAGGTGATGTCTGTGCTAACCTGGAGCTGGTGGCAGACAGTGCTGGCTCTGTGGTCTCGGCTAAGGGCGCCGGGCCAGGGAAGCCAGGGGTGCTGGAAGTGGAGTTCATGGCTCCAGCCTTGGGAGCCTCCGTTTGCAGAGAACCCGGGGTCAGCGCCTCTGACCCCCTGGTGACTTTCTCCAGATCAGCCTGGCTCAGGCTCTCAGGGTCTGCGGTCTGACCGCTGGGGAGTGCGGCCTCAGAGGACGCCAGCGTGGTCATCCAAACTGAAGTCCTGGGCAGCACCGCGGTGGTCCGGAAGGCGGCAGGAGGGGCAGGGGTCAACGTGCCCGAGGCAGCCAGGGAGGGTGGTGTAGAGAAGGACAACGGAGCAGGAGCCCCCGCGGTGGGGTGCCTCAGGGGTGTCGAGGGCCTGGTCGACAGCAAGGTGGGTGAGAAGGGCTGGTGGGTGTGCAACACTGAGGGCAGCGACCAAGGGGGGCTCGACAAGGACGGCGGAGAAGACGGGGCAGCCCCCGAGGCAGCCCTGGCACCCAGCAGGGCCAGGGTGCTGGGCACGCTCGCTGTGGGAGCGGGGCGGGGCGGGCGGGCTGTGCCCAGCACGAGGGGCACGGTGGGCGGGCGCGCGGGCGTCCCAGCGGGCCAGGGGCCTCTGCTCCCCTCCGCCCGCGCCCCCGGCTCGCGCTCTGAGGAGGCTTGAGCAGGCGGCCGAGAGGCAGAGTTCTCCGTGATGGACAGCAGCGCCCGCTCCCCTTTGGTGAAGGCGGAGGAGATGTAGGTGTGGTCATCAGGCTGGGGTTCGAGGTCCAGGTCACTCGCAGGGTCAAGGCTGACACCAGTGACTGTGGAATGGGGGAAACACCAAACTTAGGCTAACTAAGCCAACAGAAGACCCTGGCAGAAGCACTGGGCACACACTCGGTCAGTGTCCTCCCCCACCCCCCTTTCCTGGGTCACGGAGGCCCTCTGCACAGAAAGGGTAGGAGGGTCGGGAGGGGCTTGTTGACTCCTTCCTCCAGGGAGCAAGAGAAAAAGAACAATGGGGCAGCAGGGAGGAGGGGGAATGCATGCCGTGTCGGCAGGATTTGGATCTTTGTGGCCTGAGTTTTGGGCCGCGCCAGGTGGTGCTCAGGGTCCATTCCTGATTCTGTGCTCAGGGCCCAGGTGTGGGTTGGGGACTCAGCAGGAGGCTTTGGGCAAGGTGTGCATCCCCCGCACCATGGCTCTGCTCCCTGCACGTCTGCCTGCCTGCTGTGGGGGCACACCTGGGGAAGCTCAGAGGACCATGCCAGGCTGGGGCTTGCTAGAACTGAGTGCAAAGCCCACCAAGTCATTCCCTGCTCTCCCACTAATGCTTTGACCAAAAGCTCTTAAGACCCCAAATAGTACAAATGGTCTTTGACTGGAAAGAAGAAACCCCTCTCAGTTTCCCATGCAGTCTAATCGGCTTTTCTTTCCAGGAGCTTCTTTCTCCACTAGTGACAGTGACAGTCCAGCATCCTGGCAGACCACCAGGCCCTGCACCTGAGGCCCTGGGGGTCGAGGGCTGGGGACAGGGTAGGAGATCCCTAAAGTTCTCTCCTTAAAGACTTGTCATTATCCAAGGACACCAAGCACAGGCTGGTGAGAGGGTCAGGGCCCTCACCTCCCGGGGCAGTGGCGTTCCCACGCAGAGGGACACTCTCAGACTGCACAGGCGTGGCTGCGGGGTGCCCCGGGTCCCGGAAGGTCGAGGCATCCTGGCTGGGGAGAGATCTCAGTGTGCGCTCTCCGTTTCCAGTGGAAGTAGCTGCCGTTTGCGGGGCGTGAGCGTGAGCTCCTAGTGTCCCCTGGAAGGTCCTCTCCTCCACGTCGGTACTGAACCCCAACTCGGAGCTATATTCAGTGGCTACAAAAAGAGCGAAAGGCAAGTGAATGTGGTGTTTGCACTGGTCAAGTGGATCTCAAGAATAAGCCGTAAAGGTGATTCTGGACCCTCTAAGCCAAAATTTCTCTCAGCTTTCTCAGGATCTCTATCTGAAATCCACCACTCAGTACCATGCTTGTATGTTGACGCATGCGTGTGTGCGCACGCACGCGCGCGCGCATGTGTGTGTGTGCATGGCATTGCAAATAGTAGCAGTGTCTGCAACCTTGAGGGGGGCTTAGCATATCTGTCCCCGAGCAGACGGCCAGCTGTACGTGCACATGTGTCTGCATACACTCACATGTGTGGTGCTTACAAACACTAATACCTCACAGGTACTATTATGGATCAGAAAATCTCACCATACAGAGGACCAGTTTGTGTCTGCACTTAGTGCGTACTTGCAAAAAAACTGTGCAGTGGCAAAAACCCCAAGGGGTGCTGTGGGTTAGTGTTATCTGCCACCTTGCAGAGCAACAACACGTGTGTACATGCTATACTTGCACATGTGTGGTGGTTACAAAGGTCTGGGTGACTGAGACCTCGTGGGGCACTCTGGTTTAGTGTCTGTTTGGGGGACCTGTATTTGTGGGAAGGTCCATTACTTCAGTGATCAAGATTGATGCTGTATTTTCACTCAGGTCGCTGGTGGTGGCTGTGGAAGTGAATAGGTGAGAAGCTCGAGACTCCCAGCAGAGCGTTCCGTGTCCCTACAAGCGAAGGAGCCGGCAGGCTACCCATGGCGTATTCGATATGCCAAAAACAGTAACAAGTTCCTCAATAGAGACGTTACTGGTACCCACTTGAGCAAATCGATGAACAATGGGACAACAGTGCTACAGTGCTACAAGCCCAGGAGGGGGACCCTCACCTCACAGCCTCAGGGCCTGTGCGACCTGCCACACATTAGTTCTCTGCCTATTAAGTGAGTGTGCCAGGAGGCTAGAACAATGGCTGATCCAATGCATACTCTGAACGAGAAAGGCTTAGGTTCCCACCCCCACCCAGCCAGTAATGGCCCCCCAAACAAAACAATAGTAAATAAGAAATGACTTGTGTCAAAAGGCAGAGGTGAACTTAGTTTTCATCATCTTTTTGTTGTTATTGGGTTTGGTTAGGTTTGATTTTGGTTATGGTGTTCAGAGCTTACTTCTAGTTCTGCCCTCAGAGGACCACGTGGGGTGCCTAGGATTGAACTCGGGTTGGCAGCATGCACGGCAAGCACCCTACTGCTATATCACTCTGACCCCTTGATCACCATTTTTTTAATGTGTGGCCTCTTGTGGCCTAAACCCCCCAAAATAGTCTAGAAAAAATAGAGGTGAACTTAAGTAAAACAAAACTGGCATACGGTAATAGAAGTTCAAGCTGGGTGATGGGTGTGTAAGGATTAAATTATATTAATTTCTAGCAGTGCTATTCAGTGGCTACTCCCAGCTCGGGGGTGCGTGGGGGGCCATGTGGCGCTGAGCATGGCTCCTGGGCCTCCCACATGCAAGGCATGTGCTCTGGTCCTTTGAGTCATCTCCCTGGTTGTGTGCTATTCTTTTTCTTGTGTGCAATTATGAAAACTTTCACAATAAAATGTTTTTTTTAAATGTTAAAGAGAATACAATAGGGACATAAATAAATGACTTCTTTTTGTACTAAGTTCTATGCATTAAGCTTAAAAAATCTTACTTTATTAGGTTATTATCTTAAAAAAAAAAACTCCCCCACTTCTCTATCCCGCCTCCCCCATGAAATCATAGAAATAAGGCTCAGTTTGGCCTGACTACTTCATCTGGCTCTCTGAGAAAACGGCTCTTTTCCTGAAGGTTCCTGTTCCCTGAGAGATTAGTTCTGTCTCCCCATGGGCAAACCACGATGGAAAATGAAACAGAGTTGAGGGGAGCGACCTTCCTGGCAGGTGCATTCACTGATGCTCGAGCCTGCAGTCAGGGAGACACAGGGCGACAGCAGCGTTGAGAGAGCCCAGAGCACACAGACACAGTCTGGCCCGAGGAACTCACAGGCCCACAGAAAGTCCCCCAGGACTGGCTGAGACCCGAGTGCAATGAGCACGTGCCTGGCAGGAGGAGAAGCAGGCCTGGGTGGGTGAGCCGAGCACGAATGCTCCAGCCAACACCCCACAGGAAGGACTGTGCCAGGCTCACAGACTTAACAGCCAACTCAAACCCACAACCAGAAGGGCTGACCCGGAAAACAAGAGTGGAGATGTCTGTCGGGTCACGGCCGGAGGACAGCTTGAAGATTCCAAGGACAGGAGCGAAAGCATCCCGCACTCGGAGACACTCAGAGGAACGGGGTGGTCTTTTACAGCTACTACCACCAGATGCCAAGAATCTCTCACGCTGAACTCACACTCTTCACACAAAGCAGCGGAGTGTGCACTGCACAGAGAAGGGAAGGGCCAACACCCTGCAGTCCTGGACCTGCTCGAGAAACCGGAGGGAGCCCCTGGCATGGAGGCTGGAACGGGGCGCCTTGGTCCATGAGACACATGGTTTCATGCACACGCTTCAAAATTACCCTATCGATATGTGTGTCATTCTGTCATACTAACCACAGGATTTCCATAGCATGTGAGCAGGAATATATGATAATTAGGATTAGATATTTGATGAGGACATTCATAATCGGGGAACAGAGCTATTACTGGTGAGGCGGCAGAATTTAGACCTGTCATAATTTTTTTTTTTTTTTGCTTTTTGGGTCACACCCAGCGATGCTCAGGGGTTACTCCTGGCTTTGCACTCAGGAATTACTCCTGGCAGTGCTTGGGGGACCATATGGGATGCCGGGGATCAAACCCGGGTCGGCCGCGTGCAAGGCAAACGCCCTACCCGCCTGCTATCGCCCAGACCTGTCATAATTTTTAAAGAATAGTTAATGCTTTTCACTCCAGTCATCATATATAGATTGCATCATGAAGGCTGATGAATGTTGTCTTTAACAATTGCCTGAAATAGTATTTTTTTAAAACCATCAAAAAGAAAAGCTTTTTTCAAAATGATAAACTGGGCCTTATCAAAATTAAATACTTTTGTATTTGTACAACAAATGATACTACCAATAAAGTGAAAAGAGGGCTAGGGATGTGGTTCAGCAGCAGAAGGGCTATGCCTGGCATGTAGGATGCCCAGGGTTTCAATCCCCAGCAGCATGCGCACACGTGCGCGCACACACACACGAAAAGGAAGAAATGAAAATACAATCCCAAAATTGAAGAAATTATCTGCAAATAATATATCTGATAAAGGAGTAGTATCCAGAATATATAAAGAATTCTTACAGCTCACTAATAAAAAAAAAATTTTAAAATAGGGGTGGTGCTCAACAGCAGAGGATTGAGTGAAGTCCTGTGCCCAGCACATCAATGGCAGAGCGGCAGAGTACTGGCACAAGGAGCACTACCTGGTCTAGGGTGCCAGGGGCCTCAGAGTGCTATTTCCTGGCAGGAGTCTGGCGTGGGGCAGACTCCTGGGGCCCCCACACGAAAACTCACCCGCACGCTCCCGCTGCAGTGCAGAGGCCTCCAGACTCTCTGAGGACGACACAGACCAGGACCCGGCTGCGGGCTTGGAGGGGCGGCTCTTGTGCGGCACCAGGCCACTTGCTCCTGATTCTGCCACGTGCCTGGGATCAGCAGCATCCACAGCTCCAGGAGAGGAGGTGACGTTTCCGGACACATCTGCGGAGATCTTAGGGGCCCAGAACCATGGCTCTGTGCTGTCTCCTTCCTGGGCCGACGGCTCCGGCCTGGGTTCTGTGGCAGTCTGTACCGGGAGATGCTGCGGCTGGGCACTAGAGTTGAGGGCACGAGGATGCCCGCCCGAGGCTGTAAGGTCAGAGAAAGCAGGCCGAGACAGGTCTATGAATGCCACAGCCCGTACACAGCTGAGTCCCCCAGGGCCTGTGACAGATGGTCAGCACTGCACGGCACTAAGGCCACGGGTATGGGTGTCAAGGACCACAGCAGGCAGTGCTCAGGGTGACTCCTGGCTCTAAGCTCAGGAAACATTGCTGGCGGTGCTCAAGGGACCACAGGTGGCATTTGTGGTGTTGTGATCCTGAGTTGGCTGCACACAAGGTGACTCCTATACTGTCTCTCCAGCACAGATTTTATGCCAATTTCTGCCCCCCAAATTAAGAAATAGGTGTGACCATTACGTAAATTTTTGTAGAAAAAAAATCACATGGTTACTTAAAAACAGGGTGCAATAATTATAAGGTGACAATGATTATTTAGTGAAATATCAGAACCTGAAATATATTTATATTCTCTAAATATTTAATAACTCACAAACACTAGTAAGAAGGTAATACTGAAAAAAATGGGTAAAGGAGGAGCTTTTAAACCACGTGTGCACAATTGCAGAGTAACTTATAGGCTTTCTTTGATTCCCACTCAATACTCCCCAAAAAGAAATAATAACAGAAACTAAGTGTGATGTTAGTCAACAAATATGACAGGCCTAAATATACAATTTAGTCAGCAGCATGTTCCAGAAACAACTCTATAAACAATGATGATTTTAACTTTTTAAGTATAAATAAAAAGTCAACTCTAAGGACTACGCAAAGACCATGAATCCGGGGCTTATGGAAGCCCCAACAGAGTTGCATGTTTGACTTGCCAATATAATCCATCCATAACTGAAAACACTTTCTTTCTTTCTTTCTTTTTTTCTTTCTTTCTTTCTTTCTTCCGGTGAAGCAGGAAAGTTTTTATGGAAACTTATTTAGAAAGATGTGAGGGGAGAAAGGGAGTACATGTTTGAGAGAGAACATAGGTTTCTTCAGAGTCTGAAGCCATTTTATTTTATTTTATTTATTTTTACTATTTTGGTTTTGGGGAAACAACCAGCAATGCTGAGGGGTGACTCCTGGCTCTGCACTCAGGGATCACTCCTGGTGGTACACAAGAGACCATATGGGATATCAGGGATTGAATCCAGGTGGGCCACGTGCAAGGCAAGTGCATTATCCCCTGTCCAGTGTATCTCCCAGGCCCTGAAGCCACCCTGAAGAGCAGGCCAGCTCTCACCCTTAGGACAGACACAGAGTGACAGGCACAGCCACCCTCCGGGAACTCTGACACCGACCTCTTCCCCTCGGGAGTCCGCTGTGCAGCCCCACACTCACTGCCCAGACCCTCTGAACCACTGCTTCCTTTCTCTCTCCCCCAAAGCAGCTGAATGAGACAACATGAGCTCCATAAGCAGGTTGGAAATGAAACCCACTCGTGTGCACACGTGGCTGGTGGCGAGGGCGGGTGGAAGCACGTGAGCACTTTGGAGACAGCGGCCCTGTCATCCTAAGAGGTTCTGTAGTCACTTGTGATTGTCCTGATGGCTTCTGCTTGCTGCTCTCAACCACTCCAGGTGAGGCAGCTTCCGTCTAGCATCAGGGGCCTACTCTGGAACAGGAGGCAGGCCCCCCAACAGGCAAGGCGCCGGCAGCTTCCACGCCTGACCTGCCCATCAAAAGGCCCAAAACACAGCGCCTGACTTTCTGCCTGCCGCTCCCCAGGGCAGAGAAGACGGACAGAGAAGAAAGAGACCAAGCCCTAGTCTAACCCCTCAGTATCATCCAGGGCCTCTAACTACCAAGACTCACCCCCCACACACACCCCCAGCACAGCAGGAACACCAGAACAATGGGGAAAGCCCACAGAAGCCCACCAAGCTCAATGAGTGAGAACAGTTTCACCGAAGGAAAACACCAACCAGCTCAATAAACCTTCAGTGTCTTTATGACACCAGGATGAAGATATCAAATGAGCTCAAAGAAGTGATTCCACTGCTGGTCAGCAAAGTCAAAGTGTAAAAACTACTATAGTCAAAAATACGAAAACGAAGAGTGCGGTAAATGACATAAAAATGTCAATAGAAGATCTGGACAGCATAATAGCAGCAGCTGAGCAGAAGATCCTGGGGCTCCAAGACGAGAAGGAGGAAACTGCTAGGAAACAGCAGAAGATGGAAAATAGTCTGAAAAGAAATGTACAGCATGCCAGGGAACTGTGGGAGGCACTTAAGAGAACAATATAAGAATCACTGGATTCTTAAAGAACAGGAAGGGACATGTAATGAGAAATAATAGTTAAAGGAAGTTCTGATAAGCATTTCTCAGAGTTGAGGTATACAGGCACTGAGAACCAAAAACCCGCAGGGTTCCGGCAAGACTACATTCAACTAGGAAAACTCCAGTCACACTGTTCTCAACATGACAAAATCCAAGGATAAAGGCAGAATATTGAAAGCAGCAAGATCAAAAAGGGAACTTACATAAAAAGAAAAGATTATAAGAGATACAGCAGATCTATCAAAGGAGACTCTGTGAGCCAGAAGACAATGTGGAGGAATATAGTACAAAAACTCAATGAAAGGAACACCTCACCAAGAACATGAGAGCAGCTAGATTATCATTCAGAGTTGAAGAAGCAGCTTAGGGAATTCATAACCTTGAAACCAGTTTTGCAAGAAGCTTTAAAGTGGCTTCTTCAAAGCACAGGACAAACTTCCCAGCACAAGGCATTGATATGGCCCTCATTCATGGCGCTTATGGTTGCCTCTAGTAGATTAAGAAGGGTGTGTTTCCTCCTACCTTACAAAGGGATTTTATACATTTTAAATAGTGAATTAGCATCTCATTTAAATGGAATGTTCTATGTCTTATCAGCTTCTTTTTTACATCCAGATATTTTTATTACAATCTTTTACTTATTCATGCAGACACTTAAGCAGTATCTATAATATTATCCAATATAAAACTAATAGTGCTGCTCTGCTGAGATGTGATCCCAGGGGCGGCACGTATGCGGCCTCACCGCAGCTGCACGAGCATGATTTCAGAGGCCATCTAAACTACTTTTGATACCGGCAGCTCCTTGCAAAATGTCTCCAGACAGAACTAAGCCGAGGCCCCATGCCTGCCCAGGAGGGGAAAGGGGAAAGGATTTTCTCTCTCACCTTTTCCTTGCCGGAGGGAGGGGGGAGGGGGGAGGAGGGTATATTATGAGGACCACAGATGAGAGTTACAAGCTTGCAATGATCCAATTTCTGGAATAAATTTCCCTGGACTTAATTGCTAAAATACAGAAATCCAAAACCGCGTGGCTGCTGTTGCGGCTGGGCGACCTCATTTCTCTTCACAGCAGGTCTGACTCTAGTGGGGAACTCCTAACAATAATAGTGAGTTTTTTGTTGAAATATTGAATGTAACCAAAGTAAAGAGAAAGTAAAGTGAAATTTATCAGTTACACAGGAGGGGGGAGGGGCAGGGGGGAAATGGGAGGTATACTGGGGTTTTTTTTTGGTGGTGGAATATGCCCACTGATGAAGGGATGGTTGTTTCGGCATTGTATAACTGAGACTTAAGCCTGAAAGCACTGTTATTTTCTACACGGTGATTCAATAAACAAAAAAAAAAGGAAAAAATAAATAATGCCTTTTCCTTGGATAAAACACTATACTATTATAGGCCTATTTATATTTTTCCATTTAAATTTTCTTAATTCTCTTCACTCTTACTAAATTCTTATTTGTAGATTTTGGCTATCTCATGGAAATACTAAAACATGTTAGCACATAATTTTTTTTATAGTTTCGCTTATGTCAGGGAAGACATGATAATGACCACAATAATATTCAAGTACAAAAAAAATTTAATGTAATATATTTTAAATCAGAGTTGAAAAAATAGTTATGTAAATGAGAATAGCAGTATACTATATTTAATTGGCTTGAATTTTTTTATTTACATAGGTTAAAATCATAGCAATTGGTTATCACAAATGGACATTTATTTTCTGATCAATTCATTTGCCATTCCTTTAAGTTTGCTGGAGCAAGTATGAAATATGAAATAAATATGAAATAAATTTGTTATATGACTACTAAGTGGGAGGGGACTGGGAACACTGATGGAGGGAGTGGGACATTGGTGCTAGGATCAGTGTTGGGACAACTTTGTATGCCCAGAATACTTCTATTGCCTTTGAAAATCATTGCATCTTAATAAAACTAAAATCAAAAGTAAATGGCCATAGCAGATCAAGAAATCTTTAGAAACTTACCTTGGGAATCATTTGGCTGAAATCCCACCCCAGAAGATGGAAGAACAAATCCACTTTTGGAGAACCTTCCCTCTCCTGGATCATGAAGGGCATCTTCACTTCCTCTGGGCTCTGCCTCTGACAGGGACAAAGCAGCTGTCCTGGACGTCCCGGTGGAGAGGTCAGAGACCCCAGGGAATCTCTCCTCGTCTCTTGGAAGCCCGAGGCTGAGGCTGACAGTGAGAGACTGGAGTGCAGGCTGGACGCTGCTGTGGACGGAGTGAGCAACAGGCACGCTGTCTGCCTGCCGGGTGGAGGGGCTTCGGAGAGTGGAGAGGCCCGTTAGCACCTCTGTGGCTGCAGATGCTAGAACAGACGACAACACACCTTAGGGCCGCTCCAGGGGAGAAGAAAACCAGGCCTCTGGGTTCAAACCTCCCTACACCCTTAAGACAAATCCAGCCACTCTGGGTAGAGATCGGTGACACACCATTCCCCCTTCCCTGCTCTGCACAGGGCTAAGTCGAGAAGCAGTGGGGTCCTTCACCAAACACAGTGAAAGCTACTGCTCAGGTTAGAAGGAAAATCAAGAGTCAGTCTCTCGCCACCAGCTGCCATGGTTTCCGTATAAAGGCAGGTAAATGCGGCTACTCTTTTCTTTTTGGGTCACACCTGGTGATCTGCAGGGGTCACTCCTGGCTCTGCACTCAAAAATTACCCTTGGCGGTGCTCAGGGGACCATATGGGATGCTGGGATTCAAACCTGGGTCGGCCACGTGCAAGGCAAATGCCCTACCTGCTGTGCTATCTCTCCAGCCCCAAATGCGGTTACTCTTAAGTTCCACCTTCCAGCTTGTCCAGCCATAGCCCAGAGTTCTGGTATTGGGGCTTGTTCAAATGTAATTTGGATGAAAACCCAAGACCTAGACATGAATTAAAGTGGGGTCGCATCAGAGTGCCTGGCCGAGGCATTCACTGAGGAGGTCTCACTCTGCAGACAAGTTGGAACAAGATGTGCCTAGAACGAGACTCCCCCCAGTCCCTTGTCACCGCATGAGCACTTTATTATTCCTACCTGTATGGTCACCCCAAACTGTGAACTGAACTGCACTTACCGAGCAGCAGGCCTCAATGGGGTTGCTGTCACCCCTGGTTTACTCCCATTCCAAAGCCAATGGGCCCTGTGACAGCACCCAGCCACATGCCACTCCAGCGGGCCCCAGGAGCTACCCAGACTTCATGTTGGGAACAGTTCACAAGATGCAATTGGAGGATGATACTGGGTAATTGCCAAAAAATTCAAGGACTGGGGGCACAGAGAAGCACCAAGTGGAGCATACACTTTGTCTGCAGGAACTCGTCCAGCCCCAGCACCTTATGGTCCTGGAGCATTGCTAGGAGTCAGAAGTAGCCCTGGAACCCACCCACCCCTGAAAAAAAGGATCGAGGGGCAGGAGCACTGGTATAGTGGACAGGGTGCTTGCCTTCCACAAGGCCACAGATGGTCCCAGAGCCCCTCCAGGAGTGATCCATACACACAGAGCCAGCCGTGAGCCTTAAGCACTGCCAGGTGTGGCCCCAAAATAAAACAAAACAAAGACATAAAGAGAGAGCCTCAAGAATGAAAGTGTATGTGTTCACTGTAAGTATTTTAAAGTATTTTACTAACTACGCTATAGTCTCAGAATGATGTCATCACTGGTGAAATAGAATAACTGATAGTAAGAAATAAAGAAGATTTTTTTAAATTCTGTTATGAATTTCTCAGTTTAAAAAATACAGAATTGTATGCTTCAGGTCAAAATGTTCAGTCTACTCTACATAAATTTGGGTAGTTTGCTATTTGTCCCTTTCTAGAACTTTCTAGAAGGTAGCCTGAGAACTGACCTCCAGAAGAACACTCTGAACTCTTCATTCCAAACAGGAATAAACTGCAGGAGCACTGCTGAGCAGGAGAAACACAGTGTTCATGATCCAAAGGCAAGAAAAAAGAATGCTTTTCTTTACTTCTTAAGACAAAAATAATAATTTTAAAAGGTAACTATATAACGAAAGACTTGAATTGTTCATTGTGCCCCAAAAGGAGCTAGAAAGTTTTCTTATAAATGGCACCTGGGCCACCTATCCTTTGGGTAATTGTGCCCCAAAGCACAAGTAAATTTGAAATATAGTGAGGAAGTGAGCACAGAAAGCAAAATGTTTCCTCTCGCTCATACAGACCACAGAACTGGCTCTATCTTGACCACAGACCACACGCTGGCCAGTAGACTGTGAAGAAGATAAAGCAGAGATGCAGGAGACCAAGAAGCAAGAAATGGCCCCTAACACAGAAGGCCTCAGGCTACCCCCAACCACCCTACTTAAAAGCAAAACACAAAGCATGAGCTTCAGTATTAGAAAGCAGGCCAGCCCACTGGAATTATGCCCCGATCCTCACTCAACCATTTGACTTCTCAAGTCTAACTTCATTCGAGTTCTCAAATGATCCATCAAATTACTAAGTGTTCTTTCAAAATGACTCCCAGGAATCTGCTTTATATTACTCACTCAATGTCCAGTGGCAATTAGACTGGACTCACCTACAGAGCTGTCCAACAAATCTATGGCCAAAGAAATACAATAGCAAAAGTCACCAATGTTGAAAGTCACAAAAGGAAATGGCTCTTTTCCCTGACTCACAGGGCTTGGGAGGATATTGCTCCATCATTTCTCCATTCTCGTCATTAGAAACTGCCATTGACAGACCAAGTAGAATGTGCCGGTACTTTAACTACATCATTACACATAGCTAAGCAGGTACTTGACCTACATAATCTCACACAACCCTCCCAGCATAGTGATGAAGAACATGGGTGAACGTGTGTGCAGACCTTGGAGCATCTTGAGAGAGGAGGGTATGTCTTCCTCACTGATGGAACAAACCACTGACATTGCTCACTGAGCACCAGCGAACGGCATCTGTGTGAAATTTACAGTTTCTAACCAACAAGCCAACCCAAGCCATTATTTAATAATCACCTTTTCCTACTTATTTCTTCTGGTGAAGCATCCATTCAATATCAGGAAAATCATACGTGTGGGAGCAGAAGCAAGTCGAGACCCCAAGTGTTTAAACAGGCAGTTGAAAGAATGCCCACTCATCTGGCAAAAGTAACTGAGTCCTTCTCCAATCCCGACACAAAACCCTGGCACGTCAGGCAAGCAGTAGAATTCTCCCCTTTGGCCACGGCTCTCCAGACCGGCCCAAAGCTAGCTGGAGAACTGACATTTGAGAAAGAGATGCAGAATCTACGTTCTTTGAGTTATTCATGCTCTCTGCCTTCACCACATGAAATCACCACAAAGCCATTTACCTGGCCACACATTAGCTCAGCTACCCACAAAATACTTTCATGAGTAGAGACCCATGATTATACCCTCAACTCCTACTGAGACTCTTAAAAAAGATCACCTTGGAAGGAACATTAGCACAATTTCCACAAAACAGCAACTGCAGGCATTTTCTGTCCTTATATAAATCTTCCTCTTTCCAATGGACTGCACCAGAGACACTTCAGCCTATGGAAGCAGCTGATTGCTCACGCTATCCAACACAAGCTAGCACCACACCCAGCTTCTCTCTGTGCCCCGGCTTTCAGGAAGCTCTGTGCTAAATTTAGTGCCCAACTGTAGCCACTCTCACACAATCCAACCTATACATGTCTCTTTCCGCCTTCCTATAAGAACGTTTCCCTCTGTTAGTTGCTTTTCTTATTTTTTGCCCCTAGTGATCAAAAGAACTTTCTCTTTACAGAAAACACACCAAGTGAGAAAAGATGTAAGGCAGCCAGAAAAGAATTATTTCAAATGGCTTCTGATCTCTTTTGTGAGACTGGGTTGAACCATCCAGGCCAAGCCCTGCTTAAGGCAAATGTTTCCAGGCTGCAACGGACACTGCAGAGGCTCAGCGCTCCCGTGCCACAGAGCAAGGCCTGGTGAAGGCCCAGGATACTAGGGCTGGATGTAGAGTCACATCTATAAATAAATCTATAAATTCACATCTATAAATAAAAAATAATCTAGGCCAGAGAGACAGTACAATGAGGAGAGCACTTGCTCTGCACATGGGGGAGCCAGGTTGAATCCCGGCACCCCACATGGTCCCCACACTCGGCCAGGAGTGGCCCCTGAGAGTAGAGCTAGGAGTTAGCCCTGAGCATTGCCAGTGTGGCCACAAGACAAACAAAACACCTTCAGAGTCATGCGATCCCTGCCCGAGCCAGATAAAGGAGGGGCAGCAGGCTCCCAGGACAGGCTCCGGACTTCACTCGGCACTTTTCACTAGTGGACAGAGCAGCCCAGGGCCCAGGGCCAGCACCACCAGCCTTCTCCAGAGCAGCCATCTAAGCTGGGTGCTGGTCTGTCCCACCGAGTACCCGTGCTGTCTCAGCCTGCTAGGTGCTGGCCTGTCTGTGCTGAGTACCCCTGCCCTCTCAGCCTGCTTCTGGCTCCCCCAGAGCACCCACTTCCCCCTAGCCAGAAAAGAATAAACTCTCGTGCCCAAGACTACAGGACGAGAGGAAGCCAGTGCTCTGTGGAGCAGATTAGCAGCACTGAGCTTAAAGGCGGAGCAGGGGGCCAAGGAGGAGGAGTTCAAGGAGCTGCAGGACATGCCTTGCACCCAAGATTCATCTCCACATCGAGTGTGATTCTGGGGGGGCCCAACTTCACAGAGCTGGCAGCAATGAATGAATGCACGGCTGGATCCAGCACCCAACACTCAGTTCCCCTCGGGGTAAGTGACCCCAGCATCCTTCCCCCACCTCACCACCACCACTGATGAAGCCCTATTAAAAAGTTTCAAGAGAGCAAGAACTTTGCTTTCCAGGAGGTACCTGGCCCTTGCTCGGGCTGCAGGGAGGCCGGGAGGCTGGACCCACACCTCAGCCTTCCAGGTCCCCACCATGGTGCTGCGCCCAAAGCCCTCTCTGGGATCTGAAGGAGACGCGACCCCCACCCCATGCAGGGCTCACTGAGAGGAAGAGAAGTGCTCAGGGACTGGGGGACTAGCAAGGGGATGGGGACTCCACACACTCTCGGGTCTGACGGCAGGGCTACTTGGAACATTTGGGGGCCTGTCTAACTTTCTAATACAGGAAAGCCAGGTGGTCACGGCATCAGAAGAGACAAGGCTGACCTTCGAGTGTCACAGCACATCGGGCTGAATTTCTATGATAAATATTGAATGAGCCTGACCGAAACTGAAGTAGCTTCCTTGAAAACGCTCCCTTCCCACCCTCCCAGCAACCAGCTGTAAATCGCTAAACCACTTAACTTTGGGAACTTGCATCAAAACAAACTGATGTTTAAGAAGAATCATTAAAAGCAACTCCGAAAAACAAGGGCCATAAATTAATACCTGCACCCAGTCAGTAGAAAACTGTCTCCCATAGATAGGAGACAACTCAAGGTTTTAAACGAGCAACCCAGAAAGTTTTCCCAGGGTTACTTTTTTGATGACATAAACCCAAACACCTAGTCATGCAAAGTATTTGCAAAAACCTGACCTAAAAACATTTGAAATGAAAGGGCCGGGGAGACAGCTGAGCAGTCTGCGGGACACAGATCTGATCCCCAGTACCACAGAGCCCTGAGCACCCCTGGTCGCAGTCCTGTCACCCAGCTTCACCAGGCTCAGCACTGACCCTGCTGGCCTGGCCAACTATCACTAGAAACAGCTCCCAGGACACTTTACCACACATTTTCCTTTGAAATGGCAATTTTTTTTTTTTTTGCTTTTTGGGTCACACCCAGCGATGTACAGAAGCTACTCCTGGCTCTGCACTCAAGAATTATTCCTGGCGGTGCTCAGGGAACCATATGGGATGCTGGGATTTGAACCCAGAACCCAGGTCAGTTGCATGCAAGGCAAATGCCCTACCCGCTGTGCTATCGCTCCAGCTCTGAAATGGCAGTTTGTTTTTTTTTAATTTAAGTTTTAATTTGAAAATGGCAGTTTCTGAAGCAATTCTATCTTTTCCAAAAACATGGTCTTTCCTCTCTGTCCTGCTCTCAGGGGACAGAAACACATGCCACAGGAATGGACTTGAAACACAGCATTGCTGGGCAGAGAAGCAGAGAGAAGGTGGCCTGGCCTGGAGGTGCCCAGGGACTGCACAGGTACTAATCCTGTTACTGTTCAGTTGTTCCTTGATCACGGACAGTGGAACCTGCCGCATCCTTGAGAGCATCACAGTCTAGCCAGGATCCCACCATGAGCAGGAGCATGGCCCTGACGCTCAGAGGCTGAACGAAGCTTGTGGCAACAGGACTCCTAAGTGAGGAGGAATTGGAGCAGCAGAGCAGTAAGCGCACCACCACTGCCGCAGACTTCATCCCTCGCCTTGCAAACCCCTCCCTCCTAGAAGACTCTACAGAAAATGGGTGCCTACTCAGAAGGAAACATTTTTGCAACAATGAAGAGATACAAATTTAGCTGCTAACAATAGCACCAGCTCACCTATTCATTCACCTGCAACGCAGCCCCCCTGCATTAACCCCACTCAGTGTGTGGATGTGGGGGAGGAGGGAAACATGGCCGGCGGTTAGAAATGAGCTCAGAGCCAGTGCTCTAACTGAGCCACATCCCTGGCCCACTTAAGAAAAGATGACCATGTGCCTGCCTGCCCCATGAGGGGGTTCGCCTCGGACCTCTATGCAATCAAGACAGAAGAAGAAACCGGAAAACTGTGGCAGGGAAGATGGCTCGGTGGTAGACTATTTGCTTTGTATATATGATGCCTTACAGACAGTCCAAGACACCACACAAACAAGATATTTTAAAGAGGAGCTTGATGCTGAGATAGAGAGTGAATAAAGCTTACGTCCATCAGCCTGAGCCTCTGCGATGCGTGTGTCTGACTGGGTCTCCTGCCTCAAGCACCACGCTGGGACAGGAGCACTCAGGTGGGAGGTGGTCAGAGGCGGGGAGGAAGGTGGTCTGCTGCTCTCCCACCTCCCGGCAGGAGGCGGGCTGGCTCCAGGCCCAAGCAGCAGCCACTTGGGAAGCCCACCACGTCTCTTGGGGACCAAGTGAAGGCAGATGCCCTAACTCTATTCACAGCTGCAGACCCCGCGTGCCTGCCTGCCCCGTGAGTGGGCTGCCTCGGACCTCTATGCAATCAAGACAGAAGAAACCGGAAAACTGATTCCGGAATGAGGGGCTACCATCCGCAACCAAGGTTACTATCATGTATTATTTTGTTTGGTTGGTTTTGGGGGCCACACGCAGTGCGCTCAGGAGTTATTCCTGGGCTCTGCACTCAGGAATCACTCCAGGTGATGCTCAGAGGGGCCGGGGATTGAAACTCGGTTGGTTGCATGCAAGGCAAGACTCCTTCTATCCTACTATCATTCCAGCCTCACTGTCATTAGATCTTTAATTTTGTGTTTTTGTAAGGATGGATACCTAGGGTCCAAGACGAGGTGAGCGCTTTGCTGCCAAGTCACATCCCTGGCCCAGAGCCCACAAGACTTTGCCATGTGACACAAACTGATCAGGTCACTAAGGCTAGAGCACACAGTCAGGGCCTGGTCCCAAGCATCACAGCCTATTTCTTGCACTGCTCTAGCTGAACCAAATATCCGTGTCTGGCTGGCCAGCAAGACCAGGCAACACCTAGTATGTGGTTTCATGGATGCACGTGAAAGAGGGTCACATGGCTCTTCACAGAGCCTAGTCCGTCCCCCAGGCCTAACACTCTGAGCACCCTGCATGGCTCCATCCCGATTTCCCCTCTGAAGAGGCTCTTCCAGTCCTTGCTCTTCATCCCTGAGGCCACCAGACAACCTCAGCACCTGGCATCTTTATCTCTGGGTTGCCTCTATCATCCCCTGACCTCATGCCCCTTCCACCTCATTTCCCGGCCGCATTTCCTCTAATATACCTGGGAAAATGCTACCAAATTCACCCGGATCATGTCACTGTGTACAAAAACCTTCCGTGACTCTTTTCACCAAACCCAAACTGACTGGCTGGCAAAGCCCTGTGACTGTCCCGAGCCTATCCACACCACGGTCCTACCACTCCCACGTGCTCGGCCCCAGGAGGCCATTATCAATTCGGTGACTTTACTGCCTTGGCCCTGAGCATCCCTTCTAGCCAAGCAGCCTGCCACCTTGCCCTGACACACACACTTGGGCTCCAATCCCAGCTCTGACCCTTGGTACTGCCCGACTGCCCGGTCTCTAAAATGGGAATCCTGTGGCCCCCTGGCTTGCAGTGAAAACTGTGAGGTACACTGGCATGTAGGAGGTATGGAAGCAGGGCTGATTTCCTTTGTGTCAAATCATGTCCACCTTGTCTGAGACCCTTCATGAAATCCTTTGCTGAGAGTAACTAAGCAGAGGATTGTGGTGACTGAAATAAGAATGGCCATCGCTGGGCCAGAGAGACAGTACAGGCAGAAAGGCCTTTGCACATGGCCAGTTCAGCCAACACTGGTACAATCCCAGGCACCAACGGGGTCAGCTGAGCACAGCCAGGGGTTACTCCTGAGCACAAAGCCTGAAATGGCCCCTGGGCACCGCTGAGCATGGCCTGCCCTCAGCCCCCACAAAACAGCACCTTCAAGGCCCATCAACACAAATGTGTTCCCACCAGACCGGTGCTCGGGTCCCCGGGCTGTGGCATGGCCCCTGCACTTAGCTTATTAGCCTGTTGATGTGGCTGCCTTGGGGTCGCTCCCAGCTGCCCTGGACTCATAGCCTCCTTAACCACAAAGCATGCCTCAGAGGGCACCTAGGGTCCAGGCAGCCCCGCCCAGGACTCTAGCTGGGCACTGGGCTCAGGCTGGACACAGAGAGTGTGGAGGCCTGGTTTCCCGGAGCTGAACAGACAGCACCCCAAGCTCCCCCAGGTCTTCTCCGGGAGCCAGCATGGCTGCTCCCAGACCCCGCGGGGAGTGCTGCCCACGCAGGCTCCTCCAAGGCTCCTCTCTTCCTCCAGTACCTGCTGTTTCCGTTTGTGCCATGAAAGCTTCTGGAGTATCAGCAGAAATGAGGCTCTTCCCGGGGGTCTGATCCGACACCCTCTCTCTGGAGGCCGCTGCTGTGAAGTTTGCTTGATCCTGACCCCAGGTGAGGTTTGCAGCCTGGGTGCTGGTGTGGCTTTCAAGCCAACGGTCCCTCAGTGCAGCTGCAACAGGAGAAAATGGGTGGGTGAGAAGTTGCTGATCCCCAGGAAGAACGCCAGCCAGCAGGAAAGGACAGAGCACAGCTGCAGGGCCACTGAGCCCCTGCCAGGTCCAGGAGCACTTTTCCCGTCCTCTGGCCCATGCAGCAACCCTGTCTCCAGCAACCCAGGAGAAGAAATCATGGAGCAAAGACCTATGTCAGGTTAAGCCTGCATTAAAATAAATGGAGGCGGGGGAAGCTCTTCTGGAAGCTCTTCTGAAGCACCCGGGCCAGGGGGCCAGTCAGTGTGTGACCCCTGCACCAGCTGTGCCCCCGGTGTTGGTAGCCAGGCGTGTGCAAGCACAGACTAGAACTACCGCTGGTGAGTACTGTGTCCAGGAGTGCAACCCCAGTGGGCACCCCAGTAGCTCACCTCTGGCCAGACCTCAGTAGCACAACAACCTGATCAATATGAAAATGACTGGGCTCTTCTGTATTCTTTTTTTTGCAAGAAACTTTCCAAGTCAGTGACTGAAGAGTCACACTCAGCATAGAGTCGCACCTGTGGCCACTTCGCTGCCACCCTGGACAGTGCAGTTCTAGGTCAATGGTTCTCCATGGTTCCCCCTTCTGGCCCACTCTGACTAGCGGGAAGATGGGGCTGGGGTGACCCATAAAGAGAACATGACCAAATCTCCTAAGGGAATCATTTCTTCCCTAAGACCCTCTAGCCTTACTGTGTTCATGCTTCCTATTCTGTTTCTGGTAAGTGATGATTGACAGAAGTTTCCAGGCATCTGGGCTCTCTGGCCGGGCCCCAGGCAGGCAAGGCCCACACTCCGCTAAAGATGGGATATGGGGGGCTGGAGGGATAGCACAGCGGGTAGGGCGTTTGCCTTGCACGCGGCCGACCCGGGTTCAATTCCCAGCATCCCATATGGTCCCCCGAGCACCACAAGGAGTGATTTCTGAGTGCAGAGCCAGGAGTCAGCCCTGTGCATCGCCGGGTGTGACCCCAAAAGCAAAAAAAAAAAAAAAAAAAAGATGGGATATGGAAGGGAGTCTCCAGGGGCGTCACAGTCCACAGTGGAGCCTGAGCCTCAGGGTCATGCACAGCAGTGACCACAGGAGGGTTCCCTGTGCTTCCTCGCAGGCTGCAGGCAGGCCAGCCCCGAAGAGGAGGTAAAGCATCCCGGGGATTCTCTTCCCCCAGTTAACTAGACAAAATGAGAACGTTTACTCTCAGAAGCAGCTGGGGGTGCCAGGCAATGGCTCACGTCAGTGCCCAGCATGAGTGAGGGCTGGAGAGGGTCCGGAGGCCCCATCAGTGTGACCCTCCCGGCACCACGTCTGATCCATATGCACAAGCAGGCCAGAGCAGCAGCCCTTCAGGCCCACACTGCTGAGCTGGGCGTCACCAGGAGAAGCACTACCCTGCTAACTCTGATGGGGAAGCTCCTATTTATTTTAAAGCAGCCCCCCCAAAAAAAGTGATTGCAACGAAGCACAAGGGGCTTCAACCAATTCTCCAAAGCTGGCAAACCAGGAACATCAGGAAGGGAATGGATTTAGCTGCACAGAAACCTTACGACAAGAGTGAGGCTGGACTTTTGGAAAACAATGTGGACGTTTCTCAAAAAACTAAAAATTGAGCTCCCATGTGGCCCAGCAATACCACTTCTGGGAATATACCCGGGGGCTCAAAAACAAACAGCAGAGACACCGTCTGCACTCCTATGTTCATTGCAGCACTATTCACTGTACCCAGAATCTGGAGACAACCTGAGTGCCCAAGAACAGATGAATGGATAAAGAAACTATGGTACATCTACACAAATCTACACAATGGAATACTATGCAGCTATTAAGAAAAATGAAGTCATGAAATTTGCCTATAAATAGATGGACATGAAGAATATCATGCTGGGTGAAATGAGTCAGAAAGAGAGGGACAGATACAGAAGGACTACGTTCATTTGTGGCATGTAAAAATATATAATAGAAGACTAATATCCATGGCCAGGAAAAACAGGGGTTAGGAGGACTGGTCAATGGTTGGAACTAACCACAAGTATGTGTGGGACTGAGGGTAAGTAAGATAGAGAAGAGACCTATCACTGTCACTATCACCCCGTTGCTCATCAATTCACTCAAGCAGGCACCAGTAATGACTACATTGTAAGACTTGTTGTTACTGTTTTTGGCATATGACAATAATAGCTGGGAATGATCACACTGGACAAGACCTAAGGGTTAAAAGTAGATAAAGGGATATTCTTTATAACCTTCCAGTATTGCAAACCACAGTGCTCAAAAGGAGAAAGAGAGAGAGAAAGAGACAGAGAGAGACAGAGAGACAGAGACAGACAGACACAGAGACAGAGACAGAGACAGAGAAGAAAAGCACCTGCCATAGAGGCTGGGGAGTGAGGGAGGAGAGGTGATGGGAGGGAAACTGGACTCTGGTGCTGGGAAATGTACACTGGTGGAGGGATGGGTGTTGGAACACCCTATGACTGAAATCTAATCATGAACAGCTTTGTAAGAGTCTATCTCTCAGTGATTCAATAAAAATGTGAAATATAAATAAATAATAAAATAAAAATTAAATAAATTATGTTAATAGTTTTTATACTGTCAATGTTTAAATTATATTATTTCTTATCCTTATTATGATGTGGAACTGTATTAAAAATATTAATAAAATGACATAGCTTGAGAAAGAAAAAGAGTGAGGCTGCACCTAGGAGGAGGCAGCAATCTAAGACGTAGAAGGCTTTCAGAAAACAATTTTCTTTTGACTTTTTGGGGTTTAGAGGTTCTTTTTATTTATCTATTAATTAGTTTATTTTATTTGGGGGTGGGCGTTAGAGCCATGCCCAGCAATACACAGGGTTTACTCCCGACTCTGTGCTCTGGGGTCACTGCAGGCAGTACTCAGGGCACCAGAAGTAGCGCTGGGGGTGGAACCTGGTTCAGGGGGTTGTTTCCTAAAGGGAACTCAAACTCATCAGCCCAGGGGTTCCACAGGACAAAGAACCAGAAGACAGATACGGCTGGCACTTGAAGCCTGCTGATCCCAGACCGCCTGACTCAGACTGGAGGAGGGAATGCACATTATAAATAAAACGTAGGGGCAGACAGTATGCTGAATAAAATAGTTTTTAGAAAATCTTTTGCATGCACTGCTGAGCTGGCAAGTAAGTAAAAAAATCAAAATTTCAAAGCCAAAAAAGACTCCAAAGCTGGAATTCCAAGGTGAGTAAACTCTGAAAGAGGAAACGGAGGGGGGGTGGGGGCAAGACACTACTAGCTCATCACTGGTGACCTTGAACTTGGGTTCCCAAGGCCATAGGGCAGCTGTAAGAGGAAGCACCGCCCTCAGAGGGTCAGGGAGGGCGCTGCTGGACACAGCTGGGTCAGAACGGCACCCAGGGTACGAAGCAAAAAGCAACAAAATTCCTCACAGATGGGAGGCACAGGCGAATGCAATCCTTCGCCCTTCGAGGGAAGACAAGGCAACCATGAAGTTCACGCTCGAGGGACTATTCCACACAAATGCACATTCCCTTGTGGCCTGAACCTCACACGGGGACTCTAGAGGTAGTCCTCAAGGCTACATTCACAACCACTACTATATGTTTTTTCACTTGGGTTTTTGGTTTTGTGGCCATACCTGTGGTGCTCAGGAATTAATCCTGGCTTTGCACTCAGGGTCACTCTTATGGGGGACTATTCGGGACACTATGGTACCAGGTTTCACACCCGGGTTGGCCAGTGCAAGGCCAGCACCTACCTGCTGTATCTCTCTGACCCCAGATCTTACACTTTAAAAGAATATTTTATGGCATATAAATTGTATCACATACATATTGTTAATAATGCAGATGAAAGACATAATCCTAGTATACAGAAAAAATAATCCAAAATATACACAATCATAAAATGTTTTATGCAAAAATATACCTAATTTCAACCTAATTTTATCATTCCCTGATAAAATTTTAAGGACTAAGAGATCACAGTATTGGGGGAGTGATAGTATAGCCAGGAGAGCCGGGAGGGCATTATTTGCCTTGTACACTGTAGACCAAGGTTCAACCCCCCAGCATCCCATATGGCTCCCTGAGCACTGTCAGGAATAATTCCTGAGCATGGAGCCAGGAGTAACCCCTGAGTCAGATGTGGCCTAAAAACAATGAAAAAAACTTTTTAAGAGATTTCAATAAAATAAATTAAACTAAGGATCCAAGGAGGAAGGGTGTTCATGAGCAAAGGTCAGCAAGCTAAGCAAGCAAAGACTCCAAATGCTGGAATCAGCCACAAAGAGCATAAGGACACAAAATAGTATGAAAACAATAAAATGGAAACAAGAGAAAATGAGACTGCAAATAATGGCCAAAAAAAAGAAATTTTAAAAATTAAAAAATATACAATTGAAATTAAGAAGCAATAGCAGATTAGCTCTGACTAAAGAGTAAATTAAGAATTAGAAGACGGCACCCAGCAGTGAAGAACCTGGGCCGGTGGGCACCAAAAACTGGAGAATGCTCTGGACCCCAGACAGAGAAGGTGCAGAGTCCCCACCTTCTCGACACTGAGCTTCTACTAACATGGCTATGGTATGTGGGGACCAGGACTATTTCCCCAAATAGTCCTTTTCTGGTATACAAAAAACCACTCATGAACAGCTCCTCTGCCCCGAGCACCATGATCCCAGAGCACACAAACCAATCTCGGAACACAGCGGCTGCTGGCAGATATACTCCTAGACTGTGAACTAAGCTGCAGCCCCGTGCAGCCCGGGGAAGGGAAGGGTTTTTGTTCCTTGGCTTTTTCCCCTTTGTGGCAGAATGGCGACCGCCACCTTTCAGAGCCAATTGGACAGAGATGTAGGAGCTTGCACTGATGTGGTGCACAGGAAATCTCACGATGCGGGGGTAGGGGGAGGGGGGAAAAACTGGCCCTTCTCCCCACCCAAACAGGACCCCGAGCGGCCGCCCACAAACAGCTCCTCCACTCCTAACAGCCATGATCCCAGAGGCACACAAACCAATCTTGGAATGCAGCAGTTGCTGGCAGAAATACTCTGGACTTAATTACTAAAATACCAGAATTCAAAAACCATGCAGCCGCTTTCATGGCCATGCAACATCATACTCTTCATTTTCAGCAATAGAAAAAAAATGATCTAATGATGCCTTTTCAGCAGGTCTGATTGTCGGGGGTGTGTGGGGGGAAATTCCAAATAATAATAGTGGGTTTTCTGTTGAAAATTGAATGTAGTCAAAGTAAAGAGAGAGTAAAGTGAAAATCACTTGCCACACAGGCAGGGTGGGGAGTGGGAGGGTGGTATACAGGGGTTCTTGGTGATGGAACATGTGCACTGGTGAAGGGATGAATGTTAGATCATTGTATGACTGAGACTTAATCCTGAAAGCTTTGTAACTGTTTTCACTGTTTTCACAGTGATTCCATAAAAAAATTAATTAATTTTTAAAAAAGAATAAGAAGATAAGAAGAGATGAGATTTTAAAAAGTACAAAAAAGAGGTGAAGAGAAAAGGAAGGTAAAGTGAGGCAGTCCAATATCTCCGTGTGGCTCTAAGAGAAGAGATGAAGAAAGAAAGGTCTATTCAAAAAGATAATGTCTCAGAATTTTCCAGGATTGATAAAAAGTATGAAACTTCTGAAGCCCAGAAAATTGTTAGGAGACTAAAAAAAGAAATATGAACCCTTTTCAGTGGAACTGCAGAAAATCACCAGCAAAAACTAGATCTTCAGACAACCGGGAAGGGAATCATCTACAGAAGATGCCAATGAGAGGAACAGTCAACTTCCCAGCAGCTACAGTGGACATCGAAGACAATGGATACATGCAGTGTGCCGAGAGAGAAAAAGCTGGAAGTATATGCTCCATAAAGAACAATCTTTCAAAAGCATCTTGGACTATTCTTCAAAACAGACATAGTCTGGGGCCCGGGTGTAGCTCAGCAGTGGGGCTATTAGCTTGAGCATGTGAGACCCAGGGTTCAAGTCCCAGCGCTGCAAAAAAGGAAAAGGAAAAAAAGAAAACGTTCTTACATCAGAACCAAATTTATCAATCATATACCCTAAAGGAAAGTACAGAGCAAAACAACCGTAAAGCCAAAAGATTCAAGAAGGAATAATTAGCAATGACAATGGTAAATATGTGTATAAATAAAAAAATAGTGAATGTATAAAATAACAATACTTTTTGCTTTGTGGGCTTAACAAAACAGAGCAAACCTAGCAATTTTAAAGGGACGATCAGGATATATGATATATGAGAAACATAACCTTGAGTTGTGGCAAAGTGCATTTAAGTTCTCAAGCTGACTTTAAAGAATGTAAACAGAGTGTATGCACATCCAATTTGATAGAGCTTGAAATTATAGAAAATTTTCACCAAAAGAAATCAATGTGTATAACAAAAATCAATAAATAGCGATCTAAATATGTTATTTAGAGACGGCATAATTACTAAAAGAATCAGTCAAGAGAGCTAAAAGAGGTTGATTCTGAAAAGCAAAAAGTGAAGGTAAGAGTCAGGCTTTTTATAATAGCTTTATAAAGCAACTTGATGTTTAAACTGTGTTGTATTTTATTAAAACCATATTTTGAAACTTGGCTGGCTGGGTAGAAGGCTGCAGTGTGACCATTTCACCTTCAATACAGGGCCCTCCCCACCTTATTGCTCTCAAATTCCTAATGTATATATCTGTTAGAAAATATGAGTATACAATTCACAAAAGAAAATAAGAAAAAATGAGAATTTTGATGGAAAAAAAATGAAACAGATCCAAAATACAAAAGCTCTCAACATTTTTAAAAGGCCTCCAGGAGCAGCGTGAAAGCTGCTTGTTTGCCCTCACGCCATGAAGAGAGAGGACCCCCTTCCGGACCCCACGTCTCCCTTCTGGGAGGAAATGCTCCCGCACTGCTCTGGGCATCCAGGGCCGCCCGTCAGTGCTGGCCCACCGGCCAGGCAGCGGCTGGTCAGTGCTGGGACCCTGTGATGCGGGGCTTCTCTAGCCCGGCGGTGCTGGGGCCACCTGGACCCCTCCAGACTGCTCAGGGGTCACTAGGCAGTACTGGGGATCCAACTTGGGCCTCACACATGTGTCCTCGCCCTTTGCCCTTTCACCTCAGCCCTGAAATTCAGTTCTCAGTAAGAAAGGCTGTGGGTAACGCATGCACTGTGTTAGTCAGACTCGGAGTTAGATTTCTGGCTCAACCATCTGAAGATGCCTGATTTCCCTGAGCCTTGTCATCTGCGCGCACCTGTGAAATGGGAGACAGTTGCAGCACCTGCCTCCCCTCCAGGCTGCCCCTGAGTGTCCCATTAGCTGTGGGGCACTGAAAGCTACAGCAACCATCACAGGGATGAAGACCTAGCAACTTCCACCAGGCTGTGGCTCCCAGTCCTAGCAAAGAGGGCCCTGGGGGCGGGCGTCAGGGTAAGAGCTGCTGGGAGGGGGGCCTGCAGCCCGGATGGGGAGGAGGTGGGTGTTAGGAAAGAGCTGCTGGGAGGGGGGCCTGCAGCCCGATGGGGAGGAGGTGAGTGTCAGGTAAGAGCTGCTGGGAGGGGGGCCTGCAGCCCGATGAGGAGGGCAGGGCCTCTGGCAGGAAGACACTGAGGTCACTCACTGGCTCAGGTCCCAGCACTAAGTCTCCCCCCGCTCCCCGCACCATTTCTGTTTGCGGTCACTCCAGGCAATGGTCAGGAACAGCTGGGTGCTGGGGACAGAGCAGGGGTCTCCCGAGCTTGAGGCTTGAGCCCGCTGCGGCTCCCTTGGGTGCCACCCCTGTCCCCTGCTCTGGCTCAGCGGCCACTGTCCTGCTCCATCACTCTGAAGGGCTCTAAGAACAGGTCAGGGGCTGTGTCAGACCGGGCCCACAGGCCAACTGGGACCTCCTGGCTGTAGCTGGGCAGGGGCACGGCTCCCACCCTATGTGTCCTCGGAAGCCCGGGCAGGTCCCCCAAGCCTGTGGCACAGGGCCAGGCTGGCTTCCTGTTCTGGTTCCGGATCCATACAAAGCTGGAGCAGGAGAATGATTCTGAGTAAGTTCGGAACCACCACAGGCAAGAAAGGGTACTAGGAGACCTGCTTGTAGCCTATGGGGAAAGAAGTGTCCCCAAGGGGGCTGCCTCGGGCCCTGGAGCAGAGGGTGGGCCCCCGCGGTCACTGGGTTGCCCCTGCTGCCCACCTCTCCCGAGGCCAGCACAGAGCCAGAGCACATGAGTCAGTCCCCCTCCTCACGGCAAAGAGCTGCATGGGGTCGTGGACATCCGATGTCCAGTACTCCCAGAGCTGGGAAGGCCAGACAGCCTCCTGGGCTCGGCCGGGAGGGTGAGCTGAGACCCACTGACGGCAGAGTCTCAAAGTTCTGCACACGCAGTTGACAGCTTCCACCTCGGCCCGATCTTAATGTTTCCCAACATCTGTTTGTGCGCCCACAGCATGAGGGAGGTGGGGGACGGCTTCCTAATGAGCAGCCCCATGCCCCCCCCCCCAATTGTTGCTGAGCAGAGGGAGGGTGTGGACAGGGAGCACGGCCACGTCATGCACAGAGGCAATTTCCTCCCAAGCGCCCGCCCAACGCCTCCGAGACCTGCCGCTGCCAGGGAGAGAAGGAGTTTTCCTCCTCTTTTCTGCCCACAGGGACTCATTCCACAGTGCTGAGGATGTCACAGAGCACCTCACATGACAGCTCGACCAGGTCCAGAGGTACCACCGCCCAGGCAAACTGCAAAGAGTTTAAGTTGAAAGTCACCAGCTCCAGGGCAGGATCACAGACAGCATCTGAAGCCAGGCCTCGGTCCTGCATTCCCCAGCTAGCTCAGTAACTGAGCAGGGCCCCTGCCACAGACACACACACACACACACACACACACACACACACACACACATGCACACGCACAAGCACACAGGCGCACACACACGTGCACGCACACATGCGCACACAAACACACGCATGTGCACGCATACACACATGCACACACGCGCACACACGTGTGCTGCAGAAGAGGCTCTGGAAGCAGCGTGGACAGCTGCCCCTCGGAGCTGGCAGGTGGAGCAAGCAGTGTCTGGATCCACACTCACACCTAATCACTTTCCCGGATGTGCAATATGCATCACCAAGCAGAAGAGAGGGCCACAAAGAGAGGGTCCCGCCAGCGTGGAGAAGGAGCGGGAAGGGCAAGAAACACCTGTTCTGGAGCTCTGAGTCTGGGACCATGTCCTCGCTTTGAAGCTGGAGAGGAAGGTCAGGCAGGCAGTTAGCTCTTGGGGATGGACGGGGAGGAGGGGCAGGAAGTGGCAGAGGGAGGGGCGAGGAGGGTCAAGGATGGAGTCACCCAGAAAGGAGAGAAAGGGCAGCGAAGGAGACGTGTGGCATGGGAAGGGTGGGGCAGATTCAGGAGGGCTGAGATGTGTCCGGGAAAGGCCAGAGGACCGGCCTTGAGGCCAGAGGCCAGTGTCGCCCGGAGCCAGGAGATGACGACCACAGCCTGGGGCTGGTGCCGTGGGGGACAGCAGGACGCCCACCCCCAGGACTCCCCTCCTGCTCCCCCCATAGCTTCCCCAGGACCCTGATTTGGGAGGTCTTTTTAGGGGAGGCCTTGCAAGGTCGCTGTTCCCGGAGCAGCCAGTTCTCACAGCCGAGGGGCTTTGTCTGTGAGGTTTAACAGAGGCCACAGTCTGTCAGTCCTGGCAGGGGGCGGGTTGAGGCCAGGGTCCCCACTATGTACTCAGCCTTGGGTGACGGGGCTTGAGGCCAGCGGGGTCCAGATTCAGCGCGAGCCGTGGGCGCACACGTGCTCTCCTAGGCCCAGCCGGGGTCCGAAGACCCCTAAGGGTCCGTCACTCACCAGGGAGAAGCGGAGAGGAGAGATTATTATGAAGTGTTGGGGGTGAGGCTGGGCTGCACCTGCTCTGTGCTTGGAGGTCTCACCCACCAGGCAGTGTCGGAGACTGGAATGGGCTCTACCATGTGGAAAGCACACATGTGACCCCTGGGACCATCTCTCCCACTCCCCTGCTTCATTGATAATAAACTCTTGTGGTGTCGTGGAGGCCTATAAACTGCAAGAATAGGGCATTGTTGAAAAGGACTTTAGGGAGAATTTCATTATATTGCTATTCTCAGAGATCAAATTATGAAATCCTACACATTTGCTATTTGAAAAGCACCTTGGGGGGCTGGAGTGATAGCACAGTGGAATAGCCCTGTTAAACCCCACGAACAAAGTGTTTGCCTTGCATGTGGCCAACCCGGGTTCGATTCCCAGCATCCTATATGGTCCCCCAAGCACCACCAGGAGCGATTCCTGAGTGCATGAGCCAGGAGTAACCCTGTGCAGCACCGTGTGAGCCAAAAACTAAAAAAAAAAAAGCACATTTTAGGGATCCTAAATCATGGTGTTAGATGCTGACAATAAACTGCATGGATTTATGCCCCCATTTTACAGTAGAGAAGACTGAGGCTCAAGATGGTGGTCATTTATCCAGAGTAACACAAAAGCCAGTGTCCTCCCTAATTAACCACACCCAAACGGGAACCAGCAGGATGGAGAAGATGGAAAGCAGTCAGCTCCTCCCAAACTACAGGCAGTGTGAAGCCTGCATCACTGGCCCGGACCCAACACTAGGGAAACTCGCACCCTATGCTGACGGCGCTGGGGCCCAGGCTTCAGGTCCCTGATGGCAGCCACGAGCAGCAGGCACGAACTGCAAAAATAGTCATTTCCATACTCATGAGAATGGTTGTTATTGATAAAATTGGGAAAGTACAAATGTGGGTGAGGATGAGGAGAACCTGAGGAAGGCAAATGGTGGCCCATTAGAAAGGTAGGCAGAATTAGCAGGTGACCCAGTTGTTCCACTGGAAACATACACAGAACTGAAAGAAGGGAACTTGCATACCCCTATTATGCACAATGATACCACAACAGCCAAAACAGGTGGAAGTAACCCAAGTGTCTCCAGATAAATGGATAAACAAGACGTGGTACACAGAGAGAGAGAGAGAGAGAGAGAGAGAGAGAGAGAGAGAGAGAGAGAGAGAGAGCAATAACGGAATACCAACCTTAAAGGAAGAGAAATCCTGGCACTTTTACAACACCGGTGGGCCTCCCAAACTCTTGGTGAAATAAGCTAGACAAATATTACCTGATTCCTCTTCTGTAGTATCAAGAATGGGCAAAGTCACAGGGCTTGAAAGTAGAAAAAAGTCAGCAGAGGTTGGGGAGAGGAAGACTTGGGGAGTTCTTAGTGAATTTCTATTTGGGAATCAACAAAAAAGTCCTAGAAGTGGATGCTTGTACAAACTGTGAAAGTTCTTGATACTGATGAATTGTCCACTTAATTTGATTGAAAGGGGTTTTGTATATTTGTGTTTTTTACCAACCAGAAGATATATAGATATGTGTGTATACATATATGCGTGTGCATGGGTATATACACACGTGTGGAGATATATATGCATATATGTATATATTTGCTGAGCTTCACCCCACCTAGTCACCCCCAGGAGCTACTGCATAAGGTCGCTGAGAAGCCACCAGGGTGCAGTGGGGTGTCAGAGGCAGGCCTGGAGTTTAGAAGGCGGGGCTGGGGCGGGAATCCTCCCTATGTACCCCACCCAGCCCAGAAAACAACAGATTGCACAGAGGAGGGACTCTGGGCTGGCCGCCTTCGCCTTCGCCTGACTCCTCCAGACCAGGGATCTGGGCCGGATGCAGGCGGTGGGCTATTCTAGGGCAGCAGGAATTGTGGGGGCGGGGCGGGCTGCCATCTCCCCAGAAGGGCGGTGCCTGGGTCACAGGCTGTGTTTTGAAAGGCGGCTGCGGATGCAATGATTCTGGGTGGAGGCGTTTGGAAGCCAAGAGTGTGTGAACAAAGGCCCGGCTCCAGGGAGTTTCCTCCCTTCCCAGTGCTGATCTCACAGTGCAGCTCGCCTGGAGAGCACAGGGTCGGCCGTGGGAAGAGGCCCCGGAGAGCGTCTCCTAACGGGAAGCCAGGACTCCCCAGGCCCCCCAAAATGTGAGGGCGGGTGGGCTTCGGGTCAGCTGGGGAGATAGGGAGGTCTGCAGCAAAGCAAACAGAGTGCCATGGGCGCTGAGTCTGTGGTGAAGCTTCTAAAGGGGAACACAGACTCTTGAGGTGGCCGCTGGGGACGGGTGGGGGGGTGGGCCGGGCAGTCGGGGAGGGGACCCAGGCAGGAGTGAAAGATGAATGACCTCAATGTGACCTCAAACTCTTGGATTTAAAAATATTCCATAGGCTGAAAAAAAATTTTTTAAGAAGTCTTGAGGGAAAAGGCCGAGGGTGAAAGGTCAGAAGATTCCCAGCAGTGAGGGAAGTGACCCAAAGGGTTTTCTGAGGGGGTGACGCCTTGTTGGGGAGCGGGGTACATCTCCCTGGCTGCCTCCGTTTTCTTAACCACTCTCACCCTTTGAAAAATAAAGGCCCAAAGGGGCTTAGTGAGGTCAAGGGCAGTTTACAGGGGGTCTGAGGGGGGTTCCCAGTGAGGTGAAGGGGTGAGGGGCACGGCAAGGATGCAGGGCTGCCTCCTGTCACCCTAACATTCACTCACACCCCGGAGGAAGCCTGGTCGCAGGGCTCCACCAAAGGAGGCCTGCCAGGTTAGCGAAACAATAAAACGGCAAGGAAAAACATCCTGGTTCCTAGGAGGAAGGGGGAAGGGGGCAGGAAGAGGGGGGCTGCCCGGGGCGCAGGGCCAGGGCCAGACTACACCCCAGCCCTGGCCGCTGGCTCTTAAGTTCTGTTCCTTCTCCAAAGACTCCACAGAAGCAAGAGCACGGCCCTGGTGGGCGCAGCCTGCAGGGGGCGGAGCGTGGTCTGGACAGGACAAAGGGGCGTCCTCACTGGCCAGGGAAGCAGCCCGTGAGCAGTGAGGGGCCCACCAGGAGGCCCAGGGTATAACCGTAAAACCTACTTAAAGGGATAGAAGCAAAGAGGTTTTTAAGATTAAGACTGGAAAACCTGACAAGCTTTCCAAATGTTTAACTTGACCAGACTTTTAAGCCAGCTGTATACCACATTTAAAAGACAAAATTAAGGAGATAGACAGCAAGTGATTTGTTTGCCTGGCATGTAGTTAACCCGGTTCAGTGCCCAGCACCACATATGGTCCGCCAAGTATCCACAGGAGCGATCTCTGACCACTGCCAGGTGCAGCCTCCAAAAAGGGAAGCAGGAGAGGGCAGAGAAAGACACCCCGCCCCACCCCCAGGCCGGGCCTCCAGGCCTCACTCACTCCAGTCCAGACAGTAGCTCCCGGGCCCAAATCGGGGTGTGAGTTTGAGCACTGATGGAGCCCACTGTCCAAAAGGAATCACTGGTACCAACCAGATTCAGAAAAGGGAAGGAGATGTAGTACAGAAGGGACCAGAATGATGAATATGTGTGAGCAAGAAGAGGGGGTGAAAAGGCAGAGCGGTGAAGGCTCTGGATGGGGCCTGGAGCCTGGGCGGCAGAAGGGATGCCTGCTCACAGCTCTGCTGTCTGCGGCCAAAGCAAGGTGCTCACTTGGCAGAAGCTGCCTCTGGGCCCAGAGCACCAACAAGAGTGGTCCGAGCACTGAGCCAGGAGTCAGCCCTGAGCGTGGCAGGTGTGGCCCAAACCTCCCCATTCTCAAAAAAGGGGGAAAGGGAAGTAAAGCCTGAGAGGAGGCCAAGACATAACTTGGCTCAGGCCAAAGTGCCCATTTCACGAGCATGTATTCCCGAGCCCCTTCCCCAGGCAGCCCTCAGGAGAACAAAAATGAGCAGAACCTGGAGAACCCTCATCAGGCTATGGGAGCACCCCTGGAAATGTTCACAGAGGTGGCCCGGTGTGCAGCCCCTGTCAAGCACTGTGTGAGCAGCACTACAGACCCCCACTGCAAGAACTACAAGGGACTGCGCGGGAGCACCCCGAGTGTGCGAGCAGCCCCAGTGTGTGAGCACCCCCAGTGTGTGAGCACCCCCCAGTGTGTGAGTACCACCCCCTAGTGTGTGAGCACCCCCACCCAGTGTGTGAGCACCCCCCAGTGTGTGAGCACCTCCAATGTGTGAGCAACCCCCAGTGTGTGAGTACCATCCCCTAGTGTGTGAGCACCCCCACCCAGTGTGTGAGCACCCCCCAGTGTGTGAGCACCTCCAATGTGTGAGCACCCCCAGTGTGTGAGCACCCCCACCCAGTGTGTGAGCACCCTCCAGTGTGTGAGCACCTCCAATGTGCGAGCACCCCCAGTGTGTGAGCACCACCCCCTAGTGTGTGAGCACCCCCCAGTGTGTGAGCACCCCCAATGTGTGAGCACCCCCCAGTGTGTGAGCACCCCCAATGTGTGAGCACCCCCCAGTGTGTGAGCACCCCCAATGTGTGAGCACCCCCCAGTGTGTGAGCACCACCTAGTGTGTAAGCACCCCCACCCAGTGTGTGAGCACCACCCAGTGTGTGAGCACCCCCAATGTGTGAGCACCCCCCAGTGTGTGAGCACCACCACCCAGTGTATGAGCACCCCCCATGTGTGAGCACTCAATAAGTTAGTACCACCACCAAGTTCGGGTGAGACCCCCCAACCACAAGAACTAGCATGGCAAAGGGGATGGAGGGAGAGAAATGTGGTAAACATGTGAACTATCTGGATGGTCCCTGAAAACATAGAACCAGATTTCTGAACAAAAGTAGTTTGGGGACTCGCCCCCTTGGAGAAAACAGGTGAATCCAGGCCTCATCCCAAGCCTCTGTCTGGCTCCCTCCCTCTTCCCGCCTCCTGGGAAAACCTGCCTCACTCCTCACCACCAGCCCAGAGGCACCACTTCCAAGGCGTCCTGCCCAGGGAGAGTGACTATTGTTCATCCTGCCCAGCTCCTGTCTGTCCTGTATGGATTCTAGCTCAGCTGACACATGTCTATCCTTTAGGAGACACGGCCCAGGGTCCCAGGGTAGAGCTTCAATCAGCGTCACTGGCCCAGGCCAAAGGCACAGCTATGATGAACATCCTACAAGGCAGGGGCAAGGGGAGACAGCACTGTCATGTCAACCAGGACAGGGAAAGGACAGAGGACTAAGGAGGCCTTCAAGATATTCTAGAATTTTCTCTTCTCCCACCCCTCTCCAACTTTCAACTCATCCTCCCTCATCTACCGTCTTATGAAAGCCCCTGCACACTTGGAGTGACAGTGACACCTGGCGTGTGCCACGAAAGCAGGAATGACCAGCATGCACACAGCAGGGGCATGTGTACAAAACTCGTCCATGTGGCAAGTTCCTCTCACACAAGAGCGCGGGGAGGCTGACGGCTGGTGAGCCTGCCACTCCACAGCTGGGACACACGGCATTGCCACCAGATGACCTGCTATACCTACATTTTAAAGTGCTTTTGTGGCCATGATATTTGCTTCACCCAGGAATCTAATTAAGAAAGCCGGATGGGATCTTAGCATACCAACAGCCTGGCCCAGAGACAGCAGCAAGTCCCGAAGGCACCACAGCCCCGAGATCCCTCCGGGCCCCACACTGAGCCAATTCACTGGGACACCCCAGATGGAGCAGGTGCAGACTCCCCGCCTACTCCAGGTGGAATCCCGGCGACCAAGAGCTTTCACAAGCAAGGCCCATGTATGCAGGTTCAGGACTAAATATCCAAGCCACATGGTGGCAGAGGCGCCAGCCAGTCCATCCTGGCTCTCCGCCTGCTCTGTGGCCTGGCTGTCACACCCACAAGCTTCCTCAAGGCGCCATCTTAGCACACCAACAGCCCTGACCCAGGGACTCCCAATGGAATCCTCAAATGGATTAGTGCCCTACAGAGAGGTTTCTGGAACCCAAGCATTTACGACATAGGAGTCCAGAAGCTCTCATGATATTCAAAATGAGCAATGGAAAATAAATTATCTAGTGTCTACCCCTGGCAAGCAGGCTTGAATGGTGGCGGGAAAATTTGGGCAAAACATAATGCTCAATAAGTAGAGAGAGAGCACTGGGGAAACTGTCTGCCATAGAGGCAGGGTGAGAGTTGGGACGGGGGGAAGGGATACTGGGGACACTGGTGGTGGAAAATGTGCACTGGTAGAGGATGGGTGTTCGATCATTATATGGCTAAATCTCATGAAAGCTTTGTAACTGTATCTCATGGTGATTCAATAAAATTTTTAAAAGAAGAGAAAAGAAGAGAAGAAAAGAAAAGAAAAGAAAAGAAAAGAAAAGAAAAGAAAAGAAAAGAAAAGAGAAAAGAAAAGAAGAGAAAAGAAAAAGAAAAAAAGAAAGCCGATGGACATTTTTTCATTCCTGCTTCTAACACAAGGAGGGCCAGCAGCAAAGGGCTGAGACCGAGTCCTCAACAGAGCTCTGCAGCTACCACCTATGTCTTCCCTCCCTGTCCGTGCAAGCGCTAAAGATAGCAGCACTCCATTACCACAGGTACGAGTGTGCTGTGAGTGACTCCCGCAGGCTCCAGGCTCTCCACCCAGGGAAGGCAATCTGTTGGAAGCCCATTAGGGCTAGACTCATTCCAGTGACACTGGTTCTGCTCCAGATGGCTCCCCAAACTCTCACTTTCGGGAGAGCCTACAGAATGTCCTTCTGAGTTCTGTGAATAAAGACATGGCCCTGGATTCTTGCCCCCTCCTCCAACTTCAGTTCTAGAGGCCAAGGCTGGCGCGGGCCAGCTGCAGAACTTGCCCTGGCCTCTGCCCTCTTCTCATCCACCCTCTCCCCCTGCCGTCTGCAGCTCCCGACTCAGCCAACACTGCCTCCGCCGTGAGCTTTTCCTAACGGTCATGACAGGACAGGAACTCCAAGCCCAGGCCCCGAGGCAGGAAGCAGGAGGGAGCTGTCACTTAGAATCGCTGCAGCCATAGGAGCTGGTCTTGCTGCCACCAACGAGATCTTGAAACACGGCCACCCAAGCCCATGGTGGCCACAGCTGTGGAACTCCTGGGCCAAGTAGGCGCCCGGAGTGAAGATGCATCCTGGAGCCTCCTCAGCGCAGTGGCCGGGCAGGGACTCTTAGGACCCCTCCTCACTCAGCCCACATGCCCAGGTTCCAGTGAAGGAGCCAAGAGGCCTGAGTCTCCTCACACCTTGTACCAGCCTGGGGAGAGTCTGGGAGCATCACAGGATAAAAATGGATCTCACTGAGGGCCCAGAAGAGGAAAGCAGTTTGCCCCCAGCCACAATTGCAAATGCAGCAGAGCCCAAACCTGACGTCTGAAGCAGCTTTGACCTCTAGCCGTTCCCCAAATGTGCCTCAAACGGTAGCTGGGGCAGTTATGAAACTGCTTTACTGGTTTTCAGAACTTTCCATGTTCCATGAGCCTCAGCCCACCCCATCTCCCACTGAGAAGCAGCTGCGTTTGCCAGACCATCCAAGATGATCTTATATCATGGCCTGAACAAAGACAGGAAAGTTTCGGAGCACAAAGTGAAATTCACAGGCCATGGGTGGGGGTTGGGTGGGAGCAGAGGCGGGACGAGGACAGCTGGGGAGCTACAGTCCGAGCACAGTGAGAGCCCTAAAACAAAATGGAGATCTCCGCTCCACCGCCTCCCCTTCTTCTGGAAATTAGCTTCCTGTCACTTAGTAAAGACAGATGTTAAGGCTCTCGTAAAGCTGAGAATCCTAGGGCTTTATGCACACAACGAGAATGTTCAAAAACTGTCTTCTTGCAGGCCCAACACAGAAATCTACGCCTGTCCAGGAGGCCCTCACCCCACTCTCACTGGAAAAGCACCAGCCCTCCTGCCCATCCAAATCCCCACTTTCCAGCACCTTTTGAAATACGACCCCACTCTCAACACCCCCCTGCCGCAGAGAAGCCACTGCCTGGGCATGACCGTGGCAAAGAGCTGCCTGCAGGAGAGCAACAACATCACGCACACACACATGCACACATGCACGCATGCGTGTGTGCGCTCCTACTGGCCGGACGGCCACTGAAACAGCTTCTCTTCCGCAGGCTTCAGACCAGAGGATGAGGTGGAATCCACAGGTTATCAGAGAGGTGCTGTATTGATCCCTCCCACCACTACATACACACTCACACATACTTATCACCCCAGAGAGGCCATCAAAAGATATCTGGGTAGGAGAAAAAGGTAGGAAGAAAGGTGCTTATTTTAAAGTCCCAGAGAGTCCAAGGGTTTGTGCACTTTCCACAGCACACTCTGTGATCCCCAGCACCGTGTACAGCTCCCTGAACACACCGGGATCGAACCCTGAGCACAGAGCAGGGACAAGCCCTGGACTCCACTGGGGGTGGCCAAACCTCTCTTCCCACAAATAAAAATTAAATTAAAATGCACAGTGGCGTGGCAAACAGGACGGGTGAGATCAACAGCATCCCACACTGCTGGTGAAAATGTCACATGGTGTTTTGATGGCACAGAGCAGCTCAGAGACAGCGCTGCAGGAATGCATCAGGTTACTCCCCCCACATTCCCATGGACCTACCTGTCCTCTTCTCAATCATTTATTCAACAAATGTCACGAGTTCACCTTGCGTCAGGCTGAACCAGCTCTGGTTCCCACCTTCCTTTTCCCTTCCATCCCTTGATCCCCTCTCCTCATCCCTCACTGCTCCTGAGAGAAAATCTGACTCCTACCTGTGCTTTTCCTGGGCACTTGCACAGGCTAAGCCCTTAGCCAGGAAGGTTCATTCCACTGGAGCAGGGGACACCATGAGCCTCGTCTCCAAGACAAGGAGGAGGGCAGCATGCACACAGTGTATCTCCTGGCCTGCTGGGAGGGGCCCACAGCAGGGAGAGGGGCTGGAGCAGGCCAGGGTGAGAGAGTTGGGCCTGAGAACCTGCACCCCAGCAGGGGTCTGGGCCTTGTGACCCAGAGGGCTTTCATCTAAGCAAGGTGGTGACTGGTTTGGGGAGGCCGCAAGCCAAGGGAGAGGATGAGCGTGCTCAGGGGAGGCCTGAGGAGCCCAGAGCAGATCTGAGCAGCTCTGGAAGTGGAGCGGGGAGAGGACACAGGATGGATGGGTGAGAGGAGAGCTGCGGCCGGAGGCTCCCAGGGGTGCTGCTGCCCACGGCTGCACGGCAAGAGGGGCAGGTGGGACCAGGGGCTGCTCTCATGTCACTAGCAAACACCCCCTGGGCAAGGCAACACCTGCTATCTCCCACCTGGCCCCTGCCTGGCCTTGAGATGCCTCACATACTCTCAGAGCCTTCCTTTAGGCTTCAAGATGTCTGACTCCCTTTTCCTTTATCAAATATATATATATATATTTGATATATATATATTTGATATATATATATATATATATATTTGTTTTCCCACCTCTGCATTGCATTCTCTCCCCGCGCTGCACGGTGGCCAGGAGTGGGTGAAGAGGCAGCTCTCAAAGGAAAGCCAGGCTGCAGCCTCAGGATAGAGGGACAGAGGACGGGGAGACCAGCCCCTGCTCGGGGCCATGCTTGGTGGTGGGGCCCCCGCTGTGTCCCACGCAGACACCCTCTAGGTGCCTCTGCTTCTTTTCAGGTTGGTGGGAATGACAGGAGCTCCCTCAGGCATCAGTGACATGCGGACAGGCCTATAAATAGGACATCATTTACCATCTGCCCTGTAAACCACCGTGCTCTACATGTGCTCTGCCTTGCATTCTCCTGCTGGTCCCCGTCACCAGTGTCTCCTCAGCCCATCCCCCACCCAACCCTATTTCCAAATCTTTTTTCAAAAAGGCAAGAGGAAAATTACAGTTCTGTCCCTATGTTCACTGCAGCACTGTTCATAATAGCCCAAATCTGGAAACAACCTACCCCAGTATCCAAGAACAAATGACTGGATTAAGAAATTATGGTGTGTGTGTGTGTGTGTGTGTGTGTGTGTGTGTGTAAAATGGAATACTGCTCAGTTATAACAAAAGATGAAATCATGCAATTTGCTGCTTTGGGGCTGAATCTGGAGAATAGCATGCAGAGTGAGTCTGCCAGAGGAGAGGACAGGCACAGAATGATCTCTCATATAGAAACAGTGAGAGATTAGCTAGTCAAGGACAAGAGACCCTGAGGACTGGTCTGCAGAACAGCTGACCAGAGGGCGGGGGGAGCTGGTGGGGGGCAAAGGGGGACACTTCGACGTCGGGTGTAGCGTTGGAGCATCGTATGCATTAAGCCCTATCACGAACATTATGAATCATGGTTTCTGAAATAAATAAATAAAAATGTTGAAAAAAAAGTTTTAGAGGCAAGAAAGGGGAGAAGAGGGGAGTGGGGACAGAGCAGGTAAGGAGGAGCTGGCGAGGCCCTCAGGGGTAGAAAGACTCTGTCCCTGAGTAGCCAGGCCTCCTGAGTGTGGCCATGGCAAGCAAACTGAGTCCAGGGGGCTGCCGCTCCTCGGGTGCCATGCAGTCTGGCCTGTGTACCCTGGGGAAGAGAAGCCGCCCCTCACTTCTCTTGGGGAGGGCCTTGGTGCCCAGGGCTAGAAAATGCCAAGGACCCAGGTCAGGCCAAGGGACATCAGGCCTCTCCCCTTCAGTATCCGAACCTGCATCACACAAGCGGTGGCGGGGACAGAGCACAGCCCGCTGAAAACCGCAGCTGCCACGTTTGTTCCCTGCTTCTTTCAGGGTGTCTCTGAGCAAGCGAATCCCAAGACTCCTTTTGGGGGCTGGGAAGGACTCCGGGATCCCCCCAGGGCAGAGCCTCCTGCCCACTCTGCAGGACTCAAACTGCAGCAAGTGCCACCTGCACCTATCACCCCCCAGCTCCCCCACCCCATGCAGCTCGTAGGCAAAAAACATCAGTTCAGCATTTGTTGGCAGGTGTAAGGAAGCAATAAGAGGGTTCCTGCAAGGTTAAGAAGAGAATGCGGCTTCTAATTAGATATGAAGGCTCTTATCCCCCGCAAGGTTACTGTCTAAACTCTCCTCTTTTATTAAGGTCTGCTGTCTGCATCCAGAACTTCTGAAGAAGCATGACTATGTAATGATGCACATGAAGTCACTTATTCATGGTTCTGAGTTTAGGAATACTTGGGTTTGAATAATTTGGCTTCACCAAAGAGTAGCGGTGCCACTGTGAACAATTTTTCAATGTCTCTAATACAGTTTTTATTTATTAATTTACCCGTGGCTTATTCAATATGCCAAAAACAGTAACAACAAGTCTCACAATGGAGACGTTACTGGTGCCTGCTCAAGCAAATTGATGAACAACGGGACGACAGTGCTACAGTGCTACATACAATAATAACAAACAATAGGCAACAAAAGGTAGTAATCTGTTTTCATGTCTTTCTATTTACAACTCAAGTAAAGCAACACTAAATACTCAAAATTATCACTATTATGATTATGTGATACTTATTTGTATCCCCCCAACCATATGCTTCTTGAACACAGAGATGAAGACTTAATTTTTCACCATCGTCCAGCATAATTTAACACTAGTTCATGAATAAAAATGTGGGGGCTGGGGAGATGTGGCTTTCAACACACAAACTGCAGGTCATCGCAATCCCCACAACAGGGCAAGCGAATTCTCGGGAGTCCCCCCAGCACCTCACAACTTGGTGCTGGGACAGCAGGACCCTGGGGCCTGGGGGAAGCCCCTGCCTTCCCCGTTCGGCACTGGGGGAGATTGTGATTAAGGCACAGTGACCCTCCCTTACTGGCAGCACTGGGGACATGGTGATTAAGGCGCAGTGACCCTCCCTTCCTGGGCAGCACTGGTGAGATGGTGGCACCGAGTGACGGCAGGCAGTGGAGGTGGCTCTGAGGGGCTGGGCCGGCACTTCCTCTTCCCGCGGAAGCTGTACTCTTCTAAGATCATTCTTCCTGGGGCTGCTGCTCAGCAACTCCACGTCATTTCCCCTCTGTGAGAAAAGTTTCTTTCCCCTGCAGCTATTTTCCTAGTGTCTGAAATCTGCCCCCCACCCCCACCCCTCACGTGCAGAAACCACCATGAAGCAAAAGTCAAGACAGACAGAAACTGAAGCCCTCAACTCAGAACTCTGGCTCAGAGGCCCAAAGCTGTTCAGAGAAACAAACCAAGAGAAAGAAACCTCTGAAGTGTCTCAGGATCGTCCCCCAAAACTGGCCGCAACAGACCTCACAGAACAGCCAGCAGGGCCACAGGTAGGCTCAAAAGCGGAACTCTTGACTGAGAAAGGGAGGGGGTATATTAGGAGGCAGCACACAAGCGGAAGCAAACCAACAATCCCAAACCCACCAAAGAGGCGGAAAAAAACTGGAAATGGCCTAAGAGGAGAAAAGGGGTTCCCATGAATCTGAACCCTCAGTACCTGAGGATCAGGCACTAACACTGCCCCCTATGCCCCACTAAGCCCTAAAGTGGCAAGGGCCCCAGACAGCTTCCCCAGCAGCCCAAGGAGCGCATTGTTTGCCAGCCCCCCAGCTCCCGGCCAGCCTCTTCCCTCAGGCTCAGGCCCTCCCAGCAGGTACGTGCCTGAAGGGCCCTCAGGGGTGCAGAGCTTGGCTCAAGGCAGCCCTGTTGCTCAGGGCATCCTCAAGGCCCTCTCAGCTTGGAGACTCGACCCCCCGAAGTCTTGGGAAATAACTACTTGACTAATACTGGGTGGCCCAAGAGCCCAGACATCATCCGAAGTTACTGGGAAACTTGGACTTTCAGAAACCCCCTCCAACTGCTCTCCGCTTGGTTCTTCCATTCCCTACTCTTGGAGCCAGATCCCAGCAGGCCGTGCCTGGTCCTCAACCAGGCCCCATTCCGCTTCATCTCTGCTACTCTGAGCTTCCAGCAAGTTGCCTGGGGTGCAGCCTGACAGCGGCACAAGAGTCTGTGCTCTTTGGGACAGTCTTTGTTCGCCAATCCTGGGAGGATGTGGCCCCTCCCTTCCTGTGTCGGTTCCCTGGAGCCTCCTTCCTTCTCACCTCCCAGCCTAACCAGAGGCTGGGGAGCCAAAGCTGGCGGTCATCCTTGCTGCCCCTCAGAGAAACGTGCCGGGTCACCAGAGATCACGGTGGGGGACCCTTCCAGGCACAGAAGGGGCCTCACTTTTTATCCATCCCTGTAATGTCACGCTCTCTATGGTCAGTGAGGATCCAGCCTATGAGGACACTCACCTGCCGAGGACCCCTCAAGTCAGCACCCTGCATCACTCCTGATAAGCTCAGGGTCCTCAAGCTAAGAAAGCCCGACGACTGTCCTTCCGGCCAGGACTGCCCTCTCATGGCCCAGCATCCCAACTCCCCAAATCTACACTGTTCCCCATCACTGCTCTAAAAAGAGAAAGTCAGGAAACATTCTCTTTTATGTTCTCTTATGTTTTATTTCTTCCCGTGGAACTTCAAAACAATGGAAGCCATGGACACTGGGCCCCCGTGGGGTGTCTGCTCTCCCCCTCCCTTTCCTTAATGTTCCTCAGAGGGGCGAGCACCAGGGATGGAGAAGTTCCCAAGCACGGAACATTTCACAGCGGTAACAGTCCTACTGAATGTGGACTTGGATTTTTATTGGAGGAGGGGAAATTCTTCTAAACTTTTCTTATTTTTAATTTTTATTAGTCCTTTGCTGTGAGGCCACACAGGCTGTGCTCCTAGCCCTGGTGGTGCTGGGAATGGAGCCCAGGAGGGCCATAGGCAAAGCCAGTGCCTCCCCCACGGCACTCCCCTCTAGCCCTTAGCTCCCTCAACCAGACCAAGCACCCCTGGCTTCTGTGAAGCAGATCCATGCATATACCAAAAGTTTGTGTGGAACAAGAAGTGAGCTGTGCATTCCCTGGAGATGCAGTCTTCACCAGATCTCTGCCTAGCTGGCGGGCGCCCTGCTTCTTAAGACAGCCCTGAAAGGAGGAAGCAGAGGCCGCCTCGGACAAGCTCCTTCAGCAACTTCTACTCTCCTTTGTCCCACCGGCTGGGGAGCCAGAGGGTTGGGCATCACTGTTTCCATTTCACAGATGAAGAAACTGAGTTCAAGGCAGTCCCCAGAGGTCACAGTGGGGTGCCGGCTGGAATTCCACACATTCCTAACGGTTTCTTCCAGACCTAAAGAAGGCCCTGGATGAAAGGGTGGGGGGGGCTCTCTCTGGGCCTGGGGGCTGGGCATGGGGCATGGGCCCCAGCCGGGAGAGCAGGAAGCGGGGCACCAAACAGGGCTGCCTGCTGCAAACCCTGGCAGCCCCCAGCCCCCGCCCCCATGCCCCGGCCCTCTGCTTTTGGAGTGGGTGGGCTTCCAAGAGTACCTTTGTCTTACGTTACCGCCCCCCAGGCTCAGACCCTCAACTAACTCTCGGGGACTTTCCTCTCAAGCGCCCAACCTGCGCGGGCCGCTCCCGTAACTATCTGGGGAAGGAGTGGGCGGGGGGGGGGGGGCGGCGAGGGCCCGGAGGCTTGTTTTAGAGAAGGGGCGCGGCGCCCCCGCGAGAGCGAAGTTTCCTCCCAGAGGGAAAGGGGGTGGAAGCGCAGCTACACCCCGAGCGGCCCGCGCGCGCCCCGCGCCGCCCTCCGCCCCGCCGGCGGGCCCCACTCACCCGGGCCGGGCGGCGGCAGCAGCAGCAGCAACAGCAGCGCGAGCGGCCGGGCCATGGTGGCGGTCACATGCCGGCCGGACAAGTGGGCGCCCCGCGGGCCGCCGCCAAACTTGTGGGCGCCGCGGGGAGGGCGCGGGACGGCCCCTCATGCTAATCGCCGTGACATCACCGCGGCCGCGGGCGCGGACGGGGCGGGAAGGGGCGGTGCGCCCGGCCGCGCGCTCCCCGCCCCCGCGCGCCTCCCTCGGGGTCCCCCGCACCCCGGGGCCACCCCGCGTCCCCCTCGGGCCACCCCGCGCCTCCCTCGGGGTCCCCCGCACCCCGGACCACCCTACGCCCTCCTCTGGGCTACCCGCACCCCCCGGGGGCCCCGCACCCCGGAACCACCCAGCGCGCTCCCCAGTGCCGCACCGCACCCTTCTCGGGGACGCCGCCTCGCGCCCTCCTCAGAGGGTGGATCCCGCATCCCGGGGCCACCCCACCGCCCCCGTACCCGCCCCCAGGTACCCCCTGCCCGAGGGGTCCAGCCTTTCCCAGCCGAGGAAAAACAGAGGAACGGAACCTTCCGAATCGCGGCCCAGAGAGTCCCACTCCTTAAATGCACCCAAACCGGTGGAAAGCAGGTGCTGGGGGTAGGGGTTTTTGCAATCAGAATTTTTCACTCAAGTGCTTTAACTTTCCAAGAAGGAAAGCCTGGCTCTCCAGCCGTGCTAGTCTGCAGTGCTCCCCTACCCCGCTCGCTAGGTCTGCCTCAGCCTCTCTCTGGCAGGTGCTGGTGGCCCTGTCTGGCTCCCTTGCACCCGGGATCCTGTCCCTTCCCTCCCCTCCCGCCAGGACACCCAAACAAGCCCCAGGGAGAAGGAACCTATGAACTGGGCACAGCCCAGGACAAAATCATTGGGACAAAGGCCCCTGCAGGCCCAGAATAAGTAGGATTTTCCCATCACTGGACCTCAGGGGAGAGATCCAGGGAGATTGAGGGAATTTTTCTTGGGGAAAGAGGTTCATTTGTTTGGACTTCTGCAAACAGGGGGTGGGGTGGGGACGTGGAGGGGGGAAAGAAAGACCAAAATGAGCAAATGACTGCACTCATGGCTCTGCAGCTGCCTTCCAGTGATTTGATTGCTCTGGGAATGTCCAATGTCTGTGACTCCTTAACTGGCTCCCTAATTCCAGATTTGCAATAATCTCAACTGAAATGCAGACTGGAGCTCCTTGGGTATCTATTGGGTTCCTCTGGGGACCCCTGACTGACTGTCAGATACTCAGGAAACTATGAGTCAAAGCTTCCGGTCAGCCCTTGTCTTCCCTTCCCTTCTGCTCCTCTCTGTAGCTGCCTCAGCTCTCCAGAGGGAGGTGCGTTGATGAGCAGCAGGTCCCAGTGACCAGGACATCTGTGGACGGACCTAGGCCCACTCAGGTCACTCAGCTCAAGGGAGTCACTTGGCAGCAAACATCAAGGATGCGCTGAGCAAACAAGCTGACCTCCAACAGAGTCATGAGTGAGTGGGGTTCCCGTTATTCTAGACTTTCCAAGAACCACACAACAGACTCTCTCTCTAGCATTCTCTAGGTCTTTCCAAGGAAGTATGACTGTGCTCCCCCTGTAAGAATTCATCTGCCCTTAGCTTCTCCTGCCCAGATGAGACACACACGTCCTGCCCAGCCGACTCGCTGAGGAGCGCTCTGGCTGCGCTGTTCCTGCCTTCCACAGAGAACATTCCATGTGGCAGGCCTGGGTTAGAGGCTCCTCAGGCTTCTCACGGGGACTCAGAGATCCTGCTAGACAATCTGTCTTCACTACTGATACTGAGGAGCAAGCAGGCACCTGCCATGAGCAATCCGTTTCAGGCACCATGATTCCAGTGGTCTCTGCCAGGGACCAACCCCGAGAACAGGCCTGAAGCAGGTACACCATGAGGACTATGGAGACAGAAATATGAGAGAAAAAGCACGAGCTCCTAACCTCACAGAGAGCCTGACTGTCCTTGGGTACAATATTGACTGCTTAGAACCAGGCATCATCAGGAGAGGAACAACGTTCTCTTTGGTCAAATGCCCGTTAATCTATCTAGACTTTTACGCATTTGTACATTCCTGGTGTATCAGGCCAATGTTCTTTATGACAAACTCTCTCAGGGGAGAGCCTTCCATCATTTGAGTTTTAAAGTTCCATTAACTATCCTCCCTGTCTGTCTCTTCCATCCATCTAGTCTCCAACTAGTCCTTCCCATTACTTCTTGGCCTCCTAAGAGAATGCCTAGCCAGCCACTGCCTTCAGGGGAGCTTAGCAGACAGGAGACAGACACAGGCCTGGGCTCAAGCTCTTCATCCCCAAGGACAGAACAAGAGGAAATGGCACGTGGAGTTGGAGACAGAAGCTTGGAACATGTTGTCACCCTTATTTCCTGGTTCTACCAGGCTTACCTGTGTGAGGGGGCTGCAATGTTCTCCTCTATCAAAGGTTGAGATTGTCTTAGGTGACTGGAAAGAAGAGCTAGCTCCGTCTCTTGATATTTTAGGCTTGGGAAAATACCTCCCAGATTAAGCAAGGAGGTAGGAAACTGTTTCCAAAGACTTGACTGTTTCCCTCCCAGGGTATAAAAATTCAGACAAGGGGATGTAGGGCTGCCAGCAGGTCAACCTGTACCCAAGGGGTGAGTGCATCAGCAGCCTGATGGTGCCTTCAGGCTTCTGATACCCCAAAATTGTCCTGTGCCTCTGGCCAAACCCCAACAACTTGGGATCAAGTTTCCTGAGAAGTCAAATGGTCAAAAGTTAAGTGGGTGGGAACCATGCCCACAAACCACAACTCAGCTATATAAGCTCATTTATTGACCTTGCTTCAGAGACCCATAAATATATCTCGAAAGAGATCAAAAGCCACAGTTAATCTCAGACCCTCACAAGACAGAAAGGACAGGGGAAAATCGGAGGGGGACAGGTCAGCCAGTGCCCAAGCAGAGCCTGTGGCAGCTGTTTGCTCCTACAACCCAAAATTGCTGCCATGAGCCCAGCTGGACTCCACCATCTTGGAACAGACCTCACGGAGACAAAATCTGCTGAAAATTCAGGTATGCGGGTTTTTTGACTGAAATCTTCAGACTTTCTCAGGGCGGGGATGGGCTGCCTTCCCAACCTCCCTGTACTTCCAGAAGCCTTGGCAGTCATGTCCAGACCCCAAAGCAGCTACCCAGTTATAAAAGCTACACCAGCCTTACCTTCCCATTAAGGACACTGTGCTTCCTGAACAAACACCATGGCCTCTTAGAATCAGTATTGCAAAACATAATGCACAAAAGGAGAGACAGAAAGAAACAGAAGAAAGCGGGGGGTGGGGGTGAATAGTAGGAGGGAAATGGGGGACATTGTTGCGGGGAAATGTATGGTGGAGGGATGGGTATTGGATGGGTATGGCTGAAACCCAGTCATGGACAGCTTTGTAATAACCAACAGGTCTATCACAGATATTCAATAAAATGTTTTGAAAATTTTTTTTAAAAATCAGACAAGATGCTTGGTCCTCTCCAGTCGTTAGGAGAGAAGACCAGGGCAATAATCACTGAGATGTTCTGTGATCCAGTCTAACCCTCAGTGTACTAACCTGAAACACAACGGCAGGAAAGCCAGCTCCAACCCAACTCTGGGGCTGAGTTAAGGGATCAGTCATTGTCAGGCCAACAGTTGGCGAGATGGAATTAGAGGTGGGAGTGGAGAAACGAAGGGGTAAAGAGTGTCGGGATCTTCAAAGGGAAATGAGTGTTCTGGCTATGTTAGGGGAATGATTTAGAAAGAGACATGAGCTGATGACTGGACTCTAAGAGTCCGAGTAATAAGTGATAATTCTTGACAAGGAGACAGAGTTCAGAGAATCAAGACAGTAAAGGGGTAAAAACCTCCAAGTGTGTTGATGGATATAGAGAGGAGTGCAAGGCACATCAAGGCTTCCCAAGTGTCTGGCCTCCAGGATGACATGGACCAAGCCACCACTCAGAAGGAGAGCCAGAGGCTGAGATCACTAATTGTGTTGGACCTGGGTCTGAGAGGACTCTAACGTTCCAATCGCAACCTTTTTTGCGTCTGGCGGTTGGAAGCTGAGAGGAGAGGCGTCAATTTGAGGCTTAAATCTGCATCACAGTGCTGCGCAGGGAAGGGGTTCTGGGACAAGGGAGGGTAGCTGAGCCCTGTGGCACCACCTGCAGGGCTGGGGGGAGAAGGCCAAGTCTGCCAAACCAGGATGAGCCGGAGGAAGTTCCAGAGAACAGAGGAGGTTGTGGACAAGAAAGTGTAATGCAGACCAGAAAGATAGTGCAGTGGGTAGGCAGTGGCCTTGGATGTAGCAGACCCCAGTTCAATTCCCAGCACTCCATATGGGCCCCTGAGCTTTGCCAGGAGTGATTCTGAGCACAGAGCCAGGAGTACTGAACACTGTCAGACCCAAAAATGAAAAGAAAAAATAGTGTGTCATGCTACTCAAAGGTCAGGTTAGGTGAGAGAGAAACTCCCTTGGTTTTGGCAGCCTGGGATGCAGCCACTGCAGGAGAGAGACGGAGCACCATGAAACAAGCAGGAGAGTCTGGGTGGTGAAGAAGTCAAGCTGGTTGAGAAAACTCTTCAGTGATTTTCCTACTTCAAAGGGGAGGAGCAAGTTAGGATCTCAGAGTAGAGGCTGGGCAGTTTCCTTTGTTTTTATTGAGGCATGGAAAGAATCGGCTTGGGAGGGAGAGAGGCAAAGGTCTGAAACAAAGTGAAGATGGTGAACAGGGTCAGTTTTACAAAAAGCAAGAGGGAAGGTCCGGAGGACGTTTGTGTTGTACCTGGCCAACCTGGGTTTGATCCCTGGCACCCCATGTGATCCTCTGAGCACTGCCAAGAGTGATCCCTGAGTGCAGAGCCAAGAAGCCCTAAAAGCCCTAAGCATTGCCAGGTATGCCCCCCCAAAATAAAAAGAAAAGAAAGAGGGGAGAGAATCAAGAGTGCAGGACCAGGGACAGGCCTGGGGGGCAGAGGGAGGAGCACAGGGCTCCCACTTTCCTGCCAGATGGCCACAAGGCCTGGCTGAGAGCAGATGGGCTGAGCAGGCGGCCCTGGGGGGCTAACTTTTGTTTTTAGGATTGAAAAAAATCATTATTTTTATTGTCTTCTTATGGATTTGAGGGCTACACCTGGTGGTGCTCAGGGGCTGTTCCTGGCAGTGCTCAGGAAACCATATATGGTGCCAGGGATCGAACTGGGTCAATCACATGTAAAGCAACAGCATGACTCCATAGACCCTCTCCCCAGGCTGGGATTTGGAATTTTGCAGCACACAAACTTATTTATTTCCTTAAGCTGAGAAGCAGGTAAGTTTAGTGGCTTAGGACAGTGAAACTGAGCCAGGGGTGTGGCTTAGCAGTACAGCACTGGCCTTGCAGGGGTGAGGCCCTGGGTTTGATTCCTGGCACTGAAAAAGATGTTTCTTCGCTCAGAGCTGGAGGTTAGAGACTGGAGGGCTCTTCTCAGAGTGTCGGCAGAGCTGTGGACAGGCTCCTTCCTTGTCCTGTCCAGCAGCGTGGCCAAGGGTGTCCCTGGCTTGGGATATGCCACACTCTGGGTTTAGCTGGCCACTTTTCTTCTGTGCATGTGCCCCAGGATGCTCTGAAGACACCAGCCCTCCCTAAGGCAGGATGCTCTCATTTTAACCGGTTGCCACCCACAAATATATATTTTTTCCTTTGCCTGTTTTAGTTTGGGGACTACATCTGGCAGTGCTCAGGGGTTACTCCCAGCTCGGGGAACACGTGCTGGGCATAGAAAGGGCAAACGCTCTACTACAGCCACCCCTCTGGCCCTAAAGATCTTTAAAACTAAAGTCCCTGGGGTGTGGACAGAGAAACATTACCCTTGACTTGCATACACTTGGCCCCAATTTGAATCCCCAGCAGTACATATGGCCCCCACAAGCACTGCCAGGAGTGATCTCTGAGCACTGAGCCAGAAATAGCTCTTAAATATAGCCAGGTGTGACCCAAAATCCAAAAATAATTTTCAAGTAAATAAGTGAAGTCTGATGCCCAAGCACTAGGGGTTTCAGGCTGGAACACATCTTCTAAGGGACACAATCACAAGCATCACAGAGAAGTTAAGAAGGAGAGAGTTGGGGGCCGGAGCGATAGCACAGCGGGTAGGGCATCTGCCTTGCACGCGGCCGACCTGGGTTCAATCCCCAGCATCCCATATGGTCTCCCCAGCACCGCCAGGAGTAGTTTCTGAGTGCATGAGCCAGGAGTAATCCCTGTGCATCTCGGGGTGTGAATCAAAAAGCTAAAAAAAAAAAAAAAAGAAGAAGGAGAGAGTTGTCCCGTGGTGCCCAGCCCCATCTCAGTTCCAGCGTATTATGGTAATTCCCACCTTGCTCTCTGCTGCACAACATCCTGAGCTATTGTCCCCTGCCCTATCTTTGGAGGGAAGATTCTGCCCCACCAGAAGCAGCTTCCTGGCCTCGCCAGTGCACTCCCTTCCTATTGCCTTTCAGCCTCTGTCTGCCCAAGAGAGAAAAATACTCAGAGCCCTGCAGAGGGGACTGCTACAGACTCTTCCAGCCCTGCACCAAGCCCCCATTTGCTGCTCTTGCCGTGTTCTGTCCAGAGGCCTGGGGATTCTGACAAAAGGACTATTTTTGACCTGGATTGTGGGAAGGGCTTCCCCTTTCTGGAATGCCAAGAATGGTTTTGTTTTGTCTAGGCTGAGCCAGGTTGCTACAAGACCCCAAGCGTGGGCGGCTTTTGCTGGGCCTCCATTCCCTGGAGGGACACGGTGAGCTTGTCCACATTCTGACCTGCTGCCGAGGGGCGGGGCCCTCCTCCAGGAGGAAGGCTTGCTCATGTTTGGCCTGGTTCCAAAACCTCATGTACAGCAACCCCGACTTCCAGATTACACAGCTTGGGGTGGGCCCTCAGATGACCTTCCGTCTCTTGTCTGCCCATCTGCAAGGACCATTCCATTCCAAACAACATTCCTTCGATAAAATCGGTTACACACTGCAAACATCAACCAGCCAGGAACATTCTCCAACGCAACAGGATTCTGATAAAGCCATCTTATTTTGCAAAAACTTCCACACAGAAAACTCTTCCCCTGAGCAGTGAGGGAAATTCTTGGGATGCCAGAACCCTGGGCAAAGCAGTCACGGCTGAGAGGAAGGAGCAGGAAGCACGATGGTCAGGTTCCCACTATAAGCTCAGGACTCTGCAGCCTCAGGGTACACCCACTCATCCACCCATCCATACCCACCCACCCACCCATCCATCCATACCCACCCACCCACCCATTCATCCACCCACCCACCCATTCATCCATCCATCCATCCGCCCACCCACCCATCCACCCATCCACACACCCACCCACCCATCTACCCATCCACTCACCCATCCATCCATCCACCCATCCACTCACCCACCCATCCATCCACCCATCCACTTATCCACCAATCCATCTATCCACCTATCCACCTATGTATTCATCCATCCATCCATCCATCCATCCATCTATCCTCCCACCCACCCAACTATCCACCCACCCATCAACCCATCCACCTGTTTATATATCAAACCATCCATCCATCCATCCATCCATCCATCCACCCATCCACTCACCCACCAATCCATCCACCCACCACTTACCCACCAACCCATTCATCCATCCATCCATCCATCCATCCATCCATCCATCCATCCATCCATCTGTCCACCCACCCACCCACCCATCTATCCACCTACCCATTTATATATCAACCTATCCATCCATCCACCCATCTATCCACCCACCCATTTATATATCAAACTATACATCCATCCATCCATCCATCCATCCATCTATCCATCCACCCACCCATCTATCCACCCACCCATTTATATATCAAACTATACATCCATCCATCCATCCATCCATCCATCCATCCATCCATCTATCCATCCACCTGCCTACATGCAGAGCTGAGTGCTTCCTATATAGGCAGGCATCCTTTGTTGACTGCAGGGCTCTCATGCATGTCCCAAGTCAGTGATTGGGTACATCATACACTCCTGTGTCTTTATGCCACCCCCAAGATTCCTCTCTCCTTCTCTGAGACTTGGGTTTTGATCTTCTCCTCCACTCTGGAGGGGCTCAAGAGGTACTCTCAGCTCTGTGCTTTGGGGTCACTCCCAGCAGGCCTCCCGCACCAAGCATGCACTCCATCCATCTGCCTGTTCCCTTCTCTGCTCCGTATATTGTTGTTGGCAGTGTCTCCCCAAGATATGTTTCTGGGCCTCTGCTTTCTTCCCGTCTTGCTGTGCATCTCAGGAACCTCCCAGTCCAAGTCTTTCTACATCTCCCCACAGCATTCTCTCTCTCTCCTTCTCTCTCTCCCTCTCCTTCCCACCCTCTCTCTACCTCCCTCCCTCTCCCTCCTCCTGCCCCCCCCACCTCCTGCACAAAGGATCACATCCAGGAATTCTTACACGCAAGGCAAGTTATTTACCACTGACTTAAATCCTTGGCCCCCTTTTCTTTCTTTTTATGCCTTTTTTACTCAACTTGTCCTGGCACCCCATATGGTCACGTGTTCGCTAGGAGTAATTCCTGAGTGCAGACCAGGAGTAAGCCCTGAGATTGTCAGAAGTGATCCAAAGACCAATAGATAAATCCATTAAGTTGTGTGATAGAGTGAGAGAGATCTCAGTTGGCAGAGCCAGGTCTGGCATGTACAAGGTCCTGAGGTCAATCCACTGCATCCCCGTAGCCCCCAGCACATCTGGACGTAGCTAAAATATTTTAAAAACCATGTGAACGCCTGTGTAGCCTGAATTTATTTGTTTTCAGAGGCCACTGCTGGTGATGCCCAGCTTGGGCATGCAGGAGGGGTGGGCTCTCAGCCTGGTGCTGCTCGGGCTGACAGTGAGGGGCAGCAAGGCACAGCAGTGCTGTAGGTGCTGAGAGCGTGGGTGCTCAGGGAGCAGACTCAGGCCCTTGCATATGCTAGGTTTGTCCTCTACAAGTTGAGGTGGCTCGCTGGCTTCAGTCACCTGAATGTCTTATATAAATATGAGCAACTATTCAAAGCTTTTCATTGCAATTAAAACGCAATATCCATAGAAAGTGAGGGGGTGCCAGACGCGAGCCGCAGGGGCTCAGTGATCTTTAGGGCCCACCAGCCAGGCCGACAGAGCTAGGCACCAAAGCTAACCATCTCGCAAGGGTGAGGCTGTGAGTTTGGTGCCCACTCTGCCTGCTTCTTCCTTCATAGATCAATCACTTTTAATAAAATACAAAAGTCCTGGTGTGTCTGTTCTGTGTCCATAGGAGAAAAGCTGGAGGTAGCAAATCAGATGCTCGATAAAAGGGCTCTGGAAGACTCACTGTCCTCCTCTCCCAGAAGGGAGCATAACACGACACTGCCATAGCCTTGCCATCAGCCCCCACGCCAGGCTGTTTCATTCAGGACAACCCGAAGGGGAGCAGGTGAGACCCCTCCCTGCCCCAAGGGATGCAGCCCAGCAGTGGAAAACCTCCAGAACTCAACCTCCACCATGCTCATGGCTGCTGTCCACATGCCCGGGCTGAGCCTCCCCATGCATGAACCTATCCCTGGACATCTCATACCTCACACCACTCATACTCCAAGTGCACCACATTTGATGGGGTTTAAAGTATAAGGCAACCAATCTTAGAGGGAAATATATTTTTACAGATATATGTATGTATCTGCGTATATACATATATCCAGCCTGCATATATGTATATGCACATGAAGCTCAACCCTTAACAACATATTAATAATCTCTTATAGAAGGGCTTAATGGCCCCTGGGTGAGATACAACAATCTTCACACACTCTCCTCTAAGGAAAGTGTTTTAGAGCATTTTCAGCAGTTTATTCATAACAAACAATACAAAATAAATTATTTTGTTTCTGCTTTGGTTCAGGGGTTAGGGTTCAGGATGGAAACATCCAAATATGGTGGTGGGTAGGTATAATGGTGGTGGGATTGGTGTTCAAATATTAAATGTAATCAAATACTGTGAACTACTTTATAAAATTATAATAAATTTTTAAAAATAAATTAATTAATTTTAAAAACTAAAAGTGCTCTGGAGGCCAAGGAATGGTACGGAGCTAAACATCTCGCAAGGGTGAGGCTGTGAGTTTGGTGCCCAGAGCCATCCATGTGTGCTCTGCTACCAGGACCCTGGTACCACAACAGAAGTTTCACTCTCCAGCTTGCAGCCAGGAGTGTGTTAGCACCTCAGCTGTGGCCTGAAGTGTGACCACTGTTGCCACGCCCCGCTCACCTTGCCAGCAAGCACCTGCAGCCCAGGCGAGTACCGTGGCAAGTGTGCAAGCACCCCAAACAAGTGGCTTTGGGCCACTCCTTGCAACACCGCAGCAAAGGGAAGAGAACCATTTTAAAGGGCTCTGAAGCAGGCGGCAGCGCCCAGGGGTCTTCTGAACCAACTTACCACCTGTGAGTCTCAGTGCTTCATTTGCAATAAACAGGTAGCAAGAGCTGCCTCTGGCAGGCTCCACCACCTCACAGGCCAACTGTGACACGCAAATAAGTGACGGGTCCAAGAGGGAATGCCATGCAAATGCAAGGAACTATTAATGCTCCTCTTGCTGAAGGAAGAAATCAATGGGCAGCTACATTATAGGGCTCTTGATTGATCTGTTTTGATTTTTTTTTTTGGTTTTTGGGTCACACCCGGCGATGCACAGGGGTTACTCCTGGCTCATGCACTCAGGAATTACTCCTGGCGGGGCTCGGGGGACCATATGGGATGCTGGGAATCGAACCCGGGTCGGCTGCGTGCGAGGCAAACGCCCTACCCGCTGTGCTATTGCTCCAGCCCCTGATTGATCTGTTTTGAAAATTTGAGAAAAAGAAATGTTTGGACCCCTGGATTTTACTAGGTTAAACCTCCCCAATTCCTGACCCCCTCCTGCCATGCAGGAGACATCGTCCCAGCTTCTCCCAAGACCTTTGTCGCATGGCCCTGTGGCAGGCCCAAGTTTTCTCCTTCTGAGTGGTCCTGGCTCACTGCAGGAGCCACACTCCAGTGACCCCAGGCCCCACCAGGGGAGGGACATCCCAAGGGTCTCCAGAAGGGCAGGGTGGGACTCTGAGAGCAGTCAGGGCCCCACCTGTGTCCTGCACAGTCCCCACTTACAACAAAGACTCAGAGGAGATGGGATCATGCCCGGCCGGCAGAGCACTTGCTACAGAGCCCATCCTGAGCTATATGTTGGTATCAGGAAGCTGGTGCAACCGCACAGGGTGGGCACCCGCCCACTATTAGCTCTTGCCCAGCTCTTCCCCATGCCACACACCACACCAGCCCTGTGCTAAGGCTGAAGCCTGACAGGGAACTCCAGGGAGAGAGAGAGCGATAGAAAGGAGGCTGGGGGAGGTGGGAGTGGTGGTGGGGTGGCAGAGAGCCCTTCAGAAAGGAGCCTACAAGGACAGGGCTCCCAAGCTAGCACTCCTGAGGAGACTGAGAACCGAACTAAGGCCCTTGGGAACTAGGGCTGAAATGAGGGATTTGCAGGCCGGGCTGGACTCAGACTTGCTCAGGAGCATTTCCAACCTTCCCATGCCTGCAGGCCAACGCGAGGCTCAGGGGCCAGATGTGGAGCCTAAGAACCACTGCCTTAGCAGCACGGAGGAAGCGGGCCCTGTGCCAGCTCTGGCGGGAGAGGGGAATGATCCGAGGGCCAGGACCAGAAGCACATACAGAGCTCCTACTGTTCCGGCAGACACTGTGCCAGGTTTGGGCACAGAGAAGGGAAGTAAGTCCTAGTCCCTGCCCTGGACCAGCCAGTCTGTCGAAGAGCAGATGGGTCATGGAAAGAGCTGCATGCTTGGCGAACATTGGCGGTTTCCTGGGCCACTCCTGCTCCCTTTCTGTTTTTAAGAGATTTGGGCCACACATGGAGGTGCTCAGGGCTGTCTCCTGGGCTCTGTGCTCAAGGATTGCCCCAGTGATGCTCGGGGGATTAGACTTGCCAAATGCTAGGCAAGAGCTTGCCCCCGCACTTTCTCTCCAACTCCTGGAGAAACTCTTAAAGAGGTGAGCTGAGAGTTCTTTTCTCAGGCAAGGAAGAAAAAAAAATCTAAGTGTGAGAGAGTGAACCAGGTACTTAGCCCTACAGAAACTGGCTGGACTGGGGAGGCCCGGTGAGTGGGTGAGAGGAAGCTGGCAAGAAGGTGAAGGCCCAGCAAGGGCCTTTGGTTTGAGGGTTTGATTCGAGCTCTCGGGATTGGAAGCAGGTGCGAGAGAGGGGAGACTCAAAGGTGAAGGAGCAGGGGAGACTGTCAGCTAGGTGACCCTGTAGCAATTTGAGGGATGGAAGGTGGGCAAGAGGAAAAGAGCAACATAGATATTTCCAAAAAGGAGAGAGAGAGAGAGCCCAGAGTAAGTGGTTTGAACCAGGAGGGCCTTAGGACCACCTGGCATCAGCAAAGATGGGGATGGTGGGTGGAAGGTGGAAATTTATCTAACCCCGCCTTTAGATACCTTTTAGATACCCAGGTACCTAGAGATTGGCAGACATTGGAACAAATGAAAAACAGGGAGCGGAGACAGCAGGTGATGGAGAAGGGTCCCAGAGGCAAAGTTCACTCAGGTCTACAAGTACACCCCCAGCTGCACGCAACCATGCAGATACACACATATATCCACACATGAACACAACTGTACACATGAACAGATAGTACATATGCACACCCATACACCATGATCACCGCCCCCCACCCCGAGACAAACACACACACATGGTCTGCAGTGCCTCATCTCTTCTTCATCTCACACACACAGTGTCTGCAGTGTGGCTGATGAGCCCAGCTGTGGACCTTGGGTCTCACCAGCAGGAACCCATAAAGGGCGAAACTGATGCCATGACAGGTGGCAGAAAGGAGAAAAATCAAGTATGCCTCAGGTTCATTGCTAGGAAACTGAACAGATTCAGAAACTGAATCTGTTCAGTTTCCTAGTGTTAGATATCAACCCTAAGTGCTTTAGTCTTTATCAGTGAATTGCCCCTTTCCTCCTCCCAGAGAAGCTTACCATGCCCTTGCTAACATCCTTAATTTAGTCAAAGTCTATCTTCAACCTCCCCTTTGTGTTGGATATTAACCCTAAGTGCTTTAGGCTTTATCAGTGTATTGTCTCCTTTCCTCCTCTTAGAGGAATTTATATTACCCTTGCTAGCATCCCTAACTTAGTTAAAGTTTATTTGTAATCTTTCCCATGTATTTTACCTTGCATTGTCACAGTCCCCCATGTTAATCTCCATTGCTTGTAAAACAAAACTTTCTGGTAATTCTGAACTTGTATTGATACTGCTTTGTATTTGAAGTGCTGTATATTTGTACTTGCTTTTCTGCTTCCCCTATAGCCTTTTTATATGTTACCATAGAGCAATGTTCTTTGGTTAACACAGAAAGACCATTGATACTATTCTCCTAATATTTGGGAGTTGATTGACTCTGAAATATATCTGCTCCTGGGCTTAATTACTTAATCATAACTACTTGACTCAGGCTTCAGTTTCTGTAGTTCCTGACACCCCAAAGGGGAGGTCCTGCCATGGGACTGGGATGGACCCTGGGCGAGTGGCAAAACTACCCGGCAGCGAAATGGGACATTCTAGAAAGCATATGTGCATGGTTTTCATGCAAACTGTTACAACTTTAGAGACAGGACCCCCCCTGGGGAAGGACTAGCTGAACTGGCCTGAGGACTTAGTCTGGGACTTACGGTAAAAGTCTTGCTTGCACTCAGAGCCCAGACAACCAAGTGTTTAAAGCCTTGTTTGCTTTCAGCCCAGAGAACTAAGTGTGGGGATCTTTGTCTCTTACTGTGTTTATCCAAACAACTGCTAGTATCGATAACTTATACAATTAGAGGGAAACATAAAAGCAATACAGTTGGAGAAGGGATCACCAACTATAATGTAGTCGAAGGCCATGTGGGGGAAGGGAGTTGCGGGCTGAATGAGGGCTAGAGACTGAGCACAGTGGCCACTCAACACCTTTATTGCAAACCACAACAGCTAATTAGAGAGAGAGAACAGAAGGGAATGCCCTGCCACAGTGGCAGGGCGGGGTGGGGGGAGATGGGATCGGGGAGGGTGGGAGGGATGCTGGGTTTACTGGTGGTGGAGAATGGGCACTGGTGAAGGGATGGGTTCCCGAACTTTGTATGAGGGAAGCATAAGCACAAAAGTGTATAAATCTGTAAATGTGCCCTCATGGTGATTCACTAATTAAAAATAAATAAATTAATTAAATAAAAAAATAAAAATATTAAACTAAAAAAAAAAAAAGCAATACAGTTGCCCCTGGGAGACAGTGTGCCTCCTTGAGTTGATCTCCCTAAAAGAATTTCCTCTGCCAAATGTTTATCTATGTAAATGACTATCATACCAGTCCTTACCTCAACCCCCCTTCAGATGTTCTGTAAGTATACTAGCAACTCTGCATTAAATGGGCCATTTTCACCATCTGACTGTGGTCCCCAGCCTCCCCGTCTCCCAGTCTCTCTCTCTCTGTGTCTCTGTTGGGGGGCCCTGGGGAGGCGGGGAGGCAGCTCAGGGCTACCGAACACACACTGGTGTCCAGCAGCAGCAGCAGCCACCAGAGGATCATCTTCATCTTTTCTTTTTTGTGATTACACACCTAGCAATAAAACAATGCGTAACTAGCCAACCTGAACCCACCCGGGAAAGGTCCTGGGCTCAGCAAGTGAGCTCAATCAATCAATTCTCACAATGCCTCAGAAGTTGCCTTGTGTTAACCCTAAAAAGAACGAGTAGCATATGTCTCCCTAAACTGCTAGTGAAAACTATTGTTTAACTGTTGCCTGACCACTGTTACCCTAGACACTTGCCAAAACACCTTAGTTTGGTAGGTAAGATTTCTTTCTGAAACAATAAGGCATGCACTGCCTATAGAAACTGGTTGTTGCCTGAAGTCAGGGTCGCTATCAAGAGACCACTCTGTGGGTGAGATAGTTGACCCTAGTATACTGGAATAAAACTCCTACTTCTTTTGCATTATCAAGTTTGTGTCTCTGTCTGTCTCGCTGCTTGAGAACCCAGAATTCTGGGCTTAACATTTGGGGATTCATCGGGATTCCAGAGTGGAAAGGCAGAGAGACCAGTCTCCGTCTCGGTATAGGAGTTTCTGAAAAAAAAGAAAAAGAAAAGAAACAAAAAGCCTAGGTGCCTTGGTCGATCAGGGACAACTATTTAGTTGAGTGCCCTGATTGTAAGGAGGCACAGGTGTGCCCAGACAGGAGTTGGTGGCTGAGTTCACGCTAGGTGAGCTGGCGAACCACCGACTTGGTATCAAGGGAGACATCCCTGACACTCCACAAGTCTCCAGCAGTGGCAGTGCAGATGGAGACATTGGGAGAGGCCTCAGGGACTTGTGCATATAGGTTGGTGCCTGTCTTTGGTGTTTGTTCATCTTCCTTGTGTCATATTCTTTGGATTACTACTACGTGTGTGTTGAGTCTGACTGTTGTTTTGGCATTCGATCCCTTTATCTGTGAATTTGTCCTGGGTCAGAATCAGTGGACCCCTCTTTCCCTTGTGACTTTCAGCAATTTCAGGTCCAGGGCCAGCAGTTTCTTGGTAGAGGTGAAGAGAGATAAAATGATAACTGTTCTGCAGGATGGCCAGCCTTCAAATTAGTTGACTAGTAGAAAATACTTTTGATCTGGGGACCATTCTGAAAAGTTAAAGGTAAAGTTTTCTTTGCAGGACCGGGAAGACACCTGAAACAGACCCGAAATAGACCCCATCCTGGTTTGGCAGGAACCAGTTAAGAGAACCCTGCCTGGTTAAAAACAAGAGTGTTGGGGCTGGAGCGATAGCACAGCAGGTAGGGCATTTGCCTTGCACGCGGCCGACCCGGGTTCAATTCCCTGCATCCCATATGGTCCCCTGAGCAGCACCAGGGGTGGTTCCTGAGTGCAGAGCCAGGAGTAACCCCTGTGCATCGCCGGTGTGACCCAAAAAGAAAAAAAAAAAACAAGAGTGTTGTGAAACAGTGCAGAGACGAAGTTAGGCTACTTAGTTAATAAAGGAGGTATAGAAGCCAATAAAACAAAGTTTTCTCATGTTTTCATGAACATTGAAGCTGCTATTTAAAAGTCTGGTGAGTACCAATTTCTTCTTTCTGTGTCAAAAAGCATGTTTGAATTGTGAAATTGTTAAAGTATCTGGTGGAAAAACTTGTGATTTGAGATAACTAGGAACTTTTAAAATTAAGCCAAAGAAGGTTTTCCAAAGTTTCATAAAAATTAATGGTTTATATTTGTTTGTATTTGCACTGGATTATTAAAATGTGAGTTCAAATTATTGTGGAACATGAAAACAAAAGTTTAGAGAGAAATGGATTAAAATCTGAGGTCTAAAGTCATAAGATTGGTTGCAAATTTTCTTACCCTACCAGTGTTTTATTTGATTTCTGAAATTGTTGGTAACCTAAATTTCAGGCCCTACTGAAAGCACTGAATTGTGCCTTGATAAAAGTTAAAGATATCGGGCTTTCCTGTTGGAGCCCAGACCAGCTTTCTTTTTACTGAAGGGGAAAAAAAATATATCAAGTGGCTAAGAACAGCCCATTTGGCTTTACCTTCTTTTGTTTTTTTTTATTGAATCGCCATGTGGAAAGTTACAAAGTACTCAGGCTTATGTCTCAGTTATACAACATTCAAACACCCATCCCTTCACCAGTGCCCATATTCCACCACCAAAAACCCCAGTATATCTCCCGCCCCCGCCCCCCCAACTGCATAACTGATGAATTTCACTTCATTTTCTCTTTACCTTGATTACATTCCATATTTCAACACAAAACTCACTATTGTTGTTGGAGTTTCCCCCCAAGAAGGACAGCCCTACTACCAAGGAAGCATTTGATAATTAGTTTTCCATTGCTTAGAATGAAGAGATATGTAGCCCCACTGCTCCAAGTACATAACTCCTTTTTTTCCCCCTTTTTCCTTTTCCTTTTTTTCCCCCTCCCATTCCCCTTCCCGCACCTCATAGTATGGTGGACGCCACGCCGTGTTTCTCCCCCAAAATGGGAAACAACCAGGAAAGAGGGACATTTCCTCTTCTCGGCTGGCGTGGGGCTATGCAGTTTCTGGCAGAATTTTCCCTGGACTTTATACAGAAATCCAAAACCGCGCGGATGCAGCAGCGGACTTAACATCTCTTGTCAGCAATGTGAAACCGTTCCTTTTTAGCAGGTCTGACTTTGGGGGGAAATTCCAAATAATAACAGTGAGTTTTTTGTTGAAATATTGAAGGTAGTCAAAGTAGCAGCCATTTCTCTAGACTGAACTAAGCAACAGCCCCATTTGGCTTTAATGGTTTCTGAGAATGGAGAATTGTGTGGGTGAGGCTCAAGGCCCTGAACTGCCCCGGTACCTGCGGAGACACCAGACAAGTGGAAAATAACTTGTCGGTTCTCTTTTTCAAACTATTGTCAATTAATCTACAGAGTAACTTTATTTCATCTGAGCTTTGTTACCAGGTATCAACCTAGTCTTGATCTTAAGAGTAATGGTTTATCTACAAGTATGAAATCCTTACTGCTTCATGGGAATCTGTTTTAATTATTTTATATCTGTTTCCCTAGAAATTAGAATTCTAAAGATAAATCTTCTAATGTAAAGTGAACTTTTGCCAAGTAGTTATATGTTATAAAGATCTTTAATTGTGAGCATTGTAAACCTTTTGAATATTTTTAAGACTGGTGTAATGCTTTTGAAAGAGTACTGTGGAGCGCTACTCGGTCATGAAAAATGAGATAATGATTAGCAACTTCTTTCTAAATTACTTGGTAGATCAAGCTATATTAAGTTCAGTAAAATAGGAGGTTAAAACCTGTGGAGGAATGAATATAAGTGTGTATTTTCATTGTGTCACTGTATCACTGTTATCCCGTTGTTTGTCAATTTACTTGAGCAGGCACCAGTAACGTCTCTACTACACTCAGCCCTGAGATTTTAGCAGCCTCTCCTTACTCATCTTTCCTAATGATTGAAGGCTCTTCAGGGTCAGGGGAATGAGACCTATCATTACTGTTTTTGGCATATTGAGTGGGTAGCTTGCCAGGCTCTGCCATGTAGGCGGGATACTCTCAGTAGCTTGCTGGGCTCTCTGAGAGGTATGAATATATCTGATACTGTATTTGGGATATGAATATGCCACGGGGAGCTTGCCAGGCTCTCCCAGACCAGACAATGGACTCTCGGTAGCTTGTCAGGTTCTCCAAGAGGGAGAACTAGGCTATTATGTGTATTTTAAGTAAAAAAAAAAAAAAAGAAGAAGAAGAAAAAGAAAAGAAAAGAATGATGGACAGATATATCATTAGTGGAAAATCAAAGAAACGTGTAGGTTTGAGGTTGTGTTTTAAGAAAGAAGCTCTGATCAAGCTATATTGTTATAAGAAACTCTTTAAATTATCTGCAGAATTGTTCTAGTATCCAGACTCCTGTTACAGTGCCCTTCAATAATTTAATTCTTTAAAAGTTGCAGGAAATAAAGGTTTTCAATTTGGAACTAAATGAGTTACACATCATGTTGTTAAACTATATATTTCTGTCTCGCAGCTTGGGAAGCCAGAACCTCGGGCTTTACATCAGCGGAAGCCCAGTGGGGCTTCAACTCGAAGACTCTCGGCTTACTGACCTGTGCAGCTGCACAGCTCAGAGCTTAGAGAAGGCCCTGTGGTGGGTGGGGACAGGTCAGGGGTTAAGGTGCATTAAAAGTTATTCCAGGCGCAGTCTCCAGCACCACATGGCCTGTGTAACCCTGGAAGGTCTCCCTCCTGCTCCCTGCAGGGTGGGCCCAGATTCCTAGTCTCCCTCCTTCTTCCTGCAGGGTGGGCCCAAGCGTGAGGGTCTCCCCCACTCCCTGAGGGGTGGGCCTGGGTTTCTGGTGCCACAGAACCTACACAGCATCATAGCCTCGGGTCCTTGCATTGAACAGGTCAGGTTGGCAGAACTGCCCAGATGCCACCAGGCTTCTCTTGGGAGCACTGCATGGGAGATATCCCCGAGGGAAAAAAAAATAAAGAGAAATCTCCCCGGGAGAGGTTACCTAACAGTGGATGCTTCTATTGTTAGAAGCCATCAAGAAAATATGATTTAGTACAATCTGATTTAGTATATGCTGGACCCTTCTGGTCCAGAACCCAGCCAATCAGTGCTCTGAGGCAGGCTGGCAGGAGGGAAACAGGACACTGGTGGTGGGAAATGTACACTGGTGAAGGGGTAGGACTGAAACCCAATCATGAACAACTTTGTAACTTTGTATATCATGGTGATTCCATTTTTAGAAAGAAAACAAACAAAAACAGGAGATAAAAAGATGAAGAAACCGTGGTCTAGAGGATTCTGATCAGGTTCCTTCAAGCCATGAGAAAACCATAAGAATCGTGGCTCCTCGGAGCACAGGCAGAGCGGCCTGCTCAGTCTGGCCCAAGTTCAAACCTTCTTCTGGTTTTGCAAGAAGTGTGAGCTGGCTCCTGCTGCTTCATCTAGAACCTCCTGACATGCTTCTCCCAAGACCTACAATCTGAGCCTCACGTGCTCGAGGAAGCAACAGGTGTCATCTGGTTTTACTGTTTCTGAACTTGAAAAACAGCTTTGTTGTCTTAGACATTCAATAAATGTGAGTGAGTGACTGATGAATCCATGAAGAGTGTGTGTGTGTGTGTGTGTGTGTGTGTGGTGTGTGTGTGGTGTATGTGTGTATGTGTGTGTGTTTGTTTGGGGGTGGGGGCAGCTGACAGGGCACATAAAAATTCCACGAAGCAGGTGATTTATAACTAAACATACACCTTTACTACTGAAGGCCTTTTGATCCCACTGAGCAAAACAATCAACATGGAACTAAATGAGTTAAAGGCAGTCTGTGAACCAAAATTATAGTTGATTATACACACACACACACTTACACTTATACAATATATTTACATGCTCATATACACATACCTGTATGGTAGGCCTAGGTATACACATACACATATGCCCTCATACAGTCACACACCTAAACTCGCCACTCACATACAGCCAAACTTATACACATATTCTTAATTTATCTGAATTTATGCTGTTCCTTCAAACCAGCACTTTTTGAGGCCCTGCAAAGTTACTCCCATGGAGCTGTGCTGCTCAGAGTGCTGTGCTGGGATCGTCCCCACTGGGGATTGCCTCTGGTCATAAAGCAAACTCAAAAATTCAGTTTGCTTTATGACCACCTCTTGTAAGGAACACTGATTGGCTCCCTAATCTCCAGACTTGGGTCTGAGTGATCTATGGGAGTCTCAGAAATCAGAAGAACCTGCAAAGAACAAAGCCCATTCATGGGAGCACACCAATGCTCTGCAGAGCACTGGGAATGGAAGGGAAGCATGATTGAGGGGTGGCTGACCCATGACTAGAGCATAATTCCCTGCAGAAGACAGTTTTCGCATCTGAAGGTGTGACCCTTGCAGGGAGAACCATCACTCAATCATCCTCAGAGAACCCAATCCAGGGAAAGGGGTGAGAGTACAAGGGTTGGGGTGTGTGCTTTGCATGTGGGCTCCTGCGCATTGTTGGGTGCAGCCAAGAGAGATTCCCATGTGTTCTGAGCACCACTTGGAAGGACCCCCCAAATATTTACAGAGAACCCCCTCCCGCCATTCTGAGAACAGGGCTGGCTGCTCCCAAACACCAGTTACCTGACTTCTCACACACTGGCCCATCTTACCTAGCCAGTGTCGGTGAGACAGATGACATGGCCATGGATGGTAGCAGCCGTATTAGCACACCCACAACCTCCTTCCTCCCTCCTCTCCTCACCTGCCAAGTGATGATGAGAGTCCAGGAGGATGCAGCTGGAGCCACCGTGAAGAAGGCATGCCTGAGGAGCAGGGAGAGCAGACAGTGCCCTCTGCCTCTTCTGAGGGCACCAGACTAGCCCCGGACCCAGAGAATCATCAGCAGCTGGGCCTCTGGGAAGCGGCTTGTTCTAAGGGACCTCTCATGCAAGGAGCGTACCGGCCCCAGGCTTTCTGTCTGTAGTTCCTACTTGAAACAGGATTGTTCCCTTATCTTCAGCCTCCAGCAGGCATGGTTGGTGTCATTTCACGAAGCCTTGGACTGGCTGCTGGTGGTCAAGCGAAGACTCTGAAATGCTGCCTGCATTCAGAGGGTCCCAAAGGGAATCAGAGGGGAACTGTGTGGCTCTTCTTTGAAGCATCTTTCTCATTTTGGAGGCTCCTGCCATTTTTTCCCCATTTTTCCCCTTTGTTTGGGGGTCATACCCAGCTGTGTTCAGGGATTACTCTCAGCTCTGTGCTCAGGGATCACTCTTGGTGGGCTTGGAGGACCATGTTGGGTCCCAGGGATGAACCTGGGTCGGTTCCTGCAAGGCATAACCTGGCCCAGCTTTCTTCTTTTCTTTCCTTCTTTCATTTTGTAACCTTCTCTAGCAAACACAAACATGGCCAGGAAAGTGCATGCCAGCACATGTGTGCCCCTCGCAAACACAGAGGTAGGGTCTTAGGAGGAACTTTGGAGAGGAGAGTCAGGTTCCGCAGGGTGCTGCATGTGCACGGACAGGCAAGGGGTCAGAGCTCAGGCCCAGGAACAGGAATGAGGAAGGGGCCCTCGCCTAATGCTGCCAGACAGGCCCCTGCCAGGCGCTGCCACAGGGTGCCCTTGATGCCGGGGGTCTGTCTGGGCACCTGTCTTTCACATGCATTGGATCCACCCCAGGACAGTGACGTGCCAATGCCAGGGCCTCTGCAGCTCCCTGCTGCTGCAAACTGACACGAGGGCGCTGCTCAGGAGCCTCCCCAAGAGCCCGCATGCGCCTCCAAGCTGTTGGGGTGCTGGGCAGATTTCTGCCCTTGGTCTCACAGTGCAGACTGAAGCTCCCCCACGGCTCCCTGCCCACTGGATCCTCTCCTCACGGGCCTCTACGCGTGCTGAGGGGACCTGACAGCATCATCTTGGCTGGAACGCACTGGGATGGGGCTGGACACACAGCTGGGAGGGGGAGGACGTGCTCTGAGTGGTCAGCCCCTGGGTCAGCCGCAGCACTGCCAGGAGCATGGGCTGGGCTTCCTGATGTTTAAGAAAAGTCAAGTGCCAGTGCCGGGGCACAGAGATAGGATCAATCCCTGAGCTCCACTGGGCGTGGCCCAAAAACAAAACCCAAAATAAATAAAAAGAAAAGTCCCTCGCCTAAAGGGTTTGATTGAGCACAACTGTGCTGGTTTGCGTGTTTGCATGGGTCCTTTATGCACTGAACTCAGTCTGAGTTCAGTCTGACACAACATGGCTCTCCAAACCCTGCCACAGGGTTCAGCCTCCAGCCTGAGCACTGAGGTTCCAGCCAGCATTTAGCAGTGACCTTCAGGCCCCCAGCCAGCCTGGGGCTGCCACACCCCTGGCCCCAGGAGGAGTTCCCTGGCCCCCATCTCTGCCCAGTAAGTATAGGCCAGACACCTCCCCCTCCAAGAAGCTCTCCCTGAAGACTGAGGGTCCAGGGCACCTCTGGACACCCAGAGTCTGTGCCTGCCTTTGTTCCTGCGCTCATGGCTAAAGGGTCCTTTCCTCCTCTTTCCCAGCCATGGAGCCCTTCAGGCACCCCCATGGGGGACAAGGCCAGCGGGAGAGTCAAATGGCCCTTTCCCTGGGGCACAGCCCAGAGCTGGAAGATAATTGGGCCCCTCTGGATCTCTGCCCATCTTCTCCTGGGTGAGGGGGAAATGCGCTTCTGAGGACCATGGGATCGGCAGATCTTCGATTCCACAGAAGTACATCAGATGCAGCTGATCAACCTGCCGAGCTCGGGGACTCTGCACCTCAGAGCTGTCCCCCGCCCGGGCACCAGCACACAAGCGGCTGCACTGTCTCCCAGCCCCCAATACTCTCTGAACCTTGAACTTCCCAGTGACTTGCATCCTTTGCTCAGGATGCACCTGAGAGCACTGCCAGAAGGTTTGTTAGCCCCCTCCCCTCCACTCTGAGCAAATGACCCCTCTGATTCAAGAATGCTCCAGAATCCAGCAGTCGTGACTGGAAAGTTTGGGGATGGTGGCTGAAGAATTCATTTCTACGTGGTCTGTTTCCCTATTTTTGTGTTTGATCTGGAGGGCACACCTTGCTGTGCTCTGGGCTTAATCCTGGCTCTGAACTCAGGGATTACTCCCAGCAGTGCTCATGAATCCATACGGGGTGAAGGATCACACCCAGGCCAGTGCGTTCAAGGCCAGCGCCCTCCCCACTGTACTATCTCTCTGGCCCTATGTTTTAAAGTTCTGCTATTGGTGCTAAGTGCCTGTCTCAGGCATATCTAGTCCAGTCTCCAGCCAGGAGTGGATGGGCAAAGGGAGGATGATCAATAGTGGTAGGGAGTTGTAGGAGGGAGTCATTGCAGGGAGTGAGCACCCTTGGATGCCAACAGCAAAGGACGGCCTGGCTCTAGCCACTTTTGTAGCCAATTCCAAGCACTCAACCCAGCAGCACGTAGGGCCACAGGGTGGCTGCTTGCTGCGAGGCTCACAAGGCTCTTCCACCAGGTACAAATCACACAAGCAAGGGCAACCCTTGTCCCTTCACACAGACCTCCAGCAGTGGAGAGCAGGACCCAATGGCTAAGTTAGACCCTTTCCTCCCTCTACGAACTTTGGGACACAGGTATTCCTTCAGGCTCCTTGGAGATGAAGGTTCTGTCATACCTTCAGGGGCTTGCTGGAAGGTAAGGGGCTTGCCTTGCATGTGGCTGACTGTGCATCACATACAGTCCCCCAAGCATCAGTGAGTATGTCCACCCTCCCCTGCAACAAGAAAGGCTTAGATGGCTCAACGACTCACTTCAAAAGGAACAAGAACAACCCGTGCTGGTATGGATGTAAGGAGAAAGGGACTCTCATTCACTGCTGGCGGGAATGCCGACTGGTCCAGTCTTTTTGGAAAACAATATAGACATTCTTCATAAAACTAGAAAATAGCTTCTATATCACCCAGTTATATTGGTCCCGGGAATATACACTGGTGGCCCCAAAACACACAGCAGAAACATCATCTGCATTCCTATGTTCATTGCAGCACTATTCACAATAGACAGAGTCTGAAACCAACCGAAGTGCCCAAGAACAGGAGACTGGACAAAGAAACTAGGGTACATCTACACAGTAGAATACTATGCCATCATTAGGAAAGATGAAATCATGAAATTTGCTCATAAATGGATGGACATGGAGAGTATCATACTGAGTGAAATGAGTCAGGAGGGGACAGATATAAATTGATAGTGCTCATTTGCAGGATATTAAAAAAAAAACATAGGATGAGAATAATACCCAAAGACAGTAGAAACAAGGGCCAGGAAGACTGGTCCATGGTTGTAAGCTTGCCACAGATTTGGGGAAGTGTAGTTAGGACAGAAATGGGACCATTTTGACAATGATAATTGGAAGTGATCAGGACAGAACTGGGTGCTGAAAAAAGGTAAGTGATATGCATGATAACCTTTCAGTAACAGTATGCAGGCTGGGGGAGGAGTGGGAGGGAAACTGGTAACACTGGCGGTGGGAAATGTACTCTAGTGAAGGGACTGGTGTTGAACGTTATATAACTGAAATCAAATCATAGACACCTTTATAGTTGTATATCTCATGGTGATTCAATAAGAAGAAAAGAAATATTTTGAAGCAATTAAAAAAAACACCAGAACCAAAAAAAGACTCACCTACTTCAGGTTTCTGCCCTTTCTACCCCCTACCCCCCCCCATAAATAGAACCAGTAACCATTCGTTTTCCAGGAGCCCCAGTCTAAGACCTGATGACTTTGTTAGTGACACAATAACATTTTAGCTAAATACAATTTTTTTTAACCAAATGAGAAATTCAGCCCATTTAAAATCTGCTTCCCACACCAGAGAGCTGAGAACAACAAAACTTGCAAAAATATGAGTCACTATTAGATAATTCCTGGTTATTCAATATTTTAATTATGAAAGACCATCACTAAACCATAATACCCTACAAAGGGCTACATCCTTTGGTTTTGTCATTCCACATCTGGAAATGTATCCTACAGATATATTTTGCGTTGGTACATGTGTCTCACTGCAGAGTTGATTGGAACAGGAAAAGGTTGGAAACAACCCAAATACCACTGGAACTGAAGAAATAAATTAAAGCACATTTGTGAATGAAAAAGAATGAGGAGACTCTACATACTGGCATGCAAATGTCCCAGGGTAGATCATTAAGAGGAAAAGAGAAGGGCAGAGCACACGCAGGACAGACTAGCCTTTGCAGACAGACAGGGGTAGTGAGAATGCATGTTCCTGTTGGCCTATGCATTCACAAGGAAATGCTGGACGGGCACACAGAAGCCCAGACGCTGGGCAGTGAACAGGATCTGAACATGAAAGCAAGAGTGGGAAGGAGTCTTTCACTAATCTTTCACTAGTCCTTCACTAGTATAATGAGATTACACTTTGGGGTTTGGAAACATGAAAACACATTTTTCCAAAAGGAAAAAAATATCAAAATTTTAAAGAAGCCTTTTATTAAGGCCCTGAGAGTAAATCCTCGGGTCTTGCTCCCTTCAGCTGCGTCCCGGCACCTCCAGGCTGGTTGTGGCCGGTTTCCTGCTCCACCGCGCACCTGCGCAGGAGGCTCCGGTCCCAATGGGATGTGAGGACAGGGTTCTGCTTCTCACCAAGGAGAACCAGCGCCACAAAGGTTCAGGGACTTGTATCCACTGTGCACTGAACCCCGAGCCCCAGCGGCGAGGGCCCGAGGCTGCCCAGTGCAGAGTACTCAGCGTTAGTACCGAGGCATCAGCTGTTCCCGGCTCACGGGGGAGGAGTGGTGGTAGCGATCCCGCCCGGCGAAATCTGCGTTCTCCTGGGTGAGCTGCAGCATCTCCATGTCGACCCTCGCTAGTGACGGCGCCAGGACTATCTGCTCCGGGGAGGGTCGCAAGCTCCTTGGTGAGAGAAACACAAAGTGTGGTCAGAGGAAGGATCCTCTGGGCTAGAGAAAGGATTTGCCAAAAACAGGTTCTGTTTATTATCGCATTTTTATTTTATTCTTATTTAGGCAGCATGGGCTGGAGCGATTGCACAGCGGGTAGGGCATTTGCCTTGCACGTGGCTGACCCAACCCAGGTTCGATTCCTCCGTCCTTCTCAGAGATCCCGGCAAGCTACTGATAGTATCCTGCTCACACAGCAGACCCTGGCAAGCTACCCGTGGCGTATTCGATATGCCAAAAACAGTAACAAGTCTCACAATGGAGGAATTTCTGGTCCCTGCTCGAGCAAATCGATGATCAACGGGAGGACAGTGATAGTGACAGTGATTTATAGAGTTGTTGACAACAGTCTCACACATACAATGTTCCAACTCTAATTCCATCACCAGCGTCCCTGCCTCCATCAATGACCCTGGACTGCCTCCCACCCACAGCCTGTCTCCTTAGAGGCATATTTTTAAGTTTAACTATTGTAGTTTGGGTCCCCTGCATACAGCATGTTGGCTCCAGTGTTTAGATATACATGGACACCTCACCTCTCTGCCCTAGACACGCCAAGCCCCGAAGCCTGGCCCTGTGCTCCTCCAGATCACCTAGTCTTGCCCCTTCCCTCTCCTTCATCCCTCCAGTCACTCATCTGTGTGCTGCTTCTGTCCTTTGGCCTTCCCTAGAATGCCATGCGGCAAGGCTCAGACAGATGTGCCTTCCTCTGACTGTAGCTTTCACTTAGCAGTATGCATTTAAGGTTCTTCATGCCTTTAATGGCTTGATTGTTCATTTCATAGCTAGAGCACAGGGGGATTTAGGGCAGTGAAACTATGATATTGAAATGGCAGCCACACACCACTGTGCATTTGTCAGAACCCAAATGTACAACACCCAAGCACTGGACTTGGCCAGCCAGGCTGGCAGTGCTAGGCCCTGAGACTGTGGTGTTCCTCTGGCCTGCGATGCTGGGAGTCACATGGTCTCAGGAGTTGGGGGAATTTCAGAGGAAAAGGTCTTCTTAAGGTCAGCTGCCCTTCGCAGTTCTCAGAATTGTACATATGATGGAGGAAGTAATAGCCAGATCCCTTTGCCCAAACACACCTATACTAATCTTTGGCTTTACAGAGTAGCACTGTAGCACTGTCGTCCCTATTGCCCATTGATTTGCTCAAGCAGGCACCAGTAACATCTCCACTGTGAGACTTGTTACTGTTTTTGGCATATCAAATACGCCAAGGGTAGCTTGCCAGGCTCTGCTGCACACAGGGTGGGGCTCTCGAGAGAGATGGAGGACTCAAACCTGGGTCGGCCGCATCAGCCGTGTGTAAGGCAAATGCCCTACCCGCTGTGCTACCGCTCTAGCCCAAAGAGTAACTGGGACAATAATTGTGAAGGGAAAAAAAAAAAAAGAAGTCCTTAAAGCAACGAATTAGAAACAAAACAAAACACAAGCTACAAATTTCTGCTTTGATATGAATCACCATTCCTTGGACTTTTCACTCCTAAATAAACACTCCCAAGCTGTGCTGGGCTGCAGCTTAGCTGGGGCCTTCCCCATCTGCTCTACAAGCCTGCTGAGCTGTGAATGGCATGAACTGAGCTCTGCTCCAGCCAAAATAATCTTCTCGTGCACCCTTACATATAATTCTACAACCTCTGCAGAGAAGAAATTCCAAGAACTCAGTACACACATAAGGGACAGTCACTTCCTGTGGCCACCATCAGGTCAGGGAGATGGAGCCAAGGACCAAGGGCATGCTCTGCATGTGGGAGCCCCAGCACCCACACTGTCCCTGAGCACCCCCAGGAGGCATGCCCAAACCAAAATAAATTAATAACAGTGGAAATGCCAAGAAAAAAATCTGCTCAGTCACATAAAGCCATATATTCCAAACCACTTACTACTTGTAGATCCAAAATCTGTAGGCAGTGGTGTTTTTGTTTTGTTTTGTTTGTTTTTGGTTGACTGGTTTCTGGTTTGGGGGCCACACCCAGTGTGCTCAGAGATTACAACTGACTCAGTACTTAGGGGTCACTCCTGGCCAGGTTCAGGAGACCTTATGAGGTGCTGGAGATCGGGCAAGTATCCACTATACTACCTCCAGTCCTGTAGGCAGGCTCCTTCATAACCTACTTTTTACACTACACTTTCTTTCAAGACAAAGTGGGGATTTTTGTTTTGCTTTTGTTTTCTTTTGATTTGGGGGATTTTTGCTTTCTCTCTGGGTCACACACAGTTGTGCTCAGGGATCAGTCCTGGCAGGGCTCAGGGGACCTTGCTCTCAACTACTTCTCAACCAATGTAGTTGAGAGCAAGGTGAGTCCATTAGCTCTGTTCTATCTCCAGTCCAAGACCAGACAGATCAGTGAGACCAGGGGGTGTGTGCTGGGGCCAGTCACCAGCCCTTCCCTCAGCCTGGAAGAGAGGCAGAGGGGACCCACTCCACCACCCCTGTCACCCCTGTTGTTTCCATAACTCTGCTTGCTCCCTCTTTTTATGCCCCCATTCCCCAGTACTTGGTTTCATCTTTGAGGCCTTCAAAAATAGACAGGTTGGGCTTGTGAAGTGTTATCTGCAGGGTTCTTGAGAGGGAGGCGCACAGAGCTGGTGCCTCTCATGCATCGCAGTCTCTCACAGTAAAGGGCTCTGGAGTAACATGGTCAGGTGGGCTGTGTACCAGCACAATGTCCTTAATGCCCTAAGCTGGGGTCAGGGATGCAGCTCAGTCATCAAGCACATGATTCATGGTACGAAGCCCAGGGTTTCATCTCTAGCACCCAACAGACAAACAAAACCAAACCCTTGGAACTAGATGCATACAATGGACTGAACATTACTTGGAGGGGCCCCGGGAGCCCCCCCCCCGCCCCTGACCACTGGATACCCAACCTTATGAAAACTGGTTAAGTTGGGAGCTGGAGAGATGGTTCAGGGGTTCAGGAATTTGCCTTGCATGCAGCTGACCCCAATTTGATTCCTAGCATCACCCCCACCCAAAATGTCTAAGATGGTAAACTGGATCTTACATAATGAATCTTCATGGAGGGGTGAGGGGAATGAGAAAAACAGGCTCTGGATTCACATCTGGGACAGCAGGAAAGGGCATCACGGCCCACGGGCCACATCAGGCATGGGCATGAAGAGTGACCCACACATCCACTTTGCAAAGCAAAGCAAAGCAAAGCAACAGAATGAAACCAAGCCCGAATCTTCCCAAATCACAGCACTGGCTCCTGATGGGAGGCAAGGGAGGGAAAGTGTTTCCAAGCTCTTCAAAGAGGAGGACGGAGAAGGAAAGCTGCCGGGTTCTCATGAAAGAACCTTCTTGGTGGGCTCAGGAGGTCTGCTCCTCCCCTCCCCTGAGCATCTGACCCAGAGGCCCCCCCTGACACCCCCGTCTCCCTCTGTGCTAGTGCTCTGCCTTTCCACCAACATCATCAGACCAGACCCCCCTGAGCCGACGGGGAAGAACAGAAGTCCCTGGGCCCACACGCTGTTGGTGAGAGGAGCAACCCCGGCCAATTGCCCCACAGTCCCCTGTTAACTAAAGCCCATGGCTGACTCTGATGATCTGGGCGGAGGATGAAAACCAGAGACTTCTGATGAGGTGAGACTGAGGGACAGAAGACAGTGAGGAGCTGAGGCTAACTTCCTCATGGGGCTCACTGTGAGCTTCCCACACCACATTCCACCCAGGCATGGCTTGGAGAGGGGACCCCCAGCACCTCCCACGCCCGGGCCCACTCAGTAACTCCAAACTGGCACAAACCTGCAGGAGGGAGTCAGAAGTGATCTCATCCATCTGAAAAAGCTGAAGTTGGAGGCTGATCCTGCAGGGAACATGTGAATATCAATGAAAACATGCATCCAGAATGCCAGTTTTTAATAGAGTGAATATACAGACCCTTTCACACACACACACACACACACACACACACACACACACACACACAGAAAGAGAGGGGGGGGGAGGGAGGGCGGGAGGGCAGGAGAATATGGGTTAAATAGGCTTATTAGATAGAATAGGGGCAGGGCCAAGAGAGCTAAACAGGTAGAACTCGCATTTACATCCTCCACCAATCACAGCTAACCTACCCCAATACTTGAAGTAACTGATGCAGAAATGGACCTGAAGCCCAGTGCACAGAAGCATTCACAGCAGGGACTAAAGAGGAGCACCCAGATGGGTTATAGGCAGAGAGGATCCTCCCCGCTCTCTAAGGACAGTCCATACCGTGAGGGGAAACGAGCTGCAATGAGGAGGAGACATGTAAGGACTTTACTTGGGGAGCAAACCCAGTACCTCTCCCACCACTATGATCCTAGCAACATGGAACCAGGAGACAATGAACACGGAACCAGGAGACAACAGCAGTGGTCTCTGCTGCTGGCCCACAGATTGGTCCTGATTTATAGTTGAAAACCAGTGGTCTGCCAGAGTAGTTTTAAGTGTGGGCTTGTGGACTGGTATGTAGACAGGTCCCCGTTTGTAGTTGTAGAAGGTTGACAAATGCTCAACTCTAGGGTATGTACAAGGTCAGAGTGGAAGGGGGGGATGGTGCCTGGGGCAAGGGATGAGGATGGGCTGAGGGAAACATCCAGCAGTGCCTAGGTGTGAGGCCTGGCTCTGTGCTCAGGAGTAATCTCTGCTGGTGCTCTGGGATTGTGTATTATGCTAAGGATTAGACCAGGAAATCTGTTATAGGCACAGCAGCGCCTTAATTCTTGCACATCCCTCTGGCCTGAGGGGCACCATCTTGCCAACCTCATGTAACCTTGCAGATGACAGTGCTAGCACAAGCCATGTTAGCTTTGACTGGCCATAATTACAGATCCTGGGGGCTGGAGCAATAGCACAGCGGGTAGGGCATTTGCCTTGCACGCGACTGACCCAGGTTCGATTCCCAGCATCCCATATGGTCCCCTGAGCACCTCCAGAGGTAATTCCTGAGTGCAGAGCCAGGAGTGACACCTATGCATCGCCCGGTGTGACCCAAAAAGAAAAAAAAAAAAAAAAAAACAGATCCTGAAGGCCAATCTCTGAGAACTCCAGAAAAAGTCTAGCAAATAGCTAAGCCACCTAAGGGCAGGAACAACTATCTCAAGTGCTTAGTTCCGCAGACAAAGGGGTCTCAGTGCTGCAAGCAAGCCACACCCTACAGACACCCCACTGCCTGCAAGTGGTCCTGGCAGCTCAGAGAAGCCAAACTCTGCTCTCTCAGAGTCACCAGCTGGGACCAACGATCTTGTCTGTCTGTTCTTAAGCCTGCCCAGCAGGGATTTCGCAGGCCAAGCCCAGGTTTGTGTGACCACAATACCTCAATGGCTATAGGTACTGGTGACCTTGAATCCCTGGTCACTGCCCAGCTCCACTTGAACTTAGTAGCTCAGGAGTTAGAAGTAGGTCAGGCAGTTGAGCCTGTGAATCCCCTGACTGTCCCCAGACACACTGTGTACTCCCACTAACTGCTCAGACCTGCTGGAACAGACTCCAGCCCTCCCCAGGCCATGTGGAACAACGGACAAGAAGGGGAGGTCAAAGGACTCACTGGACTGATGAATCCAAAAACTAGTACAACAGAGCTGTACAAATGACCTGAAGACTTTAAAGCAATAGTGTTAATGAGTCTCTCAAAAATGAGATAATGGAAAAGAATGTCACCTAAGAAGTATGGGAGCAAGTTTGAGAAGAGTTCAAACAGAAAGCATAGGGCTAAAGAATATATTGCCTGTACTTAAAAATGCAAGAGAGGGACCCAAGCCATAGTACAGTGGGTAAGGCATTTGATTTACACATGGCTGACCTGGGTTCTATCGCTGGCATCCCATATAGTCCCCTGAGCATAGCCAGGAATAATTCCTGAGTACAGAGCCCCTAAGGACTGTCAGGTGTGACTCAAAAGCAAGCAAGCAGGAAAGAAAGAAAAAGAAAGAAAGAAAGAAAGAAAGAAAGAAAGAAAGAAAGAAAGAAAGAAAGAAAGAAAGAAAGAAAGAAAGAAAGAAAGAAAGGAAGGAAGGAAGGAAGGAAGGAAGGAAGGAAGGAAGGAAGGAAGAAAGAAAGAAAGAAAGAAAGAAAGAAAGAAAGAAAGAAAGAAAGAAAGAAAGAAAGAAAGAAAGAAAGAAAGAAAGAAAGAAAGAAAGAAAGAAAGAAGGAAAGAAAAGAAAGAAATGGTGACCTAGATACAAAGACGAACCATAGAATGGCAAAGGTTATTCACCCAATGCCCATCTGATAAGGTGTTAATGTCAAGGATATATAAGGCTCTGGTAGAACTTTTCAAGAAAAAAATCCAACCCTATCAAAAATTGGAGTGAAGAAATGAACAAAAACTTCCTCAAAGAAGAAATTAGGGAGCCAAAGCTATTGTACAGTGGGGAGGGCATTTGCCTTGCATATGGCCAACCTGGGTTGGATCCCCAGCATCCTATATGGTCTCGTGAACACTGCCAAGAATAATTTCTGAGTGCAGAGCCAGGAATTTTGCTGAACATTTCTGGGTGTGACCGAAAAAAGCAAAAAAGAAAAAAGAAAGAAAGAAAAGAAGAAGAAGAAATTAAAATGTCCAAAGGCACATGAAAAAATGATTGACATTACTAATCATCAGAGAGATGCAAATCACAACAACAATGAGATATTGTCTCGCATCACAGAGATGTCAGACATCCAAAAGAACAAGAACAACCAGTGCTGGGGTTGTTCTGCAGGGATGTGAGGAGAAAGGCACTCTGCTTCACTGTTGGAGGGAATGCCAAGTCAACTGGTTCAGCCTTTTTGGAAAACAATATGGACATTCTTTAGAATGCCCATATTGTTTCAGAAAACTAAAGTTTCAGAAAACTAAAAATTGAGGTCCCATTTGACTATTTGACTCAGCAATGCAACTTCTGGGAATATACCCTGGAGTTCCAAAAACACACAGCAGAAACACCATCTGCACTTCTATGTTCATTGCAGCAGTATTCACAATAGCCAGAATCTGGAAACAACCCAAGTACCCAAAAACAGATAAGTGGATAAGGAAACTATGGCATATCTACACAATAGGATACTATGCCCACATTAGGAAAATGAAGTCATTAAATTTGCTTATAAATGGTTGTATCATGCTGAGTGAAGTGAGTCAGAAGGAGAGGATGTAGAATACCTGCATCCATTTGTGGGATATAAAAAATTAGTATAAGACTAATATCCAAGGAGGGAAAACAGGGGTCAGGAGGACTGGTCAGTTGTTGGAAACTTACGACAAGTGTGTGGGGGTGTGGAGGGCAGTTAGGATAGAGAAGGGACCAGTATGATAATAATAGTTGGAAATGATCATTCTGGACAAGAACTGAGTTTTGAAAGTTGGTAGAGAGATATACATGATAACCTTTCAGTATCTGTATTGCAAAGCATAATGCCCAGAAAGAGAGGGGAAAGAGAGAGAGAGAGAGAGAGAGGAATGGTTGGTGAAGGGATGAGTTGGAACACTATATGACTGAAATCCAATCATGAACAACTTTGTAACTATCTCACAGTGATTCAATTTATAAAAATTAAAATTAAAAAAATTTAAAAATAGTGAAGATAACATAAGAGCTATGTGGGACAGAATCAGGAGAAACCAGTGCACCTAGGGTTCCTGAAGAAGAAAGAAGGGAAAAAATTTTAATTTGAAGAAATAGCTGAGAACTTCCTGCAAGTCAAAAAAAGAATGAGATAACTAGAACCAGACAGCTCAAAGAATTGCAAATGAAATAAGTGGAATGGATGTACACTAAGATGTTAAAATGGAAAAAGTCAAATATATAGAGAGAGTCCTAAAAAGCAATGAGAGAAAAGCAGACACACAGAAGGAATCCTCATTTAGACTCTCAGCAGATTCTCACAGGAAACTGGACAGGTCAGACAGAGCGGGTGACACCGTGGCATGCTGCGTGCGGAGAGCTGAATGAGAAAGGATGCTGGCCAAGAACACTCTACCAGGTTACCTCAGACTGAAAGGAAAAGAAAGAGCTTTCAGACAAATAACAGTTCCCGGGATTCAGTGTCATTAAGTCAGGTCCCCAAGAAACACTTAAGAAACTTCTACAAAATGAAATAGGAACGACACATGGAAGTAGCAAGATACCTAAAAAATTAAATGTTGGCAAGAAGGGGCATAATAATGGAGCTCTGTTTTTAAGTTCAGTAATTATTTACTGTTAACTTCTTTCTGTTCAGTTTAGGGAATTTGAAATTTCATACATTGCATTATTCTGTTCTAAAATTTTTATTGGATCATTTAAAAAGAAATCAAATTTCTCTATTGACAACATCTTAGTTCTCCAGGTTATTGATTTTATTTTGGGCAAGTTTTAATAGCTTGTAGTTTTCAAGAAATATGCTGGTTTTATCCAAGTTTAAAAAATTTATCTTTGCTATTGGTCCTTATGATCCTCCTAATATTTGGAAGCATCTACAGTAAGTGCTTCAATTTTTTTATACTGATATTTATCTCATTTCTCTTTTTACCTTTTTCAGTTTTGAAGGCTGTAAGTTTTCACCAACTTAAAAAAAAATTTCCTGGGTTCACTGATTTTTATCTTTCTCTTTTTAATTTTCTTGATTTCTACTGTTAAATTTTCTTTTTTCTGTTAAAAAGGCAGTTATGGAATTCTTCCTTTTTAGACTATTGAGGTGGAAACAGATTAATAATTTGAGAATATTTAATTTATTTTTAAAAGGAGTATAATAAATTCTTTAATTGAATGAAAATTAAATGCATTTTCTTTTCCTAATTCTCCTAGGAAAACTTTTTTCTCCTTTACCCATAGAATGGAAGTACACTGTTTAATTTATAGGCATTTAAAATTTTTGTGATAATTTTCTTTTGTTGATTTGCAGTTTAATCTATTATGGTCAGAGAATACACTTTATATTGAATTCTTTTAAAAATAACAGTAAAGGGGCTGGAGAGATAGTACAGGAGTGAGACACTTGCATGCTGTGGACTTCAGTTCACTCCCCAGAACTGCGTACGGTCCCCTGAGCACTGCCAGGAACATATGGTACCCTGAGCACTGTTGGATGTGGCCAAAAAACAAACAAACAAAATAATAACAGTAAACAAAAGCAAATAAAATGAACATATTAACTAAATCAAATATTCTTTGAAGATAGGAAATGCCTTGTTTTCACCCTGTAATGCTCTCAGTATCGCTCCCACAGGGTCTTACACAAAGAGAGTCTTCCAGGGTGGTCCGTGAGTCAAATAGCTTAACATGCAGAAATTTTGCAAGGCAAATGCCCTACCCACTATACTATAACTCCAGCCCCTAAAGTCACTCATAACAACTAATAATTTTGAACATTTTTCATGTGCTGTCCATATATGTCATTGAAACATGTATTTAAAACTTTTGCCCATTTTTTATTATTCAGTTTTGATAATTTCCATGTACTATAGATAAAAGTTGCTAAATATGTGATTTTTTTCACAGTATACAATTTGTATTTGCATTCCTTAATGTTCAAAGTTCAGAGTTCTTTCATGAGGTGGTGGATAGCTAGCAGAGCTCAGAGACTGCTCCGGTCAGTGCCCAGTGGACCATGCTGTGCCAGGGACAGCCCCCTGGCCCCTGCATCCCAAGCATGTGCTCCAGCCTGCTGAGCTATTGAGGTCAGAGCTCCTAATTATGAGAAAGTCTGCTTTATCCATTTCCCTCTCCTTTTTTATCTTGTATCAGAAAAATATTTGCCACTGATAGTTACAAAGCTTTTGGAGTCAGAGAGAAAATCGGAAGGGTTGGAGTGTGTGATCTGCACATAGGAGTCGGGGTTTGACCCCCAGCATGGCACAGCCCCAGGGCACCAAGGCGTGATGCCAAGTCAACAAAAACAAATAAAAGGTTATTCCATGTTTTCATCCAGAGGTTTTATATTTTAGTTAGAGGGCTCGTTTTAAGTTTTATTTTTGTTTAGGGCCACCCCCCAATGATGCTCAGGGGTTACTTCGTGCTCTGCAATCAGGAATTACTCCTGGCTGAGTTCAGGAGATCATATGGGATGCCAGATCCAACCTGGGTCTGCTTTGTGCAAGGCAAGTGCTCTGCCAGCTGTATTATCACTCTGCCCCCATTTTAAGTTATTTTTATACTATACATTAAAGTTTATCATTGCATATTCATTTCCAATTAACTTGCACCATTTACTGAAAAGATTATTTTCTCATTTGAATTTCCTTTGTACTGCTTGTGAAAATCAATTAAATTGTGTTACTATAATTACTCCAGCTTTGTTTAGATTTGTATTTTTTCATTCTTGTTTTGCTTTGTTTCAGCTATACCATCTGTGCACAGGTGCAATCCCTGGCTCTGTGCTTAGGGGTCACTCTTTGTGGTGCTCAGAGGACCATATGCTGCACTGGGGGTCAAACCAGGGTCAGTTAAGGGCAAGGTAAGTGCACTGCTTCCGGTACTATCTCTCCAGTCTCTTTTCCATTTTTCATTGTTTTAATTTATTTGTGCATACATTTAAAGTAGGTTTCTTATAAGCAGCATATAATTATATCATGTTTTTAAATTCAATAGGACCATCTCTGCCATATAATTGAAAGTATATAGACTTTATATTTAGTGTGAATATTGATATATGCAGGTTTCTATAAACTGCTATGCTATTGGGTTTTGGGTTTTTCTTAGGCCCAGATGTCTCTCTCTTTTTTTTTCTTCTTTTCTATTTCTTTCTTTTTACATTTTAAAATTCAATTCAATCTTTTTACTGGGTTATTAGCAATAACTGTTGAATTTTTATGATTACTTTAGGAGGTGTACAGTATTTTAACTTGTCACAGACCATTTTTAAGTGATCTTATAGTCCTTTAAATATACATACATATAGCATGAGAAACACCCAGCAGTATATTTTCATTTCTTCTTTCTTGGTTATTGTGCTACTGTCAGCTATCTTACTTCTACATGCCTTTAACCTCACAATAAGCTGTTGCTATTTTTCATCTTTATTATTTACGGTTTTTTATTTTTTTTCTCCTAAACTATATGCTATTTGAATGTGGAACTCACTTCTGCTTGTTGTTGGCATTTACCAAGTGTTCGAAGCCTGTATTTCCAATGAGAGTTAAAAGAGAATGAGGCTGATGGTAAAACAGCCCTACTGCTTACCAAGGTGAAGTCCAGGACTAGTTTGGCCAATGTAGAAATACAAGATCAAAGCAACACCCATGTTAATCAAGGCATAGACCCACTGGATCACAAACATGATGATAAGGGACCCAACAGCCTGTGGGAACAGGGAAGGGACATGTCACCTCATGGTTTTCTATAAGCATATAAACAAGTCACAAACCCAGGACTTTAGCAAACAACTGTTCCTCTCACCAACCCATCATCACTTCTGGATAATTTAAATTCACTTACAATTCAAAAGATCCTCACATAAGCAGACATTTGAGAAGATACTCTCATGGAAAGATGTCTACTCAGAACATCAAATATATATTCTACCTTTGATCTCTGTCCCACACTTCCTTAAAAGAAACAAATTAGGATGATATTATGCTTCTTTGTTGTAATTAGTAATTTTATGACCTGAAAATTATCAAAAATAATTATCTTAAAAGTAAACCAGAAGTTTTAAAATAAATGGTTTAGTATCATATGCAGTCTCACCAATATTCTAACACAGCAAACAACTAAATCACATTGCTCCTGATTAAGCCTTCCATCTCCCCCCACCTCCATCCCAATATCACAGGTCTGAAACAATGTTTTGAGCTAATCGTGATCAAGATGAAGTTACTCACTCCCAACAGGGAGACCCAGGGGTTGCACACGCGGGCGTAGAGAGAAATCGGTCTCCTCTGGGCATCATGCTCCTGGAGCCTGGACTTCGGGAAAAAATCTAAAAAATTAAATAAGTCAAATATTTGGATATGACTTTATTAGCAAACTTCCTTCTCATTTTATCTGTGAGCTCTTCTTCAAGTCTGTAACTCAGCCTGCAGAACTGAGTTATTTTCAGTACTTGTTCTGGGGGGAGAAAGAAAGGATTTCTTTCTAGGGGGAAAGGAAGGGAGAAGCAGAGTGGAGAGGAAACTTCCTCTAACGCTCACTGAGTATAGTCCAGTCCTGTCATCAAAGGGGCCAGGAGTTCACATTTCCCTTCCTTTCAGATGAAAGCAGGGTAGAGTGGGAAAATTAAAAAAAAAATTCTGGGTTCCCAGTTGTGGTTAGCAGGATTGCTGCTTACTTACCTTAGTTCCACCAATAAATTCTACTGATTCTAAAATCAAAATGCATTCTGAATATGACCATTCCTTATCACCTCCATTATTTCTTTCCTATTCCAAGCCACTTTCATCTGACTTACAGCCATGAGCCCCCATGGTCAAGATGACATCTAGTGTCATGTCCCAGGATCTCTGGAAGTCACATGTGGCTGTGGAGAAGCTCTCATGCATGTAACGTGAACAAGTGTTGAGTGCCAGTCCTACACCACAGTCCTGAAGAAAGTGGGTGTACTTAATTAACTGGGGCAACTCGGAGGGGTGGCAGGTGAGTTCCCCTCCCCGCCCCAACAGAGCCCCAACAGCCGAAAACTTCTAGAACTCAATTGCCGCCATGCTCACAGCTGCTCTCCACAGGCTCAGATGAGCCTCACCCATGAGGGAATCTGCAAAAAAAACCTGTATGCAGGACTTGTGACTGAAATCTCCAAGCTTGCTCGGAGCGGGAATGGGCCTCCTCCTCGCATCTCCCCAGTTTACCAGGAGCTTGGCAGTCACACCCACAAACTGTCCCTGGCCCCATATAATCTCATCAATGGCCATGACCAAGAGACTCAGAATAAAGCTCCCAGAAGAGAGCAACATAGAACAACACACCACAGAGATGCCTCCAGAACCCACACCAGGCTGCCTTAACTGGGGCAACCCAAGAGCAACGCACAATTGATGGGGTTTAACAAACATGTTAGTAATCTCTTATACAAGGGCATAATGGCTCCAGGAAGAAATACAACAATCTTCACACACTTTCCTCTAAGGAAACTTTATTGAACCATTTTTAGCAGGTTATTTATAACAAGCAATACAAAACTAACTGTTCAGTTCTGCTTTGGGGGACACAGTTTGGGATTTGGGGTGGAAATGTTTGAAATATGGTGGTGGGAAGGTGCAATCATGGTGGGATTGGTGTTCAAATATTAAATGCAATGAAGTATTGTGAACAACTTTGGAATCACTTGTATCACTTGTCATCCTGTTGATCTTTGATTTGCTCGAGTGGGCGCCAGTAACGTCTCCATTTGTCCCTGTCGCGTGCTAGTGCAGCCCAGTGTTTTCTCCAAGCACAGGAAGAGCCTCAAATCGTTCATTCAGGGATTTGACAAAGAAATCTGACCATCTAGTTGGTGGGCAGCCACGAGGTCTTCTGACGTCCCATGGAATTCAGTCGGTAACAGCTCTAGTCCAGTGGTCGTCTCTGAATCGCATTACATGACTGGCCCATCTGATTTTTGATGCCTTGGCAAACGAGACAGCATCCCTATTCTTGACTGTCGACGGAGGTCAGAACTCCAGATTCCTTCTCTCACTTGAGTGAGACGTGATACTCCTAGCATTTGGATTCCTTTTTGGGATACTCTAATAGCGTTCTCATCTGGTTTGCGTAGGACCCAGGTCTCTGAGGCATATGTTAGTGCAGGAAGAACAGTGGAATTGAAAAGATGTGCCTGGAGTCGGAGTTTCTTCGTTCTCTTAACCACTTCTTTGACTATCTTGAAGGCATTCCACGCTGCTTTCTTCCTCCTGTGCAGTTCTGGCACCAAGTCATTTCTCATGTTGATTTCTTGACCCAGGTACACATAGCTGCTGCATTTGGAGATGTTCGTTCCATTGAGAGCAAATGGAGCTTCAGGGACCAGTTCGTTTCTCATGAACATCTTCTTGTTGAGATTCAGCTGCAATCCGACCTTTCCACACGTGGTCGAAGTCGGCCAGCATTTGTGCCGCTTGGCTAATGTTTGGTGTTACGAGAACGATGTCATCAGCAAAGCAGAGGTGGTATAATTGCCGACCGTCTATCTTCACTCCCATTCCTTCCCATTCCAGTCATCACATGATGTTCTTGAGGGCGGCACTGAAGAGTTTCGGTGAAATGGTATCACCCTGCTGCATCCCTCTTTACATCAATAATCAGTTCCTTGTAGAATGGTGAGATCCTGGTGGTGAATTCACAATACAGCTCGCTGAGGAGTTTGATATACTGAGTTTGAACACCCTGTTTGGACAGGGCTTCGATGACCGCCTCAGTCTCAACAGAATTGAAGGCCTTCTTTAAGTCGATGAACGTTAGACAGAGCGGCATCTTGAACTCTCGCGAAACTTCAATGAGTTTGGTCACTGTGTGGATATGGTCTATCATGCTGAATTTCCTTCGGAACCCGTCTTGCTTGCATGGTTGTCCTTCAATTGTGGAAATTTAGTGCATTCCAAGTTCTAGGTACTAGGAGATATGCTGAACAGATAGAAGGTCTCTGATGTCATTGATGTTGCATTCTAGTAAAGACAAACTTGACTAATGTAGTGTCAGTAAGCGATAAGTACTCTGAAAAATTATAAAGTAGACTAACAGGATAGAGACTCAGTGGGGAGGAGAGTATTCTATTCTATTCAGGATGACACGAGTGAACAACTTGTAGATGACAGAAACTTTAACTTAGTTAAAGTTTAACTTTAAAAAAAAATAAATTTTTAAAAAAAGAAAGTGGGTGTACTGCATTCTGCTAAAAGCTGAGCATGGTAACTCAGCCCTGACTTTGCACATGGAAAGCTCTTGGGGGGTTGGTGGTGTGGGAATTGCAGCAGGCCAGGTCTCTGAAAAAAACGCACAGAGGAGCACCACCCACTGATTTGAAACACCCTTCCTGGGTGTTGTACAACTGAGAAACAAATTTCTATCATGTTTCAGTGCAATATCTCTGGTTATCTGTTGCAGCAGTTTTAGCCTTCGCCTACCCTAACTTAGAGACACGATGTCTCCAAACAGGCCTTGGCTCCCCGTGCCTCCACATAGCCAAGGAGTCAGTGACCTTAAAACCTGAATCTGATCAAGCACAGACCCAGCTAGAACCTTCTGTGGCCTTCTATTACAAGTGCCATGGGCTGCAGGGCTGCCGGCACCACTAACCTCTCCTTCCTCCCTGTGGATATAGCTCCCCCTCTTCAAAGCCCACAGTTCTGCAGTCTCTGTTCTTCAGTTCTACTTGGGATTTGCCAATCCACTTCCTGCCGAACCCTATACATCGGCCTTATTCTCTGCCCTCATGCCTTCTCCCGCATCTCTGTGTAGTTCATATTTTATACAATTTGTTTACCCATTAAAATGTCCCCATAAATATCTTTCCTGTCCAACCTATCTGAAGGTATATACTCTCCTCCCCACTGAGTCTCTATCCTGTTAGTCTACTTTATAATTTTTCAGAGTACTTATCGCTTACTGACACGACATTAGTCAAGTTTGTCTTTACTAGAATGCAACATCAATGACATCAGAGACCTTCTATCTATTCAGCATATCTCCTAGTACCTAGAACTTGGAATGCACTAAATTTCCACATAAGTGATAGAGCAATTAAATGGATCATTTTAGCCCTTATGGAAGTTTTCATCCTCTCAACATTTTTCTGCCTTCATCATGTGCTTGCAACTATTATTATCTTTCTTACAGCTTAAAATATATTGGTTTTGTTTAATTCATTCATTTGTTTTTTCCTATGTTTCAGTTATATGTGAAATCATATAGTGTTTGTCTTTTTTCACCTGACTTAATTCACTAGTTATAACTACATCTACATGTACTATATGTACTACATCTACATGTACTACATGTACTACAAAGTACATCCACATTGTAGCAATGGCAGGATTTAATAATTTTAAAGCTAAGTAGTAGTCCACAAGTATGTAAATACCTGTCTTCTTTATTGTTCTGTCTCTTGATGCCATTTTTTTCTAGTTCTTGGTTATTATAAGTAATGCTGCCATAAACATGGGGTTCACATATTTCTTCAAATAAGGGTTTGTACTTGGGGATAAGTATTTAGAAGGGTAATTGGATCGTACATAATTTCTATTTTTTGGAATTTATTCATTTCATTGTGTTTTCACATTTTTATTCAAACCATTGAATTAAAATGTTTTGTTTTTCATACTGTTTTCTAAAACTGTGACATCAGTTAATATTTTCGCCAACAGTGTACAAGTATTCCTGTCTTTCCATATCATTTCTAATCTTTGTTTCTTTTCTTTGGGATAATACTCATTCTCACAGGCATAGGGCAAGATTATTGAGATCTCATTGTTATTTTTATCAATATTTCCTTAATAAAAAGAGATGACCATCTCTTTATGTGTCGACTAATCATCTGTATGTCTCTTTTTGGAGAAGTCTGTTCAGATCTTCTGCCTGCTTCCCAATTAAATTTCTTGGTTTTTGTTGGGTTTTATGAGTTCTTCATATTGGATATAAATCCCTGTGTGCAAATATCTTCCCCATTTAGTAAGGTGTCTTACTGTTTTGAATGCTTTTGTTGTGAAAAAGAGATTTTTAGTTCAAAGTAGCCCCATTTATTTATTTTTGCTTTTGTTTCTGTGCATTAAAATCAAGTCCCAAAACATATCTCTTAGACCAATATTAGGAGTATGCCTATGTTTTCTTTCATGTACTCAATGATTTTACACCCATGTTTGGTTTACATCTTTCACTTTTTTTGTCTTACAGATAATTTTTATTTTATTTTATTATAGTATCTCATGGACACAATAGCATAGATAGTTTTAATCCATTTTAATTCATTTTTATATATGGTGTTAGGAAGTGGTTTAGTTTCATTCTTTGCCAGCACATTCAAGAGATGTGCCCTGTTCTATCATTTGCTCTTAGATTCTGTGCCATAAACTAGCTGTTCATATATGTGTGATTTTATTTCTGGGCTTGCAGTTCTTTTCTGTTGGTATGTAATAGTGGTTTTTCTTTTAATTATAGTACCATGCTGTTTTAATTACTATTCCTTTGTGTAAGGTTTGAATAATGCTTGACATTTTTGTTCTTTGCTCTTCTGAAGTGTTTTTACTATTAAGAGTGTTTTATAGTACTAAATACATTTCAATTTTGACTATTTTTATTAGTTATGATGTTGGAATTTTGAAAGGGATTGCACTGAATCTGCATATTGCTTAGGTTTCCCAAGTCTCCAAGCTTATGATCCAGATTTTTAAAACAGAAATACATCAAGAAAAATTCTAAGTAGCAAAATGGGCAAACACAGTCATCACTGTATCACTGTATCACTGTCATCCCCGTTCATCAATTTGCTCGAGCAGGCACCAGTAACGTCTCCATTCGTCCCAGCCCTGAGATTTTAGCAGCCTTTCATTACTCGTCTTTCCCAATGATTGAAGGCTCTTTCAGGGTCAGGGGAATGAGACCTGCTATTGTTACTGTTTTTGGCATATCGAATACGCCACAGGATGCTTGCCAGGCTCTTCCATACATACCATAATATCATATAATTTAATAATACCCCCTATTTTTAATATTTGATCTTTTCATTTACTTGTTTTTGTTTCTGGACTGACTTACTGGTTCTGGGGGTCACTAAGGCTGCAGCCAGAGGCAAAGTGGTGTTGGGAATTGATTCCGGAGCCCGTCACATGCCAGGAATGGAACGGAACCCAGGGCTTCATGCAAGCAAGGCAGAGCTCTGACACTGAGATACTTTTATTATTATTATTCTTGGTTTTGGAGTACACTTTGATGTGCTCAGAGTTTACTCCTTGTTCTTTCACTCAAGGATCATTCCTGGAAGGGCTTGGGGACATATGGAGTGTAATGAGTGGAACCTGAGTCAGTCATGTACAAGGCCAGTGCCCTACCTCCTGTACTATTTGTTGGGACCCTATTTTTCTCTAAAAAGCAGATAGATAGATAGATAGATAGATAGATAGATAGATAGATAGATAGATAGATAGATAGATAGATAGATAGATAGAGATGTTTACAAAAAAAGAAGTAAGTCAGAATCCTGGGGGCTGGAGAGATAACACAGTCATACATGTGACACTTCAACAAATATATCACACAAAAAGAACAACCCTCCAGAAACCAACCACAAAGATGTAGAAGATTCTCTCAGATATAGTTCAAAACTTCTATAATAAAGAAATCCAAAGAGGTACAATAAAAGCCATAAAAGCGAAATGATACAAGGTAACAGCCAAGAGTGATCCCTGAGCAGGGGTAAACTGAGCTCCACTAAGTGCACTTTATTTCTTTTTTTTTCTTTTTGGGTCACACCTGGCAATGTACAGGGGTTACTCCTGGCTCTGCACTCAGGAATTACTCCTGGCGCTGCTCAGGGGACCATATGGGATGCTGGGAATCGAACCCGGGTCGGCCATGTGCAAGGCAAATGCCCTACCCGCTGTGCTATCGCTCCAGTCCCTAAGTGTATTTTATTATTTAAATAAGAAAATAATAAAGACTTATAATGTGACGATTTCACTAAAAGAAATCAGTGAAAACAGAAATAGACAAATTGAGGATGAACTAGAAAGTTTGAAGATCATAACCTACAATGCCTCACAGAAGAGAGAGAAATAAAATGTGAAAAAAAGAAGAAACACTATGAGAACTGACCATTGAGAAAAGTAACATGAGACTAATGGGAATCTCAGAGGGAGAAGAGAAAGAAAAGAACAGAAAGTTTACTTAAAGAAATAAGCATTCCAAGCCTCAAAGGCCATAAATATACGAGCCTATGTGTCTAACAGCATGCCTGGCATATAAAGGCAGAGACCTATACCAAGACACAACAGTGACACTGCCAAAAGCTCAAGACAAAAACACTGAAGGCAATTGGGGTAGGGAAGGATAGAAAGCAGGTACCTTGTCAAGCTACTCCTAGTGCTCTTATCACAACTCTCAGATAAACATCTACAGGTCAGGAGAGAGAGAATGATATACTCACAATTTTCAATGAAAAAAACTGACATTCAAGAAACTACATCTTGCAAAACTTTCAGTTAAGGGGGAGAAATAAAAATAAAAAATAAAATCAAAGTTACAACAGATATTACAGAAATACAAAGGATCATAAGAGAATATTATTAACACATTGGACGATCTAGAAGAAATGGCTCAATTCTTTAAAAAACAAAATATAAAACTAGAATAGGAACAGAAAATTTAAAGATACCCTTCATAGGTAAGGAAATTACCCTGCAAGAATCTTCCTCAAAATAAAAGCTCTGGGCCAGATGTGAATTCACTATTCACAAAATAGTGAATTCTACCAAACCACAAGAAGCATCAATACAACCCCTCTTTAAAAGTCTTTTATTGGGGCACTGGTGGAGGGATGGGTACTCGAGCATTGTAAGACTGAAACACAAGCACAAAAAGTTGTAAGTCAGTAACTGTACCTCACGATGATTCACTAATAAAAACTTAATTAAAAAAACAGTCTTTTATTGGGGCCTGAGCTATAGCACAGGGGATTTTACCTTGCACGCAGCCGACCCAGGTTCGATTCTCAGCATTCCATATGGTCCCCCAAGCACTGCCAGGAGTAATTCCTGAGTGCATGAGCCAGGAGTAACTTGTGTGCATTGCTGGGTGTAACCCCCCCCAAAAAAAAATCTAATAAATTTCCAGGCATTCTCTGAAGCCAATATTATTCTGATTCTGAAAGTAGACTTTAAAAAATCACACAGAGAAGAACATAAATGTAAAATTCCACAGAGATACTAGCAAAATTCAACAATACATTTAAAAAGTCATTCACCAAAAACAAGTGGGGTTTATTTCCATGTCATAAAGATGGTTCAACATATACAATTTTTAAAAAATTTGACAAACTACATAATCAGGAGATAAAAAATGCAGAAAGGCTTTTGACAAGATTCAGCATCTTTAATAATAACAGTTATCAACAAAATGGTTTAGAAGGACTGTATCTCAACATAATAAAGGCCATAATGACAAACCCAGAGTCAATATCATCATGCTCAACAGTTAACAAAAAAAAGACCAGGAAAAAAGATCAAAGAGCTGGAATGCATAATTTATATGCAGGACCCCTGGGCTTGGAGTGAACCCTAAGTACTGTGATGCAAGTAGCCCCCAAACAGTGTCATGTATGACTCAAAAACTAAGAAAAGGAAAAAACATTGAAAGCTTTTCCTCCCAAATCAGAAACAAGACAGGACATCTCTCTTTGCAGATTAAACTATCTTTCTTTGCAGATGACATGATAATATGCATAGAACATTCCAAAGACTCAGGTTAAAAAAAAGTTATTTAAAAATAGAAAAGAAGAGTTCATCCTACTTTCCATGACACTGCAGCTAGAGGCATCTTCATGGTTGAAACACCACTGACCAAGCAAGTGGAGCAAAGATAAACAAATGAGACTACATTAAATTAAGACATTTAATTTCTTAATTTCCTTCTGCACCTCAGAGGAAATGATGACTAGGAAACAAAGACAAACTACAGAATTGGAGAAAATATTTGCCAACACTCATCTGATAAGGGGTTAGTATCAAAGATATATAACGCACTGATAGAACTTTACAAAAAAATCCAACCCCATCAAAAATGTGGAGGAGACAAAAAGAAATTTCCTCAAAGAAGAAATACATATTGGCCAAAAGGCACATGGATAAATGCTCTATCTTACTAATTATCAGAGAGATGCAAATCAAAACAACAATGAGATATCATCTCACACCACAGAGACTGATGTGCATCAAAAAGGACAAGAACAACCAGTGCTGGTGCAGATGTGGGGAGATAGGGATGCTCATCCACTGCTGCAGGATGCTGGGAATGTTGGCTGGTCCAGCTTTCTGGAAAACAATACGAACATTCCTAAAAAATCTAGGAATTGAGCTTCCATTTGACGCAGCAACTCCACTTCCTGGAACATGCTCATAAGCAAAATGAAGAAAAGACATTTGCACCCCGTGTTCTTTGCAGCACCATCCACAGTAGCCAAAATCTGGAAACAACCTAAGCATCCAAGAACAGATGATTAGATAAAGAATCTATGGTACAGAGGCAAAATTTAAAATGACTGAGCCATAGAAAAGATCACTGTCACTGTCATCCCGTTGCTCATTGATTTGTTCGAGCAGGCACCAGTAACATCTCTCATCGTGAGACTTATTGTTACTGTTTTTGGCATATCCAACAGCCACGGGTAGCTTGCCAGGCTCTGCCGTGCGGGCTCCATACTCTCGGTAGCTTGCCAGACTCTCTGAGAGGGGCAGAGGAATCACAGGTCGGCTGCGTGAAAGGCAAACGCCCTACAGCTGTGCTTCAGCCCATGTATAAAAGATAAAGTCATGAAATTTACTGCTACCTGGAGGGACCTGGAGAACATTCTGCTGAGTGAAGCCAGTCAGGGGGAGAGACACTGACACAGAATGATCTCTCATATGTGGGATATAGAGAAACATAATGGAATAACTGATACCCCAAGACAACAGAAACAAAGAACAAGAACTGGCATTCAGTAGGAAACATGGCACTTGAGGGGGCAGGGGGATAGGACAGAGAGGGGGTAATGCTATGTATGAAACCTACCAGCAGGGGCAGAGTGAGTGCACAGTGGTGTGGCACTCGCTTTACACACGGCCGACCTGGGTTCAGTTCCCAGCACACTGCATGGTCCCGCAAGTCCTGCCAGGAGTGATGCTTGAGTACAGAGCCTGGAGCACCCACTGAGCACTGCCGTATAACTCCCCCCAACAACAACAAGAAAACCCCCTAGCAGCTAAACTACTGTAAACACGGTGCAAAAACTTATTTTTTTTTAAAAGCACCTGCTATCGAAGCAGACAGATGGGTGGGAGGCAAGGGGGCGCTGGTGGAGGGGAGGGGACACTGGTGAAGGGTCAGTGTGGAAACATTGTATGACTGAAGCCCAACTTTGAATGACTTTGTAATTTCACAATAAATGCATTTTAAAAAATTAAATAAATAGGTCAAGAGACTGTGAGTCTCCTGAGGGGGCGTGGAGAGGAAGGAATCAGAGTTAATAAATAAACAATTAAATAAATATAAAACAAAGTAGCAGAGTGCAAAGTTAATCTACATTTTTTAATAGGTCACACCCCATAATGCTCAGGGCTTATTTCTGGCTCTGCACTAAGGAATTACTCCTGGCAGTGCTTAGGAGACCATATAGGATGTCAGTTATTGAACCCAGGTTGGCTGCATGCAAGGCAAACGCTCTACCTGCTGTATCATTGCTCCGGTCCCCAAAAATCTTTTATATTTCTGTATGCAAATAAGGAACTATAAAAAATGAATTGGGAAAACAATATCATTTGAAATCACATGAAAATAATTAAATATTTTGGAATAAATTTAACCAAATGAAAGATGTACAGACTAAAAACTGTAAGACACTATTGAAAGAAATAGAAGTCAGATACTAGGAGATGAAAAGATATATCATGCTCATGAATTGAAGGAATTAACATTGTTTTTTTTGGGGGGTCACACCCAGTGATGCATAGGGGTTACACCTGACTCATGCACTCAGGAATTACTCCTGGCAGTGCTTGGGGGACCATATGGGATGCTGGGAATCGAATCTGAGTCAGCCACGTGTGCAAAGCAAACACCCTACCCACTGTGCTATCAGCTATCACTCCAGCCCCAGAATTAACATTGTTAAATGGCCATAGTGCACTCCTCTTTTTTATACTTCCAAGCCTACAGGGTAAGGATTGTTTTTTAATAATTCTAAATACTTAAGAATCATAAAAAAATTTTGAATACCAAATCAGGTCATTTAGAAGTTGCGTATAAGAAGAGCTCAACAAATGTCTCCTTATTAGTTATCAAATAAACTCTGTCAAGGTTTATGGTTGATTTGAACTGATGGCTTCATTACTTCTTTTTAAAAGAAGAAATACTGTTATGATTGCATTAATTAAACTGTATGGTTTTACACTTTTGTGCGGCTGCTCTGCTGCTGATCGACCATGATCCAGAGGCCAGCTAGACTACTTTTGGTCCCAGCAACTGCTTGCAGCCATGTCTCTAGACTGTGAACTAAGCCATAGCCCCACGCTGGCCAAGGAGGGGAAAGATCCTCCTTTCTCGGTTTTTTTCCCCTTTTTGGGGAAAAATGGCATGGCGTCCGCCATATTATGACAGCTATTAAGCAGGTACAAACTTGGTGGTGCGGGAAGGAGAAGAAAAAAAAAAGAGTTTTGAACTTGAAACAGCGGGATGCGGGCAGTCTTGGGCCGGGGGTGATAGCGGCGCACGCTCCACTGAGATTCAACCTGGGTGGCCACACTTTTGTGCGGCCGCTCTGCTGCTGATTGACCACAATCCAGAGGCCAGCTAGACTACTTTTGGTCCCAGAAACTGCTTGCAGCCATATCTCTAGACTGTGAACTAAGCCATTGCCCCATGCTGCCCCAGGAAGGGAAATGATGCAATTTCTAACATGTCCTGTACTTAATTACTAAAATACTAAAATACAGAAATCCTAAACAGTGTGGCCGCTATTGCGACCGAGTGACTTTGTATCTCTTCATTCTCAGCAATGGAAAACTAGCAAATGCTTCCTTCTCAGTAGGGCTTTTTTTTGGGGGGGAGGGGATACTCCAACAACAATAGTGAGTTTTGTGTTGAAATATGGAATATAATCAAGGTAAAGAGAAAATGAAGTGAAATTTATCAGCTACACAGGCTGGGGGGAGGTATACTGGAGTTTTTGGTGGTAGAATATGGGCACTGGTGAAGGGATGGGTGTAGAAGCATTGTATAACTGAGACATAAGCCTGAGAACTTTGTAAATTTCCACATGGTAATTCAATAAAATAAATTAATTTAAAAAAAACTTGCAACTTCTCAGCTCAGATAGAGAAGGGAAAACCAAGTAAAATGTGGTTGGAGAAGCCGCTCAGGAAGGGAGAAGCGTGCTGAAAGTAGACTATAGATTGAACACGATGGCCACTCAATACCCTTATTGCAAACCATAACACCCAAAAGGAGAGAGAGAACAAAAGGGAATGCCCTGCCACAGAGGCGGGGTGGGGTGGGGGGATGGGATTGGGGGATGGGAGGGATATTGGGTTTATTGGTGGTGGAGAATGGGCACTGGTGGAGGGATGGGTTCTCGAACACTGTATGATGGAAATACAAGCACTAAAGTTTGTAAGTCTGTAATTGTACCCTCACGGTGATTCACTAATTAAATAAATAAATACATAAATACATAAAAATAGTACCAAAAAAAACTATGTTTTAACAAATCTAATGCATGATTCATTTTTTCTAAATCACAGGCTTAGTGAAATACGGTTACTCTCTTAGTTATTTAGAAGAACACTTTTGGTTAAGGAATTAGATTTTTTTCCTAAGGTTCATACAGTTTTAAGTTTACTCTTTCATACTTGATTTTGATATTCCACAATACCAATCACACTAAATCTGAGGTATTTTGTATGTGTGTGAACCTGCTTTCTAAAAAACTCAGGAAGATAACATGGAGGAGTAAGTCTTTTGTGTATGCACAATCCAGTTTTATAGAACAGGAATATGAACGAGAATTCGTGCAAGGATGTGATGATATAAGCAGATATAACTCTGAACAGCTATAGTTTCAAAGAATGTTTTATGGTCTAGCACTTTGCTGGAAAAAATGAGTCGTGACAGGAGGGGACAATTTCTCAAGTTCATCAAGATTCATAACTAGGAAAGCAACTTTATCAAGCCTTAGTTCCAAAGAGATAAATAATGTCAGCTAATAGGCATGTTGATTTTATAAAATACAGTAAACACAGCATATAACTGTAAATCATCTCTTAAAATCTAGTGGCATATCTAACTACACCTAAAAGTTCTAGGTTGACACACCTCATGCAGATATAAACATATATTGTATATATACATACACATATATGCTTCAAGAGGAAGGAGGACAAATCATGCCAATCTTTAAATTATGAATTTAAAGTAATTTTATAAAAATTACTTTAGGCCCGGCAGCCCCCAGAACCCAGCCGCAACCATGCTCACAGCCGCTCTTCACATGCTCGGGCAGAACCTCACCCATGAGTGAATATCTGGAAAAACCCAGGTATGCGGGACTTTGTGACTGAGAACTTTGGGTTCAACAGGACAGGGAACGGAGAACCTCTACCTGTACTCCCCTCCTGTCTCTGGCAACTCAGCAGTCACACCTATAAGCCACCTCTGGCTGGCACCAGATAATCTCGTCATTGACCACCATGCAGATCACATGTCCTTCTCTCCCAGAAGGGAGCATAACAGGATGCTGGCCATAACCATGCTGCTGGACCCTGCACCAGACTGTTTCTCTCGAGGCCCCCGAGGGAGACCATCCCCACCCCAAGTGACCCAGCCCCAGCAGCCAAAAACCTCCAGAACCCATGCTCACACTGTTCTCCACACGCTGGGGCAGTCTCACCCATAAGTGAATCTATTCCTGGCCCGGCCACGCAATACTTCAAACCACACACCCTACCCATACTCCAAATTACCCAAATTACCGCACCACGCTTGATAGGGTTCAAAGTAGGAGCAACCAAACTTAGAGAGAAATATACATTTTTTACATATATATGTAAAATGTGAAATATATATGTATACATACATATATGTATATATGTGTATGTGTATATATTTATATATAATTTACATTACATAATTATATAAATTAATTATATTGATTGTACAAATTAATTATAAAATTATATAGATTGGTGTATAATTTATATTAACATGTGATTTATATATAATTATATCTATTATATATATATAAAGCAACAAGGCTCAACCTTTAACAACTTGATAGTGATCTCTTAGAGAAGGGCTTCTAAATGGGCCCTGGGTGAAATACAACAATCTCCACATTTTTTCCTCTAAGGAGACCTTTTTGTAGCATTTTCAGTGGTTTTTCATAACAATGCAAAATATATTATTTTGGTTCTGCTTTGGGGCAGGGCTTGGGGTTCAGGATGGAAACATCTGAAATATGGTGGCAGGAAGGTGGTGGGATTGGTGTTTGAATATTAAACGTAATATAAATATTGTGAAATTAGTTTATAAAGTATTATAAACTAATTTTTTAAATAAGTTAGTTAATTAAAAATAAAGAAATTACTTTAGGGCCAGAGAGACAATACCACATGGAGGAAACCCTACATTCAATCCTTGACTCCACTTTTCGTCCCCCAAGCTGTTCCAGGAGTGACCCATGAGCACAGAGCCAGGAGTGAGCCCTGAGCACCACTGAGTGAGGCTTAAATACAGAGAGAAAAACAGAAAGAAAAAGAGAGTAGGAAGAGAGGAAGGAAGGAAGGAAGGAAGGAAGGAAGGAAGGAAGGAAGGAAGGAAGGAAGGAAGGAAGGAAGGAAGGAAGGAAGGAAGGAAGGAAGGAAGAAGGAAGATAAAAGAAATGTTTGGCTATTTCTGGAAATGGCCTCTGAACCTTCAGCAGAATGAAGAAGCACACGGTTCCATCTGTACGTACAAACGAAGAGCAGGGAGATGTAGCCCACACCGGCCCGGGGTTCCGGTCACAAGGCTTTCTGTCACATGGATGGTGCAATCTGGTTACTACTCTCAAAAGTGCTGCACATTTCAGTTCTTCTAATTTGGTACCAGCACAAACAATACAGCTGTGATGAACTAAATTGAACACAATTTAGAGACTCTTGTTTCATTTGTGGTTTTTTTCTTGATACACATTCTCCCAAAAGATTTCTTACAGCTAGTTGATTAAACTATTTCTTATTTCTTATTACATCTTGAAAAATGATTCTACAGGAAAGAAAGAGCCCGGGGAAATCCAGTGAGGGCAACGTGAAGAAGTTGGGAGTCTTCTTCACAAGAACTGACTGAACAAAAGCAACCAGTTAAAACTCTAGAAATGAATCAAACTAAGACAGCCTATGGAAGAATGTCTGTTTCTTTCTTTTTTTTTTTTAATTGAAGATCCTCAACCAGTGTTTATGACATTCCTAGCCTGGCTGCCATTCTCACTAGCCTGCAGTTGGTCCAAAATGTGCGGTTGGGGGCAGAAGTGGGTGAGCACCAGACAGGTGGGTGGAAGACGTCTGCAACTGCAGGCCCAGGAAAGGGAGCACTGGGCCAGGCAGAAACTCGATGAAGACATTCAAGAAATGACGGTGCAAGCAAAGCTTCATGGCTTGACCCACACCGTTCCTGGGCTGACGCACAAGCTGCTCAACTTGGGAGACCTGAGTGAGAACCGGGTACAATTCTGAGCTTTCTGGTTGTCCCACATCCTCCGCACTGGCAGAGAATAAAGCTCTATGGGGTTTGAAGGTACAAAAAATTAAAATATGACACCTGAGAGACAGGGGTGGGGCCCTGAGACAGAGGAGGCCTGAGCGTCTGGGGTTTGATGCTTGGCACCATCAAAAAAATAAAGCAAAATCTGAGTGAAGACATCAGACAAATATCTGCCACAGGAAAGGCAGATTTCACAGCTCAAATCCAGGCAATGTACAAAGCAAGTAGAAACTGAGAAATATAGAACAGAGTCCAGAGCTGTCACCTAATATTATCTCAGATGTCCGGTTTTCAAGCCCAAGTTACAAAGCACACGAAGAAACAAGAAACTGAGACTCAGGTTGCGGGGAGGATGGTGCTCAGACAAACTCACTGAGTGGCTTTTGTGTTGGGTTTAGGAGACAGAAACCTCAAAGCAGCTATTATAATAAGCATGTTCAAGGAATTAAATAAAAATATAATGTCAGTCAGCAGGAAACCATAATAACAATTTCTTTTTATTTGGGGCCACACCTAGCAATATGGGGCTAACTCCTTGGAAGTGCTCAGAGGACCATATGGACGCACAGAAAGCACCATCAGTGCCAAGCAGCTTTGCAAACTCTCAGAAAATGCACTATGTTGAGAGATTTTAATGAGCACAAGGAAATGATGACACAGGTAGTTAGTAAAGCCCAAGTATGAGAGCCAAAATGAGATAACTACAATAGAAGTAACAGAAATGAAGAGTATGATAGGTGATATTAAAAACAAACTATAACAACAAAAACCCTCAATAGTTCTGCATAGCAGAATAACAAGCTGAAAAAAAGAACTCTAAGATGAGATGCAGGAAACCTCTAGAGAGTAATAAAAGATGGAAACAAGTCTCAGAAGAAACAAACAACATACCAGAAATATATGAGTGAGTTCAAAAGGAACAAAATTAAGATTTATCAGTCTCCCTGAATCACAGGAAGTCCAATTTGGTGAAGAACCAAGAGTTGAAGAATTTCCCAGAGTTGAGGATGCAAGAACCCAAATTCAAGAGGTCCAACTGGGCCAGTGAAGATGACCCCAAATAGAAAAACTCTCAGACATATTCTAATCAGAATGACAAATGCCAAAGACAGAGACAGAATACTGAAAGCAGCAAGATGAAAAAAAGGGAACTTACACAAAGGAGCACCCATAGGATACACAGCACATCTATCAAATGACACTCCACAAGCTAGAGGAAGATAGAGGCACAAAATAAAACATTTTAATGAAATAAACACCTCACCAAGAACACACTATCCTGCCAGATTATCATTCAGATTTGAAGGAATGATAGGCAACAGCTTAGAAAATTCAAAACTTTGAAACCAGTTTTGCAAGAAACATTAAAGGATCTTCATTGAAAGACAAGACTAACTCCAGCGCTTTGCTACTGAGTATGGCACTCACTCAAAGTGCTCAGAATTGCCCTCTATTAAATTAAGAAAGGTCTGTTTACTTTTAGATTGCTAACAGTTTCATTTTTTTCAATTAATTAATGTTTCAACTATATTGAATGTTCTTTGTCTATTCAAATGATTAGTACATACATCTATAGAGGTTTTATTTACAAATGCAGATAATTAAACTGTAGCACTGTCTGTAGCACTGTTGTCCCGTTGTTCATCAATTTGCTCGAGTGGGCACCAGTTTTACGTCTCCATTGTGAGACTTGTTGTTACTGTTCTGGGCATATGAATACACTACTGGTAGCTTGCCAGGCTCTGCCAGGCAAGTGGGATACTCTCAGTAGCTTGCCGGGCTCTCTGAGAGGTACAGAGGCATCGAACCCGGGTCGGCTGCTTGCAAGGCAAATGCCCTACCCACTGTGCTATCGTTCGAGTCCATATATGAACATTATACTTGAACATTATCCAGAATGTATTTTCGGGGCTGGAGCAATAGCACAGCGGGTAGGGCATTTGTCCTGCACGTGGCCAACTTGGATTCGATTCCCAGAATCCCATATGGTCCCCTGAGCACTGCCAGGAGTAATTCCTGAGTGCATGAGTCAGGAGTAACCGTTGTGCATCATCGGGTGTGACCCAAAATGCAAAATATATAGATATTTTTTCTTTGTCTTTAATTATTTTCTGTTTTGGATCGACACTTGCAGTGCTCGGGGCTTACTCCTGCTTCTGCACTCATAGATCACTCCTGGTGAGCTCAGGGGACTATGGTGGATGCCAGGGATCGAATCTGGGTTTACCATTGCAAGGCAAACATCCTACATGCAGCACCATCCCTGTGGTCACTAGGATTTATGGTTTGGGGGGTATTTTGGGCAACACCTGCTGGTGTTCAGGGCTTCCTCCTGGCTCTTGGCTGAGGGATACCTCCTCTTGATTCTTGGGGAACTGAACCTGGCTTGCCTGTGTGCAAGGCAAGTATCTTACCCACTGTACTATCTTGCCAGCCCCTGGTATTTTCCAACATAAAGCCAATACTCCTTTTTTAGGATAACACATACTTTTATAGACTTTTATAGGTCAGTTCAGATTTAATTTTTAAGAACATTCTTCTCTCCTTACTCTTACTAAAGTATTTGTAGGACTTATTTATTTTGTGTAAATTCTTAAATGGATTAGCATAGAATTATTCATGTGACTAATTGTTTAAATGTATATACCCTAAAATAAAAAGTTAATTTTTTTTCAACTTAACAATTTGTAATTTTGTGGAATTTTAGGAGTTTGGCTTTATTCACCTATATTTGTGTAGTTATCAGCATTTCCACAATTAAAAAATTCTCTCTCATATATGGGATATAAAAAAAAAACCTAGTTAGAAAACAACAAATATCAAAATCACCCATCACGGAGACTTTGTTTATAGACTAAGTTTGCCTGGAGGAGGAGGGTGGTGGCTGGGAGGGTCCCAGGGACCCTGGTGGAGAGAAGTGGGCTCTCCGGTGAGGGATGTGCTGCTGGAAAGATGTATGCACAAAAAGTATAATAAATCCCAATACCTCAATAAAAAATATATTTTAAAAAAACAGTAAGTATATGATGGGAGTTTCACAAAGGTAGGCAATAGGAAAGAGCATAAAGAATATTTGAAGAAATAACAGCTTTTAAAAGCCTCCAAATTTTCCTGAAAGACTGTAATTGATAGACCCAGAAGGAGGGACTCTTTCTGGACATTGGTTCCAGCAATTATTACCAACAGTTGGTTTTTTCTTAAATTTTTGACAGCCAATTTTTGACAGTCAATGATGGCTTAAAGGTGGTTGTTTAACTGGTGCTCAGTCAATTAATACTATGGCGTAGTTCAGACACTGACCAAGGGAGCAGAGTGGCTAGAACACAGTTATAATAAAATAAAAGTTTGTTGGGGAGAAGGCTCAGATGCAGCGCAGAGGAGCACAGGCTTGAGTGCAAGGGCAGAAGACTGGGGTCCCAGGCTAACACTGTGGGCACTGCTGGGCCTGAGCAGGACTACTTCACTGGCCGGAGACCAAGCCATCAGCTTGGCTGACCAAACATCGCTGGAACTGGCCCCATGGCCCCCAGAGAACTTTGTGGGAACACCCCCCACCCCACCCCACTTCTTAACAGTCCCCAAAATGAAATGAACAGACCTGGGTTCAAATTCTAACTATTTCATTTTCTTAGCAAGTATTTGACTCCTGTAAGCCTCCCTTTTATCATCTATAAAAATAAAATAACAATACCTAATTCTGAGCTGAGGTGGATTAATTTCTTATGAAGTGTTTATCTTAGTACCAGGCACAGGTTCATTTTTTGACACTGGCTATTTTTAACTACTGACAATATTTAAAATTTTACAGTAAAAGTGAATTTGTGGAATGGATAGTGAATCTGGGTATCAGGTTTGGAGATGTAAATGCTTACTCAACTCCTCTGATTTCTCTTTAATAGAATCTGGACGTTGACCTTCTTGTTTTTAAAAATAACATGCTTTGGAAAACAGGCTTTTATCAATTGTGTCTGTCAGGATAATTGTTTCCTTCTGTGACACAGCACTGTGCAAATGGTTTTTATTTCTATTTAATCAGATCCTTTTTGTCTTTGATGATGTCTTCAATAGTCACAATCTTTCTTGCACAGCTGTTATAAATAAGGAATTTATAGTTACATAAAGAATAAAATACAGTCTAACATTAATTTTTGATCCATTTTCTCTCAATAAAATTTATTCAATAGAAATCTGATTTTTTTAAGGCATCAAGTTTGCCTCACATTCAGTTCTTGTAATAGTGAAACTCCAACTCAGTCAAGCAGTGTTTCCATCCTGTGCCAAACTGGTTCAACTATTCATCAATATTACTAGCCCTGACCAAGTGGTGTATGTGTGTGTGTGTGTGTGTGTGTGTGTGTGTGTGTGTGTGTGTGTGTGTGTGTACATGAGCATGAACACAAGTGCTACATTCTTTGGGGGAATATTGTGACAAATACATAGTAAGAAGATCTAGTTTATGACCAAAGGGAGCTCCTTTCAGTCTAGAATCAAAGAATAAAATGAGTAATTTAGAGAGATAGTACAGCAGGTAAGGAGCTTGCCTGAGAAATAGAAAAACCTCGTTCAAACCCTTGTCCAATCCCAGTATTGCATATGGTTGCTGAGCACTGCCACAAGTGATTCCTGAGCATGGAGACAGATATAAGCCCAATCTAAAATTAAAGTAAAAAAAAAATGAATATTTCTCTTCAAATGAAAAAATAGGTCCAAAGAAAGCTGTGTCAGCAAATAAGATCTAAATGTATCGAGCAGCTCAAGATGTGACTTATCGGCGAAGCAACTTGCCTTGCATGTACAAGATTCTGTCTCCAGCACCACTACCAAAAAAATGTGTAAATCATGTGAGAACTGATGGCATTACCTAATATAAATCAAATGACAGCGTGTAGGAGCTCAATTACTCCATTCTCAGTCAGAGTGAGTTAAACTGGGTCTAAAAAGTCAGGATGTTTAAGCCACTAGTTGGGGTTTTCCAGATGTAGAAGGGGGAGTTGGATGAGGTGTTGGGGAGGGATCTTTGGTTGGTTGGTTTTGGGGCCACACCTAACAATGCTCAGGGTTCATTTCTGACTTGGCACTCAGGGATCACTTCTGGTGGGGCTTGTAGGACCATATGGGGTGCTGAGGATCAAACCTGGGTCGGCTGTCTGCAAGGCAACACCAGAACCACTGTGCTATGGCTCTGGCCCCAGGGTGATGAGTTTGGTAAGATATAACAGTATGACCAGGGCGGCAGAGAATGGGCAGCAGCGTGAGTGGAGCTGGAAGCTCAGAGCTGTGTGTCTGTCAGGAGAAAAGTGGCCAGGAGGTAGGACAGGAAGACCAGGAAGAATCTTGGGAATCACCTCGACAATCTCAGATTTAAAACAGAAGCTATTCAGCTGGAGTGGAGGTTCTTGCATCAAGTACAGCGAGAAGGGTCGTTCAGTGGGTAATGTGGAGGGTTGGGGTGGGGGTCAGTCTAGCTGTAGAAGACCAGTTCGGAGACACACTAAGAGTCAGGTTCTAGATCAGCCTTTCCCCAAGTGGACAACCCTGCAGGAATGACCCGTGGGGTAGTAACTCCTACTTCTCTTAGGTGCCATTGGAGTGGGAGGGGCCTGACTGGGACACCCTTTCTGTTAGTCCTGAAAAAGGTAGCTTTTCAGAGCTGCTCGGTCATTTATTTTCTGAAAAGGGGGTGGCAGGCAGAATAAATGTGGGACCCTCAGTCTAGATAATGAGCAGCAAAGCAAAGGCACCAGGAATGGAAGCGGAAATGGCCAAGAAAAGCCATATGCTGAAGTGTGGGCAACAGCAGTGGCTACTTCACCAATTAAAATCTCAGATTGAGGATCAGAGAAACAGTGCAGCGGATACAGCACTCGCCTCAAACATGCCCAACCTGGGTCCGTTCCTGTGAATATGACCACCAGAAACGGTCCCTGAGCACAGAGCAAAAATAAGTAAAATTGCAGATTGATGGCAAATCTCTGGAATCCTAAGAAGACAGGAAAGGAAGTTTATAGGTATAAACATACTCATGCACACATACACACGTGCACATGCGCGTGAGTCCGCACTCACACACATGAGAACAGGAAAATGAAACCAAGTGCTGGCAGAGGTTCGGAAGCCGACTGAGCGTCCTAGAGGAGGAACTCTGGGGCCTGCCGAGGGGAAGGCTGCCGACAAGGGGCAGCTCCCCACGCCTGAGATCCCAGTAGTCCCTGGGAAGGCAGCAGGTGAATGCAGCGCTTGGCTGCAGAGCTGTGCATGGGAAGGCAGGGTCTCAGGCTCCTACCCTCTGCTGAGCCGGCCCTTCCCTTGGCCAGCCCACTCCCCTCGGGGGTTTCCTCTGGAAAGAATCCAACTGGTCTGTGTCCAGAGTTGAGGAACCAGACACATCAAAGAGTAGGAAATAGAATTATAAGCAGGAAATTAAATAAAAGTATTTATCCTAAGCAATAGGATACCCACTCCAGCCCTTTATTTCACTTTGCTCCCAGAAAACAAGCTGCCATCTGGTCACCTCCCAGCCAAGCCAGCAAACAGATCAGGAGATCAGGAGGCAAAGTCCGCAGAGAGGACCCTCGGGCTTCCCCCAGGGCTGCCCTGTGTGAGCAGCAGCCAGCTCCCCGTCAGCTTCCTCTGTGAGTGAGGCTGTGCATCAGGCCCATCTCTCCAGGCACAAATGTCTCCAAGGCTTTCAGGGCTTTGAAGTGGGAATGGAAATCCTAGGATCAGCAGGCCTTCCACTACAGCCGGAAACACAGGCGAAAAAAACCTTGAGAGCCCCAGACTGTTCAAGGTGCCAAAAGAGACTTATAAGGGAAAGCAAAAAAATATCAGAGAGGAGCCAGAGCACAGCAGAGAGGGCATTTGCCTTGCACGCAGTCAACCTGGGTTTAATCCCCAGCATCCCATAGGAGCACTTCCAGGAGTGATTCCTGATTGCAGAGCCAGGAGTAACCCCTGAGCATCACCAGGTGTGACCCAAAAAGACAAAATAATAATAATAATAATAATAATAATAATCAGAGAGCTAAGATGAGCCATGGAAGACTGACAGTAGAGTGTGTAAGGTGCTTGTTTTGCATGCAGCCAATTCCAGTTCATCTCTGGCACTGCATATGATCTCCCCAACCTTGCCTGGGGTATCCCGGGCCCCCCAAAACTGAAACTAAAATAGTAAATGGTACCCATTAAATAAGAATGAGACAAAGTTCACATTTTAAAAACTAATAGTGTTAAGACAAATCAGGTTACAGACGAATATTCTGAAAATTGGAAACAGAATAACAACAATCTAGAGTGCTGTGGCTTGATCTCCCCTCTCCATTGGGGGAAGAAGTCCCCTCATTTTATGTGTCAAAGCAATTAAAAAGACACTTCCTGGCCTGCCTTCGAGTATGAGGAAGGCTACAAATGAATCCAAGGCTGTGGCCAGGGATAGCAGTCACAGCAGTAGTGAGCGCGGGGGACACACTCTGCAGACGGGTCAGAGGCCTGCGCCCGTCTGAACCCTCAAGCCAGACAGGAGTAAGGCAGGACCTACTGCATCCCCCAGCTCCTCAGAAGCCCCATTCTTCGGGTCCATTTTGCCGCTCACAGGAGGGCTTGTCTGACCGGCTCAGGCTGGCTCCTGTGTGCTCCTGGACACAGGATGGATTGGAGAATCGGGCAGTTGACATCATCGGTTTAGAGCATGAGAGTCTTCCTCTGACCAACACTGAGATTCATAACATTGGAAAACCTTCAAACAGGGAGAACTAGGCCAAACTAATAAATCAATAAAGACAAAAGGGTCTGGGGCTGCGAGACTGTCCAGGGGCTCAGGGGTGCATGTCTTATAAGGCAGGAGTTTGAATCCTCTGACCCCCTCCACTGCTGTGGCCCTGCAGGCCCCCAGCCCCACTGGTCCTGGGCAGCACCATCTCCCCAGACCAGGCCGGCCCAGCTGACTGAAGATCACTGAGAGTGATGCTGGGTCCTCTGGGCAATGTATGGATAGTACAATAAATAAATAATTTTTTTTAGTCTATGGCTGTTGGGCTTTCGCCTTTCACTCGGCCAACCCGTGTTCAATACCTCCACCCCACTCGGAGAGCCCGGCAAGCTACTGAGAGTATGGAGCCCCCACAGCAGATCCTGGCAAGCTACCCGTGCGTACTGGATATGCCAAAAACAGTAACAATAAGTCTCTCAATGAGAGATGTTACTGGTGCCCGCTCGAACAAATCAATGAGCAATGGGATGATATTATTTCACCCAATAAGTCATTTAATCCCTTGATCTGACATGAAGTCCAATACAGGGAGGAATTCCAGGACTCATGCTTTATAGCCGATCTTGGACTCGGGCAGCATAGAGGTAGAGGAGGAAATGGGTAGGATCCATTTCTAGGCAATTTAGGCCTGTGGGTAACAGCAGTAAGCGTATTTGACACACCCATCAAAGCAGTTAGAGAAAAATAATGACAGGAAATCAAGCAACTAAGATATCAAGGTTGCTCCGCCACTCCAGGTGGGGCTGCTCAGCTGACACCATGGGGCCTGAGCCCTCCGCCCAGCAGGGCCTGCCTGCTCCGACAAACAAGCCCACACACAGCTCCTGCTGCTGTGGCTGTACATCAGATCTGCGCAGCAAAAGACTGCTCACAATCATTTCTCTGTCACTTGCTGAAGACAGCCTTTACCCCTCAGTGTCTTTCAGGGGCTCACTTTCCCCCAGCACAGCAAGAACACTAGAAAACAGACGCCCACCAAGCTCAGTGAGGGAAAACTGTTCCCGGAGACATAAGCAGCAGCAGTGAATTCTCAGTGTCTTTAGTGACACTAGGATGAGGATGTTCCATGAGTTCAAAGAAACAAAAGCGCAGGTAGTCAGCAAAGCACGAGAAAGCATGAGAGTTGAAATGAAAAACTACTACAGTCGGAAACGACAGAAAACAACGGTAGGTGATATAAAAAGGAGTCTATAGAAGCTCTGAACAGCAGAACAGCAACAGCTGAGCAAAAGATTGAGGAGCTCCAAGGTGAGGAGACCACTAGGAAACAGCAGGAGGTAGGAAATAGCCTGAAGAGACATTGACAGCATAGTAGAGAACTACGGAATGAGCTCAAGAGGGACAGTATAAGAATCATCGGAGTCCCTGAAGAACAGGAAGGCAACTGTGATGAAGAAACAATAGTTAGAGAAATCATCAGTAAGAATTTAAAATTTAAAATCCTCAAGTAAAACGTGGGGATTACAGGCATCAGGATCTAAGAGGCCTGAAGGGTCCCAGTGAAAATAGACCCAAGTAGGAAAACTCCAAGACACTCTATACTCAAAATGAAAAAACCCAAATATAGAGGCAGAATACTGAAAGCATCAAAAGCAAAAAGGACCTTGTATACAAAGGAAAGCCCAGATAGTGTACAGCAGATTGACCAAGTGAGACTGTGAGCAGAAGAGTGTGGAGGGATATAGTACAAAGACTCAGAGAAATGAACACCTCACCAAGAACACTCATTCCTGCTAGATTATCATTCGATTTAAAAGAAAAATACAGGGGCTGGAGGAATAGCACAGCGGGTAGGGCGTTTGCCTTGCACGCGGCCGACCCGGTTCGAATCCCAGCATCCCATATGGTCCCCTGAGCATCGCCAGGGGTGATTCCTGAGTGCAGAGCCAGGAGTAACCTCTGAGCATCGCTGGGTGTGACCCAAAAAGCAAAAAAAAAAAAAAGAAAAAGAAAAATACAGAGCTTCATGGGCAGACTTAGGGAATTTATAGACTTGAAACCAGTCTTGCAAGGGCCTTCAAAGAGCTTCTCCAAGGGACAAGACAGACTTCCAACATGTGGCATTCAGTGCAGCTCTCAGTAATGGTTTCCCGCTAGTAGATTGAGAAAGGTATGTTCACTCCTAAGAGATTTTACACATTTCCAGTGATGAATTAACATCCAAATTATGTTGATTAAAATCACTTAGCCGGGGACAAAGAGGTAGTACAGGGGGGAAGGTCCTTGCCTTGCACACAGCCAACCCAGGTTCTCTCCTCAGCATCCCATACGGTCACTGACCACGGCCAGGAGTGACTCTGGAGTGCAGAGCCAGGAGTAAGCCTGGAGCCACCCAGTTTTGGGTGGGCTCCAAAAAGCAAAACAAAAAATTACTTAGCAATTAATCATCACATATTGACTTTTATAGGTTTATTTTCTAGTAATTCCATATGCCACTACCTTAAGTTTTGTTGGACCAAGAGGGAATTTTGGGGGTGGGAAGGAACCTGGGGATATTGGTGGAGGGAGAGGGACACTATATGCCTGAAAAATCTCTATTATGAACAACCCTATAAATCATGTTGTCTTAATAAAAACTAAAAGATAAAAAAAGGTAGGGTTAGAGAGATAGCAGAGGAGTTCAGTACTTGCATTGTACATAGTCGAGTCCAGTTCGATCTGGACTCTGCATATAGTCCCCCGAGTACCACTAGGACTGATTCCCTGAGTGCAGGGCCAGGATAAACCCTGAGTATGGTTGGATGTGGCCCCCAAATAAAAAATAAAAATTAAAAACCAAAACAGGGACTGGAAAAATCATCCAGGAGATAATGTACTTGCCTCACATGTGGCTGACCTCAATTAGACTGAACCCCTTGTTCAATCCTCAGCACTGCATCTGGTTCCCCCACACCATGAGGAGTGGCCCCGACACAGCCAGGAGTCCCTGGGTACTATCAGGTATGACTTAATCCTTCCCAGATAATATAAATGTGTATTGTGGGTTTTTCTTTTTGGGGGGGGTGGGGGATCACACCCAGCAAGGCTCAGAGTTTACTCTTGGCTCTGCACACAGGAATTACTCCTGGCACTGCTCAGGGGACCAGATGGGATGGGATGCCAGGGACTGAACGTGAGTCGGTCACGTGCCAGGCAAATGCCCTCCCACTATGCTATCTCTCCAGCCCCTATGTGTATTTTCTTTTTTAAAATGTTTCTCCCATTAAAAACCTACCACTGATTTGGAGGTAAAGAAGGGATAGCACATTTATGGAAGCAGAAAAGGCCTGTCTTTCAACACCTCCTATTGTGTTCCTGTCTCTCCCTCTTCTCTCTGCAGAGCTCCAGGGGCAGGTCCTGGCTTCCCGCATAGGCAGGCGTGGGTGAGGTGTCCGTGCTGGGAACTTCTCTGCAACCTCACTAAACCTCACGTCTCCAGTAGTGACAGAGAATGATGACAATATCCATTCCATCCTGAAGCAATACAGGCCGAACACCAAGGACGTGCAAGGCTCTGGAGCGTGAGGCCCCGGCTCCTCCTAGGAGGCTCTCTCGAGAGTCTGGCTGCCGGGCTGTGGGCTGGAGAGGCCAGGAGAAGGCTGCGCTCCTTCCCACCCTTGTCTGTACCTGCTCTGGGCGACTCCCCTTCTCCAGCAGACACCGAGCTGGGGGATGCCCTGGCCACATTCCCACTTCCATGAAAGAAGGAACAGGCACCAGGAAAGTTGGCATTGAGCCTCAGTTGGTTTTGTGTAAAATTAAATGAATATTCCACTACTACTACCACTACTACCATGATTCCCAATTCAAACACAGAGAATAGACGGAAGTTTCTCTTTCAAATCATAACAGGGTGGAGAGATAGCAGAGGGATTGAGAAGCATGTGCTGCCTGTGGCACACTCTGGGTTCACCACCCACACCTCTGGTTCCCTGAGCACCGCTGGGGCTGCCCAGGGCATCCCTCACTGGTGCTCCCGACCCAGCAACACCACATCTGGAGGCCTTGGCACTGACCCTCCTACCTGAGAATGCCAGGAGGGGGCCCCCCCGACCTCCTGAGTACTTGAGAGGCCAAATTAAATAGCAAGTAAAATTATAGCAGTCGAATTATAAATCCAGCTGATATCTGCATACAAGTTCTAAAGCAAACACCCTGCTAAATGAACGATTCTCAAAATGCTTCAAATGAAATGGCTCCATGTTAGGAGATGACACCCGTCACAGACAGAGCAGCCACCGAGGAGGCGCCCCAGCCGGCTCCAGGCTCACCGTTCCCAAGGGAGGAGCCCTGCAGTACTCACCGTCCGTAGTCAGAGGCACCGGGCTGCACGGCCCAGGAACAGACTGTCCCTCACCTGCCCCCTCAGGCTGAGAGGTCTGCTCGTTCCAATAGAAGTCCTGGACATCTGGGGAGGCAGGGGGCTGCCCACCCACACCTCCAGGGGCTGTGCCATCCAGGAGGAAGCTCTCCTGCAGCCTCTGCATGGCGGCCTTTCTCGGCTTCCGTGTCTGGCCTTTGGGGGAACCGTCACTCTCTGCCCACCTGGGCTGGCAGCCGTCCTGCGTCCTGGCAAGCTGCAGGAGCTGGTCCATGTCCTTGGCGAACTGCAGCAGGGTGCCCTCAGACAGGCCCCTGGGGACGCCCCCCGAGCCGTACTGGGGCCTCTTCTCCAAGAGTTGGTGCTCAGAACCGCAGGCGGCTCCCACGTCCTCCCTGTCCCCGAGGCTGCAGAGACTCATGGATAGGGAGAAGTAGGAGTAATCCACGGTGACATATGTCAGCATGAAGTTGATGGTGACAATGGGGGCCAGAACGTTCACCTGCCCCACCAGGACGAAGGCCATGGTGACCACACTGGTCAGGCAGATGGCAGCGACAGGAGTCTTATTCGGGCCTTTCTGGGGAAGAAAAAGAGCACACAGGCCCACAGCAGTTCAGCAGAAAGGCAGAGAGAAACAGCCACATGACCACACCCCCACCCCTACCCCGTCTGTGTTCAGGCTTGGGGGAATTTGCCCCCGCACACCACCCAGGCTCCGCACAGCAAGCGAACGCCCGAAATCCGCTGGACACACAGCGACGCCTGACCTCGGGCACAAGAGGCATCAGGGCTGGGGGTACAGGGCGGACTGGGGAGCCCGGGCTGCCCAATCAGCTCACCTTTCCTCTTTCACTGGACTTTAACGTCTGCCATGGAAACCAAAGATGTGCTAAGTTGGGACCCGAGAGAGAGGAAAGGAGGCAAGGCCCTTGCCTGCCACATGGCTGCCCCCAGCTGGACCCTTGGCACCCAGAAGGGTTCCCCTGAGCACCACCAGCGACCACCTCTGAGCACAGAGCCAGGACTAGGCCTGAGCATCGCCAGGTGCGTCTCAGAACAAAAGCTCAGCCGGGTGAGACTCATAGCGCTTCTCTCCACTCCCCTGCTGCCCACTAGCACCTCTTGCTTCTCTCGTGTTCGCCGGAGTCTCCCCACTGCCCACCTCCTGCTGGTGCTCTTCCTACTCCCACCCTCCACCTCCGTGGGCCTTCCTCCAGCTGCGTGCCCCTTCCAGGGGCATCCTGGCATCTGGGGCACCACAGGCTGGAGGACTGAGTGCAGGCTTTGCTCGCAGCAGCCCCTGAGCACCCTCAGAAGCCACCTCTGAGCACTGAGCCAGGAGTAGTTAACTACTTCTAGGTGTGGCCCCCCCACCCCCCTGCCAAATCATACTCATAGCTACAGACACATGTATACATACGAAGAGGAAACAGGTTGAAGAACGCAACATCACCAACCTGAGTCTGTGAAGCTGAGAGCTTGTTTTAATGGGGTTTAGTGTGTGTGTTTGGGGAGGGGGAGTTATGGTTTTGTGGTGGTTACATCTTACTCCTGGCTTTATATCAGGGACCATGCCTGGTGGGACTTGGGAGAGCAGATGAAGTGCCCAGGGTGAGGAGCATATGGGTCAATCACTTGCAAGACAAGTGTCCTACCCATTGCATGGTCTCCCCAGCCCTCAGAACCCTGTTGATAGGAAACACCTCTACAACCTAAGCATAAAAAAGTTTTAAAGGGGGTAGGGAGAAGAAATTTGAGAATCCTACTTGGGTATATTTGGGTCATATTTACTATGCTGGCTTAGTGTTCTGTAACAATAAAACCAAGGAAAATAAAGTATTCTGAGAAAATAATGGGAATTAAGATGGGTCTTTTCCAGACAGCTCAGTAGACAGAGTGCTCATTGTGCCTTCTGGAGGTCAAAGTTTATTCCAAGCACCATATGGTCCCCTGAACATCGCCAGGAGTGACCCCTGAGCACAGAGCCAGGAGTAAGACCTAAGTATTGCTGTATGTGACCCAAAAATAGAAAGAAAAAGGGTCTTAAGACAAAGGAAATGCTAGGTATTCAGGTCAGCACTTTGATAAAGTTGGGTTGTAAAATGATAAAATAATCAAATAATTAACTTGCTTACCACTACAAAAATGAGTCAGGCCACAGAAAGGGAGAGATATTCTGCATTTCCATGTTCATTGCCGCTCTGCTTACAATAGCCACAATATGGGAAAAACCAGAGTGCTACCGAAAACAGATGATTGGTTAGAGAAACTCTGGTATATCTACACAGTGGAATACTACGTAGCTTTCAGAAAACATGAAGTCATGAAATTTGCATATAAGTGAATCAACGTGGAAAGTATCATGCTGAGTGAAGTGAGTCAGAAAGAAAGAGATAGACATAGAAAGATTGCACTCATATGTGGAATATAAAGTAGCTGAGAGGTACAAGCTTACAATGTTGCGATTTCTGGCAGATATTTCTCTGGACTTAGTTACTAAAATACTAAAATACAGAAATCCAAAACTGTGCGTGCGGCTGCTAGTGCGGCCTCCTGACCTCATATCTCTTCATTCTCAGCAATGGAAAACAAATTATCAAATGCTTTCTTTTCAGCAGGTTGACTTTAAGAGGGAGAAACTCCAAATCAATAATAGTGAATTTTTTGTTGGAGTATTGAATGTAATCAAATTAAAGTGAAAGTAAAGTGAAATTTACCAGTTACACAGGCGGGGTGGGGGGCTGGGGAGGTGGGGGGAAGGGAGGAAAAAAATAAAAAAAAAAGAAAGGGAGAGATATTTGCAACACATATAACTGACAAAGAGTAGTCAAAGAATGCATGCAAAATAAGAAGAAAACAGCTCATTAAAAACAAGGACTGAAAGAAAGCCTAGTAACATGTGAAAAAAATGCCCAATATCAACTGATGCAAATGAAAACTGTAGTGAGATACCATAAACACCCACCACACTGGCAAAAAGTTTAAAGACAAGAACATAGGAGGAACAGGAGCACTTGTCCAGGCAGATGGTATAAATCAGTACATGTGCTTTGGGAAGAGTTTGGTGTAATGCAAGAACATATCTCACAATTTCTCGATCCTGCCCTTGGGTATAGAGTTTGAAGGATCTCTGCAAATGTACAGTCCACTGAACTAAACTGCCATCACACTGCCCATAATAGTCCCCAGAACCCCTCCACAGCAGAATGGATAAGTAAATTGTAGCACGTTAGGAAATGCTCCAGAGGGATGATAATAAAAAAGCTGCTGCTCCAAGCAAAAAAGTAAATGAATCTCATAAGCATAATAGTGCATGAAAGAAGCCTGTTGTATCCATCTGGTTTTAAAACAGACAAAATCAAACTATTCTGTTTAGAGATGTCTCTGGAGGAAATAAACCAGGGCTGGCAAATTATGGTCCCTGGACCAGATCTGGTCACCGTCTATTCACGTGTGCCCACAGCTAAGAATAGTTTTACAGCTGTAAGTGGTTGGGAAATAAATCAGAAGAAGAGCAACAGCAGGTCTGGAGGAACAGCGTGCGCCTTGCCTGCCTCACTGGTGGAGGGCCGCAAGTTCAAGCCTCAGTGTCCCTGCATGCTGAGCGCAGTTTAGGCTGCTCTGCAGTCTGCAGCCCCAAACGCCACAAGTGATTTCCCTTGCATCAAGGCAAGAAATGTGTAAGCACGAGCAAAAGGGCTGCGATCTCCTGGTGACGACCAGAACTCAAAGACATGGCAGCAACACAGGCAGGGAGTGCAACCTTGAGCTGTGTCAGTGTGTCAGTGTGTGTCCCACAGCAACCCCCACAACCCTGAGCTAAGTCTACTGCCATTGCAAGCGCTAGCAAGTGTGTGCACATGCACAGCTGTAGGCATGCAAACAAACTTTGGTGAGTACCAAGTCTTGCGAGCAAGCCCTACAACCTAAAGCGTGGCCTTTGAAAGCAGTTTGGCATCATTAAAATGTGCACATACAGGAGCCAGAGCATAGACAATAGGCAGGGCACTGGCCTTGCACCCTTGCACTGGCCTTGGCCGGGTGCAATTCCCAGCACCATATATGGTCTCCCAAGCACCGCCAGGAGACCTGAGCGTAGAGCCAGGAGTAAACCCCAAACACTGCCAGGTGTGGCCCCAAACCCCAAATAAATCTGTTGGGGCTAGACTGAGCTATCAGGGTGAGCCCATGAAAATGGGTGAGATTTCTCCTGTGTCCTGACTGGTTTGGATGAAGCTGAACACTTTCCCCCTTCAAGCTGCCTTCAGAAAATAATTTCAGTATATTGAAAGGGGCAGTTTTCCTTTTCTCACAGAAGCCTGGCTGGTCTTTGACATGCAGATCTCAGGTGCTAGCCAGGCCTGATCTTTGACATTTGTAGATTCCAGGCTCTGGCCCAGCCTAGTCTTTGGGATGTAGATTTCAGGTGCTGCCTAGTTTGTAATTAACATGTAGATTTCATGTGGCAGCCCAGCCTTGTCTTTGGGATGTAAATCCAAGTGCTTTTAGCCCAAGAAAGATTTCCATTTTGGTTTTGTCTATTTTCCAGAGGCCAAGATTACTGGCTTGAAGATGCAAGGAAATAGTGCATGTTCTACTGCCTCAATGTTCTTCCTGTAACTTCTTTTGATGCCTTTGGTGACATCACTGCATTGCACCCTTTAGAGGTACCATGATCAATAAAAGGAGACCACAAGGCTGTAGAGAGTCAGAGAGAACCATGGCCCTCCATGAAAACATGTCTTCCGCGTTCCGTGTCTCAGCGCCTCCAACCGCACAAATATTCACGCAACATAAATCAACAAAAACAATGTGCAAGCACCACAGTCAGGAGTCTGTGATCCCCACGATGACATCAAGAACAAAGAGGGAAGGGAGAGGAGAAAGGGGGAAATGAGGATATTCTGTGACAGGAAAGATCTACAGGAAATCACCATCATAGTCACCGTAAGTTAGGCTTGTGGGAACACAGCCACACCTAACCTCTGTGGTACCCTCTGACTTCGGAGTGAAGGACAAATGAATGGTTGTGAGGGGAGTATATAGCCTGCAGAATCTATAGCATTTGCTACTTTACTCTTTTCAGAAAAAGTTCACCTATTGTTGAGTAAGATTACAAAAAATCAAGAATGTTAACGTTAATATCAGGGAAATGGAGACCACGGCTCCTCCAGAGGGACAGAGCGGGGGGCAGCCGGAATTCTTGGGAGGAAGTTAAGAGGACGTTTATTTTACGCCTATTCTTTAAATGGTTCCTATCGGTCTTAGGGCCTTTTCTGTATTTTTTTAATATTTAATGTGCTTCATAAAGCTTCTTTTCTTCCCAATTAAAAGAAAAACAAAAATTGCTAATAAGACTTAATCACATGTAAAGAAGCTTTGGGGGGAAGCGTGGTGGGAAGGTGCTGAAGTTAAATGCCAAGTGACAAACTAGAAGAAGTACTCGTAGCTCATATCACAAGGAGTTCATCTTACAAAGAGCCTTGGAGTCACTGAGAAGAAAAGAACCAACAACCACTGAAATCAAGTGACTGACTCGATGTTCAGCCTCATTCATGTTAAGAGGAGGACATTAAATCACAAGTGTCCTAAGAAGCCCTTCTCACTACAGGCTTGGCAAAAACTTACACTTGCCAATGAGCTGAGGCAGGTTTTGTCTCAAAACAGGAGAGAAATAAATCGTGTTTGTTTCAGTTTTACAAACACCCCAGTGCCCAGGGCAGGTGTCCAAATGACAGCCCTCAGGCCTGTGTCTAAATATTTACAACTACAACCCTGGCTAACAAATTGTTAAATCAAGCACTGTTTACCATCCGTCCTGGCACAGATGCCTTCAGGGCAGTGAGGAGGAGAGGCTGAAGCTGGAGTCCGGCACTCGTCTGAGTTCCTCCCTGGACACTGGCCAGTGACAGCCTCCGGCTCACCCCTTCTCTTTCCAGACCCTCCTTGGGGCCCCACTTGGGACCCCACTCCCACATATGGACTTTGAGAGAACAGGCCCCGAGGAGAGGTTCACATGCTGGAGAAGGTGGGTGGCTTCTGTGCAGGGAGTGGGGTGGGCGGCATGCCTGGACCATGCTTGAGGGTGGGGACGGGACGGAGTCCAGGTGGGCACACCACTTGGCCCCAACCCTGAGGACAAGGAACTCACTGCATGTAGAAGCAAAATAATGATACAAATTCCAGGGAAGGTGTTCTGGCAGTAAATATTAAAATTTAAAACACATTTACCTTTGGCCCAGCAAACCCACTTCAGACATTTAAACAGCAGGAGCATGTGCACATACACAAGACTACACAAACACACACTTGAGATCATTATTTGCAGCACTTTTAAGGGAGCAGTTAAATGAACTATGAATTTCCTTACAATGAAAACAGAATGAGAATATCTATTCACATAAATATATTGATTTTTAGTGATGCAAACCTGAAACTTAAATGCTACAATACAATGTTACTTCAGCAGTAAAAATTAAATTTAAAAAGATGAGATAGTTCTCTCTACACTAATATGAATTAGAGTTTTGAGATTTTATATATATGCATGCATATACAGTGTGTGTGTGTGTGCGCATGCACATGTGCTCCAGGATCACTCCTGGTGGTGCTTGGGGAATAGAACTGGTGCTGGAGATCAAACATCTTTTCTACTGAACTATCACTCCAGCCCCTTCCAACTTGTATTAAACGAAGAAAAGCAAGGTGTATAGGGGATGGAGCAATAGCACAGCAGGTGGGCATTTGCCATGCATGTGGCCAATCTGGGTTCGATTCCCAGCATCCCATATGGTTCCCTGAGCACCGCCAGGAGGAATTCCTGAGTACAAAACCAGGAGTAACCCCTGTGCATCGCCGGGTGTGACCCCTCCAAAAACAACAACAACAACAACAAAAAGCAAGGTGTATAGAACACCATCTTTTTGTTAAAAGAGATGGATTCAAAAACAGCTACTAAAACAAGTACTGGTAAGGCCCAGAGTGGAGGGGAAAGTGAAATGCATGATTCAAGGGAAATGTTCAGTGTATGCCTTTTATATCACTTTAAAGTTTTGAACTCTATGTATATTTTACCTAATAAAAATATGTAAAACAGAATCAAAGCCTTCCCACCTGGAAGGCGCTGGAGAGCGCACTGCTGCTACCCAGGTGTTCTGGCGGAGGGCAGGGGAGGGGTGAAGAGGACGCCTTGCAAGCCTGTGGCCTCAAGCAAGAGGAGGACTGGGGACAGGAGGGGTGGGGGTGTGGGGGGGACAGGAGGGGTGGGGGGCTCTATGGGATGTTAGAGATGAACAGTAGCTGACAGACAGGGACCCGAGGCAGAGGTGAGGGGAAGTCACCCTTGGCCGATGCACAGGAAGGAGAGCCCGAGGACAGAGAGCTTCCCACGGCTCTGGGATCATCTTTGTGCAGACTTGGAAAATGCTCAGTGGAGGTCTGTGCTCCTTCCAGATTAAGTATACCTCTGCAAATGTGTTTAATTGCCCATTAATTGCCAAGAGAAATGTTAAAATGTGTAATTATGATATTGACATTTTCTATTTTCATTTTAAGAACTTTTTTGGAGAGAGCACTGGCTTGTAACATTAATAACTGAATCTATTTGAGGGGCTTTCATTTGTTTGTGGGTAGCACCCAGCTGTGCTCAGGATTCACTTCTGGCTCTGCACTTAGGGACTGCCATGTGGCCACACGGAAGGCACGCGACCTACCACTGTCCTATGTCCCCGGACACAGAGTGCAAGAGGCCACGCTGACAGCGGGGGACCCATGCTCAGGATGAGCCGGAATACAGGTGAGGAAAAAGACTCTGCCCTCTCGTTATGACCCCAGAGAGCATGAACGGTGGCTTGCCCAGAAAGATCAAAGCAATTTCATGCCCCCCAAGCCCCCATCAAGTTCCTGGCCAAGTATACAATCCCCCAAAGCCACTTACCCCTTGGCCCAGGCAGGCCAGAGTGGGAACCACTTTCTCCTGCGCGATGCACTGCAGGATCCGGGGCGCTCCGTAGAGGCCTCCCATGCAGGAGGCCAGGGATGAGATGTAGAGGCCCAGGAGGAACAGGGCGCCCACCAGGGACACCTGGGGAGAGATGCCAGGAGAGTGTCTGCCCTGCAGCTCCCCGTCCTCACTTTCACCATCTACCCTCTCAATCAGCCTTTCTCAACCACCAGTCCATGGACTGACACTGGTCTGCAGGAGCTAGAACCAAGCCATGAGTACTGTCAGGTGTGGCCCAACCACCCCACACACACCAAAAAACCCTACTGGTTTCTCCCTTCATTGACTGTGGCCTGTGGAATGGTTTGCAGGACAGGTGCCCATCCACAGTGCAAACAGATGGACACTGTGCTCTGTGTCTGACCTCCTGCATGTGGCTGCCGGACACTGCTGCTCTGTGTCCGACCTCCTGCATGTGGCTGCCCGACACTCCTGCTCTGCATCTGACCTTCATTCCTGCCCTACTATTTCAGCATGCCCTGCATCACACAGTAGGTCTCAAATCAGTGTACACTAGACTCATCCTGAGAGAGAGAGAGAGAGAAATCTTAAAACTAAGATTTTTGGACCCCGTTTCAAGGTTTCTGCTTTAGTAGGTTGGGGTGAGGCCCCAAGAATTTAGATTTCCCGTTTCCCTGGGGATGTGGATACTAATGGCCAAGGGACTACGTGTTGAGAAACACTGGCCAGCTGCAGTGCTAAATGGCCTCCCGCTGCTCTGCCCACGAGGACTCATCCCTGACCTCTGCTGGAGGACCCTCCCTGAGTGTGCGTCCCATCGTGCTCTACCAAGCAAAGAGAACAAAGGCTGCCACCCCTGTGCCTGTGTCCTTCTCAGGCCGTCCCCCCTGCTCAGTCTTCATCAGCATGCTGCCCCAGCCTGCTGGAGCCTTCTGGCCACACCGCTGAGCATTCACTGTTGGTTAGGTCTCAAACTCCCAGCGGTGTCTTAAGACTCGATCTAGCCTCCCCTCCTCCTTGCCCCCCAATGCCCCTCGCCACAGTGGGTGCAGCGTAGAGCTCTGCAGAACCTCAGCATTATGGGGAGCTCCAGCCCTGTCTCTCCTGTTGGTCTGGAGGCCTTGCTCCACACCTGACACATCTGGGGCCAGCGCAGTGTTGACGTGGGACCGGTGGGAGCCTTGGCTGATGCTCAGTGTATGACAGGCCCACATGACACCACCAGGAAGAGCAGAGACAGAGCGACTGCTGTGCTCAATGCCCACCTGCAAAGGTCTGCGCTGCCACCATGCAGCCACGTGCCGGCGCTGATACCCCCCCTCCTCTCACGGCTAGCAGACAGGAGCTTCTTCTGGGCTGTGGTTCACTTCCCACTCTTTCTCCGAAACTGTCAGTTCAGTCCATTTTCCCAAAATGAAAGCAAGCGCCAATCTTTATGTCTGGCTAAATTCTAAAAACTCCTTTCTGTCCTCCTCCCGCCTAAATCCTGCCTCAACCTTTCTAACACTCCTCTCTCCCCTGGGGAGGGGTGAGGACGTGATTTTATTTTATTTTATTTTTTTTAAATTTTATTTATTTTGTATTTATTTTTAATTGAGTTACCGTGAGAACAGTTACAGGACTTTTAGGATCGAGTCTCAGTCATACTATGCTCAAACACCCATCCCTTCACCAGTGCACATGTTCCACCACCAATAACCCCAGCATACCCCTCCTCCGACTCCCCCTCTGCCTGTGTGGCATATGATTATCACTTTACTCTTTCCTTACTTTGATTACATTCAATTTTTGACAGGAAATTCACTATCATTATTTGGTGTTTTACCCCCAACAGTCAGACCTGTCGGAATAACATCATTAGATTGTATGTTTTCTATTGTTGGTAACAAAGAGCATATGATGTTGCATGGTCGCAAAGCGGCTGCCCAGATTTGGAATTCTGGTATTAAGTCCAGAGGTATTTCTGCCAGCAGCCGCTGCATTCCGAGATTGGTTTCTGTGGCGCTGGGATCATGGCTGTTCAGGAGCAGAGGAGCTGTCCATGGGCGACTGCTCGGGGTCTCATTTGGGCAGGAGGCATGGCCGGTTCTACTTTCCCCATCGCAAGATTCCCCATGCATCCCGTCCGATCACTGCAAACTCCTACCTCTCTGTCCAATTGATTCTGAACGGTGGTGGTCGCCGTGCTGTCGCAGGGGGAAAAGGCCGAGGGACAGAAACCCTTCCCCTCCCGGGGCTGCATGGGGCCATAGCTTAGTTCAGAGTTCAGGAGTATATCTGCCAGCAGCCGCTGCATTCTGAGATTACTTTCTGTGCCTCTGGGATAATGGATGCTCAGGAGTGGCGGAGTCATTCCAGAGCATATTTTTTGTGTATCAGGAAAGGTCGCGTGGCCTCGCAGTTTGGAGATGTCCAGTCCCGCATACCAGAGCCATGTTAGTAGAAGCTCAGTGTCGCCGGGGCTCCATCTGGAGAAGGCGTGCTGGCTGTACCTTCCCCGTCTGGCACCCTGGTGTTGTTGGTCCGGTCTGGGGTCCGGAGGGCGTGATTTTAACATGGCATAACAGTGGTGGCACAGGGCAGGTCTTAACTAACACAATGAACAGCTCTGCTGCAGCTCTCATAGAATTTCCTCCTCTCTAGTGTCATGTGGGACTGTGAAGTGGCTAGCTGCTGGGCAGGTAAAAGTGAGAATTTATTTGGACAGATGTGTGTTCACAGTTCTTCAGGGGGAGAAAATAAAGTGTCCTTGGCCATGCATCTGTTTGAGCCATCGCAAAACACTCTCTATTTCTCAAACACTAAGAATAGAGCTCCTGTATGACCTAGCACTCTCTATTTCTCAAACTAAGAATAGAGCTCCTGTATGACCTAGCATCTTGGTATCTACCCCCCAAAGGCAAAAACATTAATTCTAAAAGCTATCTATACACCTGTGTTCACTGCAGCAGTTAGTACAAGAGTCAGGATATTTAAAACAATACAAATATGCAATGACAAATGAATGGATAAGAAATTGTGGTACACAACGGAGTACTGTGCAGTTATAAGATGAATCTTGCGGGGCTAGAGCTCTAGCACAGCGGGTAGGGCGTTTGCCTTGCACACGGCCGACCCAGGTTCTACTCCCAGCATTCCATATGGTCCCCTGAGCACGGGCAGGAAGAATTCCTGAGTGTATGAGCCAGAAGGGCACGCCGGGTGTGACTCAAAAAAAAAAAAAGATGACGCTTGCTACAGTTATAGATGGAACTGGAGGATGCTGTGTTAAAAGAATAAATCACAGAGAAAAGGACAAGTAATGATTGTTCTGGCTTAAGAGAAACAAGACAAGAGAACAGAAGGTATTAAATAAGGACAAACCATAATCCTTGGTCCTAGATTACAGAGATGAGAATGCCAAGGATGGGGGAGTGTATGTGTGGAGGGACGAGTCAGTAGAATGAGGGGACTGATGATAATATGATGGTATTGGTCAAGGGCAATGGTGGACTTGGACACTTTGGTGGGCTAGAGGTAATAACTATGTGTATAAGACCCATAAAAGTCAACACTTGAACACATGTGACCCAAACTATAATAAGTAACTTTAAAAAAAAAAGAATCTGCTAAGGAGTTGGGGTGTGAGAGGGGAGGAACCTTGGGTCAGGTGGCAGCTTTCGAGTTGAAAACTGAATGCCTGGAACTCTATTATAAGTCACAATGTAAGCTTTGTAAGTCACAGAGCCTAAAGAAAATAAATTTAAAAAGCACTCTGTGTTTCTAAAAAGCTACGCAGGGTGTGAACTACTCCAGTTTCTTCTTTAGGAACTGCCAGTGGAAACAGCTCCATCCCTCTGCCTGCGGCCTGAGTTCTCTAACTCTGCCCTGGTCCCACACGTCCACCCGCAGGTCAGCTTTCGGTCACATTCTCCTCTCACTTGGCTGCCTCAATCCATAAGGAATACAGTGGATGTTTCCACCCAGGGGGACAGCATGAGGTCCATGCTGAACAGAGAGGGCAGCGAGGCTGGCTGAGTATGGACACAGAGGGCTCCGGAGGAAAAAGCTCTCAGGTCTCCTGCAGCCTCAAGGCCAGGCCACCTGGCTCCCTATGACGCTGGCCCTGAGCCCTGCAGGGAGGCTCATGCTCCCACCTCAGTGCTCCCCCTCCAGCACCTGAAAAGCTCCAGAGAACACTGTCACCTTTGACAGGGGGACCACACGTCTTCTAGAAATTGCTGTTGGCTCCTGGAAGACAAGCCCAGAAGCAGCCCCGGAAGGTCGACCCTCGACTCCTGCCTGGAGTGGCCTCCCTGCTAGGGCTTCCTCTGAGAGGACTGCCCTGTCGACACCAGGAGCCGCAGGGAACCAGCCCTCACCGCCGCCCCACCACCCCACCCCACCACCCCACCCCACCAACGCTCTCTGACAGCCAAGAAAGTCTGATATCTCTAGGATAGCCCAAATTCTCAGGATTCTCAGTCTACTTTTCCTCCAGGAATTTAAGGGAAGTTCAGAGTTTGGGAGGGGTGGGGGACTCCAGAACAGCATCTCGAAAATGTATTCCCTCAGGTTCTAGGGATGCCAAGTGGGTGTCCTTGACTGGCTGAGGGGAGTCTGTGGAGGTGAGGAACCCCCTAAGCTGTTCCACTCTAGAAACAAAGACGCTGGAGTCAAGTGCCTGGCTGGAGGCCTCAGGGCCCCAAGGACCAGCAGGGGGCCTCGATGCCTGGGAGTCCTCAGCCCCCCTGCCCGTTGCTTCCTGTAAGCAGTGTGAAGGGCTGTCGGGGAAAGCGTTCGCTGAGCATCGGGCTTTCAGGCAGCCAGATTCTTTGCTTCTGTCCAGACTTTAGACATGGAAAAGGATGATGCCCTTGGTATTTAGTTATGCACCTTGGGGGCTTTTTTTACAAACAACCTTCTCTAGACTTTCAGCAGCAGCATGTACACGGTCCCCAGGCCCTCACCACACTGCACCGCATGGGGCGCCAGCCCGGGCCCGGCCACCTGGAGTCCCCTGTGGACCAGGCAGAAGCAGCCCTCTGTGATGGTGACAGAAGCCAGAGCCCCAGGAAGTGTCCGCAGGGCAGCGCAGGACTCACCCACCTTCTCGGCGATCATGAAGTCATAGCGCAGGGCCTCTCGGGTGCAGATGGCGCCCAGCAGGAAGGCAAAGACCATGTACAGAAACCACCTGCAAAACAGCTGACTTGAGGGCAGCTGCTCCCGCTGCCCTGCCTCCCGCCGCCCACTCACTGGGGCGCACGGGGAGGGCCACTCATATGTTACTCCTCAGAATATTTCTTTTTATTTTTGCATTTGAAAAAGAATGTCTCTTATTTTAGGCCCTGTGATCTGCTAGACTATTAATGGTACGGTTACACACAGACAGTGCTCCAACGCCAGCTGCAAACTTCCCTGCCCCTCCCCAGAGTGCCATTGTTTTGTCTCTCAGCCCCTGAGCCTGAAGCAGCAAGACAAGGCCTCGGGGTCCTGCTGTTTCCTGGCTCAGGACAGCAGAGCCAAGCCAAGCACAATACGACCAGCAGTGACCTGGCTCTGTCCCCTGCTGCCCATGACCTTGAAGAAGCCACATGACCCTGCAGCCTCATTCCCATCAGGCCACAGTTTCCTTCAGGGCACCGGTCCCTGCCATTACCAAACCCTTTTCTCTCCGTCCCCACCCCGGCTCTCTGATACCTTCTTGTTGCTTTCCAGAGCAAAGAAGAATTGCCATTATTCAAATTAGCTTTATGTCCAGCTCTGGGGGAAAAGCCAAGAGCCACTTAAGAAATAGATACTCTGATATTTTTTAAGGAGCACTGTAGCCATGTAGCACTGTCATCCTGTTATTATCGATTTGCTTGATTGGGCACCAGTAACGTCTCCATTGTGAGACTTGTTGTTACTGTTTTTTGACATATCCAAACGCCAAGGATCGCTTGCCAGTAGCAGGGTTAAAATAACACAGGCACCTTTCACTTCTCAGGTTCTTGTCTTGGCCATGGTTTTCACATCTCCCTAATGAAGGCAGAGCAGTTCCCTGGTATGGAGGGAATTCCAGAAGATTCTGGAAGGTCAGAGCAGAGGCAACACTCCCCCGCCTCCTAGGGTGATGGCCTGTGAACTACACCAGGAAGCTGTGGGCTGTGGTTGGAGGAGCGGCACGTGGGTCTGTTCCTGAGTTCCTCCTCAGAAGTTGCACAGAGAACCTCCCACAGAAGACACGGAGGCCCAGAGTGCTAGGCCAGGTGCTCACACCATGGTAAAGCTCCCCCATGACCCTGGGCATTCTGTGGCCAACACCACACCCAACCGGAAAAAATCCCCAAGTTGGAATAGGGGTGTGGGGGAGAAAGGGGAGCAGATGGAAGCAAGGAGAAAGGCCCCCTCCCCGATGAGTGACCCTCCCCCCGGGCGTCCCCGGCCTCTGAGCCCGAGACACGGATTCTGCAACCGACTGAGTGTCAAAGTCGGCCTGGCATACAAGACAGGCGGGTCACAGTTGGGTCGCCGGCAACAAAAGAGACGCTCTCTCTCTTGCCAGGCGCTTTCTCCCTCTCCCCAGCCACTGCCAGGAGGGGCACTTACGAGACGCCAACAGCTGCCAGGGAGCCCAGAGGGATGCTGGCGGCAGGCTCCCGGAGGTCGCCCGCCATGTTGAAGCCGGCCATGACTCCTGCAAGACACCAGATGGCAGCGGGTGAGCCACGGGCCCAGATTCCCCTCACTCAGCAGCCTCTCCCGGATGTGGGCCCACACAGCTCTGCGACCCCACTGCTCCATCGTCCTGGCAACAGGGGAGGCATCTGTGGGCCATGGAAGGCTTTTTGTAGGCCGGGGGCCCAGGAGGAAACCTTCCTATGAAAGCACCTTCAGGCCCAGGGCGAAGAAGCCAGCGGCAGGGAGGTGTCTGACAAAGGTCCCCACTCCAAGGGCTGCTCCTCAGAGACAGCACCCCAAGACGGGGCCTGAGAATGCCCTCGGCCCCTCAGCACAGGCCAGGCCCACACACGTGCAAGAAACACCCCCACCCCAACACTCTGCCACCAATACGCAGTCATGTGTCCTCCTCCCCCTCCCCTCCCCTTCCCCCCACCCCCCTTTTCTTCCTTCCCTTCTCCCTCCCTCTCCTCCTCCTCCTTCTCCTCCCCCGCACCACCACTCCTGAACACTCAGGGTAGCAGTGATGAGTCCCATGGGTGGAGGGCACTGAAGTCAGCAGACCAAGTGGTGGGAGCAGGGGTGAGGCCCACACCTCACAGAGGGCCAAGCGCATCTTCTCAAACTTAGCCTTGAAGGAGGGTTTGCACAGCTGAGAGGCAGGAGAAGTTCCAACCCAATCCGTATGAACTTTCCGTACCACACGGCCAATTCTGAATATCTTACATGCGGATTTTTAATAACTGGGCCTACCATGTGAGGGGATGGGTGAGGCAGGACCCTGGGACTATAAGCTGATGCACTGGTGGTGGCTGAGGTGTTGTTAGGTATGCATAGATCAGGGTGCCTCAAAAAGGAACCTTCATATACTCGACAGTCCTATCAGAAGCACAGAAGGATGGCCCCGTGTTTGGGAAGGGAAACTGCTGCTCACCAGGCAGAGCCGGTGCCAGGCCCGGCCCGTCTGACTTGGAAAACAGCTCTCAGCGCTCCTGCTGCTCCATCCGGGCTCACAGGTGAAGGGGGTGAAGGCAGAGCCTGGGGACCAGCATGGTAGGGGTATTTCAGAGAGAGCCCCAACTCTGGACCAAATCTGGAGAGTGCTCCCACACTCCAAGACAATACCACTACCAGGATTTTATCCTCTGTGTAACAGTCACAGACATGAAGAAACATTTTTAAAATAAGAGTAAAAGTTTGTGGGGGTTTACAGCCGGTAAGGCACTTGTCTTGCACACAGTCAGCCGATTTGGGTTCCATCCCCACAGCACACATGGTCCCAGGGTCTCTACAGGCGTGATTCCCACGTATAGAGCCAGAAGAATCTCTGAGCACTGCTGGGTGTGGCCCCAAACCCCCACCACCCAAAAGTGAAAAATTATTAACAATCTCTCGTCTATAGATGACTGGCTGCCCACGTGCAAGACCTTTCAGGAAATATCAGGTTCCCAACAAGGCCCAGGTGAGGCTGTGACATGGGAAGATATTTTAAAAGTTATTATTTCATTTTCAGAGGCATATTAGAAAATAGAACATATGGTCTGATTCCATTGTTTTAAAAAGAAAACTTCAGAAGCATAAGAAAGAGAACTTGAGTGAACATATTTTTAAATGTTAGCAATGTTATTTTTGATGATGGGAGAATAGACCTTTTTTCATTTGACTGCCTACTCCTCTTTCTCTATGTTCATTTTGAGATGAGATACAAATATTTTTTTGCTTTGTTTTGTTTAGAGCCACACCCTGTGGTGCTCAGGGTTTATTCCTGGCTCTGCGTTCAGGAATCACTCCCGGCACAGCTCAGGGGACCGTATGGGCACTGGGGATTGAACCCAGGCCAGCCATTTGCAAGTTAAATACCCAACCACTGTACTATCACTCTGGACCCAAGGGCAAGTCACTTTTAAAGGCCTGGGTGGGTGAGTGGGGCACCCTGAAAAGGTAGTACGGGGATTGAGGTGCATGCCTGGTAAGCATGCAGTTGAGCCAGGGTCAATCCCCGGTACTACTCTATCCCCTGCGTCCTACCAGGCGTTATCCCTGAGCACAGAACCGGGAATATGCCCTGAGCGCCAGCAGATGTGACCCGATCCTCCTCACCCAAAAAAGAGTGAAGAATACAAAACTTTAAGAGACTTTCCTGGGGAAAGTCTTAATGTAATTAAATTTGGCAATGATTTCTTGGCTATGACAACAAAAACATAGAAAACAAACTCAAAAAGGGGGCACTTTTCATTTAAAATGCATATTAGGGGCCAGGGAGATGATACAGGGGTTCTCAGCGCCACCAACATGTGTCCTCCTCGATTTCAGCCACTCTGCTTGTCATACTCCAGCCCGCAACAATGTGTAGGACCTCTGTCCACGAGCCAGGTGTGTACACGCCTGAGCTAAAGTGCTGTGAGGGCACCACACCTATGCGTAACCACCACAGGGCAAAACAGGCCTGAGACCCCAGTCGCTGCGACAGCAGCCACAAAGGAAAAGGGAACGGCAAGAACACAGGAAGGGGAAGTAAATAGCTATACACAGAGGGCACAGCACAGTACCAGATGCATAACGCATCACCACATTATAATGGTGATTACATGATACTTACCATAATCTGATTAAATTATAAATTAGTTCCCTAGATGAAATTATGAAACATGTTATTTTTATGCTATTTATGATTATATCATTAGCAAGTATAGATTATAAGGATATATGTAATATACACATTATACAATGGTCATTTAAGAGAGCCATTTCGTTTCTGCTCACAAGTCAATCAATGACTCCCACCTTCAGATGTCCTTCTTTGGGGGTCTCGCTGCTTGAATCTGGGACCCTGTGCTGGTTCAGCCTCCTTCCCCTCGCTCACAGACATAGGCTTGGAAGAGACTCGGGGCCATCTTGGAGGGATGGGAAAGACCAGGGCAGTGCCACTGCCGGGGACTGAGGACAGTCGACCAGGCAGAGAGAGGACAAGCAGATCCCCAAGCTTCCAGTGTGAGTGTGTGTGTGTCTGTTGTGCTGTGTGTGACACTGAGTATCTGTGTATCTGTAGAGTGACTCCAATACTGGGAGGCCACAGGTACACCAACAGTTCAGCTCTTGATCATGAGGGTGACAGCCACAAAAGGCTTCTGGTGCTCCGTGCCGTCCACTTCTTTCTTTCTTCCTTCCTCCCTCCCTCCCTCCCTCCCTTCCTCCCTCCCTCCCTCCCTTCCTCCCTCCCTTCCTTCCTTCCTTCCTTCCTTCCTTCCTTCCTTCCTTCCTTCCTTCCTTCCTTCCTTCCTTCCTTCCTTCTTTCCTTCCTTCCTTCCTTCCTTCCTTCCTTCCTTCCTTCTTTCCTTCCTTCCTTCCTTCCTTCCTTCCTTCCTTCCTTCCTTCCTTCCTTCCTTCCTTCCTCCCTCCCTTCCTTCCTCTCTTCTTTCCTTCTTTCTTTCTTTCTTTCTTTCTTTCTTTCTTTCTTTCTTTCTTTCTTTCTTTCTTTCTTTCTTTCTTTCTTTCTTTCTTTCTTTCTTTCTTTCTTTCTTTCTTTCTCAGGGTCTTTGTGGAATTGTGAACTCCTTTTCTAATGTGAGCCCATTTAGTAATATTCCACTAATTCTCAGTTTAGTAAAAGTTAAAAAAAAACTATAAAAACCCCCAAAACATCTCCTAAGTGGCCTTTGGCAAACACCCCCCGCCACACACACACCCATTTAACCTGCAATAGAATTCCTTTCTGGCTGAAGAGCGGGACCGGTTAGGGCACCCGCTCACCTGTAGCCAGCATTACCCACTCGTGTGCTTAGTGTGGCCAAGCACAAGTGGTCCTTCCAGAAAGAGATGTGGATGGGGGACAGGAGGACAGGACTTCACACACTGGTATTTATTATTCCCCATTAAGATGTTTGTCTCTCAGGGAAAGTTTGGTAACATCACTGGGCGGGCCAAAGAAAGCACTTAAAGACAAAGAAAGTGCAAATGCAGAGTCTATTCCAGGCCCCGCCTGGCCCGGCCCACGACAGTTGGTGGGGGTGCAGGACGAGAGCAAAGGCCTCGGCACTGACCCAGGACACTTGCCACAGCCAGCCTGACTGTTCTTCCCAGGAGCTCCCCTCTCCTTGGGACCCAGGCGTCTAAAGTGACCTAACTCACCTGCCTCTCGCTAGTGATGGGCTGGGCAGGGCAGGGGGTGGAAGTGTTCCTTCCCCAGAGCAAGAGGATGGTGCTGGAAGAAGTCCTAGTTGTGACTCATCTGAGCTCACTGTGGGCAAACCCATCCCCATGGAAACTGCCAGTCCTCAGAGTGGGCTCAGCTCCCGTCAGCTGGTGTCCATCAGTGGCCTCCGTGCTCTGCGCCACACTCTCAGTCCACAGATGCCCCAGTGGGCCTGGTAACGAGGTGCAGGGAGCAGAAAAGGCAGCCCCTAAGAGGAGCCAGGGGTGTGGTCAAGAGCCTGTGAATGCTGGCAGAACTTTACAAGAAAAAAGCATCCAACCCTATCCAAAAAATGGAGAGAAGAGATGAATAGAAACTTCCTCAAAAAGAAATGCAAATGGCCAAAAGGCACATGAAAAAATGCTCTGCATCACCACTCATCAGGGAGATGCAAATGAAAACAACAATGAGATATCACCTCATGCCACAGAGACTGGCACAAATCCAAAAGAACAAGAACAACCAGTGCTGGTGCAGATGTGGGGAGAAAGGGACTCTCCTTCACTGCTAGTGGGAATGCCGACTGGCCCAAACTTCTGGAAAACAATATGGACATTCCTAACAAAATCTAGGAATTGAGCTTCATTGGACCCAGCAAATCCACTTCACAGCATATACCCCAAGTTCCAAAACAAAATGGAGAAAAGACACTTGATCTGTGTGCTCCTCGCTGTACCATCCACAGTAGCCAAAATCTGGAGACAACCAAAGTGTCCAAGAATGCATGACTGGATTACAGAAACTATGGTACAGCCATCTACGATGGGATATTACTTGGCCATAAGAAAAGATAAAGTTATAAAATTTGCTGCAACATGGAGGGATCTGGAGAGTATCATGCTTAGTGAAGTTAGTCAGAGGAGAGTGAGCTACATGGAATGATCTCTCACATGCAGGGTAGAAGGAAACATGGTGGGGAATAAAAGCATGAGCAGTTCTTTATGGTCAGTAAGAACCAGACCACTGGAGGAGTAATAACTAGGCGGAGGGAGCATTCAGCCAGGAGAGGCTGGTGGTGCTGCAAGGTGGTGAGGTGTTACGGACAAAACCCTTGGCGACATACCGCAAGCCACAGTGCGAAAACCAGTAGATCTCTCAAAAAGTGCCTCTCGTGGAGGCAGACTGGTGGGGGAAGGGCAAGTCGGCATTGGTGGAGGGAAGTGGCAGTGAAGGAATTGGTGCTGAAACACTGTAAATAACTTTGTAATTTCACAATAACTAATTTTTAAATTAAAATTTAATTTTAAAAATTTATAACATGTGTATGGATCAATGAGAGATAGTACAGTGCATAAGGTACTTGCCTTGCATGCAGCTGACCTGGGATTGACTGCCAGTGTGACATATGGTTCCCCATAGCATTGCCAAGAGTAATCCCTGAGTACAGCTGGGTGAGGAGGAGAGGAAGGAAGAGAAGGAGGAGGAGGAGGAGGAGAAGGAGAAGAAGGAGAAGAAAGAAAATAAGAAGAAGGAGGAGAAGAAGTCTTCATCTATGTAGACAACTTATTCAACATTAGAATTTTATATGGAATGTAAGAAAACAAAACATGCATCCTTTGAACCACAGAAAGCAAAGCTTAGCTAATAACAGTCTTGGGTAACAACTTGACTCGGAAGACAAAGGCAACTCCAAACTTGCCTCTCAGCGTGACTCTCAGAAGCAAAGCTTGCAGCACAGCTGAGCCGGTGCTGGTCTGGCGCTGCTGCAGCTCTGGGTGGCAACAAGCTGAGCACCCGCTGCCAGGCCTGGTCAGTGCAGTGGGGAGGGGTAGCCTGGGGGCCCCGACCTTGGGATACCCCCATCCTGCCTGCCCAGAAGAGCCAGCAGGGTTCTGCAGGGTGTGCAGACAGGAGAAGGGGTGGAACTGCATGCCCAGGTTGACCTGGCAAGGAAGGGACTCTGGCACCCCTGGGTTTGGCCTGGGCATCTCGGTGCTACCACAAAGCTCGAGCTCCAGCTCACGCAAGGTCGAAGATTACAGGAGTCGGGGGCAGGCAGCTGCCGAGTGGTCGCAGGAAATGAAGCTTGGGCCAGAGTGGCCAGAGGTAGACAGGACAGAAACAGCAATGATCCCTCGTCTTCCGCGGGTAGCGCTGACAGGCCTGGGGTGCTGGGAAGAGTGACGGAGGGTCTGGACTCAGCCACGAACATGGGCGTGGCTTCCTGACGGGGAGGGACCAGCCGAGGGAAGCGAGGGTGCGGCTCCCAGCACACCTGGGATATCTGAGAGCAAATGCCATGGAAGTTGCTGGAACACAGAACAAAGCTCCAAGAGGCAGTCAGCTATACGAGTGGTCCCTGGAGAAGGGGCAGGGATGATATCCCGGGGAAGCTCAAGGAGGAGAGGCAGAGTTGTCCGGAATCTCCCAGAGAATCCCCCTGTGTGTAAGCAGCAGAGCCTGTCCACCTTCAAGGTTGAGTCAGAGACTGGAGGGGGACAGGTGGGCGCAGCTCATAAAAGGCGAGAAGGGGCTGGAGGTGGGCAGGGCACGGTCCCCACATACAGGAGGCCAGGGTCTACCCTCGGCACCACACATTCCCCTGAGCACCCTGCCGGGAGTAAACCCTGAGCACCCCCGGGGTAGCCCCAGCTCCTGTAAAAAGGAAGTGACTAGGGGGAAGCAGAATGTGGCCGAGATGGCCAGTAAACCAGGAAATGAAAACTGCTGCTGAACAGAGCAGTGTGGTTCACTGATGCAGGCCGGGAGAGGTGGGCTGGTACTTCCAAGGAACAGCAGGAGCGGAGCAGGCAGGGGCTGGGGAGGCAGCAGGAGTGCCACTGCGGAGGGAGGCGAGGAAGACCAGAGACACAGAGCTGTGTGGGGCGGGAGGGCATCCTGCAGCAGCTGAGGAGAAAGACCTTTTTCTATCTGCACAATGATCTTTATCCTGAGACGTGTATGTCACTGCACACATCAACTGCTCATTTCCGTCACTGCGAGTGGTTTTACACTGAACGGCTACAGCATAACGCATTCATGCATCCATTTACTGATGAAGAGTTGGGGGCGAACCCCAGATTTATCTGTCTTGAAGTTTCAGGAACAACTTTTACAGGGACACGTGGTTTCATTCTCTGTAGTGGATGATTTGGTATATGTACAGTTTTTTTAATCATCAGAGAGGCCTCAAGTACAGGGCATAGAGCTTGTGCCAACAGGCACTTGCTAGAGCCCAAGTCTCTGGCATCCAGGAACATCGAGCACCGCCCAGCAGCTCCACGGTCTCTGATCTGGTCCGGGCTGCACAGGACCAGATCAGGTGTGTATATACAGGTGTGTATCCGAACCACAAAAAGGGCTGTAACTGCTGGAAAAGACGCAGGAGCCAAGCCAAGAGCCATGGCCTGTGCTGAGGGGAGCGCCCCCCCCCCCACACACACCTGTGCCCTGAAGCCAAGGGGCACACGCGGGCCGAGCCTGGAGTGTCTGGCCCCAACCACAGCACCCATGACCACAGCGGGGGCAAGAGGAGGGAATTTAAGAAACCAAATTAAAAAATAAATCATCAGGGCCAGAGAGATTGAGCATGTGCGGCTTTGCACACAGCTGACTCAGTTTGATCCCCCGCACCACGATGGCCCACTGAGCGCTGCCAAGAGTAATCCCTGAGCACAGAGTCGGGGGGCGCCCTGAGCACGCTCACAGTGACAACTCCCCCCACATAATATTAAAATACCAGGTTTTAAAAACTATTAAACTTCTTTTGAGAATGGAGGAGCCGTTCTCAGTTCCACCTGCAGTGCAGATGTGCTCTCCCACCCCCTTCCCCAGGTCTGGTATCGATGCACTTCAGTATGCTTGACGGGCCCAAAGGCCCAGGGCGAGACTCAGCAGTCTTTACTCACTTTCCTCTAAGGAAACTTTTTTGGATCATTTTTAGCGCATTATTCATAACAAGCAATACAAAATAAATTATTTAGGGGCAGGCTTTGGGGGTGATGAGAATATTCTAAATAATGGAGGTGGGATGGTGTAATGGTGTTGGGATTAGTGTTGTAATGTTGAATGTAATAAATTCTTGTAAATAACGTTATAAAATAAAATTAAATAAAAAATATATAAAATGCTTGACATACATTCTAGGGCCAGAGAGAGAGAGCCCAGAGTTTAGGATCTTGCCTTGCATGAGATAGACCCAAGTTCAACCCCCTGCGCCAGGTATGTGAGTGCGTGAGACTCAGGAGGAGGGAATCCCTGAGCACAGGCCAAGCAGGCCTGAACATCAGTGGGTGTGGCCCCCAAGCCATAAATAAACAGTCCCTTAGACAGAGCCAAAGGTCACCTGTGAGGCCAGAGCGACCCCTGACCTGAAGGGCCCCACAGCCTTGGGTACTGGGCAGGGTGGGGAGTACCTGTGGCTGCGGGGAAGAACACACCGAAGACGGTGAAGAAAGACTCCCCAGGGCTGTAGCGAGGCAGGGTGTTGTTCCACAGCAGGTCCGGGGAGTAGCCGACGAAGCCGTGTTCTGGAAAACACCAGGAGAGCAAAATGAGGCAGGTGCTGGCGACAGACCCCCCCCAGCTCATTTTCTTCACTGAGGATCGCCCCCACAGGGCTGTGCAGCTGGACGTGCGGGTGTGACAATTGTCCAACAACAGGAGATGTCTGGATGCACTGGACCAACCATGGACTCAAAACCCACTGCATCGGGAATCTGAGGGGTCTGGGACCATGCTCAGGGGATAGGGCATGAGCGAAATGCCTGGGCTAGAGTACAGTCCCGTGTCACGAAACTTCAAATAGTGAAGGGTGTGTGAGAGAGACAGACAGATAGACAGACAGAGATTTCCCTCTCCAAGTACAGACAGATGTCGATGCAATACCGCCCACTCCTTTTGCTTTCTTGTAGACCCACCACACTGAAACCTTCAGTGAGCATGTATTTATAAATTTGCTTTTATTGAAAAAATTGGTTGCTTCCCCGCACAAACTCCTTCCCGTCTTCAGATGGGCATTGGGGCTCTGTACGGCCAGCGGCAGCCCCTTCCTCTTTCCCACACCCAGGCCCCAGAGCAGGTCCCTGATCGCCCCCCCCCCCAACCCCCGTGCCTGTCTCAGTCTTCAGCATAACGACGGTGCTGCCCTGGGTCCACTCTGCTCCCCAGCCCCCAACCCCTTCTCGTGCCCACACAGAGCGATCCCGGCCTAGATGCCCTGGTGAGAAATTCAGTCTTACAGGGCCCCAGCCGAGCTCTGCATCCCCGCACCCAAGCAGGCCTCCACTCTGGGCCCCCAGAAGAAGCGCTCCCAAGATCTCTGCCTCGCTGTAGGTCTGGTCTGTTCACAGGCCACGTGGCAGCAAGAAGAGCTCAGGAGTGATTTCCTCAAAGCACATTAAACACTCGGCGCAGGGGCTGAACACCTGACGAGGCTCAGGCCCTTGGCTTCTTCGTCATGGGAAGCCACTCTGCACGGCACCCACAGACCCAGCAGGATTCCTGCAGCCAGCAAAGCCCATTCTTGGGCTCGGGAAACTCTCAGGCTCTGGGCCGGCCCTGGGGTCTCATCTCGGAGGGTGGGTTGGCTTGCCCCAGGGCTGTGGGTCAGGTCTCCCCTGTGTGGTCTCCACCTCCCACCCTGCCCCACCCAGCTTGCCCCCGAGTCCAGGCCCATTGCAGCATGTCTGTCTCACAGCTTCCAAGACTTACCACTTCAGAGGGAAAATATGCTGCAAAAAAAATAACAGAATGAAAGCTCAGTGAAGCCCAGGGAGCCATGGGAGTCCGGCAGGGACTGAAAACCGTGCGGATGACTTTCTCTCACTGGAAGACAGACTGTGCTGGGATATGAAGTCCCCAGCAGTATGCAGCATTTCAGAATGGTTTGGTGGCAGGCAGCTGGTCCTGGTCCAGTCAGCATCACAGCAACGAGCATTCCTGTCTCTGCTGGTTCCCCCCACCGAAACAGGACTGAGGCAGGGGCTGCACACACCTGGGCACGGCTGGGCCGCTGGGCCGCACAGCTCTGGCCAGGCAGGGTGCACATCAGGGGCCTTTTCCTGGTCAGCCTAAAGGGTCAGAGGGACATAAGGTCCTGTGGGTGAGTCATGGGGAAGTTTCCATCCCTTCATCTCACCAAGAGGCACCTCCGGCTGAGAGTGAGTCACTGCCCTGTCCACAGCAGCTCTCACACCACAGGCTGCTGGCCCGCGCCACCCAAGGCCTGTCTGGGTCTTTTACTAGAAACTATTTTTTTCTTTGAAAAGAACATTTATGGGCACAGATGTGGCTCAATGCTTTGTTTCTAAGAATGCACAGTGGAACACGGAAATGCCTGGCACTGGGGGGCTGGAGTACTTTATGCTCTTAGAAAGCATTTTCATTTGGGGATTTTTGGCAGGGTAGGGGTCAAACTCAGGTTGGCCTTAAAATCTTAGAAAGCAATTTTGAAAAGGACAGTCAAAGAGTGGACACTCTAGTGGGGGTGTGGTGTTGGGATGGTGTATGCATGAAATCACTTCACAAAAAATACTGTGAACCAGGGGGCTGTGAACATATATATATATATATATGTATACATATATAAACATATATAAACATACATTATATACATAGCGGGGCTGGAGTGATAGCACAGCGGTTGGGCTTTCGCGTTTCACGCGGCTGACCCGTGTTCGATTCCTCCGCCCCTCTCGGAGAGCCCGGCAAGCTACCAAGAGTATGGAGCCCGCACGGCAAAGCCTGGCAAGCTACTCATGTGTATTGAATATACCAAAATCAGTTACAATAAGTCTCTCAATGAGAGACATTACTGGTGCCCGCTTGAACAAATCAATGAGCAACAAGATGACAGTGGATATACATAGCAAATCAAAAGACAATCACTAACAACTGCCCATGTTACAGACAGTACTTGCTAAGAAACCTGTGTGTCATTTATAGGGTACATACCAAAGATAGGTTTCTATCCACACATGAAAGGGCCAGAGGGACAAAGTGAAACACGGAGCTGTACGCGTATTGCAATTATGGGTGACTTCTTTCTCCTTTCCTTTTTCCCTTTCACCAATTTTCCACTTGTCTTTGATGAAAATAATAGACTTTCTCCAAAATGATATCTTATAGAAACACAAAATAAAAGCAGCCAATGGAGGGGAAGCCCACCTTCTCCAGCAATTTTTCTAGAAGCAAATCTCCTATTTTTTTTTCCATTTGTAGTCATTGTGATTCTCAAATGATTCAAATGGTTTGTGAGAAAAGCACAAGATGAAGAAAATTTCTAAAAGATCAACAGAGGGTGGGGGTGGGGGGAGAGCTGGCACAAAGGAGATGGCCTGAGTGGGACCACATGGGGCCCCCTCCCGGGCACCGCCCGCGGCCAGGCAGGCCCTGTGTGCCGGGCAGCATGTGCCCAGAGGACCACCTGGAGACTCCTATCCACACCTACTCATGCGGGGGCGCGCCCTGGGCACTCCCCTCACAGGTGCCCTGCCTGAGACTGGCACAGGAGGCCTCCTTTCCTCGCCCCCCCCCCACTCCCACCCCACTTGCAGAGGCCTGACCACCCCCCGGAGGTCTGGCCCCAGCAGCCCACACCCTCACCCTCAGAGCGGGCACCCACAGCAGGCACTGACACTTCTGCCTGGGCTTCCCAGGCCCGTGCAGGTCAAGGTCAGCTGGGCAGGCTCAGGACAAGGGCAGAGGGGCTGCCCGCCCTCCTCTCCCAGAGGTCCAGGTGGCTGCCCTGCTGACACAGACAGAGGATCTCCGTTCCCCCCACACGACCCCGCTGGGACAGAGTGAGCGCCCTCCGCCACAGACACCACACTCTGTACCCCGCTGAAGGGCCCAGACCGGAGGGGCCTTGCTGGGGCACCGCTCCTTTCCCTGGCACCGCCTCTGCACCCCCAGCCACCACCATGCCCGGCCTGGGGAGTCTGTCCCTGACAGAGCCAGAGGTGGCCCAGAATCCACACTGCCAGCCTGCAGGAGTAGGGACAGCAGGCCCCAGGACACCCAGAGCCTCCGCAGAACAGAGCTGCACATGAGAAGCACCTTGAGGGCAGGGGCTGAGCAGCAGCCAAGGGCCCAGGGGCCCGCCAGGCACGGGGTGAGGGCCACAGGGCCTCAGGAGTCTGCCAGGCATGACTTGTGGGACTCGGGGGCCCTCCAGGCACAGGGTGAGGGTCCCAGGCTCCAGAGGAGCAGGACCCTGTCCAGATACCCTGCTTAGAACTGCCCACGTCCATCTGACCCCTCCTGGAGCCCCAGGCCCAGCTCGGCCCACCCTCCGACTCGCGCCCACAGAGTCCTTCTCTGCCTCCACTGTGTAGGCGGGCAAGGGGCCTGGGGGCCATACTCTGAGGGCCCCATCTTCTCCCTCATCCCCGAGTGACTTCCCTGCTGGGCCGGGAGCCGCCCGGAGTGTGCCAGTGGCCGCGGTGGCCACACAGCTAGTTTTGGATCTAAGGACCAAAAGTCCAACTTTAGCCTGACTCAAAGCAGTAGCCAAAATGAAGCAGAGCTGAGGGCTGAGAGCGCGGATGTCCTGTCCGGGGCCTGCCTGAGGGACACACACGCACAAAGCACCTTGTGGGTGCAGGTCACAGGGTAATCAAGGGCGGCTGCTCAGACTCAGGCCCTGCGGGGTGGCCAGGTGCCCTCTGAGCGGGTGGGAGGGACTTCCGGCACTGGCTTTCTTCTCAGCTGAGGCCCCCCACCCTCAGACGCCCTTTCCTGGGAACGACAATGGGAGCGTCTGGGGCACCAGGAATAGACAGAGGAAGAAGCCGGGCGGGCCCGGCTGGGATGCAGGAAGAGCAGCTCCCCTCACGGGAGGGAGGAAAGGAGAGGCCGGCTTCTGGGAAGGGCACACGCCCAAAGCACCAGGCAGGGCGGGGTGGGGAGCCACAGGACCCCTGAAGGAGGAAGTACAGTGGGGGTGCACACTGGGAGCCGAGCACCTGCCCTACTGGGGCCGGGGTGAGGGAACACACTGGCTTGGAATCCAGAAGATGTGCATACACACACACACACATACGCACACATACGCACACTTGCACACGCACACACGTGCACACACACGCGCACAAACACGCATACATGCATACACACGTGCACAAACACACACACATGCACACACACACCACATACGTACACACGCACATCGCACGCACACACATACATGCACACATGCACACAAGCATGCACGCACACGCGCACACACACACACACGTACATACACACACACACCCCCGTCCATGACTCCCTGACCAATCTGGGCCCTGTGCGTGTGAGCACCATCACAGCCTGGCGGGAGGCAGCAGCTGCTGGAGGTCATAGGGGGCGTCCAGGACCCAGCCTGCTCCCGAGATAGGGATCTGCATCCCTCAAATGAGCTCAGAGACCAGGACTTGGGGGTGCCCGAGGCTGGTCTCTCCTGGTGTGAAACTAGGGTCCCAGAGCTCTGTGGAGTAGAGGGGAACTCGAGGGGAGCAGGGCTGGCCCGGTGCTCCTCAGCAGCTCCACCCGCAGGAGAAGGCTGTAAGCCAAGGCCTGTGTGCCATTGCAGGCTGCAAGGGCCCCAGGGCAGCGGGCAGGGGCCCGGGCACGTGGCAGTGGTGGAGTGCTAAAACCAAACCAGGAGGGCCACTGCAGCCATGCGACATAGGCTGCCTGAAGAGAGCGGAGAGACAGGCAGAACAGGCGCAGAGACAGAGACGGAGACAGAGACAGAGACAGAGACAGGCACAGAGACAGAGACAGACACAGAGACAGAGATAGACACAGAGACAGAGACAGAGGCAGAGGCAGAGACAGACACAGACACAGAGACAGAGACACACAGAGACAGACACACAGGGACAGGCACAGAGACAGAGACAGAGATAGAGACAGATACAGGCACAGAGACAGACAGAGACAGACACAGAGACAGAGATAGACAGACACAGAGACAGAGACAGAGGCAGAGACAGAGACAGAGACAGAGGCAGAGGCAGAGACAGAGGCAGAGGCAGAGGCAGACACAGAGGCAGAGGCAGAGACAGAGACAGAGGCAGAGACAGAGACAGAGGCAGAGACAGAGGCATAAGCAGAGACAGAGACAGAGGCAGAGGCAGAGACAGAGGCAGAGGCAGAGACAGAGGCAGAAGCAGAGACAGAGACAGAGGCAGAGACAGAGGCAGAGATAGAGATAGAGACAGAGGCAGAAACAGAGGCAGAGGCAGAGACAGAGACAGAGACAGAGAGTGATGGAGCTGCAGTACAGCGGGCAAACAATTGCCTTGCATGTGGCTGACCCAGACTTACTCCCCAGCACCGCACACAGTCCCCCCCAGCCCCACCAGGAGTGATCCCTGAGCAGAGACCCAGGAGTAAGCCCCAGGAAAGCCTGGGTTTGCCACACCACCTCCCCACCACAAAACAAAAGGGAAAAGACATTTCTGGCCTGAGTCTGGAATGACCTAGTCTCTGGATTCCTAACTCGGACCAGGCGGTCCGGACACAGCTTGCTGCCAACCCCGTGCTGTGTTGCCCTGAGGTCCCTCCAGCGGGCAACCACTCCCCCACACTCCCAGGCCAGCTCTCAGCAGTCCCTCCGCCGCCAAGAGCTGCCCAGCTGGAAGCTGCAAAGGCACAGGTGGTCTCCAAGACAGACGTACAATCCCAGGCTTCGAATTTCCAGAACCGTGAGATCTGCCTTTCTCTGAGGGGGTCCAGACAATGTGGACATGCTCACCAGCACACGGGCACTGTGGGTACCAAACAAAGTCCTGAGGAATGACAAATCGTGCCCCAAGGTTCATGAGAGGGTGGTGACGGGTGCCCACCACACACCAGGAAAGAGTGAGAGAGCCCAGGGTCCTCACCCTCCGCCCCTTCCCTCCAGCCTTCCCTGTGATGGGCCATGACGAAAGTTGCATGCATTTGGTGTGAGACCCTCACTTGAGGCGCTCATGCACTCAGTGCGGGGCTCACCCATGGTTCAGTGCTGTGTGGCTGCAAATTTGACTCCAGAGCGTGTCAAAATTATGTCTCTTCTCTTGACCATGAAAAGTTAGAAGTCTGGGGCTAGGAAAAGCTAAACGAACAGGCCTGAAGCTGTAGAGTGGGTGGTGAAGCTGACCCCCTGCCCCGTAGCTCTGGCTGGCCCAAAGCAGAACCCTAAGAACACATTTGTGCTAGTAAGGACCCAGGCTGTGGGGTTGTGCAGCTGAGCGCACGTGCCCACTCGTCTCCGCGTCACTCTCGGAAAAGACACCTCGTCTCTGCCATCTTCTGCACATGCAATATAAGTTCTTTGTGTCGTGCTGTTCTGCTTCATGAATATATACGAGTTTCCCGTAAAACTACTAGAACATGCATGCACCCTGCCGCTGCCGGCCTATAGCCAGGCCCCTGGGGCTGTCCCTGAGCTGTCCTCCAGGCCAGCTTCCCCAGTGGTCCTGTTGCTGATAAAGCGCCTCTTTTCTATCTAGTTGTTGCAGTCTTTTCTACATTGCCGTGCTCATATACTGTAGCTGTGGTTCCAGGAACCACCAGTAACTGTGTGCTGCCCGGTAGGCTCAGCTCATGCCGGGCGGTGCAAGGGACTGAATGCTTGCAGGCAGGGAACCCCAAGGATGGGCCATCATAACACTGACAGAAACTGGGCTCAGAAATGGAAATCAGCTTAAAAGACCCAAAGAGCTGAGAGGGGACCAGCCCTCCGCACCTAATGCCCAGTATGCCAGGCCACCCACTGGACTAAGAGCAGTGCTGGTGGTGCGCGGGAAGCGTGAGACAGCATCCCCAGCACGGAGTTGGCTGGAGGGGTCTGCAGATACAGATGGGGGCTGGAGACGGAGCAGAAGCAGTGACAAGTTGGATGAGGTCCCCTCCTTCCTGGCACCACCCAGAGCGCAGGGCGGGGAATGGGGAGTCTTCCGAGAGCCTCTTCTCTGGCCGAGAGGAGAGGACGCGAGCAGGGCACCCTCGGCCCCCACCCAGAGAGCACTTGCCGAGGGCAGACTGCAGGGGCCAGGCCCTGGGGATAGCCTCCATCTGCCAGTCCCACAAGCTGCAGGAAAACAGCCCAAACAAAGTCCCCAGGGCCAGGCGCAGCTTCCAAATTAATTTGGGAGGGTGGAGCTGAAATCTTCCCGTAAGCAGACAGGCGCTGGCCAAGCTCTACCATGTCAGGGCGCCCCAGGTTCCTCCTGAACACAAGGGGAGGAAACTTTTCCTGACCAAAAACTGTTTTCAATAGCCAAAGAATCCTCACCTTCTGATGGGACTTGCGTTTGGTGTTGTTTGGGTCATTTTTATCTCTTTCTTTACAACACCATGAATTATAAAGCATTTTATGACTTAATTTCACATGTACAAAGTTCCAGCACCAAGATTCCCTCCACCAGTGCCCACTCCCCTCGGCCAATGCCCTCAATTTCCCAAAGGCTCAATGAAAAGCCCCTGGGGCTCGGTAAGGAGTGTGTCTGCCTGAGGGTCAGCCTGGGGCACTGGGAGAGGAGCCTGCAGGCCTTATCTCCTGTTCCCCGCCAGGCAAGAAGCTGTTTTCACAGGAAGGCTACACCCTGCCTGACCTCCTCCCAGCCACCTCTTGTTCCTTCTGGCTGTCCCTGCCTCGGGATTCCTGTTTCCCATTAAACTAAGACTGCAGAACCCCTAGGAGCCCCCAATAATACTAACCCCACTGGTGGCTCCCCCAGCAGCTGCCCCTGAGGCCCAGTCTTGCCTGGACGGTCTCGGGGCAGGCTTCAGAGAAGTGTGGGAAGGGTCAAAGATCCGAAGCAGGTCAGCAGGACCCTCCCACCAGCCTCACAAGACGTGTGGATGCCAGCACCACAGGGCAGCCAGTTATCAGCCTCAAATCCATTTCACAGATGGGAAAGCTAAAGACAGAAAAAGAACCCGGCACCACACAATCCCACAAGAACCAGTGTGGGACCAGAGTGACAGCACGGCCAGGAGGGCGTTGTCTCGCATGCGGCTGGCCAAGGTTCAATCCCCAGCACCCCATACGGCCTCCGAGCACAAGCAGAAAGTGCTCCTTGGAATGGAAATTAGGCACAGAAGGCAATAAAATACTGATACCTGTTAGCACACGGGCAAACCTCAAACATACCAGTAGCACCAAGGGGAGATATTGCATTTCTCTCTCATATAAACTGCCTAAAGTAGGCACACAGGGGCATTCAATGAATGCTGTTGGGCGGGGCATGTCTTAAATAGTAAAAATGTTGGATTTTTAACTTCTGGATCTACTTACCATGAAAATAGAAGAAATTACGAAAGCCATTTCATTCCTGAGTGCCTGATGTCCCATGGGGCTCAGAGAAGCCAAAGGGCGCCCCATGGCCAAGAACGGGTCTGAAGGACCTGGCGTGGACACGTGGCATCTGCAGCACGCACGTAAGGCTCTGCCTGCTGCCTGCCGCCCGGCCCTGCCCCACTGCTCCTGGCTGGGCCCTATGGGAGAGGAAGCACCATACAGCCCTGCCGTCTCCCAGACACATGGGTCCCCAGGGATCCTCTGTGGGACCCAGTCTTCCTGGGTGCCCTTGACAAGCATCTGACAAGAGAGCAAGGTGCATCAGGGGTGTGGGCGGGTTCCCCCCTCCTTGGGGCCTCCTCCTGGGGTGATGCAGGGCCTGGGGTGTCCCGTGGAGGACACTGGCAGCCCACACCTGCAGGCAGGAAGTTCTGGTGGCCTGGCCTAGGCAGCGCCAGCCACACTCACCCCGGTATGTCTAGAAAGTCCGGGCCTCAGAGCAGAAGGGGCCTCAGCCCCAAGGGTGACAGTGCCTAACGCAGGGTCCCGCGACCTGCAGGCCAAGCAGGGCAATGAAGAGTCACGACTGAGTCCCCACGGGACAGCTCTGACACGCAGCCACGTGCGCCCAGTACCATCCACCCTCACAGCTTTCCCGAAGGGCTCAGAGAGCAGCGGGTGCTCAGAGAGCTTCACCACCCCAGGGCAGGTGGGCAGCTCATGCCACGGCAGGAACAGCCTCCTGTGAGGGCGGCCCAAGGCTCAGGCACAGAGGAGGGGCCCCTGGTCTGTGGAGATCCAAGGAACTGCACGGTGGAGGCAGGCATTGCCCTGCAGGCTGGACAGGCCCTCACCGTGCAGTGCCCAGAGTAGGCCGAGACCTCAGCTCACAGGGCATCAGCCCGGAGGGGGAGGGAACGGCCCAGCGCTGGCCCTGCTGGCCCTGCTGTGCCTGAGCCCGCCTTCGCTGGAAGGGCTCTGCTCTGCCCTGGTGGTCAAAGCAAGCAAATGAAAATCGAGGAAAATGGGGACTGGTGGTGGGGGAACAAGGGCTCCAGCTGGTTACTCTTTCTTCATCAGAGCCAAAATGAGAACAAAATATGTGTCCTGCTCCAGCCAGGCCCACAAGCCTCAGAGACCATCCCTCCTGGGTCAGCAGATTCAGAAGGGGCAATGGCGCGATACCCTCCCTCTCCCAGAGGACCAGTAAATACACAACGCACGGGATTCTAAGAAGAGCCGCCTAAATAAAACAGAGATGGGACCTATCAAAGATTGTGCTCAGCTTTCTGTTTCAGTGTGTGAGAGGACAACAAATGGAGGGAATGGATGGAGAGATGGAGAGCGAAGGGGAAACAGAGGCAGAAGAGACAGGGGTAAGAGCAGAGCAGAACCAGGAGACAAGCCCAAAAGGAGAAAGGATGAAGTGGAGGCCAGGGCTGAGGCTCGTGTCTTGCAAGTGTTAGCTGCTACCACAGACACACACACACACACACACACACACACACACACACAAATTCCTACCCCCATATCAGGAAGGAAGGAAGGAAGGAAGGAAGGAAGGAAGGAAGGAAGGAAGGAAGGAAGGAAGGAAGAGAGGGAGGGAGGGAGGGAGGGATGGAGGGAGGGAAGGAGGGAGGGTGGGAGGGAGGGAGAGAGGAGTGGATGGAGGAGTGGATGGCACAGAGCACCAGAAGCCTTTTGTGGCTGTCACCCTCGTGATCAAGAGCCGAACTGTTGGTGTACCTGTGGCCTCCCATGCTTGGAAAACGGGGAAAAGGCAGCTCAGATAGAGAAGGGAACACCAAGTAGAGGATGTTAGGAGGACCCATTCGGGTTGGAAGATGCGAGCTGAAAGTGGACTATAGACCTAACATGAAGGCCACTCAATACCTCTATTGCAAACCACAACACCCAAAAGGAGAGAGAACAAAAGGGAATGCCCTGCCGCAGAGGCAGGGTGGGGTGGTGGGGGATAGGGTGGGGGTGGTGGGAGGGATACTGGGATCATTGGTGGAGGTGAATGGGCACTAGTGTAGGATGGGTAAATGATCACTATATGAGTGAAATGCAAACACAAAAGCTCATAAGTTTGTAACTGTATATCACAGTGATTCTCTAATAAAAATATTTAAAAAATTAAAAAAGAAATCATTAGTGCATTAAAAAATAAGACAAACATTGTAAGCATGAAATGCTATCAGTAATAGATCAATGTGCTATTAATAAATCAGTAATAAATCAATGTGCTTCAAATAAAAATATAAAATGTTTTCTAAAAGATGAGTTGAATATTTAATGAGTCATTGTTTATATTTCTTGCCCCTTCTAATCCTTAGAAATTCCTTAGTCCAATCATTCCCCTACTGAGGTCTAAGATGCTCTGAGAATCTGGCAGAAGTCTTAGGTCCTTTTCCAGAAAAATATTCTTATTTGTGTAAGATTCTACATGCAATTTCAGGGGCTCGTGAACCCTAAATTTAAAACTATTCTAAAAGTTCCATGCTAAGTAGGAAACCCATAATGCCGAGCAAAAGCGGCCCAGGTGCCAGATAAAACCCGTGGGGAGGGGCCTAAAGCCTTCTGCCTGCTGACCCTGGGTGCCGCAGGGAAGCGGGAGCCCGTCTCACCCTGGGCGGCCGCTGGTGATTGTGCCAGGCCTCTTCCCACCCAGCAGCAGTGTCTGTGCTCTCCTTGCTTCTCCTTGCAATTATAGACCAGTGGGAGCCCTGTTTTATTTTCAGTTTTAGTTCCTGTTCGGGTTGTATGGAGGGAGGGGCACTAGCAGCAGGGGCCAGCTACTCCTGGAAGTGCTTAGGGGACCACTGATGCCAAGGATTGACCCTAAGGCTCACACATGGAAGACGAGCACTCGCCTCTGAGCGGGTTATACCCCAGCCCAAATCCACCTGTGCATAAGAATTACCATCATGCTGGTTCAAAATACACATCACTAATTCAGACTCCAAGAGTCTGAACTTGGTGGTGGTGGTGGTGGTGGTGGTGGTGGTGGTGGTGGTGTGTGTGTGTGTGTGTGTGTGTGTGTGTGTGTGTGTGTGTGTGTGTGTGTGTGTGTGTGTGTGTGTGTGTGTGGTGCTTGGGGGCTACTCTCAGCTCCCTGCCAGCAGGACGCCGGCTGGCCAGTGCAGGGATCAAAGGCGGGCACCCACGTGCGAATCTGTGTTCCAGCCTTTCAAGTGGGCCCCCTGGCTCCTGTCTTTTTAAAGAGGAGTGACCCGTTAATGCCAGAGGAGCATGGGAGCCAGGCCCCAGTCCTGCAGCAGCCCTCTGGCCCACGTGACACTGAGGGTCAAACACAGCTCCTGGCTGTGCCCTGAGCCTGTGTCCAGGTGGTGTGGTGCAGGTCAGCCCCGGGGGGAAGCCCAGCGCACACTGCGCCCCTTGAGGGGCTGTGGCTCTGCTGTCCCTGCTACTGTCCCTGGACACCAGACCCAGGACTTGGCATAAGTGCCGGCAGGTGGTGGGAGAATCGGCCCACCGTGTTGGGACGGCTACCCTCCCGGGGGCAAGGGCAATCCACGTAGGCCTACACAGCACACTGTCATTCAGAGAATCAACTGGAAGACAGTGCCTGGCCCGGGGCCTCCAGGGCCTCTGAGGGGTCATGGAGCCGTACAGCTATGTGAGTCTTGGTGTTACAGGTGCTAAGCCTCCAAGTTTGGGACAGCTAGGCGTGGGACCTTGCTTGGTTATGATACCCGCAGAGCAAAAGTACTTTGGTCAAGACACCAGAGCAATATTACATTGTTTTTTTACTTAAAAAATTCAAGTGCGAGGTCAAAGAGGGAGACCGGGGCTGAGGCACATGCTTGCTGCCGTGCCCTGGTGTGATTCCTGGCACCACGTAGTCCCTGAGCATCCCCGGGGCACCCCGGCGGGCTCAAGCACGGGGTGGTCTGGGTACCCCAGCACCTCACCGGCTGAGTATTACTGCTTCCTTGCACCCTCACATTAAATCTTTGGAGGGCTTGGACAAGAATTGCTCAGAGAAGCCTGAGGGCTTCCTGAACACAGCCAGGAAGATGCCCCTCACCCCCACAAACAAGATATAAGGTGACTTTTAGATACTCCAGCAAAACAACATACATTACCAGGATCTTTTCTTTCTCCTCCCCTCCTCAGACACCGTGGGAGGAGGGGGGCCTGCAGCTGCCCTGGACAGCTCCAGATGGGAGACTGCTCCACCTTGGAACACTGCACAAATGTTATCATTTTCTGGCTGTGCAGTGACATAGAAATGGTTGAGAGGCCCTAGGTCAGGTTCAAGAGAAACTCCTGACAGGACTGAGCCCGCTGGGCCGAGAAGAAATTGACGGGCTGTGTGTTTACTGACTTTCCGATGAGGCAGAGCATCTAGGCAGAGCAGAGGGGAAGCCCCTGAGTGCCCGAGCAGGCCTGCGCTGGCCTGGACGCCTGAGCGGGGCGCTGTGGGTGCGGGGTGAAGGCTGCTCAGAGGGTGAAGGCCGGCCCCCCAGCAGAGTGTGGGGGCTGACCCCAACTCCCCCACAAACAGTCCCCTCATCTGTCTGAATTCCCCCGTGACAGAGAGCGCTAGGGGTCCATATTGATACTTCCTTATTTGAGGATTTTGGTGTTTTGTTGTTGTTGCTGTTGTTGTTTAACATTTTGATTTAAATAACATTCAAAAACAACAGAGACACATGCATAGGCTTTTCTGGGCTGCTGCTGTTAGCTTGGACCAGGCCATATCTTAGTTTCTTTATTACTTTAGAGACTTAAGAACACACCATGCAAAATTATTCATAAAGTGACTGCATATATTTTTTATATTTAAAATAATATTTACGAGTTGGAGCGATAGCATAGCAGGTAGGGCATTTGCCTTGCACATGGCCGACCTGGGTTCGATTCCCAGCATCCCATATGGTCCCCCAGCACTGCCAGGAGTAATTCCTGAGTGCAGAGCCAGGAGTAACCCCTGTGCATTGCCAGGTGTGACTCAAAAAGCAAAAAAAAATTAAATTAAAATAAAATAATATTCACTTGTTATAGATTTATTGCTTGAATTCATTATTTTATTTACTGGAATGTTTTTCATTTCTTATGATTGGAATTATAATGTGTTATGCTTTAAGATGCCTAACATTTTCATTTCTGCCAATTATAAAAGGAGCAGGAAAAGTTTACAAGAAGAGTTTATCAAAATAATGAAATACAAAGTTACTCTCTGTGGTTCTCCACAGGTGCTCACGCTCTGGAAAGCACCCGGGTAACGCTGTGTGAATGAGAACCTCCTACTACCACCTCACACAAGCATACGTGCAAGCTCAGAAAAGGGAAAAATAACTACAGCAGATATAAAACATTATTTCTAAGCCTTGAAGATCTCCTTGCTGAGGAGGTGATGTGGGTTTTGGTGACATGCCTGAGTCACACAGTGGGAAGCACGGTGCTCCCAGAGCACTGTCCTCAGAACTCGTACACTGTCTGAGAAATGGTCTGCAGTGATCACCTCCTGGTTTTGCAAGAACAGGGGCCAGAGCTGTGTCATTCTCCACTGCATTGGGCCCCTGGTTGGCTGGACAGAAGGGAAGGGAGTCAGGAAAATGCACAGCCAGCTGCCCAGGACAGTGCTCCCTCTCAGCTATGGGTGATCTGAAGAGGACTCACATCCAGGTGTGAGCCATTGGTTTTACACACCAGCATCAACATATGAGTCAGTTTCAAGTTTCTACAATCTAAATCATGCTTTCACAAACCAGTCTCATCCCTGGTCCAAGGACTGACTCCATTCCTCTGGCCGACTGTGGTACTTTTCCTGCTCAAAGTGGACCCAAGAGACAGCTGGCTACTTTTTAGGATTAGAAGGTACTGAGAGGGAGCTGGAGCGATAGCACAGTGGGTAGGGCATTGCCTTGCACGTGGCAAACCCAGGTTCAATTCCCAGCATCCCATATGGTCCCCTGAGCACCGACAGGAGTAATTCCTGAGTGCAAAGCCAGGAGTAATCCCTGTGCATTGCCAGGTGTGACCCAAAAAGCAAAAAAAAAAAAAAAAACAAAAAAAAACAAGAAGGTAGTGAGAGGCTAAAGAATAGCATTAAAGTGTTAAGATGCTTATCCTTCAAGCAGCTAAATCCAGATAGATATCAGCACTGCAAATGGTCCCCTGAGCATCACCAGGAGTGAGCACAGAGCAAGGAATATCCCATGAGCATTGCTGCGTGTGACTCAAAAACAGGAAGGAAGGAAGGAAGGAAGGAAGGAAGGAAGGAAGGAAGGAAGGAAGGAAGGAAGGAAGGAAGGAAGGAAGGAAGGAAGGAAGGAAGGAAGGAAGGAAGGAAAGGTGGAGCGGAGGGAGGGAGGGAGAGAGGGGAGAGGGAGGAAGGGTGGAAGGAAGGAGGGAGGGAGGGAGGAAAAAAGTAAGGGAGGGAAGGAGGAAAGAAGTAAGTGAGGGAGGGAGGAAGGAAGGAAGGAAGGAAGGAAGGAAGGAAGGAAGGAAGGAAGGAAAAAAGGAGGGAAAAAGGAGGGCAAAAAGAAAGAAAGGAAGGAAGGAAGGAAGGAAGGAAGGAAGGAAGGAAGGAAGGAAGGAAGGAAGGAAGGAAGGAAGGAAGGAAGGAAGGAAGGAAGGAAAAAAGGAGGGAAAAAGGAGGGCAAAAAGAAAGAAAGGAAGGAAGGAAGGAAGGAAGGAAGGAAGGAAGGAAGGAAGGAAGGAAGGAAGGAAGGAAGGAAGGAAGGAAGGAAGGAAGGAAGGAAGGAAGGAAAGAAAAAAGTAAAGGGAGGGAGGGAAGGAGGGAGGAAGGGAACGAGGGAGGGAGGGAGGGAGGGAGGAACCAATCTCTGTCCTTGAAGCACGTACAACTTAAAACAGTTACCTCCGTAGTGCAAGCACAGAGCTCTGCAAGTCCTGAGAATCTGATGCAGAAAGAACTTTCTGAAGCTTCCTACCAAACTCTTTGCTTCTTCTAGTACTTCTCTGTTTTGGATGCATTTGGTTTGTGTTTTTTGACACTAAAGGAGACTTCTCCTCTTTACCTCTTAAGATGTTTGCATACCTTTTCACTTAGGACAAGTTTCCAGCGCTGGAAGGTCAAGAGAAGAGCAAGAAATAGGGAGGAGAGAGCATCAGAGCTGAGCCCAGGATCATGAGGTGGACCTTACTGGAACTGCCAGCCTTGGGAGCTGCAAGAAGCCTTTTTGTCTTACAGGGGAAGAGATAGAGGTGAATCCCCACTTCAATTATGGAATCGGTTGCCATGACACCCACTCTCTTCCAGTCAATGCATGAGTGAGCTCATTCACACACACACACACACACACACACACACACACACACACACACACACACACCATGGACAGGGTAGCAGCAAGACAATGACACAGTCCACTGACATCTCACAGACACAGACAGTGAAGCTACAATCAAGTTTCAAAAGCAGAGAGTTCAAACGGTAAAGGACATGTCTAGCATCCACAGACTTGACATTTCACAATCCCCTGAGCACCCAACCTTCAGGGTTGCATTGCTGAAAAGGGCCTCCAGGGCCCCAGGTACCCTGGGGGATAAATATAAGTTTGACTATGAGAGGACAGATGCACAGATATCCATGGGCCACGGGGAGCAGTTGATGGGGTATGGGTTTCACGACTCTCATGCAAAGCACTAGGGCCCCTTTCACCCCAGTGTCTAGCAACTTCTTACCTATCACTGTATAACTGTATCACTGTCATCCCGTTGCTTATCGATTTGCTCGAGTGGGCCCAGTAACGTCTCCATTTGTCCTAGCCCTGAGATTTTAGAAGCCTCTCTTTACTCATCCTTCCCAATGGTGCCACATTGGAGGCTCTTTCAGGGTCAGTAGAATGAGACCCATCATTGTTAATGTTTTTGGCATATCGAATACACCATGGGGAGCTTGTCAGGCTCTGACATAACTTATGTAATGCACTTTATTTATTTGTTTGGGGGCCACATCCAGCTGCGTTCAGGGTTCACTCCAGGCAGTGCTTGGGAGGCCAGATGGGGTTCAAGTAGCAACCCCAGGTCAGTTACATGAATGGCAAGTGCCCTACCCACCCTCTGGCCCTCATAATACACTTTAAAATCAGTTTTAAGTGTCCTGCTGCTGTTTGACTCAGCCCCCAGCACACAGTTCCAATGGTTGGGAATGGGGGTCAAACTGGCCCCATGGCCTTGCATGAGAGCCCACCCGAGCCCTGGGTTCTCCGGATCGCACCCATAACAGGAGGATAAAGTGAGCGGGGCTGTGCTCGCACTGAGCCTGGTGCAGGAGTCTGTGGCCATGTGAAATGACCCACTGCTGTCTTCTCTTCTGCTTTTTCTAAATGCATGTGCGTGTGTGTGTATGGCAGTGTGCAGTACTTACTCCCGGCTCAGTGCTCGCATGCAAATGGCGGGCTGCCAGCGCCCTCAGCCTCCCTCGTGCTGCTGGGTGGGGCTGGGGCAGTCTGACTTAGAGGAGAGGATCCCACTCCCTGGGGTGAGACTGTGAGAAGCAGCCTGAGGCCACCTGGAAACTGTGCCGATGCACGTGACTCAGCCGAATCACACTTAGAGCGAGCTGCTGCCTGCCCGCTCTCTCAGGCGGTCAGGATAGGAGTGCGTGTCCCCCGTGGGGTGTGTGTGTGTGTGTGTGTGTGTGTGTGTGTGTGTGTGTGAGAGAGAGAGAGAGAGAGAGAGAGAGAGAGAGAGAGAGAGAGAGAGAGAGAGAGAGAGAGAGGGAGAGAGAGAGAGACTCTTGCAGCCAGTGTTAGTGGTGGTGGGGGAGGTAAATATGTATGGCAGGATCTTGGAAATCTTTCCTTTTTTTTTTTTTTTTTTCTTTAAATGAACTAAGGAGAGAAAAATCCACCAAGAGCCTCCTCATGTTCAAACAAACCTCATTTACTTGTGAGTGTGCTTCCCGTGGCGGTGGAGACAGACAGGGTGGGAGGGGTGCGCCAGGGAGGAGGCAGAACAAACAAAGAGGGATTTAGGGCAGGAGCATGAGCTCACACAATGGCCTGCTAAGTGCATCTGGTCTTCGTCTCTCCGGCTCTGGGCTCTGTAGCAGGCAAGGCCAGGCTTCCTCCTGTGTGGACAGCTGCGGCTGCCAGGAATGTGTCTGCTCCCCAGCGCCAGCAGACAGGCTCCTCTGCCACAGGGAGGACCTCGGGCAGGACTTTCCAGAGGCCCAATCTGATCCTGTCTTCTCCCTACTGAAAAGGTTCTTTCAGCTTCTACAACTGCCACATCACTAAAACTCTTGCAGAATTTCCAGTTTAATTGGCTGGGGTTAAGGCGCTTGACACAGCCAATCCAGCACTCTATGGGCTCCTGATCATCGCCAGCAGTGCACCCTGAGCACAGAGCCAGGAGTAAGACCCAACACCACTGGGGCACCCAAAACCCAAAAAGCTTAAAAGTTAATACTGGTTATTTTTTAGTGGGCCAGAGAAGTAGCTCAACAGGCTGGATCACACCAGACCCCTGGGTTCGATCCCCAGCCCAGCAGAGTCCCCCAAACACTTCTGGGAGCAAACCTTAAGAAAAGGGCCAGGAGCTGGAGCGATAGCACAGTGGGGAGGGCGTTTGCCTTGCACACGGCCGACCTGGGTTCAATTCCCAGCATCCCATATGGTCCCTGAGCATCGACAGGAGTTAATTCCTGAGTGCATGAGCCAGGAGTAACCTCTGTGCATCGCCGGGTATGACCCAAAAACCAAAAAAAAAAAAAAAGGCCAAAAGGAGCCCCTGAGTACCACTGGGTGTGGCCCAAAACCCGGGGTTTGGGGTTTGGGGTTTGGGTTTTCATTTTTGTTTTTTTCTGTTTTCATTAAACAAAAAAACTTAGAAATATCAAGTTTCAATGTCATCAAGCGTTTGTTTATATTACATTCTATCTGGGCCTTCTAAATGTGTCCACATTATTATTACTTTAAAAATACTATAAGGGGGACTGAAGAGATAGAATAGGGTGTTGTCTTGTCTGCAGCCAATTCAGGCTCAATCCCCAAAATCGCATATAATCCTCGGCCCCACCAGGGCCAGGAATAAGCCCTGAGACTGCCGGAGTCACCCCAAAACAAGAACATTCTAAGGAAATAGTCTTTAATGTCATACCCTGCTAGGGTCAGAGTAATAGAACAGGGGTTAAGACACTTGTCTTGACACAGCAGACCCTGATTCTATCCCTGACATCACGATTGATTCTTTGAGCACTGCCGAGAGTCACCTCTGATTAAAGCGCTAGGAGCAATAAAGGAGGAGCCTCGGCTACCCTTGTCAGCTGCCAGGAGCAGTCCGGCTTTTGGCCGACCTGTCCTACAGTTTGTACTCCGTGCAAATTCCTGGACTGCTCCTGATAAAAAGAAGTTAACAATTGTTCGTCATGAAATTCTGCCCCAGAGCTTGGCTCACAGGGAGACTAAGATGAGGCAGATGGCCAGAAAGGCCCCAACCAGCCCGGCCACCCTGAAGAGTCCCTGCATTCTCTGTGCCACAAAGACCCAGTTTTCCTATAAAAATCTCACAAAGAGCCATAGCGAACTTAGTCCTATACTAAATTCCTCCCTAGTTGGGGAGCTCCTTTCCTCTTCTATTCTACTCTCCAAAACACTTTTCTGCTTTCCAACTCTGAGTCTGAGCATCCTTATCATTCAATATTTTCATTCTTGAAAATGTTGAAGAACCTGGGAATGGCGAAGGAACAGAGGCCCACTGTGCATCAGTAAGCTCTAAATGCCGCAAAGTTGGACCCCCTTCCCAACTCAGACACACTATTAACGAGAGATGAATTAGAATTCAGTACACATATTACCTTTACAAGCAAAGCCCTGTTCCCACTCTGCCCCTCTGAAATCCCTCAGTTGAAGCCCCAGTCCCCAGTGTGGCTGGAAGCAGAGTGGACCACGTGGGCTGACACTGTTATGGTTAAGTGAGATCACAGGTGGCGGGGAGTCCATGGGATCAGAGAGTCACATGCATGTCCACGATCTCCCACCCTCCTCTGTCCTCTCCAGCTTTCTCCCTGGTGGGCTAGAGAAAGGCCCCTGGGCCGTGGGGCCCTTAGTCACAGGGGTCTCTCCTAGGAGTGTGTCGCTGGGCCGCCCTCCTTGGGTGACTGTGCAGACTAGGACAGAAGACCCTGCTGCACACCTGGGTCCTGGGGACAGCCCGGTGGGGTCGGCTGCCAGTGCCCACTCCTGCTGGCCACGCCCTGTCAGTCGAGGACAGAGTTCTCTCTGAGGGTCAGATCATCAGGACCTTGACCTTGGACTCCCATTCTCTCCCATTCTCTCGCTGAGAGAATTCACTCCCGGGGCAGAGCAGCAGTTGCTCACGAACAGGGTCTCCCCATCCCCATAATTCCAGAGCCCATTGATGCTGCCACACTTATGGCAGCTGGGGGAAAGCGCCCTGACAATTCCAGCCTCAAGACCTCCGTGCACCTGCAAGCCCGACTTCCTGGACGCATGTCTGAACACTGAGATAAGAGGACCTACACAGACCTGGGTCTGGAGGGAAGCCACTGTCCAAGAGGCTTCCACAGAGTCCGTCACACAGGTTTCTATGTGTCTAGAACAGAAGGCAGCTGTGCAGAGCTGCCATCAGCTCCAGCTGTAATCTCCACAGAGACAGACCAACGCTCGCACCCAGCCCACAGTCCATGCGGATCTTGGAAGCACCAGGCCCACACGGGCCCACACTGCTGGAAGAGTTTCCCGCATTTCCTCACTCTGCTCACAATAAGCCCCTCTTACCTCACTCCTGAACCAGAAAGAGCTTTGCTCCTCTCTATTACCCTTCCTCAGCAGGCCTAAAATCCTACCCTGTCTAGAATTTTCCACCACGCCCTCACATATACACTTCCCGTCTTTAGAATCACTTGTTCCAGCTTCCAGCTAGTCAACCTCCGTGTGTAACTGCCATGGTGCAGGCAAATACACCTTCCCCTTGAAGATGGCTCTGCACTCCAAGCTAAAGGTCCTTCCCTGGTCCCCTCTACCGCAATTTGTCAACTTTCCTTTTAGTAAGGACATTTAGCCCACAGGCATGAGGGTCTGGTTATGGAAGAGACTCCTGAGAGACTCCTGTGCGTATCTTAAACTCCAGCATTGAGTTTTCTCACAGGAAATGTTCTTGGTTAACTAGTTAGAGTGGGAGAGAGGCTGTGAAAGACAGAAATCAAGAGACAAAGCAAAGGAAGTTCAAACAGAAATGAAAGCGTCAGGAAAAAGAATGTTACAAAATTTGTGGCATACAGCGGAAAGTATTTTCAGGAATAAATGCTTTTTCCCACTTCCACCTCCACTTTCACTTTCAAGTACATGGTTTGTCTGCTTATTATCAGGCCTATCGAGATCTCACACTCATTGCAGAACCTCTTTAGACAACTTATGAAGTTTCCTTAGCTGCTGTTCCCACATATTTCAACCACAGAATCACTATTTTCCCGAGAGCAGTGCCCAGAGCTAGTCTCTCAATAGCGTACAAGCTCTGAAAACCGGGGAAGTAAGCTCTCCCAGTCCCCCAGAGGGTTTCACGGTGCCAATTCACAGTTTCTGGCTGCTGCGATGAAGTATCAGCCCAGAAGGTCACGCTGACTGAAGATGAACAAGAATTCACAATATTTATTGTGGCACCAGGTTACAAATCACACAGCAGTTGAGAAAAATTATAAACCTCCTTGATAGTTCTGCAATCACAGCCCAAGCAACTTCACCACAAATTCAGGAGTGTTGTTTAGAAAGCATCATTTGGGGCCGCAGAAGTGGCTCCTCAAACCAGTGGTATAAACTACACGTGGATGTTTCTCCAGAGGCTACCAGAGCAAGAAAACCTGTGATCGGTCCTGAGAAGCTATAGCGATACTCCTTTGTTGAATGAAAAATTCTCACTTTTGCAAGAGGAACTAAGTAACTAGAATGCTCTCTGACTGAGTGTGGGGTATGCTGTGTCTGGGGCCATTGGGGCCTCTGGCTTAGCGTTTGAGGGTCACTCCTATGGTGCTCAGGGACCACATGGGGTGCTGGGGATGGAACCTGTGTCGGCAGTGTATAGGCAAACACCCTCCCCGGCCCCACGTCCCCCGTTTGTAAAATGATATGTACAGAACCAACTTCTCATAAGAAGGAAATGAATCGTACATGTAAAAAGTAGAGACAAAGTCCAGCACAGGAAGTGCTCCTTAAGGGATGCTCATGATTATTACTATTATAAACTGTCTTACTTGGCCAAGTTTGTTCCCATGAAAGGAGCTCCTCCCACTGAAGTCCTCGTGCTGAGCCTCGCTCTGGCCCATCCTGCGGCCACACCCAGCACCACCTCTCACCAGGCCACTGCTAGGAGATGCCAGTTCTGTTTTTTTGTTTTGTTTTGGGTTTTGGGTGCATAATACGCCATGCTCAGGGCTGACCCCTGGGCTTTGGGCTCTGGGAACTCTCCTGGAGATGCCCACTTGGAGAAAGCAGTTGTTCAAAGCGACGCAGCTCCCAATAAGGGGCCCACTCAGCTGGAGGTGGGCTGCCCCCATTCTTGTGTCCTTGAGGGCCCCCTCTCAGCAGCTTGAGGGCTAGGAGATGAGTCACTGAACCCACAGACAGTCACCAGGACCCAGGGCTGCAGGGGTGCAGGACAAACAGGCTTGGGTTAGGAGCTGGGAGAACTGGGCTCCAGCTGCCATTGTCTGGGACAACGAAGGGCCACACTGAGAATAAATGACCTCCACAGCCCAGAATCAGGACCGGCAACACATTCCCAAGTTGTGAGGTGTGAAGTCCTGTCCGCTTGCCCCTAAACACCACATAATTAGCTCGGGGCAAGGGGGCAGGGGGAGCTGTGGGGAGGTGAGTCCTCTGCTGAAAGCATCAGCACAGCTGGCCGGAGTCCTGGTGTCAGCCTGCTTGGCTGCTCAGCCTGTGTCTGGGCAAGGCCTGGAATACTGTTATCACACTTTAAAACAGAACCTAAACTAGTTCCTGTTGCAGATGTTGGCAGTTAATAGATGATTCCAGCAGACAGTTGAACGTATTGGCCATTGGTCAAAAATGAGGTCACTATGATCCTGTGTCATAACTGGAATAACCTGATGGAAAACAATCATCTATTTTACTTTTTGACAAAGAGAAATGCACCTCCCCGTACTGCATTGGCCTTTTTTTGGTGTGCGGTTGACTAGTCAAGATTCTGCCAGGTCAAGGGGACTTTGCCCTTTGACTGCCCTGGGGCCTCTGTCTGCCCAGGGTGCGGGGAGGCTGGTGATGGTGTGAGTGAGTCACAGTCAGACTGACCTGCGAGAATTTCTGATTCGCACCACCGGTGCCTGGATCTCTCTCTCAAACCCACTCAGTCTGAACGATCCAGTCAGGAGTGGGTTCCAGATATCTCAACACACATGCTCAGTGGATATGTGTAATATGAAGCACATGTGCTTTTCTCAAAAAGGAAAATAAGGGGCTGGAGTGATAGCACAGTGGGTAGGACATTTGCCTTGTATGAGGCTGACCCGGGTTTGATTCCCAGCATCCCATATGGTCCCCCCAGCACCGCCAGGAGTGATTCCTGAGTGCAGAGCCAGGAGTAACTCTTGAGCATGCATTGCCAGGTGTGACCCAAAAACCAAAAAAAAAAAAAAAAAGGAAAATAAAATCGGATTATTGAGTTGGTGTTAGCAGGGCTCACAGAGGGGTCCTCACAGGCCAACGAAACCGTATAGGCTGGTTTGGCCCCAAGGCCAGCCGCCCCATGCCTCAGCCAGTGAGGCACCGTCACTCTTTTGCAAAAACAAAAAAAAAAATCCAAGAGGAAAACTTTCAAAGCCTTGGTTTCTCCTCAGCGGCAACCCTTCCTTCCTTCCTCCCTTCCAAGGAGGTCTGCTTGCCGCCGCCCTGGGCCTCGCCTGCCGGCTGCAGACAGAGTACCTGCTACTGCCAACACAGGAAGGCCGGCGCCTGCTGCAGAGGGGCTGGGGAGGCCGGCGCCAGCCGCGATAAGAGATGAAGGGGCAGCACTGCCACACCTCCACGGGGAGGGCAGGGCTCGAGAGCTTTCATCCCGGGAACCTTTTTGGACCCTTTTGACTCAACCCTGATGCATTTCACACACACACACACACACACACACACACACACACACACACACACACGCACGCACGCACGCACACACACAGGTGCAGGGCCTCGGGTGACTGAGCTCTATTTGAGGCTGCTCTGCCACAGCCACTCAGTGACCCCAAAGTGCTGGGCAGTGAGTGGCGGCTGGACTGGTCTGGGACTCTTTTCTCTGGCTTGGGCCACACCAGCCTTGCCTGGTGTTACTCTTGGCTCTGTGCTCAGGGGGTGCAACTGGCAGTGTAGTGGCGGGGGGCATGGACCTGTCTGCCTCCTGCAGGCAGACCATGAGCTCTGTGCTGGCCAACCTAGGACCCACCCAGCATCCCAGGTGGTCTCCCAGACACAGCTAGGAGTGATTCCTGCGTGCAGAGCCAGGAGTAAGCATCACCGGGTGTGCCCCGCCCCACCAAGAGCAAAGAAGCCCTCAGGAGAGGGGCTGGCAGGCCTGGCACCTGGACGCTGCAGCTCTGCTGGGAGGGGCTCAGCAGCGGCTCCTCTCGGGACTCCTGCTTCCTCGGGATGCTCCTGGTCAGCTGTGGGAGAGGACGGAACCTTCCCTGATGTGCTCAGGGGCCGGGTGAGATGGCCCTGCAGGACCCCCGAGCCCCTCTCCTCAGCCCGAGGGATGGGATCCCTCACCAACCCAGTCAACTCATAGGCTGGCCGGCGGCTCCCCACACGCCAGCAGCCCACACACCAGCCACAGGAAGGAGCCGTGATTGCGGGCCCAGCCCCAGGGCCCTCAGAGGCCAGGAAACAGAGAACCAGAACCGTAACTCCACACAGAGGCCGTCCTGGGCACTGCAGGGTTCCAGTGCCACAGAGCCCTGGAAGCCCCTTTCCTGCCAAGGGGAGAGGCTCAGCAGCACGGGGGCTCAGGGACAGAGAGATGGCTAGGAAGATGGTGGGACACCGGCAGGAGCTGTACAGACGCTATAAGAAAGCCGCTACAAGAAAAGATGAAATCATCCGATTTGCTGCTAAATGAACAAAACTGACTAAAACTGTGGAAAAAGGAACCCTCCTTCACTGTTGATGGGAATGTCTTGGAAAACAATGTGGACACTTCCCAAAGAACTGAAAATCGAGTTTCCCTAAGCAATTCCCCAGCAATTCCACTTCTCAGCATCTACCCACTTATTTCAAGACATTTGGACTGCTCTGATCATAGCAGCTCTATCCACAGCAGCCAAGACCTGGAAACAACTCAAATGACAAGAACAGATGACTATATAAAGAAACCGTCACACACACACACACACACACACACACACACACACACACACAGAGAGAGAGAGAGAGAGAGAGAGAGAGAGAGAGAGAGAGGAATACTATTCAGTTATAAGAAAAGAGGAAATCCTACAACACCTGGGGGGGATGGAGGGCCCGTGGGACGCTGACGGAGGGAAGTGGGCACTCAGGTGGTAGATGTATGCCGGAATGCTGGACGAGATGGTGTCACAGGCAGTATTGTAACTCACGCACGCCAATGCCCACAACTGGGTTTGAAATAGAAGGTCTCCTGGCTCCTTTCAGCAGGTGAGTCGGGCTTGCTAGGTCCATGCTTCAGAGACGAGAGGGGCACGAAAGGAAGAAAGGAAGAAAGAAAGAAAGAAAGAAAGAAAGAAAGAAAGAAAGAAAGAAAGAAAGAAAGAAAGAAAGAAAGAAAGAAAGAAAGAAAGAAAGAAAGAAAGAAAGAAAGAAAGAAAGAAAGAAAGAAAGAAAGAAAGAAAGAAAGAAAGAAAGAAAGAAAGAAAGAAAGAAAGAAAGAAAGAAAGAAAGAAAGAAAGAAAGAAAGAAAGAAAGAAAGAAAGAAAGAAAGAAAGAAAGAAAGAAAGAAAGAAAGGAAGGAGGGAAGGAAGGAGGGAAGGAAGGAAGGAAGGAAGGAAGGAAGGAAGGAAGGAAGGAAGGAAGGAAGGAAGGAAGGAAGGAAGGAAGGAAGGAAGGAAGGAAAGAAGGAAGGAAGAACCTAGGACAATAAATAGACATTTTTATTGTGAGATTTTAAAATCTTAAGGGAAAAGGAAAGATCTTAAACACTTTGAGGAAAAGAAGGAGGTTACAGGGCCAGGGGTGTGCCTCCAGGTAGAGTGTGAGCCCTGGGTTTGGAACCTGCCATGGAAAAAAAGAAGAGAAAAAGAAAGGGAATATGCTAAGAGCAGCCTCCGTATGCTGTGGAAGCCAGAGATAGAGCAATGATCTTAAGGAATGTCATCCCAGCCCAGACTCCCACAGCTCCCCCGGTCGCCCAGGGATGGGGAAAGCAGGTCTCCCTCTCAGACAGAGAGGTGCCCCTGGAGACAGACTGCAGGGAGCAGTGGGCCTGGGGTCAACCATGCTGGTGAGGAAGCGGGGGGCAGGGGTCCCCACAAGGACACATCGTGAGGAGCACTGGCCAGTGTTTGGTTGGTTGCTCAGTGGACCGTGGCCAGTGTTTGGTTGGCTGCTCAGTGGACCATGTTTCTGATGCATAAACCAAGAAGGGGAAAAACCCAGGAACTCACCCCCCTCCCCAAATACTGGGAACCTTTGAACATGACTTCATCTGGGGGAAAGGGCTTGTAGTGATAACCAGTTAATGATTTTAATAGAAGATCACCCTGAGCTGGACAGGGAGATGGTTCAAAGGGTGATAGCTTATGGTTTGTAACTGGGAGCCCAGGGTTTGACCCTGAATGCATTCAAAAGGGAACCCTGAGCTCTGCCCCTGGAGTAGCACCCCCACCCACTCCTACATACCACTTGGTATGGCAAAAGTACCTCCTGGATAAGCCTAATTAAGCCCTAATTAAGTCTCCAAATATCTTTAGACATGCAGAGAAGGTCAATATGAAGACAGAGGTCAGAGTGGCACAGTTTGGCCAAGTGGCCATAGCCAAAGGCTCGAGAGCCATCTGAGCTGAAAGGTAAGCCAGGTGCCAGGAGGCCGAGAGCCCATGCTCCACCCCCCACCCCAGGGCACACCTTGAGCTGTTTAGACCTCTGGCCTCCAGCCTTCCCAGAACATATTCCTGTTGTTTTCAATCACCCCGTTGGTGGTGAGTTTGTCTTGGTAGCCCTATGACACTAAAGCACAGAAAGAGTAAGTTCAATGTCAAGAAAAGTTGAGAGCTATACAAATAGAAAGCAAGCAGAGTCTATAATTTGGCTAAAAATGGTTGTTTTCATATATATGCATTACCTTACTTGCACAATAAGTTTGCTTTTCAAAAGATAGATTTCATATTAGAAAACAAAATTAACTTACATTATAAATGTTATCTAGTACTAATCAAAGCTTAAAAAGTTTTGTTTTGTGTGGAATTAATTGCTAAGTAGGCAATAAAACAGTTGAACTGAAAAAATAGGAAAAGATTATAGACAAAAGATAAAAATATAAATTGCAATTAAAAAAAAAGAAAGAAAGTATAATCCTAATTACTTATTTAAGAAATGCAAATTCAAAGAAAAGGATCTGAACTCTGCTCATCACAGACCAGGAACTGAGAAGTCGGCACCAGAAGGGCAGACGCGTGACTGTTGCACCACCAGTGGGGCTGTCAATGAACCCGGCAGGACTTAATGCAAAATGTGCTTGACCTTTGTCTTATGACTTCTATTTATGAGTCTAATCCACCAGAAACTGGCCTCAAATTGTGCTAGGATGTGTTCAGGTCAATATTTGTGATAGCAACAAACTGGAGAAAATGAAATACTCATCAATCAATTAATATTTAAATATAAAATAGTTTAGATATGCAGTAAAGACTACCTCACAGACAATAAAAAATAAAATCACTGGGTGGGGGGTAGAGAAGATCCATGGGCGGAGCACGTGCTTCACATGAAGAGCCAGTTTGATTTCCAGACAGCTGCCAGCACAGGGGAGAGCAGCGGCTCCCCTGACCCCACTGGACGCGGCCCCTGAGCAGGCGGGTGTGCCTGCAGCGCAGGAGGGAGCGAGGGGCGGCTGGGTGGGAGCGGCAGGGCAGCAGGGTGGCGGCTCACTGCATGGCCACAGAAGGACCAGGCAGCATGTGCTAGCGTGCGTGCTCGTCCAGGAAGAGAAGGAACCTGGGAAAGAGGGAGAGAAGGAAGGGGATGGTGTGAGGTTTGCTTGGACAGAATGGCGGCCGGCTGATGGGGCCGCGACATTCCCAGAATCAGCCCGCGTGCCCCCGCGAGGAAGACAGGACAGATGGCCCACCTGGCGCCAGGAAGCCAGGCTGCGTCCCACATCCACCCCCACGGGCGACAGAGGCCAGGCCAGGCGCTCTGGCCCACTGGTCTCTGCTCCCCTTTCCCGCCCAAGACAATTTGAAAATCCCCTTAGTCTCTCCAGGGCCGCCCGACCCAGCCTCGCCTGAGGGCCATAGAGTTCCGTTTAGAGGGTCCCCCAATAAACTCCTCCATTTCCTCCACTTTTACTTGTCTCTGCCTCTCTGTCTCACTGTCTGTGCTGGCTGACAGTAGGATAACATTGGTTTGTCCTCTCTCCCTTATCACAGGGAGCTTAAGTTTATCAGGTTACACTCATCACAGTGCTCCCGAGTCACTCCCATTCCTCTGTGCTTATCTGTAACTTCTCTGTGCTCTCTTCCCCAACTGGTCTATCTTTTTCCCTGATCAGACTCTGTTAACTTGTAAGGTCAGATCCTTCTAAGGACACTTGGCTTGTATTCATGTATTGTCTTTCTCCTCCCCTTATGTCTTTTGCATAGTTTACTTTAAAGCAAAGCCCTTTTTGTGTAGACACAGGAAGACAGTTAATATGATGCTTTTGTAACTTGAGAGTTAATTGACTCAGAATAATATTCACTCTGGGGCATCTGCCTCAGTTGCCCTTAGTTCCTAGCACCCCAAAAGTAAGGTCCCGATGAGGGAATGGACCTAGGGCAAGCTGTGAGCTACCCTTGCCAAAGTGCCACAATACTTAAATATAAGTTAAGAGCATGGTCATGGACAAATTCTGTCATGATCCAAAAAGTAACAATGAGATTAGGACCCTCTAGGGTTAGGAAAGACTAATCTGGTCTGAGCACTGTAGTTTGAGATCTATAGCAAGATGGCCCCAGGAAAGCTTAATGTATCTCTTAATGTGTCCATACAAAATGATTAATATAATGAATGTATTTTTGTTGGCAGTTTGTTAGGGGCTAGAGCCGTAGAAGAGTGGGTAGGGTGTTTCCTTGCACGTCGCCAACCCAGGTTCAATTCCTCCATCCCTCTCGGAGAGCCTGGCAAGCTATCGAGAGTATCCCGCCCACATGGCAGAGCCTGGCAAGTTACCCATGGCATATTCTAAATGCCAAAAACAGTAACAACAAGTCTCACAATGGAGACGTTATTGGTGCCCACTTGAGCATATAGATGAACAACAGGACAACAGTGCTACAGTGCTATGTTTGTTGGACTAAGGAGATCAGAAACACACCCATCGTTGGAATTTCATTCTTGGGAGCGTCTTCTGACTGAATGAGTATTTGTCCTAGAACAAGCTTCCCCTGAGAGAAGAACTTTACCTCTGTTGATTGTATGAACACACCTACGTGTAATTATTACCCCAATCCCTCATGCTTTGGGATTTAACAGGCTGTAAGAGTGGGCTGGAGGAGCAAGAAGGAGAATGAAGAAGAATGTGACGTGGGTTGGGGGAGGCAGAAGCAGGAAGGAGAAGTATGAAGGAGCAGGATGGGGATGAGAGGGATCCAGAGAGAGAGAGAGAAGCAGAAGGAGAATCAGAGGAGAACAGAGAGGAGATTGGAATAAACTGCAGTTTATACCGACCAGCCTGGCCCTTGTCCCTTCCTTTGCCTGCCCATCGCCATCGGCCTCCCTGGGGTGGGGGAGCAGTGTGGCCTTTCGTATTTTATTTTTTGAACACACAGCTGAGGTCAGTGTTCTATCAGGTGGAATCTTTACTTCTCACTTGATATTTCAGTGTGTGTGTGTGTGTGTGTGTGTGTGTGTGTGTGTGTGTGTGTGTACATAATACAAAAATACTTAAACTGCCATTAAAACAAAGGAAGGGGACCTGAGAGATGACTGAAAGGGCTAAACATGTGCCCGACTTCCCTCCCTGGCACACATGGTCCCCTGAGCACCTCCAGAAAGAGCAAGGAGTAACCCATGAGCACCACTGCTGCAGTGCAGAAGTGAAAGGAAAGAAGAGAAGAAGGGAAAGAAGTTAAGGGAAAGAGAAAGGGAAAAAAAGAAAATAAGGGAAACTGCAGCTTAATGTAAGGTTTTTTTCTGCCTGGTATGAGTTTTCATGGTTTCTCGTCGTGTGCCAGGCCCTAGAGAGAGCTGGGAGTGTCAAAAGCTGCCAAGATGCGAGGTCTGCAGCTCTGCCCTGGACCACACATGGCTCTGGTGACTGCCAGCTCCGCCTCACCAGGCCCCAGCACCTCGCCAACAGGTTCTGGGACCTGAGTATCACCAGAAGTGGCCCCAACTCCCAAGGGACATCCATGAGATAAGAACTAAATAATTATTTTTTAAACTGTCTGCAAAGTGTTTGACACATCCCAATTCAAAGGGTAGAGACAATTATTGTCTCTGACAATTTGAGTGGCTGTGACTTCTTGGCCATTACTTGATTTTTGCATAAGCTAAAGACTTGTTATAAAATTATCACATTATTTGCAGAAGGGGTGATGCTGGACCACACCCCACTGCTTGGTGTTCAGGGGACCCTGAGATGCCAATGATCTAGCCTGGGCCTCCAGCATGCAGAGCACGTGCTCCAGCCCTCTGTACCAGCTCCCAAGCTCACTGTTTCTTAACTGAGAGAGGACACACTATGGTGACTAAAAATATTATCAGATGTCAAATATAAAAAAAACTTCTTGAATCTCAGAAGAGAAACCAAGCCAATAAAACCCCTTGGTAGATGACCAGTGTCCAGGATGAGACTCTGGGGCCTTCTCGGGATGGGGACAGGCCACCCCACCAAAGACCCAGCAGACCCCCCACACCCCAAATCCTCCATCGTACAAATGGCCCAGCTCCACAACTTCACGACTCATCCCAAGCCGATGAATCTTCCCAATTCCACAGCTCCTGAAGCACAGCATTTCACACTATTGACAACCAAGTAGGGCAGAAAATTTAATAGGAAAGCTGCTCAGAAGCCTTCAACAAATGGGACTACTAAAATTAAAGAGCTTCTGCATGTCAAAAATCAAACAAAAAACCCACGAGCTAAAACTAAAAGACAGCTAATTGAATGGGAAATAATATTTACATTCAATATGTCAGATTAAGGTTTGTTATTCAGGGTATACTAAGTACTTAAAAGATCAACAAATTCAAAAACCCTATGGCCAGATGGGGAGAGGAAATGAATGGACACTTCTGAGAGAAGACAAGAGGATGGTCACGAGACACATGAAAAAATGCTCAGCATCACTGATCATCAGAGAAACCTAAATCAAGAAGACAATGAGATACACCTCACACCAGTGGGAATGGCTCATATCCAAAGCAGTAGGAACAACCTGGCAGGGATGAGGTGAAGAGGAATCCTCACCCACTGCTGGTGGGAATGTTGTCTGGTCCAGGCTTTGTGGAGAAGAGTATGAAGAGTTCTCAGTAAACTTAGAATTGAGCTGCCATATGACCCAGCAATTCCACTTTGGGGCATCTATGCCCAAGACATAAAAATACTCTCAAGGGGTAGGTGAGAGCCCTCCCCTCCCCAAGGGACCCAGTCTTGGCAGCCGAAAACCTCCAGAACCCAACTGCCGCCACGCTCATGGCCACTTTCCACATGCTCGGCCCAAGCCTTACCCACAAGTGAACCTTTTCCTGGACCAAGAGGCCATATTCGCAGCCACGCAACACCTCATAGGACACCCCTACCCATACTTCAAGAGTACCGCACCACATTTGATGGGATTCAAAGTAGGAGGCAACCAGCCTTAGAGAGAAATATTATATTATTTAGAGCTTATTACTTGTCACTCCCCTTTTCTAGTCACAAATCTAATTATGTTTGGAATTTTATAGAATACATGAACAGTGTCAGTGTTAATTAATACTGATTTCATAACTGTATCGATTTCCAGTTTGGGGACCACACTTGGCAATGCTCAGAGCTTACTCATGGCTCTACACCAGGAATTACTTCAGGCAGTGCTAGGGGGACCCTATGGGATGTCGGGGACTGAACCCAGGTCCACTGTGTGCAAGGCAAACGCCCTACCTGCTGTACTATCACTCTGGCCCCTGGTTTCATAACTTTTAGAAAAAACACCTAGATTTGTCGATTTGGTGGTCACTTGTGAAGTGAGGCGGTAGCTCAGTTCTCAGCAAGGGTTGGAATTCCTAGGAATATGCATTCTTCTCACACACTTGGTTAAATTTTATATAATGTCTCAGTATTTTAAAAACCTTGAGTAAAATTTAAAAACACAATACTTAGTCTGGAATTCTCAACAAATGTTTAAATTGTAATTTCTTGCTCAGTTCTATAAGATATATAGAAAAGTGATTTTTTTTTCCCCTAACTTTGTTTTAGGGCCACACCTCGAGGTGCTCAGGGCTTATTCCTTCAGGGATCACTTTTGGCGAGCTGGGAGGACCATGTGGGGTGCTGGAGATTAAATCTGGGTACCAGCTTGCAAGGCAAGTGCTCTACCCACTGTACTATTGCTCTGCCCCCTCCATTACAGTCAAAGCTAACCAACTTACTGTAAGGGCTGGGGGCTAGATCCATTACTAAAATCTCAGTGAAGTGAAAAATTTAAACAAATGACAGTTTGGGAGCCATTTGATATGTGCATATTTGAATCTGTTTAAAGTTCTGTTTAAAATAAAAGAAAATTTTTGTTTGTTTGTTTTTGGCCATATCTGCCTGTGCTCTGAGATTATTCTTGGCTATGCATTTGCAGATCACTACATGTGGGGTTCACGGCACCATCTGGCATGGTGGGTTTTGAACCTGAATTGATCGTGTGCATGACAAACTCTCCCACCCCGAGTTAGTTTTTTATTTTCTATTTTTTTTAACTTTTTCTTTTAAGAGATTCAGCCCTATGTGTAATTTATCTTCCCACACTGACTGTGTGGTAGATCATTAATTATAAACTTACCTGTCAGAGATTTGTTTGTTTTTTTATTGTTATATATATTTTTTATGTATTGTTATATTTTAATGAAGATAGTTTTATATCTCAGTTGGTAATGTGAGTTCACATTTGAATATATGCTGTATCTTACATGACTTTGAGTCCAGTGTACATAAGATGAAATAACCATACTTATTTACTCTTATTAAAATAGGCAGCAGCAATGAGAAAGTGCTTTATTTAGGAAATGGTACAGGGTTATTCTAGATGATATTTACAAATTTGTTATTTATATTACCCCCGGACTAGAGTGATAGCATAGCAGGTAGGGCATTTGCTTGCGCACGGCTGACCCGGATTCAATTCCTCAATCCCTCTCAGAGAGCCTGGCAAGCTACCCGTGGCATATTCGATATGCCAAAAATAGTAACAACAAGTCTCACAATGGAGATGTTACTGATGCCTGCTGGAGCAAATCGACAAACAACGGGACGACAGTGCTACAGTGCTATATTACCCCCAAAGTATATTCCTAATAGAAAAATGAAGTGCAATCAAAGTAATAAATAAAACCGACTTTTTGCAGAATTGTGACGCATTAGGAACTAGGTTATAGGGGTGTTTAGATAACCCCTTTTTTGTTTGTAGGGAGACTGAACTTTGTCCATCAGGTGGGCCATGAGAACTCGCTCTGATGGCCTTTGGTATGGCCTGGCTTCAGTTTTGGCATTGTCAGTTTTGGTATTATTGCTTTATCTGAATTTTACTAATTTTTATGCATATTTAGATTCAAGGCAGAGCCTGGCAAGCTCCCTGTCACGTATTTGATATGCCAAAAACAATACAGGTCTCATTCCCCTGACCCTGAAAGAGCCTCCAATGGTTGGAAAAGACGAGTAAGGAGAGGCTGCTAAAATCTCAGGGCTGGGACGAATGGAGACTGGTGCCCGCTCTAGTAAATCAATGAACAACGGGATGACAGTGATGACAGTGATGATAATGACTGCTTTGAGATAGGGTATGGGGTTCGGGATGGCAACACCTGAAAATAAGGTGGTGGGAAGGTGTAATGGTGGTGGTATTGTTTTTTTTTTTGTCATCTGGACTTTATTGATCTAATAAAATTACATTAAGAATTGAAATGAATTATACATTATTGTGCTCATGTTTTGTTTTTTGAATATTATCAAATGTAATCAAATATTGTGAACTACTTTATAAAATTTTTAAAAATTGAAAAACACCCTCTCAAAAGGACATATGCACACCATTATTCATTGCAGCACTCAGTACTAAGAAATGGAATCAATCTAGGTGTCCAATGAGAGATGAATGGGTTAGGAAGTTGTGGGATATATATACACAATGGAATATTATGCAGCTGCAAGGAATGACGAAGTCATGCAACTTGCTGCAACCTGGTTGGAACTGGAAGATATCATGTTGAGTGAAGGAAGCCAGGAGAAGGAAGACAAACACTGGCTGACCTCACTTATCTGTGGAATATAGAATACTGGCTGAAGAAATGTGTTACAGTAAAGAGGGGGAGGCCTAGATCACCCTTGACCCCAGTGTTTAGAGAGGAGACGGACAGAGAGGGAAAGAAATCAAGTGGGGAAAAGAGAATGAGAAGTAATGGGCAAAGAGGCGTCAGGGGTTCAGTCATACCAGTGATATGAGTGAGGGATGTAGCCACATATCCAAAACACAGACTCGACAGAACTGAAAAATATGAGATCTAAGATGCAACCACTGAAACTTTGCAATGTGCCTGTCAGGCTGACAGGGGGAGAGCGTGGGGCAGGGTGGGGAGAGAATCTGGGAACACTGGTGGTGGAACTGGTGTTGAAATATTACATTTAGTATATTTAATATACTATCAAATTAAATATTATGTTTAATATATCAATATTTAATAATTATATTATGGTTAAAACTCAAATATTAATAACTTTAAAAATCATAGATCTTCCTTTAAAAAATGGGGAAAAAAACAAAGGTCATGCTCTCTCGCTCTATGCCTCGGTCTCTTTCTCCAGTTGTCTGTCCTTGGGGAATCAGTCACCCCAAGATTTATGGACACCTCTCAATCTCAGGAAAGGACCGTGTGAAGGATGAGGCCTTCTGACAGAGACCAGCGCCAGCTCCCAGGCCACCAGGTGGCACAGCCCCGTGCCCTCTGACCAACTTCCTGGGAACCCTGAGCTGGGGCCATCTGCCAAGGCACACGGAAAGCCAAGAAATGAAGAATGGTGATGATTGTTCATTACTGCGCCACTATATTGGGGTAAATTGCTGCACTGCAAAGGACTGTGAAATCCTGTACAGATTTCTCTCTGGGGTGTAGAAGTGGGGAATGGAGTCAGAGAAGAAATGAAATGAGAGAGAAGAATGCAGACTGGCACCACATTTTCACTTTCTACAGTTCTACTTTTTACTTTTCGATCTTAGGATTGTTTCAGCCAGCTGGGAGGGTGGCGCAGTGTGAGGGCCTGGGCATGTGGCTCCAGGGACCACAGGACAAGGTGCCAGTGGGGGCCTCCAGGGCCACTCCTGGCACCCCGTGGTGCCAGGACTTGTGGTGCCAGGATAGAACCCAGGTGTGCAAGGTAAGCACCTTAAGACTAGTAAAAGAGAGGCTGCTAAAATCTCAGGACTGGGAGGAATGGAGATATTACTGGTGCCCGCTCAAGTAAATCGATGAACAAGGGTATGACAGTGATGGCAGAGATGACAGTGACTGCTTTGGGGCAGGGAATGGGGTTCTATCTCCCTGGCCTTATTGTTTGTTTGTTTGTTTGTTTTGCTTTTGAAGATTTTTTTTTGTAACTAATACTTAGAGAAAATGAAAAGAAATATAATTAGGTTTAAGGGGCTTTTTTTCTGATTTTTTAAAATTAACACTAGCCAAAAAAAAAAAAAAGTTGGAAGACTGGCACTGCATACTTCAAGATGTGCTACAAATAATCAAGAGAATGTGGTATTGGGGAAACAATAGACAATCGGTCAGAACAATAAAGAGTCCAGAAAAAGATTCAACAAACTGAGGTGAGTGACCTTTGACCAAGAGGAAAAGGCATTTCAATGGAACCATGATAGTATACTCAATAGACTTGCTGGAACAATTGCACATACTGAGGCAAAACAATTGACCTAGTCACTCACCTTACAATTTCCATGAAACAACAAAATTAGGGCACTGGCCTAAATGTAAGACATAAAACTTCTAAAATATAACAGAAACGTTAACCTAGGTGTCAGTGGGCTTAGTGCTAATGTTCTAGATAGAATACTAAAAGCATGGTCAGAGAAGATGAAAAAGTGGTGACACTTCACTGCAATTAAAACTTTTATTCTGGAGCTACAGTTATAGGGGTTAAGGCATTTGCCTTGCATGAGGCTGACCTGGCACCCAGGTGGTCTCTGGAGGCCCACCAGTGTGATCCCAGAGTGCAGAGCCAGGAGTAAGCCCTGAGCACCACTGGGGTGGTCTCTGAATTTAAAAAACAAATAAATAAAATACAAAACTTCTATTCTAAAAAAAAAGAAGAAAACACTTAAAAAGGATAAAAAGACAAACCACAGACTGAGAAAAATAAATTTGCAAAGCATGTATCTGATATTATCTTAAAAACACAGTCAAGCCAGGGAGACCGGGAGATAGCTCGAGAGCGAGAGCTCCTGGTGTGGGGGGGTGTGTGTGGTGGGAGGCAAGAGCTCGGGCTTGACCACTGCACTTCACAGTCACCCAAGCAGCGTCCTCTGGGTAGCTGCCTCCCACCCTGCCCACCAGGCACTGCAGGTCTACCTAAACAACACAAAAACAGCCCAGTTCTAAACTGGGCAGAAGACGCTGGGCTCAGAGATAGCACCAGGATAAGGCGCTCTGCTTGCCTGAGCACTACAGGAATAATCCCTGAGCACACAGCCCAGAGCGAGGCCTACATAGAGCAGGGCGTGGCGCAAATAAATCATTTATTTAATTAACTAAAAATAAAATTAAATGAATTTAAATGGACAAAGTACCTGGACAGACACCCCACCACACAAGTCAGACAGACAGCAAACAAGCATGTGAACAGCCGCTCGGCATGTCAATAGGGGGTCACAATCTTAAACAGCTAGAGAAGCCAGAGAGACAGTACAGGGGTGAAGGCACCTCCGGCCGTGGCGACCCAGTTCCATCCCTGGGACCACATATGGTCTCCCAATCTCTCCCAGGTGTGCTCTCTGAGCACAGAGAAAAGAGTAAATCCCGAGCACAACTCAGAATAGCTCCAGAAATAAAATGTTCAATGAAGTAACTAGACATGACTTCATAATGATTAGAATGACAAAAAGACAAATATCTAAGCAAATGAAAGAGCAAAGGAGACGATGGAGCAGCAGGAATGTTCATCCATGGTTGACAGAATCACAGTTTTCTCACAGTGGTACCCAAAACTTCGGGCGTTGCCTACACAGTTAAACAATCTTCTCACACAAAGAGTCACGCTCCATCTCTGGGTCAGGAAGACAGCTCACAGGGCTGGAGCCCATGCTCTTATGAGACATCCCCAGTAGCCCCTGGTCCTCCACACATAGCCAGGAGTAATGCTGGGTGTGTCCCAGAAAACAAAAGTTATATTCTCACAAAACCCTGTACACCAATGTTTAAAGAAGCTTCACTGAATGAACCAAAATACCCTTTAATACATACATAAATATATTTTACATTTGTGGTACATCTCTATCAGTGTTTTCCAGAGTGGGGGATACCCCCAGGAAGGCACCGGGACAACAGAGAGGCAGCATTAGCCCAGGTATACGTAGGGGGGTATATTTCTGTGTGCTTAAAGGAGGTAGATTTGATACCCATCCAAATTCAGATGACATTCTTCAAGGACTTAGAACAGTCAACAATAGAGTTTGTATGGAACCATAAGAGACTCCAAATAATCAAAGTCACACTGAGAAATAAGAAATTGGGAGACATCTTATTATCTAACTTTAAACTGTACTATAAAGCTATACTAGTCAAAACAGCATGGTACTGGAATAAGAACAGATTCTGATCAATGGATTAAAATCAAGTACCCAAAGACAAATCCCAAGATGGATGGCCAACTAACTTTCAACAAAAGAACTTGCCTCTCCAGCAAATGTTACTGGGAAAACTAGATAACCACATGTTAGTGGGTTAAGTTGGATCCATATTTCACATATTACAAAAAGACAATTCAAAGTGGATCTCGAGATCTGACCGGAATCCTGAAAATACACTGAGAGAAATATAGGAAGAACATTCCAAGATTTGGATCTCAAAGTTTTTTCAATGATATGAGCCTATTGGCAAAGGCAACAGAAAAGCTAACAAATGGGACTACATCAAATTAAAGAGTTTCCATAAGGTACATTGAAGACAAAGTCGCCAAAACGCTCCACGATATTGAAGATAAAGGTATCTTCAAAGATGACATGCAACTGGCCAACCAAGTGGAAACAGAGATCAACAAATGGGACTACATTAAACTAAAAAGCTTCTGCACCACAAAAGATACAGTGACCAGAATACAAAGACTATCTACAGAATGGGAAAGGATATTTACACAATACCCATCAGATAAGGGGTTGATATCAATGGTATATAAAGCACTGGTTGAACTCTACAAGAAGAAAACATCCAACCCCATCAGAAAATGGGGTGAGGAAATGAACAGAAACTTTACCAAGGAAGAGATAGGAATGGCCAAAAGGCACATGAAAAAGTTCTCTATATCACTAATCATCAGGGAGATGAAGATCAAAACAACCATGAGATACCACCTCACACCACAGAGACTAGCACACATCCAAAAGAACAAAAGCAACCGCTGTTGGAGAGGATGTGGGGAGAAAGGGACCCGTCTACACTGCTGGTGGGAATGCCGACTGGTTCAGCCCTTTTGGAAAACAATATGGACTCTTCTCAAAAAACTAGAAATCGAGCTCCCATTTGACCCAGCAATACCACTGCTGGGAATATATCCCAGAGAAGCAAAAAAGTATAGTCGAAATGACATCTGCACTTATATGTTCATCGTAGCACTGTTTACAATAGCCAGAATCTGGAAAAAACCTGAGTGCCCTAGAACAGATGACTGGTTGAAGAAACTTTGGTACATCTATACAATGGAATACTATGCAGCTGTTAGAAAAAAGGAGGTCATGAATTTTGCATATAAGTGGAAAGTATCATGCTAAGTGAAATGAGTCAGAAAGAGAGAGACAGACATAGAAAGATTGCACTCATCTGTGGAATATAGAATAACAGAGTAGGAGACTAACACCCAAGAATAGTAGAAATAAGTACCAGAAGGCTGACTCCATGGCTTGGAGGCTGGCCTCACATTCTGGGGAGAGGGCAACTCAGAGAAGGAATCACCAAGTACAATGCGGTCAGAGGCCATGCGGGGGAAGGGTGATTCAGGCTGAATGTGGGCTAGAGACTGAACACAGTGGCCACTCAACACCTTTATTGTGAACCACAACATCTAATTAGAGAGAGAGAACAAAAGGGAGTACCCTGCAACAGTGGCGGGGCGGGGTGTGGGGAGATGGGATTGGAGAGGGTAGGAGGGATGCTGGGTGTACTGGTGGTGGAGAATGGGCACTGGTGAAGGGATAGGTTCTCGAACTTTGTATGAGGGAAACAAGAACACAAAGATGAGTAAATCTGTAACTGTACCCTCACGGTGATTCACTAATTAAAAATAAATAAAGAAAAAAAAGAGAGAAAAAAAAATTAAAGAGTTTCTTCATGGTGAAAGAAACACGGGCGACAACTAAAAGATACCTTAATGGGAGAAAATATTTCATTTAATACATAAGATAAGTAATTAATATACAATATATACAGAATTCACAAAGATCAACAGCCTCTTCCCCCCCCCAAAAAATACAAAACTATCGAAAATGGGAAACGGAAATGAAGACACTTCTCTTAAGAAGAGAGACGGATGGTCAGTGTGGGCATGGAAAAGTGCTCATCATCACTCTTTGTCAGGGAAATGCAAATCAGGATGACAATGAGATATCACTCACACCAGTGAGACTGGCACATATGAAAAAACATTGAAAACAGGGCTGGAGTGATAGTACAGCATGTAGGGTGCTTGCCTTGCATGTGGCCAACACAGTTCTATCCTCAGCATCCTATATGGTCTCCTGAGCACTGACAGGAGTAATTCCTGAGTGCAGAGCCAGGATTAACTCTGTTGTTAATTTTTGCACTGCGGCCAAAAAAAAAAAAGTAAACAAAAATACTGGAAACAATGGTCATGTGGTGAAAAAGGAACTCTCTTCCATTGCTGGTGGAACGTTGTCTGGTTCAACCCCTACAAAAAAACAGTATGGAGATATCTCCAAAAAGTAAGAGAACTGCCTTACGATCCAGCAATTCTACTTCTTGGTAAATACCCCCAGGACACAAAAAGATTCATTTATAAGGACACATGCACAGCATCACTCATTGTAGCACTTACCACAATGAATCAGCCTTGAGTTACAGAATCAGCCAGGGGTCAGTGAAGAAAGAAAGGATTAGGAAAGGCAGGAGGCATGCACAGAGGAATACTATGCAGGAATGATGAAATCGTACAATTCACTTCAACCTGGACAGAGCATCATGTTATGTGAATTAATTCAGATAGTCCCGTTATCTATGATGTAGAGAATAACAGCACGAGGGAATGCAAGTACTCAAAGGAGGTTACTAGATCACCCTGGACCCTAGATTACAAAGGGTAACAAGAAAGGAAACCAAGGAGCCACATGAAGCAGAGGAAGGGGCCTCTGGCCACCCTTGGGGCACAGAGGGTGATAGATGGATATGTCTGAAGCACAGAGTCAAAATACTGGATGCATGAGATCCAAACTCCAACCACCAAACTTTAAAATGTGCCTGTTCGGCCGGGGCAATAGTAGGCAATAGTAGGGTAGAGCAATCTGACTAGCATTCAATCCCAGGCATCCCATATGGTCCCCTGAGCCCCATCAGGAGTGATACCTCAGCACAGACCCAGGAGTAACCCCTGAGCATCACCAGGTATGACCATCCTTCCCCCCTCCACCCAATATGCCTGTCAAGGAAGCAGGCTGGGTATGAAGGTATCCTGGGGACACTGGTGGAGGGAAGTTGACACTGGTGATGGGACTGGTGTGGGAGCAATGTATGCCTTAAATTCAACTATAAAATAACTGTAAATCACGGTGCCTTAAAAAAATAATAAAATTTTTTTTAAAAGAAGGTATCTTTCCAGAGGTTACTGAATGATTTTTTTTCTGAAAAGGAAGCAGTAAGCTAAATTATACCCTGAGCCTCTGAGCTATAGATGAGCTATTACTCAGTGAGAGAGAGGAATGAGCTATTAAGCTGGGAAAAGGAGAGAAACCTCAAATGCTTGCTCTTGATGCAAGAAGCCAAAGACTCCATGCTGGTGATTCCAACTCACAACATTTTGGAAAAGGCAAAATCACACAAACAACAGAAAGACCTGAGGCTGCCAGTCTGAGGAGTGGAGCGAGAAACAATAGGGGAGCAGCTACACTGTCCTGCCTCACGCTCAGGTGCCCGTCAGGGCTCTCAGAACCAAAGGAACAAAGCGAAAGACGAACCCTAGTAACAGCAGAGCTACAGCTAACAGCATTGTATGGGCCACGACTGGGAGCCTGTGCCACACACAGCGCCAAAGGACTGCAGGAGGGAGGGCAGGGAAGCCTCTGTGCCACCATTCAATTTCCTGCAAACCTGAAACTTCTCCAAGGTCGGGGGCACAGGGTGCCTTGCAAGAGTGAAGGCGCAAAGGGGATCCCCACATCACCCCACAGAGCTGAGTGGGATCCCAATGTGCTACTCTTTAGGACCCCAGTGACATGACTAAGGGAGCAAATTCCACTGCACCACAAGCACGCATGTACAAGCATCACAACCACGCATGTACAAGCATTATGACCAAGCATGTACAAGCATCGTGACCAAGCATGTACATGCACCCCAACCAAGCATGTACAAGTACCCCGACAAAGCGTGGCAAAGACTGCAACTCAAATGGACATGAGAAGAACAACTGGAGTGGCCACTCCCACAGAGAACGTGGGCCAGCACACAACCCATGTGTGTGTGACACAGTGGGAGGAGAACGAGTCCCTGTCAAAAGTCTTTTCCATTAAAAACAAATAGCCAAGGAAAGTTAAAATAGAGCCAGATCCTATCTTGGGGTGTAACCCCAGCAGTGCTCATGGGCTGCTCCCTGACCCCTGAGCTGCCTGACCTGGGGGTGCTGAGAGCCCCCGGAAAGACTTCAGAGATGCTGGTGTGGGGCAGAGCGGCTGGCCTGCAGAAGAAAGGCAAGCACTCATTCCTTTAAGCTGCACTCCCAGCCCCTAAAATGGTATATTTACTATTTGGGGCCACACCCAGCAGTGCTCAGATCTTATTCCTGGCTCTGTGTTCAGGGATCACTCCTGGCTCAGGGGACCAGATGTGGTGCTGGGACTGAACCAGAGTTGACCAAGTACAACTTTCTTCTCATCTTTTTTCCAAAATACACATGTAGGTCATCTTAAAAAGCGTTCCAACCAATCTGCTAAATCCATTCTGCAGACTTGCAGTCCAGCTTTAGTTTTCATTTTTAACCGCCAAAAAAGTAACCTACATAAAACACCAGTGATATCCAACACAGATTCTAGAGGGTCCAGTTGCTATGGGAATGATTAAAAATATATTCCATTTCTCACTACACCTTGCTAATGTACTGACCAGAGGCAGAAAAGTATCTGGAATAAGGCAAAAGTGCAGCCAGCACATTCCTAGCCAAGAAGGGGAAGACGGCAGCCTGGTGAGGTTTAAAGGGGCCAGTCTAGCCACAGTGGGGTGTGGGGGGCGCAGGACAGCGCCTGTCCGGGACCTGCATGCAGACTCCAGGGCGGCTCCCTCTCCTCCCCTCAGAGCCTGGCTCTGAACAGCCAGCACCACAGGGCGGGCTGGGGAAGGACACCCCTCCCTTGAGCAACCTGTTTGGAGAGACTCTGGTCCTCAGCCTTGGACAGTGTCCCAGGGGTCCCTGCTCTACCAGATTAACCCTGTAGACGCTGGACTGCTAGCCCTTCTGGAAGCTCTTGGGGAGAGAGCAGGATGCCAGAGGCTGGGGGTTACATCGGAGAGGGACCCCTTTCCAAAAGGAGAACTCAGATAAATATGTGATTAAAACTAGATCAATGTTATCAATTAAATTCCAATCAACCTACAGCTGACATTTTTTTTTGGTGGGGGCCACACCCCGCAGTGCTTAGGGCTTACTCCTGGCTCTGTGCTCAGGGATCACTCCTAGCAGGGATCAGGGAACCATATGTGGTGTCAGGGACTGAACCCAGGTTGCTGTGTGCAAGGCAAGCATTTTAAGCCCTCTACATCCTTTCAGGACAAACGTGCGACATCAAAAGTCACTGTGCCTGAGTTCTGAGAGCAGCTCCACCCAGTTAGTCAAATGCTGGAGGGAGACCTGACGAGCTGAAATCTTCAGCTGGTTGGTCAGACGTGCAGATATACCCACAGGGAGTGAGGAGCTAGCTCACGGGGATGAGCCCTTAACCCAGGGAGGGTCTCATGCAACCTCCAGGCAGAAGGGAGCATGTCAGACTGAGAGGCACAGGCCATCCAGCTGTTGGTGCAGGGAAATGCCCCACCTGTACATTACCATCACCCCCAACATACACACTCACACACACACACACACACACACACACTGGAACTGGGCCCAGACCCCTTTAGGTGGTAAGCAAAATGCCTGGCACAAAGAGTACAGCAATGTTGCTGCTTGCCTGCCCAGTCAGAGGGGACTGTGCTACTGGTTCCCTCTCCCCACCCCCTCTCCCTCTCTCTCCCCCTCCCTCCTTCTCTCCTCTCCCTTTCTCTCCTCATCCATATTCCTGTGTGGAGCATGGAGCCCTGGGCACCACTGACAGAGTTCCTGAAGAGTGACAGAGCAAGTGGTGACCTTGGTTTCTAGGTCTTAACTCCAGAAAGAAACAACAACTTCTGAGGCAGCAGCAAGTCCCAGACATGGAAACTTAATAACACTCAGAGTAACAGCTTCTCCCAAAACATAAGGATGTAGGTATGGAGTTATTAGTATCCTCAAGACTGGGGAAAACTCAGGGTGAGGTTTTTGTATAGTTACCAACTGGCTACCCATGCGTGACATTCCTAAAAGGCAATTATGCTTGTTACTTATTTTCTTTCTTTAAGCTTAGTTTGTGGACTCATAGTTTTATTTCGGCAAAAATTTAATATAGAAAACTATTTGCTAATCAAAGCTGTATTTGTCCTTATTTCTCAGACACAGTTATTAAATGCCTGAACCATCATTTTATCATGGATATTACAAATGAGAGCATATGGTTAAACACCTCAGCAAGTATGCAACATTATTAGCCCTACATAAAATAAAATACTACATGCATATTTATTACTATCCATATGAATATTCATTGCCACATTAATTGTTCATGGTACATAGTCCATTCTACTACTTGTTGGAGATTCTCCATCATAGTCAAACTCAGTCTATGCTTATCCTATTCAATATAATCTCTCAAGCCCTGATTGATCAACATCCTAGTATAATTCTGTCCCTCTTCTCCCTTTGGGCACAAATAACTCCTGGAAGTTTCTTTCTTTTTTGGGGGGGTTTTTGGGTCACACCCAGCGATGCACAGAGGTTACTCCTGGCTCATGCACTCAGAAGTTACTCCTGGTGGTGCTTGGGGGATCATGTGGGATGCTGGGAATCAAACCCAGGTCGGCCGCATGCAAGGCAAATGCCCTACCCACTGTGCTATCACTCCAGCCCCTCCTGGGAGTTTCTATCAAAGGACTTAACCTGGTCTCTGGGTCTCACGTCAGAACTATATCACTAAAACACCCACTCTTTCCTCTGAAGTAAGACACCTCTAGGAACTAATGATGAATCAGCTGTGATCACACACAGCTGGGAAGTTGTATTAACTTGGTATTAGTTATTTTGTTTTGTTTTGGGACTACACCTGGCAGTGCTCGGGGGACCACATGTAGTGCTAGGGATCGGACCTGGGTTACTCACACACAAGGCAGCACCTCAGCCACTATGCCTTCTCTCCAGCCCACCAGTATTTCCCCTTGTTTGGGAGGATGCTATGATCCAGCCAAGTCTATTTCCAGTCTCAACACAGACAGGCAACCTTTGTTCTACCAAGTCATGTATAAGAACGAGTGAGTGGAGCAGTTCATCCCAGAGCTGCCCCACCCGGCTCAGGGCCATCATCTCTCTTCTGCTATAGGTCTAGCGCCATCTCTTTCTCTCTCCATTTCCTAAACACATTTCATTTTCTCCTAAATAAAACTTCCGTATTAAAAACAGGGAGATAAAATGAAAATACTTTCCACATCCCAGATCTACTTCTTGCCCATTCTTCGAATCACTTCTGTGAATTTGCTCTTCATCCATCCAGTTCTATTTTGTTCTTTGTTTAATCTAAACTTTCTCAAAATTTTTAAAAGGTAATAAAATGAAGAAAAACATGGAAACCGTGCACCATTGAAACCCCCCTGCTATGGACTCTCAGACACCCTCTCCCCTGCTGGGAACGACCCCCAACCCCACCAGTGAAGGGGAAGTGAGTGGGGGGGGGCGAGGGAGGGCTGCCTGCGACCTCACACCAGGCCCCACCATCCCAAACTCACCTGGGTCCAGGTGTGAGAAGGAGCCCACCACGAAGTCCAGCGTGGACACAGCCAGCAGGAGCAGCAGCAGCAGCTGGAGGCGGATGATCCACTTGACCCCTGCAAGGTTAATCCCCAGCAAGGCCAGTAGCACCGCCAGAGAGATGCCGCGCACGGCCCAGATGTCCCGGAGGCTCAGCAGGTCTGAGATGGACTCGGCGAAGCCGGTGATGTACATGGCGCCTGCAACGCACTGAAGCAGGGGCAGAGATCAGGACTTGGGCTTCCTCTGGCCGCCGGACCCTCGGCCCAGCCAGGGTGAGCTCACTGTCAGCAGAAGCAAGATGGAAGGCAGAGGGCAAGTACCCCCAGGCCCCCACACTTCAGCAAGCCCCGGCAGCCACACGCACGTCTCTGTCACCATCATGTAAACTGACCCCTCGGCCCAGCTGACACTCACGACTCAACCTCCAAAGAGACCCAAGCCAAGCCACTAAAACTCACAGGTGCACTGACCTTCAGGCTGAGATCTCGGGTGCCCCCGCCCTGCTCACGCACAGGCACCCACACCCACACCCACAGCCATGCCAACAGCCCCACTCCACTGCTCCACAACTGATTTCTACAGAGATGCCAAAGTGACAAAAGTTTCAGGCCCTCTAATTTCCAGGCTGAAACTCCGGGGCCATATTTGAGTGGGGGCAGGCAGCCTCCCCCACCCCCCCCTACTTCTGGAAGCCCCAGCACCACACCCACCAGCCACGGCTGTGTCACCTCATCCATTAGCCCCGTTCTACAGATCCTGGAGTTCCTAGAGTGTCAGTCACGTCAGCTCCAAATTCCACAATTCCGGCAGCCCAGTGGGAGCATGCTAGGTTAGATGAGATAGTAGCACAGAAGCCAGCCATGCTCAGCAACGAGAACCAGAACACAGAAGGCCCAAAGGAAGCTTACAAACCCTCAGACAGGGGCTTACAAGTGGTGAGATAGAAACATTTTCACAAATTACTTTATTGAAGTAGTTTTTGGTAATTCCATTGCCATTTACTTTGTTAGTTGTAACAAACAACATGAAGTAAATATTTTGTGTCTGCTAAGAGGGCAGTCTTGGGGGTAGCTGGGGAAGTGGGGTGTGGTGGCGGGCAGGTCACTCTGGTGGTGGGCTCCATGCTGGAATGTAAATGCCCAGACAACTGTATTATGAGCCACTTTGCAAACCACAGTGTTAAAGTGTTAAAAAAAGAAAAGAAAAAGAGGGGAGAGAAAGACTGGACCTGGGACCAAAGAGGCCTTTGGACTCCGTTGAGAGATTAAAGAATGAAAAAATCAAACCAACACTGGGTGCACCCAAGCAAACCCCATGTTTTTTTCCATTTCCTTTTTGGGTATTTTGAGGGAGGAGCCACTAGAGGTGCTTAGGGATCACTCCTAGCAGTGCTCAGGGAAGCATATGGAGTGCTAGGGACTGAACTAGGGTAGCTGCATGCAAGGCAAGCACTTGTTCCATTTCTTGGTACATCAGTATTATTTTTAAAACTTTCTTAAGAACATAAGAAAAAAGACAGTCGGCAGCAGGCCTGTCCATTGTCACCACAGACACAAGCTGCCCATGCTCTCTCTGGATGAATGAACTTAGTTCTGCTCACTATTGACTCTTGGTGTTACTAAGCTTCAGGCTCTGTGCCGTTACCTTTAACTTAGTCTCTTTCCCAGCACAGAGGCAAATAATTTCTGCCCACTGGGACAGATAACCCAAAAGACAAGGATTTGTGGTCCTGTGAAACATTGACCAATCTGCATCCAGCCAACAGTCCCACCCCGCCACTTCGAGCACTGGGCGCACCAAGGGTCAAGCTCCTTTCACGGTGGCATTTGCACCAGTGCCCCCGGAACCCTCACACTGAGCTGAGGTACAGGTCCTGGGTGAAGTGCTCACTGCGGGCTGCTGCAGTGCTCACAAGCTTGCCAGGGACTGCTTTCTGGCCGTGGTGCTCATACCTATTTTGTTTTGATTTGGCTTGGGGGCCACACCCAGAAGTACTCGAGGAGCCATGTGGTGCCAGGGAGCAAATCAGGCCTCCGTCATGCAAAGCACGTGCTCAGCTTGTTGAGCTCGGTCCCCTCTCTCTTCTTCACCATCTCACCAAGGGCCATGCCTTTTTGGGGGCTCATGCCAACCTGGCTATGTTGCAATTGGAAATTGCTTGTGGTGCTTGTCACCACAAACAGCCATTGCCAGGCTCAGCATTGCATGGAGTACACGTGGGTCACCAGGGATTTAAACCCGCGACCACACTCTTGCAAGGCAGGAGCTCTAAGTCACTGCAAAATTCCTCCAGTCCTCCTGAACATCACTTTCATGGAAAGATGCCAACAAGAGAAAAGGAAAAAGGTTCTTCAGTATGTCAGGAAGAGTATGTTGGTCAGGGGCAGAGATTATGTAACCAGACTTGCTAAGGCTCTGTGACTCTCAGTCCTTGCCTTGTGAATTAGAAAAGTATGTTAACCACTCTATGATTTACCGGTTCAGTTCACAAGTGTACTTATTGCCAAAGAGAGCTGTGAAATGTAAAGGAGCGAGCCAGAGAAACAGTTTGGTGGGGAAGGCACCTGCTTCCAGTGGTCCTAGACTCAACCCCTGAGCCCCAGCAGGAGTGAGCCGTGAGCACTACATGGCGTGGTGAAACAAAACCAAGCACAAGATGCTAAGGTGAAATCCTGACTCATAGCTGGCTCATATATAAGACATAGAAATGATAGCTAGCAGCACTATAGTTATTTTGTTGTAAGCTCCTAATGAAGAAGGAGTAGTCACACTTGATCAGTGCTAAGCAGATGATGGCAGTATCCCTGGACATTTGCAAGGATTATTGAAACAAAAGAGATCTATTGTAAGAGAATGCATAATAACCCCAAATGAAACTATCTTCTCAATATCTAAAAGACTTTAAAATTTTAAGGACAAGAAGAGAGGATATTTACATTACAGGTGATGAAAAAGCAAAAGCATCATAGATATTTCATATCTAGTAAGTAATGTTTCTTGGTTGAGAAGTATGGAAATGTAAAATCAAGGCTTCTAGGATATACTAATAGTAGAATAAAATTCCAAATCAACAAGGGGGAAAATACAAGATATAGATAGATAGATAGATAGATAGATAGATAGATAGATAGATAGATAGATATGTGTATACATATATGCATATATGTGTGTACATATATCATCATCATCATTATCATCATCATTATCCCGTTGATGGTCAATTTTCTCGAGCAGTCTCAGTAACGTTTCCATTCATCCTAGCCTGAGATTTGAGAAGTCTCTCTGTACTAGTCCTTCCCAATGGTGCCGCATTGGAGGCTCTTTCAGGGTCAGGGGAATGAGACCCATCGTTGTTAGAGGTTTTCGAATATGAATATGCCACAGGGAGCTTGCTAGGCTCTCCCACGTGGGCAGGAAACTTTCAGTAGCTTGCCAGGTTCTCTGAGAGGGAGAACTAGGCTATCAGATGTCCGGGAGCTTGGTTTTATAGTCTCTGGATGTTGGCCGCTGGTGGGATTATATGGTGCCAGGGGCAGTTTCTGGGTGTGACCGCCTAGCTGCTGGAAAATGGGGTATCTGGGCAGAAGAGGCCCAGTCCAGATCCGAGCAGGCTTGGAGATCTCAGCCGCAGGTCCCGCACACCTGGGTTCCTCTACCGGTTCCTTTATGCGTGAGGCTCGTCCGAATGTGTGGAGAGGGGCCTTAAGCATGGCTGTAGCTGGGTTCTGGAAGTTTTCAGCTGCCAGGGCTCTGCTGGGGGCAGGGAGGGAAACTCAACCCCCCCCCCACCACCACTACCAGGGGCCCTGGTGAAGACAGCCACGCACGGGGACAAGAGATTGCATCGCTCTCTTCAGGGAGCTTGGTTTTATAGTCTCTGGATGTTGGCTGTTGATGGGATTACATGGCGCCAGGGGCAGTTTCTGCACCCAAGAATAGCAACACTAAACTAATTTTTAGTTTGGGGAGCCCATTTACAATAAAATTATTTGTAAAAATTAGCTGTCATATGTAACCAGAAGCAATAATAAAGGCAGTATATTTTAATATTTTATTTAAGTCTATTATTCAACATTGCACTTTAAAAGGCAGCTATGCTCACTGCTATCCCACCAACACCTATCTTGTGCTTCTGAATCTTAGACTCGTAGCAGGGTTTTTATAACCATGAGTTAATCTTTTAGAAATTACCAGTTTGATGAGTTACACATATCTCCACTGTTGACACACATCTAGTTTTATCTTTTTTTTAAGGGCCCAAAAACCTTTTTTTGTTTTGGCTTTTTTGTCATACCCAGTGGTGCTCACAGGTTACTCCTGGCTCTCGGGAATTACTCCTGGTTTGGGGGACAATATTGGATGCCAGGGATTGAACCTGGGTTGGCTGCATGCAAGTCAAATGCCCTCCTTGTTGTACTGTAGCTCCGGCCCCCACATCTAGTATTTTTATTTATTAACATCAATACTAATCCTATAAGAAAAATAAGTACTGGAATGATGTCAAACTCATAGTCAATATACCAAAAAAAAAAGTATATCGAAGTTTTTCAGTAGGGCAGGGGTGGGGGAAATAAATTAGGGAAGGGAACATGTTCTAGGACAATAGTGGGGGAGGGGAAAAGTGCCTGCCACAGAGGCAGGCTGGGAGCAGAAGGGAAACTGATGGCATTGGTGGAGGATAGTGGACTGGTGAAGGATTGGTGTTGTAGCTGTGTAACCTGAAACTCAGTCATAAATATTTTGTAACTTTGCCATTCATGGTGATTTGATTAAAAAATACAAAACAAAAAGTATATTAAGATTGTGGTATGATTCTCTATAAAACACTGAGTTAAAAAATACATAAGCACTGCAGACAGGAATCTTTATTTTTTTCCACATATTTCACATATCAGGCCAGAGAGATAGTACAGCGTGTAGAGCACTTTCTTTGCAGAGGGCTGACCCAGATTCGATCCCTGGCATCCCATATGGTCCCTGAGCATGTCAGGAGTGATTTCGGAGTGCAGAGCCTGGAGTAAGCCCTGAAGATAGTCCCAAAATCAAAACCAAAATTTATTTCATGTGTGTAATCACAGTGGATAAGGCGTTTGCCTTGCATGCAGCAGACCTGGGTTCAGTTCTTCTGCCCCTCTCAGAGAGCCTGGCAAGCTTCCGAGAGTATCTCGCCCACATGGCAGAGCCTGGCAAGCTACCCATGGTATATTCGATATGCCAAAAACAGTAACAACAAGTCTCATGATGGAGACATTACTAGTGCCTGCTCATGGGATGACAGTGACAGTGACAGTGCATTTATATATTGGGGGTTTAGGAGAGCAGGGGTTTGGGCCACACCCTACAATGATCAGAGCTTACTCCTGGCTCTGTGCTTAGGGATCACTTCTGACAGTGCTCAGGGGACCTTATGGGACTCTGGGTTTTAAACCGGAGTCAGCCACATACAGGGCAAGCCTTTAACCCCTATACTATTGCTCTGACCCCCAGAATACTTTATATTTTAATGTAATATTTACTGTATTAAATAATAATTGTGAGGCCGGAGCAATAGTACATCTGATAGGGCATTTGCCTTGCATATGGCTCACTCAGGTTCAATCACCAGCACCATATATGGTCCCTCGCGCTCTCTCAGGAGTGATTCTTACATGCAGAGCCAGAAGTAAACCTTGAGCATAGCCAGGTGTGCTCTCCCCCACCCAAACTGTTTGTTTGCTCTCCCCCACCCAAATTAAGGACCTTTAGCTTTTCTAAAGCTATTTTTATTATGGTAGAGTCTCTTGCCCGAGCACCTAGCTGTCTTCCCCGGGGCCCCTCGGAGGGGGTGGACTTCAGCCTCCCTCCCCACCCCGAACAGAGCTCCCACAGCCAAAGACCTCTGGAGCCTAGCCACATCTATGTTCAAGGCTCCTTTCCACACATTCAGACAAGCCTCATGCATGAAGGAACTGTCAGGTGTGTGGGACCCGGGGCTGAGACCTCCAAGCCTGCTTGGATCGGGACTAGGCCTCTTCCGCCTAGATTTCCCATTTTCCTTGGTCACACCAAGGGCCAACATCCAGAGACTATAAAACCAAGCTCCCGGACATCTTAAAGCCTAGTTCTCCCTCTCGGAGAACCTGGCAAGCTACCGAAAGTTTCCTGCCCACATGGGAGAGCTTCGAAAACTCCCCATGGTGTATTCATATGCCAAAACTAGTAACAATGATGGATCTCATTTCCCTGACCCTGAAAGAGCCTCCAATGTGGCACCATTGGGAAGGACGAGTAGAGAGGCTTCTAATCTCAGGATTAGGACGAATGGAGATGTTACTGAGACTGCTCAAGAAAATCGATGATCAACAGGATGATGATGATGATGATGATGATGATGATGATGATGATGATGATGATGATGATGATGATGATGATTTTTATTCTAGACCTTGGGTACAGAATTTTTAGTACATCTGAAAAAGCTAATTTGGTTTCTACAACAGAGGTGAAGAGGTTTCAGCAGACATTGGTGAAGTGATTTTGGCACACTGGTGATGAGTGTGCTGTGACAACTTACTTTTGAAAAGATGTGAAGAGTGAAGTGGCACAAGGAAAGCAATTAACAAATTGTGCTGGCAAAACTGGACAGCTACATGCAAAAAAATGGGCTTAGATCTCCACCTATCACCATGTACAAAAGTCAGATCAAAATGGATTAAAGACCTCAACATCAGACCAGAATCCCTAAGGTACATTGAGACAAGGCCGGCAAAACCCTCCACGGCATTGAAGCCAACGGTATCTTCAAAGATGACACACCACTGGCCAAACAAGTGAAAACAGAGATAAATAAATGGGGCTATCTTAAACTAAGAAGCTTCTGCACCTCAAAAGAAACAGTGACCAAAATACAAAGACAGTCTACAGAATGGGAAAGGATATTTACCCAGTACCCATCCGATAAAGGGTTGATATCAAGGATATACAATGCACTGGTTGAACTCCACAAGAAGAAAACTGCCGACCCGATCAAAAACTGGGGTGATGAAATGAACCGAAACTTTCCCAAAGAAGAAATCTAAATGGCTGAGTGGCACATGAGAAAATGCTCAACATCACTAATCATTAGGGAGATGCAGATCAAAACAAAAATGAGATATCATCTCACACCACAGAGACTGGCCCACATCCCAAAAAACCAAAGCAACTGGTGTTGGCGTGGCTGTGGGGAAAAAGGGACTCTCCTTCACTGCTGGTGGGAATGCCACTGGTTCAGCCCTTTTGGAAAACAATATGGATGATTCTCAAAAATTAGAAATTGAGCTCCCATTTGACCCAGCAATACCATTTCTGGGAATATATCCCATAGAGGTAAAAAGGTATAGTAGAAATCTGTATTTCTATGTTCATTGCAGCGCTGTTCACAAAAGCCACAATCTGGAAAAAACCAGAGTGCCCAAAAACAGGTGACTGGTTAAAGAAACTTTGGTACGTCTACACAATGGAATACTATTCAGCTGTTAGAAAAGATGAAGTCATGAAATTTGCATATAAGTGGATCAACATGGAAAGTATCATGTTGAGTGAGATGAGTCAGAAAGAAAGAGACAGATATAGAAAGATTGCACTCATGTGTGGAATATAAAGTAGCAGAGAGGTACGAGCTTGAAATGATGCAATTTCTGGCAGAAATTTCTCTAGACTTAGTTACTAAAATACTGAAATCCAAAACCTGGCCGCTATTGAGGCCGCGTGACTTCATGTCTCTTCATTCTCAGCAATGGAAAACAAATTATCAAATGCTTCCTTTTCAGCAGGTCTGACTTTGGGGTGGGGGAAATTCCAAACAATAATAGTGAGTTTTTTGTTGAAATATTGAATGTAATCAAAGTAAAGTGAAATTTATCAACTACAGAGTTGGGGGGTGGGGGGGAGATGTATACTGTGATTCTTGGTGCTGGAATATGTGCACTGGTGAAGAGATGGTGTTTGAGCATTGTATAACTGAGACTGAAGCCTGAAAGCTTTGTAACTTTCCACATGGTGATTCAATAAAAACATTTTTTAAAAAAGAAAAGATATGGAGAAACAATCCTGAAACATGTTAGATATAAACAGTGTACCTCTATTTTAAAAAAGGAGAAAAATTAAAAAGCCAAATCCAAGTTACAAAACAGTAAAACTTCACTATATTAATTAATGGAAGGGCCTCTGAGTTTATCTTCTTTTAATACCAACTTCTACTATTGCAGCTCCTACTTCTGTGCAGATAGTCACTCTCACCAAGTGTTAATTGTGTACTATAGAATCTCCTTGAAAACTGTGTTTAAGTAAAGTTTTATTTTTCAGATTGTAAATAAGGCCTATTCTGTTTCCTTATAGAAGTGATGTTATTGTGGCTGTCATAAAAATATGATGAAAATCTTAGAACTTTAAAAAATATGCATAAGTCAAAAATGGTAGGAAGACAAAAGAGGAAGGAATTTCTAAAATTTTTGGTTTCAAAAAATAACAGATGTCTGCTAAGTGGCCTCTGACTATTTTTTTCCTTCATTCCGTATATTGTTTCATTTACTCCTTTGGTTCCAAACAGAGCTTATTCGTACTTTGGAAGTCAAGATGGTTTTGTCATTTCAGTTTATCCTGTAGGTTAGTTAAAAAGAAACCCAGGCCTAAAGGAAGTCATTGGGTTTGTATAGTCATACTTTCTACTCAGTTTGCAGTTGATGATACTGCTAGTTATTGGTAGACCCTGGTCTGATCCCTAAACTCTGTCGAATTTCTCAAATTATTCCCAAATTGTTTTTCATCTAGTTCCTGAACCAATACATAGTGAGTGAAAAAAACTTTTACTCCTGCCTGTGTACTCAGGGGTCACTCTTTGTAGTACTCAGGGAATCCTCTGCTGTGTTGACCACATGCAAACCAAGTACTTGAACTCTGTGCCCTTTCTCTAGCCCCCTAGCATTGTTATGGGAAGGAGCTAGTAAATATATTTATTACTTGAGCAAATGGAAAATCTGTGGCAATTACACTTGGGGATTTGGTAGACCATCTCCACAATACGTGAAGGGAGCCTGTCACTTTTAGGAAAATAATACTGTGGTTAATGGAAAATTCAAATTTTCAAGTAAAAGTTAGAAACTTGCATATTGACTATGAGTTTGACACCATTCCAGTATATATATATATATATATATATATATATATATATATACATGTCTTGTGTACATGTACACACACATATTTGAGCCATGGTGACAATATAAAAAATTCTTTAAATATCCTTGAAATTACCTGGAAAATAATTTTTTTAATTAAGTATTTTTATTCTTACGCTCAAGAGGAACAAAGGAAGGGAAAAAGCAAACAGCTTAGTGTTTCATTGGTTCTGAAAGGTGGAATATGGCTGAAAGACCCCTGGGCTAGGCACAGCTTTGCAGGCAGGAGGCCCAACTGACCCTCACTCTGCACCATCCCCAGGTATGACCCAACCTTCCCCAAATTAATACTGTTAAGAAGCAGAAAAATCAATGACCAAACTTATTTTATAAAGACATATTCTATCAAAAACAGTAGAAAGGGGATATTTAAAATAAAAATTTTAATAACAAAAAAGGTACAAAGAAAAAAGTTCATCTTTCAAACTATCTATGAAATAGACTGACCTACTGAGCAGCCTGATTAAGAAGAAATGAGAAAATGCAAAAAATATAGACTATTAGGAATGAGGAAAACAGTTTACTCTTACAAAAGAGTAAAGAACAAATAGAGAAGATGAATATTTGTCTGATGGAAGACATAAAGCATTAATTCTACCCTGAGCTGCACCTCTGGCCATTTCTCATTCTCTCCAGAGAAGCCTCTCACTGCCGCCACAGACAGCAGTGGGTTCACTCACTATTTTAAAGCGAGAAGACAACCAAAGCCGGGCATGGAATCTCCGTTCCAAGGTCTCTGTTTTGGAAGCTCCCCCTCTCCTAAATAAAGAAGTGCATACTCACTCAGCTCCCAGACAGACCAAATAATCCACTCCAGCAACCGCTAAAAAGAAATGAAAGCAGCACAGCCAATGGGACTAGGAAGAGCCGGGAATAGGCACCTAGACCGCCCGTCATGGCATGGGAGAAGGAGGACCTCGAACCAGTGAGCAGACACCTGGGGAGTCAGGAGAGCCGTCAAGGGCCTGACAGGACAGGAGGAAGGCTGGAGCAAAACTCAGTGAAACCGACCAGAAAACAGTAACATTCATATTTTTGAAGAGAAGCCTTTATTTGTACTGGCCAAGAAAAAGTGAGAAGGTTCAAGCCATTCAAGTCAGGAGCGAAAGGATGATGCGTGCCCATCTTACCAAACAAAAATGACAATAGGGGAATTCATCCATAATTTGTAAATACACCAATATATTAGCTAGCCTACATGGCAGCAACAAGTGCCTAGGAAGACACAAACCATCAACACTGACTCAAAAAGAAATCGAAAACTAAAACACACCTAAATAAGTAAAGAGATTAAATTAGCCATCAAAAGACTTACTGTGGGAGCCTGAAAAATAGCACAGCACATAGGGATGCATGCAGCCGACCCGGGGTCAATTCCCACCATCCCATATGGTCCTCCCCCAGCACCAACCAGGAGTAATTCCTGAGTGCAGAGCCAGGAGTACCCTTGAGCATCTCTAGGTGTGACCCATAAAGAAAAAAAAAAGACTTACTGTGAAGGAAAGTCCAGGAAGATCTGGCTGCTAAATTCTATGGGACAATTTGCAATTGCTTCCACAAAATGAAAGCGGGAAATCCTCGCGGATCACTCTATGAAGCTAGCATTATCCTGATACCAACACTAGACACAGAAGCCGCTGAGCCTCATATCTGCCAGGACTATGGGCATATATTGCATACGTACATAAACCTGCAAAATTTCTCAGATAAATACTTGCCCTAATTCGAAACCACACCCTAATCCGAGGGGTCAACCCGGATCAGTTGCAGACCAAGCAGAGGCACTGAGACAGGGAACAGATGGTGGCACATCCCTGGCCTGGCCTCTCCCTCTGCCTGTCACAGAAGGTGCCCCTTGGGGAAGCCTCAGCCCCCAGTGGCCCTCCCGGGTATGGGCAAGTGGCGAATAAGGGCTGCCACGCTACAGCTCGCCTGGCTACCAAGAAACAGAGAAAAGGAAAACCCACATGCAATCCCCAGGTCTTGGAGTCACCTGCCCCCTTATTACTCACCTCCCAAACAGATTAATCTCTTTCCCCAGCACAGCGCAGTGACAATCTGACCTCCCACCTGTGCTCTGCTCGGCCGCTGCTCCACCCCACTCTTGCTACAGTTCCTTTCAAGTATTTTTCCAGTCACCCACTGCCTTTTGCCACATCCTAAAAAGCCTTTTCCACTCCATGGAATGATGATGGATGGCTGCTTCTCGCTGCTGCTCTCGTGCTGCAGATCATTCTCCCTGTGCTCCAGCTGAATAAGCCTGGGCCTGGTCTTGCCCTATCTCACGAGGGCATATCTGAGCACTCTCAGACAGTGCTCACCCACCAGTGGCTGCGCCTTGCCTGGGCCAAGCCTGCCGTGCACCGGGAAGCCCCAGCACACGGAGAAGCGCCTGCTTCTAGGAAAGCCTGAGCACCCAAGGGATCAGGCACCTCACTTGCCCCCCCCCCCCAGCCAGGACTCTGGAATACAGAGGGCTCGGGCAAGGCTCTCCTTCCTGACCCCCCCATGCTTCCCCCTAGCATGCCCATTCATAAAATGGGCAGCACTGTCCCACCCTGGTCACCTGCTACACAGGGATGAGGGTGAGAGGTCAAGGGCAAACAGAAAAGCAGGAGAGGACCGGGATGTGGTGCAGCGGTAGAGAACTGTGTGGTGTGAGCGAGACCCCGAGCTCAAGCCCCAGAGCCAGTAAAACAAACCGCCCCAAAGTAACTTGGGATAACTTGGGGGCTGGGGAAATAATGCCAAGGGAAATAGTAACTTGGGGTAACTTGGGGGCTGGGGAAATAGTGCCAAGGGAAAGGCACTTGGCTTGCACACAGGGGACCCAGTTCCCTCCTTGGCACCACACACAGTCCTCTGAGCCCAGCAGCAGGGAGCTCTGAGCACAGAACAGGAGGGAGTGAGCCCAAGCATGGCTGGATGTGCCCCAAGACCAAAAAGGAGAAAAAGACTCACAACAAAAAACAACGGAAAGGAAGGAGCCCCGCAGCCCCCACACTCACCTGCCCGAACACGTAGAGCAGCCCGACCGTGCCCCCCATGCGGCCACCTAGCACAGACGAAATCATGGAGTAGACGCCGCCACTGCCCACACCGCAGTGCTCAGCCACCCCAATGCCGGACAGCACGGTGATGAGGGCCACCAGGACGACGAAGGACACCAGGACCATGCCCACGAGCACGCCTGTGTTTCCCTGCAGGGCGGTGAGAGAGACATTAGGGCTCAGTGCCAGGGTGCTCAGGCAACCCCACACCCCTGGGGCTGCAGCTGGGAGCTGGAGGGGGAGCTGCCCAGGGCAGGCAGTGTGAGGGCCAACGAGGGCCCTGGCACACGCTCTGCAAGGGACAGCCTTGGGCTCCATCCCCGCACCACATGGTCCCCCAAGCACTGTCAGGAGTGACCCTTGAGCACCAAAATGAGAGTAGCTCTTTGAGCATGGCTGGGTCTGGCCCCAATCCACTCACACACCCCTCCAAAAATCTCACGAGAACCTCCCAAATCTCTTGCCTCTCCACCTCCCCACAACCTTTCCTCTCTTTGTCGATAAGCCCGGTGGGAGTCACCACAGGCTGTGGAAACAAGCAAAGGGCCAGGGTCTCTGACCGTGGGACAAGAGAGGGGACAAGAGAGTCTAGGAGAAGACACATGTGCCCATGGGGGAAAGGTGGGTGTCCAACTTAATTCCAAGGAGGAGCGAGGCCAGAGCACCTCAGCTGTTGTAGCATTTCGCCTCTGTGCGCTCCTGGCTGATGTGTAGCTGGGGATAATAACACCGGCCTTCCATGTTGTGGGAAATGGTTTTAAAGGCATGGAATACAGTACAATACCCCTGACTACCCTAATGATGTCTGAGTGATCAGCCTTCCTGACCAGATGCACCTTATACACGTTCGCCTACGAGGCCTGTCCTTGGGTGGCTAGATGAGCGCCAAACTAAGTCAGGGCGTCTATGCCGCGGCCTGCGTGGCCAACTTGAACCTCAGCCGGAGAGAGGGAATGAGAGTTGAGTGGGCTAGGGAGGACTGCATGCAATATGCGGCATACAGCAAGTTTATTGAAATCCAAGTGGATTTATATAGTCTTCCTTTAGCAATAATCAGCAGGTTACATACGTGGCATAAACATTATTAAGTGGTGAGAGCATCTTTATTTTTGCCAATCTTACTTGTTTTTCGGTTCCTTCTCTCAGCCTTGAGAAACATGGGAAAGCAGATGTGGCCTTGAGCATGGCCATGGCAGACGTGAGCCAATCCTCCCTTCAGCCTCCTCTCGAGTCCAGCTGCCAGAGCATGGTGGCCCTTCAACTTTTCTCTCGAGGCAGGTCGCCAGAGCATGGTGGCCCTTTGACCCCTTTTCTAGGCTGGCCGCCCCAGTGACGCAGACACACCCCCAGCCCTCAGAGACCCCGGGAACCCACACCTCACTCACCACCAGCCAGCCAGTCCTCAAGAAGAGGACCACCCCGAAAATGTTGATCATGCAGGAGGTAAAGACCCCGTCCCAGGTGCCGAAGAGCACGGGCTCCCACACGAACAGCTGGATCCTCCACCAGGGCTGCGGCCGGGCCAGCGCCTCCTGAGGCAGAGCAGAGGGTCAGCAGGCAGTACACGGGCGGACACAGCCTGTGGCCAGGCACCGTCCTGCCACACAGGTGCTCAGCAAACACATCCCCTCATCTCGAGGCCGCTTGGCAGACGCCGGCCTCTCAGCATGAGGGGAACATGGGCCAAATTCCAGCCCCGGAAGGCAGCTTGAGGGCTCCGGGTGCCCCAAAGCACATGTGGGAGCCCAGGTTCCAGTTGAGCGTGACACAAGTGTCTGTCACTCTGTACAAAGGGCCCTGGGACCCGGCAGCACCCCGCAGCTCCTCTCTGGGTCTTACTTCTCTGACTCAGCCAATCCTCCCGCCCTTCTGTAACAAATCCCTCCATTTCAGATCTAATTTCCAGGGCCAGACAGTACAGCAGGTTGGGGGCTTCTCTCGCACACAGCGACCCAGGTTCGACCTCTGACCTCTGACACCCAATATCGTCCCCTGAACACTGCCAGGAGTGATCCCTGATGGAAGAGCCAGTAGTCAGCCCTGAGCACCAGTGAGTGTGGCTAAAAATTAAACGAAACAAACAAACAAATCTGAGTTCCTGAGCCCTGGGCTGCAAAGCAGCTCTTGGCAGTTGTCTGGAACTAGAGGTCTGAGAAACATCTTCCTCATTTTTCCAACTCAAAAATAGCAAAGACATATGTGAAACACTCATAAGGAATTTCTTTACCAAAAAGACTAAACCTGCTGGGAATGATCTCGGTCGCCGCCCATCCACACTACAGCGAAGTCTGACCCCACAGCCCAACCGCAGAGCTGAGGGAGCGAAGAGCCTCTGCACACGGGAGTCTAAGCGGCCCCATGTGATCAGGACACAACTGAGGATGGGCCAGTGGGAGGGAGAGGGCAAGGCCAAGGCCAGGACCACGGTCAGCACACAGTCCCACGGGCTGAGGACAGCACATGCATCCATGAAAGCAGGGGCGGGGCTGGCGAAGCCTGGTCGGGCAGAGGACTGTGCCCCAGCTCTCGGCCCCCACAGCTGGGTCACACCACAGATCACAAAGAAATCACCAGAGCGGTCCCTGCGCTGCTGCAGGGGACCTGCCCCTGAAGGGCTGGGGCTGGCACTGGGACGGGACAGGGCACTTGGTAAGTCTGTTTTGGTTTGAAGACATGTAGCACCTTAGCACAGTAGTGCTTGCTTTGTGTGTGGCACCCCACCTGGCCCCCTGCCCGCCATGACTCACTCCGGAATAGCCCTCAGGCACTGCTGGGCACAGCTCCAAAAGACAAAAAATTAATTTGGGTCTGGAGATGTCTGGAGGGGCCAGGGGAGGGTCTGCAGGGGTGGGGGAGGGTCTGCAAGGGTCGGGGGAGGGTCTGCAGGGGTCAGGAGAGGGTCTGCAGGGGTCGGGGCAGGTACTCTTTGGGGAGGGTGGCATTGGAAAGGGAAGAGAGGTGAGGAGGGCTGTGCTTCGCGGGCAGGGGACCTGGTTCTGTCCACAGCGCTGCCTGTTCCACAGAGCGCCAGTGGGAACAACTCTTGAGCACTGTCTATGTGGTCCAGGACAAACACAAAAACTAAACCAAGAACGAGAGAGAGGAGAGACAGAGACAGAGACAGAGACAGAGAAAGAGAGACCAAGATAGCGCTCGCTAAGGAAAGAACATACTGCCCACAGTCTGGCCCCGCCCACAGTGTGGGAGACCTCTCCTTTCCCCTGAACTCACTTACTTTTGTCCCAAAGGTTCAGACTTTCAGGAATGAATTTCTAACAGACTAGACTTTGCTTAACTGTGACTCCATGTGCCTTTCCCATAAAAGTCCTTTGTGACGTTCGAAACTTTCTCTATTTTGTTGAACCTTTTATTTGGGCCTCCGAAGCATTGCTCAGGGCCCGTGATAACTTGGCCACTCGTCGGACCCCCCAAGTGGGCCCAGCATGCCTTGCTCAGGTCCAGAGATGCTGGAGGCCAGCAGGACACCCCCAAAGGCTCTGAACAGAGAGTGGGGTGGAATGGTGGGGGCCAGGGGTCAACTCGAGGTCTCGTCACACGTGGCATGCAACCCTGGCTCCCCGCTCTCACCCAATCTATACATCCATATTTCTACTGCTCCCTATTTCTTCTCTGAAACTGTGTGGGCATTTGTTTGGCTGATGCCGGGGAAAGAGCCCTTCACCGCCTGGGTTCACTGTGCCAACTCAGCCTAAAAGGTAGTTCACAGAAGAGGCAGAATCTCAGACACCCTCTACTGAGCATCAAAGGGCAACAGCTGAATTGGTTTTGGTGCCCACACAGAGCACTGGGGGAATGTGGACACAAGTGATAAAAGAAAGTGACCATCTTCCCGTCTTCCCAGGGCTTGGTCATCAGAGATGACAGAAAGGGTATAGCCCTGGGGTGTGTGTGTGTGTGTGTGTGTGTGTGTGTGTGTGTGTGTGTGTGTGAGAGAGAGAGAGAGAGAGAGAGAGACAGACAGACAGACAGACAGACAGAGACAGAGATAGAGAGAGACAGAGACACAGAGAGAGACGGAGAGATTGTTTCACAGAATAAACAAAAACCCAGGCAGAGGAGAAGGGTAAAGCCCTAAACAAACTGTCAAATTGGGGGGGGGGGAGGAGGGAGGCCCCCAGCCCCCATGAGGAGACGCAGCACCCTCCCACTGGGCCCCCCAGACTCTCACTATTGCCCCGGGGGTGACCTTTAGGGAAGTACTGACCGGAAGTGGCCAGAGCAATGCCCTGCTAGCCAGATGAGCCAGTGCCACGAGCACAGGGTGTGAAGGGGCTAGAGAGCTCTGGAGAGCGGCGTCAGGCGATGTGCCAAGGCTGTGGCAGGGGTGTGTGGGCGTCCTCCCCACTCTCAGCCCCCCCCCCAGCTCCAGCCTGATTCCTCCCATCTGGTGGCATCAGATCTCCCCCTGGGAGTGTCCCAGAGGACGACCCCACCCCAATTCCGACAGTGGTCACAAGCCCAGGCCATGACCCTGCTCCAGAGCTGCCGAGAGAGATGAGCCGAGAGGGGGTGCTGTCTTCCGGGGCCTCCTCTCCAGAAAGGGCTTCTCGGGAACTGCAGGGCATCAGTGCCAAGTGTCACTGACAAATCATTGGCTGTCTCGATCTCCAAACCCTGCCCTGCCTCACCCGCAGGGCAGCGGCCAAAAGCTCCACTTCCAGTGACGGGTGGGACTTCCGGCAAGCAGCCTCATCCTTAGGGTTTCCTTCTGGGATATGTTCAGCTTCTGAAGATGAGAACATGAACCCAGAGGTGGTTCCGAGGAGTTTGTTATGAATGCTAAGACACTATCAGCATTCTTTTTTTTTCTTTTTTTTTTATTTTTGCTTTTTGGGTCACACCTGGCAATGCACAGGGGTTACTCCTGGCTTTGCACTCAGGAATTACTCCTGGCAGTGCTCAGGGGACCATATGGGATGCTGGGAATCGAACCCGGGTCGGCCGCGTGCAAGGCAAATGCCCTACTCACTGTGCTATCACTCCAGCCCCCACTATCAACATTCTTATCAACTAGGAAGTTCCAGTTGTACGGGGTGACATCACCAGAAAAAGGAAACACTCTTTCCACCTCTTCCCCCTTCTCCATACCTATATATGTGTATATATGTGTGTATGTAAGTATATATATGTATACATATGTAATTGCAAATTAGCACCACCACCTCTGGCTACCCCACGGCCCCCCTCCCCAGCCTCCCTCTGCCCTGCCAGTTCTCTCCATCTCTCCAGTCCCCTTGCTCCTGCTCAGACAGGCCGAGAGGGGCAGGGGTCAGCAGCATTGGCCACACCCATCAGGACACAGTGTCTATGCTTCTCCCCCAACTGGGAGCACCTGGACTAAGCCCCTCTCCTAAGTGTGAGTGAAGCCCCCGTGGGCAGATGAACCCCCCCCCACCCCCCACTTGTGCTCCCTTCCAGCTACAGCCAGGGCACCTTGGGCAGCCTGGCGACGGGGGAGGGCTCAGCTCCACTCCAGCACTTGGGGAGACTCCCCCATCGCAAACCCCTCGGGCGTTCCCACTAGCCAGGCTTTGTGCTTAAGAGCGAGCAGCGTGTGAGACTTCATGTCATTGCCAGGAGAAACAGGGAAGAGTGGGGTCTCAAGCTGTGGCCGGAGGCCAGCCCTATTGGGGGCCCAGCATGGCCACAATCCCTGCTACCTCTCCTTCGTGGGATCCCCGCCCTGGGAGCAGCCCGTGCTGGCCAGTTCGATGGGTGCAGACATGGCCTGGCTGTCCTCCACCCGCCTCCAGGTACCCCCCACCTCCCACCCCCATCCCCGCCATCCTGGGGCTGGAGGCAGGCGTTGGATCCTTGAGGGTGGGGGGAGGCAGCACCTTCTCTCTCCTGCCCGCCCCCCTCCCCACTCTGCCTGAGTTCTGGGTGGCCAGGAGGTAAGTGAGAATCCTGGCAGCGCCCAGTGGTCTGCGGGCTCCTGCTCTCAGGCCTGCCGGTGCGAGTGGCCACTTCCCTCTACATCTCCCAGGAGGGCCAGCTAGGGCTCAACGCCCTCTGCTGCGTGGAGCAGGAAGCTGGTCTGTGCGCTAAGCTGGACAGAGCGCCAGTCGCCATGGAGCCCGGGTTGGCCCAGGGCCCACGAGCTGTGCCAGGGGCGACTCGCCTAGGCGCAGCCCTGGAGGGTCCTGTCTCCAGGTCCCCGGGCTGGTTCTGGCCCTGCAGTGGGAGCCCCCCGCCCGTCAGTCCTCCAGCCCGGCCAACGGGAAGAAGGGGGAAGACATGGGATGCCCGCTGGGGCATCTGACTGCTGAGTCAGACCCCTGCCCTCACAGATGAAGAGATGCAGGCTAAAGAAAGAGACGAAAACTGGAAGAAAAAGAAAGCCCCTTTCTGCTGGTGAGACAGAGAGCGGCTCGGCTGGCTGGATCCCTCCCCACCAAGCTCCCTAGGGCGCGAGAATGGGGGAGGGGGCGATGACAGGAAGTTCAGGTCTGGGGTCAGCTGAAGCTTGGCTGAGGGTGCCCAGGGAACCTCAGTGTCCGCAGCCCCGGCAGCGAACGGCGATGTACACGTAACGGTTGCGGGGCGCAGAGGCAATGCCACGTGTGCCGCAGCCGCACGCATCCCCGGGAAAAAGGGGCCGCGCAGACGCGCGGTGGCCGCGCCAGCTGCAAGTCAGGTTCATACCACTCAGCCCTTAGCGCCCCCGCTGCGCGCGGAGCCAGGAAGAGCCCCACCCGCCCACAACCACCACAAGAAAAAGATGCAGATGGGGGAGAAGCCGAGGCCCCTCCAAACGCCAGCACGAGCACGCAGGGCCAGGCTTCTCATCCTGAGGCCCCTCCAGCTGGGGCCGATCTCCCTGACCAGCTTCCTGTGCCCTGCGCCCAGAAGCACCTGGGGCCGGCTTCGGCTCACGGCCACCGTCCTGGGAAGTCTCGCCGCCCGACGTCTAGGGGTCCGGCCGAGGGACCTGGCCCGGACTAACCCCGGAGGGGAGGGTGCGCTGGGCTTCTGCCCGCGGCCCGGGGGAGCACCCCCACACAAAGGGCGGGCGACGCCCCTCCCTGGGGCAGCAACTGCGGGACGGCTTTAGCTCAGGGCGCTGCCCAGCCCCCAGTCGGCGCTGCCCAGCCCCCAGCAGGGACCAGCCTGGTCCCTGGCCACTGCGCTCGCCTTCGTGGGGCTGGCCACCTGCATGCGGCTGGCCCTGCCTTTTCCAGGGTCACAGCCACGTGGCTTCTGCAGAATCCCTCTCCCGCCCGCTGCTCCCCAAGCACAGACTCCCCGCGGGAAGGCCAGGCCCATGGGGTGGACAAAGTCTGATCTCCCGGATTTGAGTCTGGGCAGCACCCTTGGTCAATATTGAATCAGCCATCCCTAGAAACGTGGGATCCTGCGGCAGTCTGGGTCCCCTGCCTGGAGCAGGCCCGAAGCCAGTAACTGCAGCAGTTCCTACATGCCTGGGGAAATGGTGAAGCCCAGCCCTCCCCACCTAAGCCCAGCTGAGGCTGGCAAAGCTGCAGTTACACTACTGCACAGCTGATGAGGGACAGCCTGGGCCTCTCAGAGCACACAGCACGCTGCCCTGCCACCACACCCCTTCTGAACACATCCTCTCAGTCTAACACACAGTGAGAAACCATTACTAAAGTTAGACAGAAAGCTTGGTGTGGGAAGGGTAGGAGTTTGCAAGGATAGGCATTTCTGCAAATCTGCCAGCTATAGGATTGAGCAAATAAGTAAATCTATTAAGTGGGAATCAGGTGTGGGGCCAGAGAGATAGTACAATGGGTAGGACACTTGCACATGGCTGACCAGAGTTCGATCCCAGAACTATATGATCCCCCAGTCCACCAGGAGTATCCCTGAGTGCAGAGTCAGGAGTAAGCCCTGAGCATTGTTGGGTGTGACCCCAAAACAAAATAAAAGTTGGTGTTTTTTTTTTAAGTGGGAGTCAAGTTTTTCAAGAAATATTTGAGTTTTAGAAGAAAAGAGTTACAAATAAAAGAAGAATCAACATTAGTTAGTTACAGCTTTAAATATATGTATATACGTATATGTATGCACATATACACACATATATGAACAGAAGAAAAAGAATACATGTATGTTCTATATTCTCGATATATATTCTTTTTCTCTCTCCCTTTAAAAGGTTTCTAAGTCTAAACACCACAGTAACAATAAGCATCCCTAACATCCATATCATTTTCCATAAATACCATGCATGCCTCACTTTAAGAGAGAAATTACTGATTCATAACTGGGGCAGTGAAAATACAAAATGAGCCTGAAATATTTTACAGCAGAAAATAAGGAACTGCTATAGAAAATAGAAACCGATGTAACCTAAGGACATGAAGTCCAATGAAGGGACTCTCACCAGCCAAATGCAAAACAAGGGGGGAGTGGTGGGAGTGCGTAGAAAACACAGTGTTCTGATAAACTCGTGGGGGACACCAGGGCTCCCAGAGACCGGGATGAGGCTCTGGCAGGTGCCAGGCATAACGCAAACCCCAGCCCCCCAGCCACGTGCAGCCATACCACTACAACAGACCAAGCGCACAACCCCGGCTGCATGAGCACTGCCCCTGGAGTAAGCCCCAGGCAATACATGACAATAAAGAGAAGCAGGGGGAGAACTTTTAATAATAATAATAATAATAAATCTAGGGGCCAGAGATAGTGCAATGGGTGGGGTGCTTGCCTTGATCCCCGGCGTCTCAGATGGTTCCCTGAGCCCACCAGGAGTGATCCTTGAGCACAGAGCCAGGAGTAACCCCTGAGCACAGCCAGTTATGGCCCCCCCCCAAAATTAAAACTAAATGAATACTGATCCTGACACACCACATCCTACAGCAGGCCTCAGCCCAGCATCAGAGCCCCAGCGCTGATCCCAAGGAGATGCAGCCAGCCGGAGTCCAGGATACATGGGCCTCTGGCTGAACACTCCAGGGCATCTTTGGAAGAAAGGTGGTCCAAGTCCCCACCCTGCCAAATCTCTGGCAGCCACACCCATACCCCACAGCCACAGCCCTGCAAACCATGCACATGGCCAGTTGCACTGCCCACAGCTGTCCTGTAAGCAACTGCCCAGTTTCATGGCTTCAGCAGTAACCCCAGCAAAGCCAAGCCACAGAAAGGCACCAGCCCCATCCATTGCCTCCAAACTCCACCGTCCTGACAGCCCAGCAGGAGCACACCGAATTAGATCGGAAAGCAGCACAGAAGCCAACTAAACTCAGGAAACAAAAATAACAACACAGAAGACTCAGCTAGCAACAAACTGTTCAGCAAACCCTCAGACAAAGACTTTAACAACCCCATTGTGAGGTATAACAATTTTCACAAATTTTCTTTTACTGGTTTTCCAATAACTCCATTAGCCATTTAGTTGTAAAAAGCACTGTAGCACTGTAGCAATGTCCTCCCGTTGTTCATCGATTTGCTCGAGCGGGTACCAGTAACGTGTCCATTGTGAGACTTGTTTCTGTTTTTGGCATATCAAATATGCCATGGGTAGCTTGCCAGGCTCTGCCGTGTGGGCAGGATAGCTTGCCGGGCTCTCTGAGAGGAACAGAGGAATCAAACCCGGTCGGCTGCATGCAAGGCAAACGCCCTACCCACTGTGCTGTTGCTCCAGTAAAAAGCAATATAAAATAAATTATTCTGTATATGCTCAGGAACCCAGGTATGCAGGACCTGGGGTTGAGATCTCCAAGCCTGCTCTAATAAGGACTGGGCCTCCTCCACCCAGATCCCCAGTTTCCCAGTAGCTTGGCAGCCACACCCACAAACTGCCCCCAGTGCCATGTAATCTCATCAATGGCCAAGATATAGCCAAGTTTTGACTATATAACAAAGCTCCCAGAAGAGAGCATCACAGAATCTCCTGCCCCTGCACCAGGCTGTCTTCACCGGGGCCCCTTGGAGGGGGTTGGGTTGAGTTTCCCTCCCTGCCCCAAGCAGAGCCCGGCAGCCAAAAACCTCCAGAACCCAGTCACACCCATGCCCAAGGCCACTCTCCCACACTTGGATAAGCCTCACGCATGAAGGAACTGACAGAAGAATTCAGGTATGCAGGACCTGTGGCTGAGATATCCAAGCCTGCTTGGATTGGGACTGGGCCTCCTTCACCCAGATCCCCAGTTTTTCAGTAGCTTGACATACACCCCAAACTGCCTCCAGCATGTAATCTCTTCAACAGCCAAGATCCAGAGACTATAGAACAAAGCTCCCAGAAGAGAGTGATGCAAAATCTCCTGGAGCCTCCATCTTTCTTGGAGAGCCTGGCAAGCTACTGAGAGTATCCGCCCTTACAGCAGAGCCGGGCAAACTACCCATAACGTATTCGATATGCCAAAAACAGTAACAATAATGGGCCTCATTACCCTGACCCTGAAAAAGTCCCCATACGGCAGTATTGGGAAGGATGAGTAAGGAGAGGCTAATAAAACAGTTTGATGCTCTTCATGTTCCTGGAGCGAGCAGACGCCATTGGGCTACAATAGCATGCGACAGGGACAAATGGAGACATTACTGGCGCCCACTTGAGCAAATCGATGAGCAACAGGATGACAGGTGATACAGGTGCATGCTCAGGGGATAGGTTGGTGGCATGGGGGGAATCTGAGGATACTGGGGAAAGGTCACCTAGTGGTGGGATTGGAATTAGAATACTGAATGCCCAAAACAATTGTATTATGAACAACTTGTAAACCACAGTATTTACAAAGAGTTTTAAAACATTAAAAGATGTTTTAAAAGCATTTTTTAAAAATGTTTAAGAAAGAGACAGACATAGAAAGATCGCACTCATATGTGGAATATAAAGTAGCTGAGAGGTACAAGCTTACAATGTTGTGATTCCTGGCAGACATTTCTCTGGACTTAGTTACTAAAATACAGAAATCCAAAACTATGCTGCTGCTGGTGCGGCCTCCTTACCTCATACCTCTTCATTCTCAGCAATGGAAAACAAATTGCCAAATGCTTTCTTTTCAGCAGATCGACTTTAGGGGGGAGAAACTCCAAATCAATAATAGTGAATTTTTTGTTTAAATATTGAATGTAATCAAAGTAAATTGAAAGTAAAGTGAAATTTACCAGTTACACATGCGGGGTGGGGGACTGGGGAGGTGGGGGGAAGGGGGGAGGTATATCGTGATTCTTGGTGGTGGAATATGTGCACTGGTGAAGGGATGGGTGTTTGAGCATTGTATAACTGAGACTTTAACCTGTAAGCTTTGTAACTTTCCACATGTTGAATCAATAAAGGAATTAAAAATAAATAAATAAATAAATAAATAAAATAAATAAAAACATTTTTTTAAATCTGATCTTGGGGAATCTGGAGCCATAGTAAGGTCAGCCGGGTGCTTGCCTGGCGAATGACTGACCCAAGTTTGATCCCAGCCAAGGGTAAGTTCTGTGCTGGGTGTGGCACAAAACAAACAAAAATGCTTAAAATCCGAGTTCATGCATATACAAGTGAACAAATTAAAAATATAAAGAAGAATGGAAAATCGTTCCTCAGAAAAGCAATTAGTAACTGTAGAAGGAGTTGGAACACCACCTTTATAACCTTTACAATAGTCACTGATTCAGTCCAGAAGCATGAAGAAGCTGAAGATTGATGGGGAACAGGCTGAGTCGACAGCCTCAACAAAATAGCTATCCAAAACAAAGAGAGAGCAGTCACTTCAGAGTGGCTGTCAACTCACAGAATAACATAGTGAACACCACCAAAAGTAGGACAAGATAAATAGAAACTGGAGTCTCCAGATGAGATGCCCAGAGGTTACAGTATCACTCACTCCTAGAAAACAAATAAAAACTAAGAACTGAAGAGATAATACAAGGGTTAAGGCACCTCCCTTGCAACTTGTCAACTTCAGTTTGATCCCCAGAACTGCATATGATCCCTTGAGCACCACCAGGAGTCACCCCTGAGCACAGAGCCAGCTCTGAGGGGTGTGTTGTAAAGAACTGGCCCTGGTTCTTCAAAACTGTCGAGGTCAGGCAATAAGGTGACCCGAAGGTCTGGAGTACATCTCTGCATGCAGGAATCACAAGTTTGACCCCCAGCACCAAAGAGTCCCCAAGAACCTCTGGGAACGGCCACCAAGCACGGAGCTAGGTGTGGTCCCTGTAAAATAATCAAGGTCACAAAAGACAACTAAGATGTGAAGAAGTGGTTCCAGATTAAAGAAATCAATGCAGGGTCTGCTCTGGATCCGGGGTGGCCACTGAGTCTTTGTGGGGTGACTGGGAGGAGGGGCTGTGGGGCTGCAGCCTAGATAACAGTGTGGGTCACTGTTAAGCCTGATGACCTTGGTAAATACACTGTAATACAAAATTCTGTTTTGTTGTTGCTTTATTTTGTTTTGTTTTGGGGAGAGTTCAGGGCTTACTTCTGGCTCAGGGATCACTCCTGGAAGGACACGGTGGACACTAACAGCTGCTAGGGATCTAAGCCCAGGTCGGCCACCTGCAAGGTAAGCACCCTACCCACTGGACTATCACTCCAGCCCCTAGAAAAGAAACTTCTTACCCCTCAGAGATACACTGAAGTCTTCATCTTACGATAAGGGATATGGCATCTGAAAAATACTTTCAAGTGCTTTGGATAAAATTTATATGTGACAAAATAAACTATACCTCGGACAGAAATTATCCATCGAGAGAGAACCTGGGTAAGTGGTAAAGCAAAAGAACAAAGTATTAACAACCAGCAAATCTGAGCTAAATATCACTGGGGGTTCTTTATACTGGATCTTTATATCAATGTGAAATCTTACAGGAATTTGAAAATAATAACTTCTGAAAAAGGTTTCCATAAGCAGAGGCCAAACGCATATTTTCAGAACTGCCTGTTGATTCCTGTGTCCCTGGTGCCCTGGAGGAGTGGGGAGAGGACGGCAGGGGGCAGGGGGGTGGGGCACAGGCTTGCAGGGGGAGCAGGTCTGGTGCAATGCCCATTACTGCATGGCTTCAGGGTGCCGCCACAGGACCCCCCAGCTCATGGTCAGGAGTAGTCTCTGGTCACCACCAAGGGCCTCCACCAAATAAAACGGTTGAAAAAATAAAGTATATGCGTGCTGGTACATTTGGTATCTACTAAGGAGGAAATGAGGGGCATTAAGCACTCTAAGAAGGCAAAGGAAGCTCTTCCCACCAACTCTCCTGAATATGAAAGTAATTTTTACCATGAAACTCTATAACCATAAAGGAGAGCACACGTGCTGTAAGTAGGTCTGAGCCCGAGGGAACTCCAGCAGATGGGCTTGGAGCCAGGAGAAGAAAGCCAGGTTGGAGTGGGAGAGAGCACCCGGGCCAACCCCTCGGTGACATCAGCCCAAGGCCCTCCCACAGCACGGCAAGCCCCAGGGCACTGCAGGCACCGCCAGACGCCAAGTTCCCACACTCCACACTCAAGTACTGCAAAGTGAGTGCTAAAACTGAAACATTCAAATGTACAGTTGACCCCCTGGAGCTGCTGATTTCAAATTTCTTGGTCCCAAGACCTGTTTAAAATTATCGAGGAACCTGCCTCAGGTGCTGAGAAGGCAATTGGGAGAAGGGACCACTACGGCAATGCTAGTTGGGAATGATCACTCTGGATAAGAACTGCGTGCTGACAGGAGGCAAAGGAGCAAACTTGATAATCTCTCAGTACCTGTATCCCGCCCACAGGCAGAGTCTGGCAAGCTACCCGTGGCGTACTCAATATGCCAAAAACAGTAACAACGACGGTCCTCATTCCCCTGACCCTGAAAGAGCCCCCAGTATGCCATCGGGCAACACTAGCACTCGACAGGGACAAATGGAGATGTTACTGGCGCCTGCTCGAGCAAATCGATGAACAACGGGATGACAGTGATACAGTGATACAGTGATTTGTATTGCAAACTATAATGAGAGAGAGAGAGAGAGAGAGAGAGAGAAGAAAATTGTCCATCACAGAGGCAGTAGTCTGGGGGGAAGAGGAGGAGAAGGGGGTGGCAGGAGGGAAACTGAAGTCGTTGGTAGTGGGAAATGTACACTGGTGAAGGGATGGGTGTTGGAACACTGTAAGACTGAAACCCAGTCATGGACAATTTTGTAACTGTGTACCTCACTGTGATTCAATAAAAAAAATAAGTAATTTTTAAAATGGGTTAGGATAGTAAATTTTACATTTTATCACAAAAATAATAATAAGTTAATTAAATTAAATAACTGAGGAACCCAAAGAGCGTGGTGTAAAGTTCCCATATCAGAAATTTATTTTAAAAGTTAAAAGTCACTAATTCATTTTTTAAAAATTAGCAACTCTATGATCTATTAAAATAAATGACACATTTCCATGAAAAATAATGACTTTTCAAAACAAAAACACTTTGTACACAGATGCCATATTATTTTGTCATTTTTGTTAAAGTCTGGTCTGAAAAAAGACAGCTAGATTCTACTACATCTGGATTTAATCTTGCAAAATGATTGTTTGAAAAAAACATAAGCATCCCTCAGGTCTATAGTGAAAAAAGGAAAAATGTATAAATTTCTGGCGCTGATCCATATATGAAAAAAATACTGTCACTCAAAAGAGAAACACACACACATACACTCCCTCCCTCCAGGGGAGTCACACAATACAAACACACACACACACGATATGGGATATAAGAAATAATATTAGCTGCATATGAACCAGAGATTTAAGGTAGTTTCAAACAGACCCTGCTGCTCAGGGCAATCATATGTAGAGACCTAAGGTTGTATTTTCCAGGGGCTGGGGAGGTGCCTCAGCTGGTCGAGCACTTGCTCTAAGTGTGTCTGGCCCTGGGTTCAATCCCCAGTGCCTGCAGCTGGCCCCAGTTTGCATCTGTAGAGCACTGGGCAGTTCTCCGGGTCCCTGTGGTTTGGGGGGAGGCGGGAAATCAAATGATAAGTTACTTTTGTTTTGCACTGTTCTTTACTAATAATTGCCTGGAATTTTTAAAAAGGGAAGTTATCGATGTGAGTCATGACTTTCTGTTTTAAGTTAAATTCTATGAATATTTGGGTTCATATTGACACAAATTTATTATCTAGATAAAACAAAACTAACTTTTTGGCATAATGAGGACCTCTGTGCCTCTGCTGCTGCAGAAACCTCGATTCCATAGCTGTTGACCGGGCATTAATGAGACGCTAAAGTTGCCTGCAGATTAGAAAAAGAGCACAGGATTTTTACACAGACCTGTGGTCTTTCCTTCTCCCTTCCTGCTTCTTTCCTTCCTTCCTCCCTCCCTCCTTTCCCTTCCCTCCCTTCCTCTCCCTCCCTTCCCTCTCCCTGCCTTCCTGGGCCTCAGATGAGGCAAGCGCTCTCCTAAGCCACACTGTGGGCCCTTCTTTTTCCTGTCCTTATGCCTTTTCATGTACAAAGCACACACTCAAACCAGAAAGCTAAAGAAACAAACAGGATGGAGACTTCTGACGAGTGTAACACCAAGCCTAGCCCTGTCGTAAGCACATCAAACCTGCAGGGTGTCCCCTAAGGATTGTTAAGCCTGTGGACTGTGGACACACGGCCTGCTGGCTCTGGACCACACTGGCCTTCTCGGCGCTGCTCCTGGCACTGTGCTTGAGGGTTGCTCTGGTGGTTCTGGGGACAGGACCGGCCTCCAGCCTGGACACTCCTGGCTCCCCTCCACAGGCTTTTGATTAAGTGCTGGGACTCAGAAGAAAAGAAAAACTGTTTGAAGGATAACCTTGGGTCTGCAGAAATAGCACAGTGGGGAGGGCACTTGCTCTGCAGGTGGTCGACCTGGGTTTGACCCCCAGCACCCTATATGGTCCCCCAAGCCCCACCAGGAGTGATTCCCTGAGCACAGAACCAGGAGTAATCTGAGCACTACCAGGTAACCCCAGAAAAAAAAATTTAAAAAAAAAGATCAAATTATACTTAATAATGATTGAAGAACAAAAAGAAATACTGAATTTTACTCAGCCACGTATATTTCTTTAAAATTACTACAAGTGTTTGATATTGTGCAACTACTTAGTGTTCAAATTACTACCATGAAGAGATACACCAGGGTCAGAGAAAGCATGAAACAAATTTTAAAAAGTACCTCAGTCATTCACCCCTCAGTCATTTTTAAAAAGTACCTCAGTCATTACCCAAGAAAGTCAGCTGTCCCATCAAGCCAGACAGCCCAGGCGGCCCGAGAGCCACTTCACTCCTGACGGTTCCCTGGTGCTCCCCCAGCACTGTGCACGCTTTGCACACAAGAAGCAGAAAGAACTGCAAGAACAGAGCTTTGTCACTGACAGCACCAAGGCTTCTCTCGAAGGCTCCCGGTGAAGGACTGCATTGTTCTATACCTGGACACTGCAGGAAGCAGTGAGAAGTTTAGAGGCACCTTCACTATTTAGTGTTGGCTATGCTTTTTATTTTCTCTCACTTTTGATTTGCTTTTGAGCCACACCTGGCTGTACTCAGGGCTTACTCCTGGTCCACACTCAGGGATCACTCCTGGCAGTGCTCAGGAGGCCAAACAGGGTACTGGAGATTGAACTCAGGTCAGCCGCATGCAAGGCAAATGTCTTACCCACTGTCACTCCAGCCCCCTAGTTTCATAACAGAGATAGCCCCTAGATACAGAGACAGCACATAGAATGGGAAAAATTATTTACCCAATACCCATCTGATTAGGGGTTAATATCAAAGATAGATAAGGCACTGATAGAACTTCACAAGAAAAAAAAATCCAACCCCATTAATAAAAAATGGGAGAAGAAATGAACAGAAACTTCCTCAAAGAAGAAATACAAATGGTCAAAAGGCACGTGAAGCCCACGGCCGGATTCCCCCCTCCCCCCGCCCCGCGCCCAAGGTCTGGGGCCCCTGGAGCCCCCAGGCCCATCTCCTCTCACGCCTCTCAGTCTCCCTACGGTGGGCCTGACTCCTCCCCTCTCTAACAGGTAATTGGCATTCTCCCTCTCGGACCATGCCCCCTGTCGAAGAGCGCTCGGATCCCCCCCCACCCCCCCCACCCCTGCGCCCACGGTCTGGGGCCCTGGAGCCCCCAGGCCCATCTCGTCTTGCGCCTCTCAGTCTCCCTGTGGCAGGCCTGACCCCTCCCCTCTCTATCAGGTTGTAAGGGGCGTGTCCACACGTTGGGGGCGTGGCCTCAAAAGGGGCGTGGCCTCCTTCTGGAGCGGCGGCCCCTTATGAGGCCGAAGATATTTTTCCCACTCATTGCATTGTGCTTTGGCCATAATCTGTAGAATCTATTCCTCTGAAGAATACCCTGGTCATCTTAGTCACCATATGTTAATAGTCAATTGACCTAGCCTATCCTAATTTTACAAAAACTGTCAGTGAACACATCAAGCTGCACATAAAGTCCTTTGCAAAAAGATCATAGCCCCATGCTTTCTCTTGAGACTCCTCTCAAGCTAAGGAGAGCACCTAACAGTAAAACCCATAACAACATGAAGAAACAGCGAAAATCCCCACCACCAGCAGAGATGAAAGGGAGGATCTCAGCAAACCCAGCAATGACTCCCCAGAAATAATTCTGATAAAGAATTCAGAGAGGAAATCGTGAAGATGGTTGAAGAACTCAAAGCAACTATGGAGCAAACATCCAATAAATTAAGGGAGGATATGGATGCAGCATTGGAACGATCCACCAAGATAATCCAGGAAGAAATGAGAGCAGAAATTTCAAAGCTACGAACAGAAGTGACACAATTAAAAGAATCAGTAGATGAAATAAAAAACTCAGTAGGGTCCCTTAACAGTAGAATGACTGCTGCCGAAGAAAGAATCAGTGATCTTGAGGATGAGCTGCAGAAAGCATATAGGCAGCAACAAATAATGGGAAAAGACCACAAAATGGCTCTAGAGAGAATCAGAGTCTTAGGGGATGACCTCAAGAGAAACAACATAAGAATCATTGGAGTACCAGAACCACAGGGGACCAATCTTAATGAAAAAAACACAATTAAAGACATCATTGCTAAGAAATTTCCAGAGCTAGAAAATATGGACATCCAGATCCAAGGAGTCCGAAGGGTACCAGCTAAAAGGGACCCAAATAAAAAATCCCCAAGGCATATCATAGTCAGAATGATGGATGCTATGGATAGAGACACAATACTGCAAGCAGCAAGATCAAAGAAGGAGATCATATACAAAGGAGCACCCCTTAGATTCACAGCAGACCTATCAGAAGAAACCTTCCAATCCCAAAGATAATGGTGGGATATCGTGAAAAAACTCAATGAAATGAGTGCCTCACCAAGAATACTTTACCCGGCTAAACTCTCAATTAAACTTGAAGGAACCATACACTATTTCACGGAGAAACAACAGCTCAGGAACTTCATAGACTCAAGACCAAATTTAAAAGAAGGATTCAAAGGGCTACTATAAGACAAGGAAAAAAACCTATAAGAACAATAAACCCTAAAGAAAAATGGCACAAAATCTCATGACAATAATTTCTCTTAATGTTAACGGGCTAAATGCACCAATCAAGAGGCACAGAGTGGCAAAATGGATTCGGAAACTAAACCCAACTTTCTGCTGCCTACAAGAAACACATCTGAATAGTCAGAACAAACACAGACTCAAAATCAAAGGATGGAAAACAATCCTGCAAGCAAATCCTCCCTCAAAAAAGCGGGGGTGGCCATACTAGTATCCGACAACATAGATTTCAGGCTGAAAAAGATTAGAAGGGACAGCGAAGGTCATTTCCTATTCATCAAAGGATATGTACAACAGGAAGAAATCACACTATTAAATGTATACGCACCTAATGAACGACCAGCTAAATACTTAAAAGAACTCCTAACAGAATTTAAGGAGGACATAACTAGCACCACGATAGTAGTAGGAGACTTCAACACTGCTTTATCACCTCTGGATAGATGACAAGAACAACACTCAGCAAGGAAACAATGGCTCTGAAGGAAGAAATGGAAGATTCAGGGCTAATAGACCTATACAGGGCTATATATCCCAAAAAGAAAGAATACACATTCTTTTCCAGCGCACATGGATCATTTTCCAAAATAGACCACGTTCTGGGTCACAAATTATACCTTAATAGAATCAGGAAGATAGAAATTGTATCAACTATCTTCTCAGACCATGATGCACTGAAGATGGAAGTTAATCACGCACAGACGCGGAGAACCAAATCAAACACTTGGAAATTAAACAACTCACTATTGAATAATGAGTGGGTCACGAAGAAAATCAAGGAAGAAATCAACAGATACCTCGAAACAAATGAGAATGAAGACACAAGCTACCAGAACCTGTGGGACGCAGCTAAAGCTGTATTAAGGGGAAATTTTATAGCTCTGCAAGCTTTCCTCAGAAAGGAAGAAAAGGCCTATATAGATAGCTTGACTTCGCAGCTCAAGATCTTAGAAGAGGACCAGCAAAAGGAACCCAAACCAGATCGAAAGAAAGAAATAATAAAACTTAGAGCAGAAATTAACGATATGGAAACCCTAAAAACGATCCGAAAGATCAATGAGCCAAAGAGCTAGTTCTTCGAGAAAATAAATAAGATTGATAAACCTCTAGCAATACTCACAAAGAAAGAAAGAGAGAAAACCCTAATAAACCAAATCAGAAATGAAAAGGGGGACATCACAACAGAAACCAAGGAGATTCAAAAGATCATCAGAGACTACTTTGAAAGTCTGTATGCCACGAAACAAGAGAACCTAAAAGAAATGGACGAATTCATTGATTCCTACAATCTCCCAAGACTGAATCAAGAAGACATGAAATACCTGAGTAGGCCCATAAATATCAAGGAAATAGAAACTGTAATCAAAAGTCTCCACAAAAACAAAAGCCCAGGTCCAGATGGATTCACTGGGGAATTCTTCCAAACATTCAAAGAAGACTTGTTGCCAGTTCTCTTCAAGCTTTTCCAGGAAATTGAAAAGACAGGAACCCTTCCGAACAGTTTCTACGAGGCACATATCTCCCTAATACCAAAAGCAAACAAAGACACCACTAACAAAGAAAACTATAGACCAATATCCTTGATGAACACCGATGCGAAGATCCTCAACAAAATACTAGCAAATAGAATCCAACAACTCATCAAAAAGATCATACACCATGACCAAGTGGGATTCATCCCGGGGATGCAAGGATGGTTTAACATTCGGAAATCAATCAACATAATCCATCATATCAACAAAAGTAAAAATAAAAACCATATGATCATATCAATAGATGCAGAGAAAGCATTTGACAAGATCCAACACCCATTCATGATAAAAACTCTCACCAAAATGGGTTTTGGAGGAACTTTCCTCAAGATAGTCAAAGCCATCTACCACGAACCTATGGCAAGCATTATCATCAATGGAGAAAAACTAAGGGCCTTTCCTCTAAGATCGGGGACTAGGCAAGGATGCCCACTCTCACCACTTCTCTTTAATATAGTACTGGAAGTATTAGCAATAGCAATCAGGCAAGAAAAAGATATTAAGGGGATTCAGATCGGAAAGGAAGAAATCAAGCTCTCACTGTTCGCAGACGATATGATACTATACCTAGAGAAGCCTAAAAGCTCTAGTAAGAAACTCTTAGAAACAATTGACCTGTACAGTAAAGTCGCAGGCTTTCAATACCCAAAAATCCATGGCCTTCTTATATGCAAACAATGAGACACAGGAAAGGGACATGAAAAAAGCAATCCCGTTCACAATCGTGCCCCAAAAAATCAAATACCTTGGAATCAGCTTAACTAAAGAAGTAAAGGACCTCTACAAAGAAAACTATAAAACACTACTCCATGAAATAAAAGAGGACATGCGGAAATGGAAACATATCCCCTGCTCATGGATAGGGAGAATAAATATTGTCAAAATGGCAATACTCCCCAAAGCATTATACAGATTTAACGCGATCCCTATAAGGATACCCATGTCATTCTTCAAAGAAATGGATCGAGCAATCCTGAAATTTATATGGAGCAATAAACACCCACGGATAGCTAAAACAATTCTTGGGAAGAAGATGATGGGAGGCATCACCCTCCCTAACCTTAAACTCTACTACAAAGTGGTAACAATTAAAACAGCATGGTACTGGAACAAAGGCAGAGCTGCAGACCAATGGAACAGGGTGGAATATCCCTACACACAACCTCAAATGTATGATCATCTAATCTTTGATAAGGGAGCAAGAGATGTGAAGTGGAGCAAGGAAAGCCTGTTTAAGAAATGGTTCTGGCACAACTGGACAACCACATGTAAAAGAATGGGCTTAGACCTCGACCTGACACCATGCACAAAAGTCAGATCAAAATGTATTAAAGACCTCAACATCAGACCACAAACCATAAGGTACATTGAAGACAAGGTCGGCAAAACTCTCCACGATATTGAAGATAAAGGTATCTTCAAAGATGACATGCAACTGGCCAGCCAAGTGGAAACAGAGATCAACAAATGGGACTACATTAAACTAAAAAGCTTCTGCACCACAAAAGATACAGTGACCAGAATACAATGACTATCTACAGAATGGGAAAGGATATTTACACAATACCCATCAGATAAGGGGTTGATATCAATGGTATATAAAGCACTGGTTGAACTCTACAAGAAGAAAACATCCAACCCCATCAAAAAATGGGGCAAAGAAATGAACAGAAACTTTCCCAAGGAAGAGATACAAATGGCCAAAAGGCACATGAAAAAGTGCTCTACATCACTAATCATCAGGGAGACGCAGATCAAAACAACCATGAGATACCACCTCACACCACAGAGACTAGCACACATCCAAAAGAACAAAAGCAACCACTGTTGGAGAGGATGTGGGGAGAAAGGGACCCTTCTACACTGCTGGTGGGAATGCCGACTGGTTCAGCCCTTTTGGAAAACAATATGGACTCTTCTAAAAAAATTAGAAATCAAGCTCCCATTTGACCCAGCAATACCACTGCTGGGAATATATCCCAGAGAAGCAAAAAAGTATAGTCAAAATGACATCTGCACTTATATGTTCATCGCAGCACTGTTTACAATAGCCAGAATCTGGAAAAAACCTGAGTGCCCTAGAACAGATGACTGGTTGAAGAAACTTTGGTACATCTATACAATGGAATACTATGCAGCTGTTAGAAAAAAGGAGGTCATAAATTTTGCATATAAGTGGAAAGTATTATGCTAAGTGAAATGAGTCAGAAAGAGAGAGACAGACATAGAAAGATTGCACTCATCTGTGGAATATAGAATAACAGAGTAGGAGACTAACACCCAAGAATAGTAGAAATAAGTACCAGGAGGTTGACTCCATGGCTTCGAGGCTGGTCTCTCATTCTGGGCAACTCAGAGAAGGGAACACCAAGTAAAATGTGGTCGGAGGTCATGCGGGGGAAGGGTGATGCGTGCCGAATGTAGACTAGAGACTGAACACAATGGCCGCTCAACACCTTTATTGCAAACCACAACACCTAATCAGAGAGAGAGAACAAAAGGGAATACCCTGCCATAGTGGCAGTGTGGGGTGTGGGGGGGAGACGGGACTGGGGAGGGTGGGAAAGATGCTGGGTGTACTGGTGGTAGAGAATGGGCACTGGTGAAGGGATGGGTTCTCGAACTTTGTATGGGGGAAACATGAGCACAATAATGTGTAAATCTGTAACTGTACCCTCATGGTGATTCACTAATTAAAAATAAATAAATTAAAAAATTTTTTAAAAGGCACATGAGAAAAAATACATCACTAATCACCCGGAAGATGCAAATCAAAACAATAATGAAATATCATCTGACACCACAGAGACTGGTACATATCCAAAAGAACAAGAACAACCAGTGCTGGTTGGATGTGAAGAGAAAAGGGGTCTCATTCATTGCTGCTGAGAATGCTTTGTCCAGCCTTTTGGGAAAAATAAAATAGGCATTCCTCAAAAACCTAGAAATTGAGCTTCCACTTGACCTAGCAATATCACTTTTGGGGGTCCAAAATCACATCAGAAATGACATCTGCCCTTCTGTGTTCATTGCAGCACTATTCACCATAGCCAGAATCTGGAAGCAACCTGAGTGCCTAAGAGCAAAAGACTGAATAAAGAAATTATGGCACATCTATACAATGGAATACTATGCAGCCACCAGGGCAAATGAAGTCATGAAATTTGCTTATAAATGGAGGGACATGGAGAGTATCATGTTGAAATGAGTCAGAGGAAGAGGGACAGACAAAGAATGATTGCACTCATTTGTGGGATATACATATAAAAAAAAACACATAGTATGAGACTAATACCCAAGGACAGAGAAACATAGGCCAGGAGGACTGGTCCAAGGTTGGAAGCCTGCCACAAATGTGTGGAAGGGGGTGATCAGCAGGATACAGAAGAACCAGTATGGCAGTGATGAGCACTCTGGACAAGAACTGAGTGCTGAAAAGAGGTAAAGGGACAAACCTGATAACCTCTCAGTACTCTAATGCCCAGAAGGGAAGGAGGGAGAGAGAGAGAGAGAGAGAGAGAGAGAGAGAGAGAGAGAGAGAGAGAGAGGGAGGGAGGGAGAGGGAGAGGGAGACAGGCAGACAGACAGAGGCAGAGACAGAGACAGAGACGAGAGAGAGAGCCTGCCATAGTGGCAGGCTGTGGGGCAGGGGAACACAGTCCAAGGAGGGTGACACTGGGCTCCAGCAGCCTGGAACTCATGCTCCCAACTGGGCCCAGGCTCTGCTGGGTCACCTGCTTTCTGGATCCCATTCGGAGAAGTCAGGTTTGGGGGAAGGGTCCCAAGAAATGCTCAGCAACTGTATCCTTAGTTCCATGCAAAGCCCAGGCTGTGCTCGGGGCCTCAGGACTACACCAGGCGAAGCTTGGAAGACTCTGGGATGCAGAGCCCAAACCAAGGTGGACCCCTCTCGTGCCTGCCACTCCTGGTTCAGGTGAATAGCTTGGACCAACCGAGTCTCAGCCCGCAGGCTTCCCTGAACTGGGGCCCTAGAGGGGCACTCAGTCCTCCAGAGAATTGCTGAGGGGAGAGAGTCCCAGGTCACTGGCAGTTGCTGGTCTGAAGCCGTGCCACAGCCTCCCTTGGGCCTTCCCTGGAGACCTGACAACCCTGGAGAAGGAAAACAACCCCCCGAGAAACAGGTATGCTCAACCCCAGCTCCCAGTAATGGCTGGGGAGTCTGGAGGAATATGACTGGGGTCCGGCGCAAAGCACTGCCCTGGCCTGCAGACAGAGGCTCCAGGGTGACTCTCCCGCCCCCAGAGGTTCAGCAGGGGCTCAACCACACTTGCTCACCAGTGCCGACAGTCCGCTGACCCAGAGTGTCTCCATCCCACTCAGGCTGCGCCATCCTGCCCGAGACCCCGACCCCGCACCGCCACACTGGACCAGACGTTCATCTGCCCGGTGATCCTCCTGGACCTTGAGGGCATGGTCTCAGCCACAAATGCATCCTACCTCCGCTTCCTGTCTCCTTACTAACCTGGTGTGGAGCAGGTAGGGAGCGAGAGCACAGAGGGCTTGGGGCTAGAGGAATCTTGGAAGAGTCTGAGATGAATTGCAATGATGAGCCACAGAAAGGATGTAAGCAAGGGGTCAAGTGCACAGATGTGCTTTAGGAAAGGGTCCCTTTGGGCTGGGGAGACAGCACCAAGGCCCAGGGAGTGTATTTCCCAAGTAGGCGTGAATCCTGCTACCACATGACCCCCAAACACTGCCAGAAGCCACTCCTGATGATTCAGCCAAAGCAGCCCCTGAGCAGTGGCCCTCACCCTCCAAAATATGGAGAAATCAAAGGGTCACTTCGGCAGCAATGAGAAGGAAAATTTGCAAGGGAGAAAGAAGGTAGGAGAGAATGAACAATAATCAAGAAGTGATGTCTTAGACAGGACAGCTCATGGGAAACAGAGAAGAGGAAAGAGGAAGGGGGATGAATTTCAAACAAGTCTAGGCAGTGAATACCAAGTTTGATACTGAACATTAGCCAGTGACTCACTCTGAGGACATTCAGACTAAGGTAGGTGGGCAAGCAGAGCCTCCGCCTATCTGTCAGTGGGTGGCAGTGCTGAGAGCCCGCTCTTCACTCTGCACTCAGGGCTCACTCCTGGCAGTGCTCAGGGCACCATATAAAGTACCAGGCATCAAACCTAGATCAGCTCCATGAAGCTGTGCTCTCTCTTTCCCTCTCTTTCTCTCTCTCTGTGTCTCTGTCTCTCTCCATGTCTCTGTCTCTGTGTGTCTCTGTCTCTCTCTCTGTGTCTCTGTCTCTCTGTCTCTCTCCCCCAACATCATCATTACCTTTCAACTCCCCTGAAAGGCACTCAGTGCTCAGTGAGCACTGACCGGCACACGGTCACCTACACTCTCTGTTTCCTCAGTAGCTCGACAGTTAGTATTCGCCTGTGCCAGGCCTCCCCTTAGGTGCTGGAGATTGCCAACGACAGCTCACTTGAGGGAAACTGAGGGAAGAGATAAGCTCCTGGGGAAGATGTGAGCACAGAGCCCAGGCGATGATGGGCTTGGGCTGGAGGTGGAGCACCGAGAGGGTGCTGGGGCCCAGGCTCGGCATGCGGAGGCCTCGTTTAGGGGCCTGAACTCGAAAGGCAGTAACCACGGGGAGCCTCTGAAAGATCTGAGCAGGGAGAGAGGGCCCCAAGAGAGCCTGCAGAGATGAGCCCTGCTTTAAAAAGCAAAGACCAAAAGATAAAAATTAAAAAATAAATAAATAAATAAAAAGCAAAGCCTGCAGGGAGAAAAAACAAATACCTAAGTATGTTTTTGGTTTTGTTTTCAAGGAATTAACTATTTCTGCAGAGAGTCACATCAATTTCCCACCTATGCTGATCAATTAGATCATCAGGCAGAAGAGAAATAAAAAAAAATAATAACAAATAAAACCTGTTGGTATCAGGAGTTCCAAAAACCGATTTGATTTTCATGAGTGCTCACAGGAGTGTTTCAGAGATTCACTTACCTTCTGGCATGGGTTTGGTTCAGCATTGCAAGGTGCCCCTATTGTCTGAATCTGCACCCTCTAAAACAGGCGCCAAGATCTCGGCACGCCTCTAGACAGAATGAACCACAGGCCTGGTGAGCGGCCCTGCCACGGGCAGAGCGGCTGTCCACTCCAGGCCGGCCAAAGGACAAGCACCTTCGGTCACAGGAAGGCCTGCCACAGGTGTATTTCGCTGTTGTTGAAAACAGAAGGTGGTTTCCGGTCCCAAGACTTGGAGATCACTCTCCGGGGATACGCTGCTGCTGCTCAGCCCTTCCACGGTGCTTGACGGTGGGGCTGGCTCACCGTGGGTTAACTGGGACATTTCATCATTAATGGGCTTTTCCAGTAAAGCTCTTCATGCAAGGAAAGGAACACTGAAGTTCTGAAATCTCAGTTACCTGAGCATAACCAAGAGCATGCAGACCTTCAGAAACCGTCCAGAAAGCTGAGTCTGGCCAACATGAACAATGCTGGCAAAAGTGCTGTCTTCTCTTCCAAATCAAAAGGGACATTTAAAGGCAGGGGCAAAAAATAAATGATGTGACGTACAAATTGTGGAAGAAAAAAGTAGTTAGTGATGGGCTCGTGGCGATCCCATATGCCAAAAACAGTAACAACAAGTCTCACAATAGAGATGTTACTGGTGCCCGCTCGAGCAAATCAATGAGCAATGGGATGACGGTGACAGTGACAGTGACAGTGATGGGCTCAGAGAGATAGTGACAGATGCATGCACACCACTGAGCCCCCGCTCTGCACATGGTCCCCTAAGCACTGCCATGAGGAAGCAGGGTCAGAAGTAAGTCCTGAGCGCCTCTGGGTGTGCCCTCCTACTGAATCAACAACATCAAAGAGCCTCCACACTGAACTGCAGCACATCAGTGGGCTTGGCGTGGGACAGGGCACAGCACAGCTGAAAACATTTATAGCTTTGAAGCCAGTTTTACAACAAGCATAGAAGCAGCTTCTTTAAAGGGCAGGACAAACTTCCCAGCACATGGCATTTAGTCTGGCACTCATGCACAGAGCCTGGATTGCCCTCTATTAGATTAGGGAAAGTGTGTTTACTCCTAGCTAAGGGCATTTATACACTTTCAATAGTGAATCAACGTTCCATTTCTATTGAATGCTCTATGCCATATCAATCTTAATTTTACACCCACAGATATTTGTTGCAATCTCTTGTCTGCATTAAATGATGCTTAAGCAATAGCTATAATATTTTCTAGTATAAAACCAATATTCCTTTTCTTAGGATAAAACACTTTGTACTTTTGTAGGCCTATTCAGATTTTCCCTTTTTAAATATTCTTAACTCTCTTCACTCTTACTAAATTTTATAATTTTATACTTTACCTGTTTTATGCAAACTACAAAATATACTAGTGAAAATTTTTTAATAGTTTAATTAATTCGTAATAACTAATTGATAATTAGTAATAATGAATTAATAATTAGTAATGTGGAAGACAGGATTATTATCATAATTATAAGCAAGTAGAAAATAAAAATTAATGCAATATATTTGATACCAGAGTCTAAAACTTATTTATGTAGATGAGAGTAGGCAGTATATTATATTATATGACATGATTTTAATTTATTTACATGGGTTAAAATTACATATCAATTAATCACAAAAACTGACTTTTATTTATTTGTTTTCTGATAATTCCACTTACCATTCCTTTAAGTTTTCTTGTAACAAGCAATATGAAATAAATTTATTATGTGCCTGCTAAGGGGGCAGGTTTGGGGGTGGGGTTGGAGGGAAGGTCACATTGGTTGTGGAATTGGTATTGGAACCAACTGCATGCCTGAAACAACTCTATTTTGAATAACTTTGTAAATCATGGTGCTTTAATAAACATATTTTTTAAACCACGAAAATAAAGTAGCCATAGAGCCTGGCAAGCTCCTTGTGGCGTATTTGATATGCCAAATACAGTAACAATAACAGGCCTCATTCCCCTGACCCTGAAAAGAGAGTCCAATCGTTGGGAAAGACGAGTAAGGAGAAGCTGCTAAAATCTCAGGGCTGGGACGAAAGGAGACGTTACTGGTGCCTGCTTGAGTAAATAGATGAACAACAGGATGACAGTGACACAGTGATAGGTGCTACTAGCAGCTGGACTGATAAGATAGAAATTTTACTTTTATTATTATTGCTCCCTGTTTAATACATGAACTGAAATCACCAAGATCAACTTCCTTCTTGGAGAAGGAGAGGAAAGGAAAGAAACAAAAAGAGGGTGGAGGGATGGAGCCTTTTTCTACATTCAGTGGGGGCACACCTGGCTCTTGCCTGCTGGTACATGGGGTCCTGTGCGGATGCTGGAATTTGAGCCACTGGTGGGACTACATTCACATGCTACTTGAGTATCTTAAGCTCTGGACTTTCTCTTCAGCCTTGGGCTGGTAAGATAGTCACACACACACACACACACACACACACACACACACACAAAACACTGGGATTAGAGAAAATTTAGACTTCAAGAAAATAAAACTGTTGAGAATTTTGGAATTCATGGGGTAGGAGAGATAGAACAGTGGGCAGGGAACTTGTCCACAGTCAAGCCTGGTTTGATCCCCAGAGTCCTCTCTGGTTCCCTGAGCCTTCCCAGGAATGAACCCTAAGCCCAGAGCCAAGAGAGAGTCCCGAGTACCACTGAGAGTGGCTCAAAAACAAACAAAACGAAAAGAAATTTGGAATCCCAAAAGACTGACTAGACAGTGATAATGTTCCACGAGGATAAAAGATCAATCTACTAGTGAATGTGCAAATTGCTATGATCCACCCAAAGGTATGAACTGCCATCTTCCTGTACTGTATTTATAATTTTAAGTAAAGCATAAAGTGTATAAAATGTTGGCTATAATATCATTTTGACTAATCTGGAATACGGATACAGACGTCCAGCGCAATCTTCTCCACAGCGCACAGATGGGCCTGCAGAGAGCCTTGCCTTCCACTCAGCCAGCCCTGATCCCCCTCACTGGCCACGGTGCCCGCTGGACACGAACCCCCGCCAGCCCGCCCAGCCCCATTCCGCCCACACCTACCTGCCGGGCGGCTTCGTGGAAGAGTTCCTGCACTGGGGGCGTCTGGGCCATGCCGCTGAAAGGCGGGCGCGGGGTCAGAGGGGAAGCCTCTGCAGCAGGGCACGCCTCCTCCCCTCGGACACCCAGATCGCGCCTCCCCAGCCCCTCCCCGCCCGTCCTTCAGGGACCACCTGTGCTCAGGGCTTTGGATACTAAAGCAACCAACGTCCACCCCAGCTGCCCTTTTTGCCCTGAGCGAGGGTAGGAGAGGGGTCAGCGCCCGCCGGCCAGCGGCCCGTTCTCAGGACACATTAGAGCTCGGGCGAAGGTTCGCCAGGGCAAAGGCACCATCAGTCCAGGGTGCGGGTGCGGAGTGAACGGAGAGGGCCGAGTAAGAGGTCCTTACCAGCCGGCAGGGCCAGAGAGGGCAGGGAAGGGAAAGACGGCTGGACAGGGGTGGGCACTTGCCTTGTGCGGACTCGGTTTGATCCCTGGCACCGCATATGGCGTCCTGAACACTGCCAGGGGTATGCCCTGAGCACCTCCAGAAGTGGTTCATGAAAGATTAAAACCCCTATACGCCTGGCCAGACGCCTGGCCAGGGTCCTGGGGCTCGGTCCATCAGCAGAGCCCCCTCCCTTGGTGCCGGCCCGGCTCCGGGGGCAGCCCCGGACACCCACGCTGGGGCCAGAGCTGTGCCAGGGCTCGGCTGTGAGGGCGGACTGCTGGCCACAGCTCTGTCCGGTGCGGGCAGACAGCTCTGATGGAGGGAGGGGTGCCCTGGGGAAAGCGCCTGGCGCCAGAGCCCCCACCTGCCCCTCCGCCTCGGGTCTGCCTGAGGAAGGGGGCCCCAGACTCACTGAACCACGGCTTCACGCCCCCGCGCCCCCCGCGCCCCCTGAGCGCCCCCCGCGGCCCCTGAGCGCCCTCACGCCCCCTGAGCGCGCCCCCACCCCGTGCTCCTTGAGCGCCCCCGCGGCCCCTGAGCGCCCCCTCGCACCCTCTGAGCGCCCTCACGACCCTTGAGCGCCCCCCCGTGCTCACTGAGCACCCCCACGCCCCCTGAGCGCCCTCACGCCCCCTAAGCTCCCCCCTCGCGCCCCCTGAGCGCCCCCATCTCGCGGAGGCGGCACCTGGCAGCGCGGCGGGCACGTCCCGGGCACAGTCCCGCTCAGCCCCGCCCGCCGCCACGTGGCCTCAGGTGCCCGCCCCGCCCCGGGCAGCGCCGGGTGTAGTGGCCGCCCAGCGTCCAGGGGAGGAAGGCTGGACTGGGCGGCGCACGCGAGTCCGGAGAGGGGTCGCCAGTCCCGCGCGCCGGCTGGCAGTACCGCCCGCACCCAGACGGGTGGGCAAGTCTGTCTGACCAGCTCCCGCCTCTCTGGGGCTGCGGGAACAGTGTGCAGCCCGTGCCCGAAGCGGCTGCCCTGACCTCCGTACGCCTCTTGTGGTCACCCACCGCCCGCTCTCCGTAAGGCTGTCCTCATCCTGAACACGAATCCTCCACCCCACAGCCACTGGCCCCTAGAGCCGACCTTACAAATGTGCTTTTTCGAGCAATTTCCTGTAAGTGGAATCATGCAGTCTTGGCCCTTTTCTGACAGGCTTCTTCTGAGTCTTGCCCCCTGTCCTCAGGTTCCAACACACAGCATAGTTGCGTCAGAATCCCTTTCCCCACAAGGATTTAATAACCCTCTTTGCAAGCAGGAACAATCCGAGGATGAATCGCAAACCACCTATCTGTGAGCTAAGGGCAGCAGGAGGGGCAGGGGACACCGTCCTATTACTGGACCCACTCTCCTCCTTGACCACATCTGGGCGCCGGAAGAGTCACCTCTATTATTCCCTTTGAGCATGTGTGTGTGTGCGCCTAAGATGAAATGGATATCTACCCCATCTTTGCCATCAACTTCCAGCACCCATCTTTTAAAAATATATTTAGGGGGGCACACCTGGAGATGCTCAGTGGTAGTTACTCCTGGCTTTGCACCCAGGAATTACTCCTCATGTATATCCATCATTTTAAGTAAATGCAAAGCTCTTCTTCAGTTCCATCTTCTCATTCCTCATGCTGGTCACTTTCCTACAAGGCTGGTTGCTGCTCATCTAAATCTAAGAACAAACAGGAGTGGAGCAGTAGCACAGCTGGTGGGGCACTTGCCTAGCACGTGGCTGGCCCAGGTTTGATCCCTGGCAGCCCATATGGTCCCCTGAGCACTACCAGGAGTAAGTCCTGAATACAGACTCAGGAATAACCCTTGATCACCACTGGGTGTGGCCCATAAACCAAAATAAATAAATAAATCTAATCTCAGGGTGATTACATTTACAATAAAATTTATATAAATTTTATTTTATAAATCACTTGTATTACTTGTCATTCCATTGATCTTTGATTTGCTCGAGCGGGCGCCAGTAACATCTCCATTTGTCCCTGTTGTGTGCTGGTGTAGCCCAACGGTATCTGCTCACTCCAGAAACACGAAGAGCCTCAAATCATTCATTCAGGGTTTCGATGAAAAAGTCTGGCCATCTTGTAGGTGGGCGGCCACACAGTCTTTTGAAATCCGTGAAATCCAGTCAGTAACAGCTCTAGTCCAGTAGTTGTGTCCAGCCCATCTGATTTTTGACACCTTGGCAAACGAGACAGCGTCCCTGTCCCTGATTGTCAACAGAGGTTGGAACCCCGGATTCCTTCTCTTACTTGATTGAAATGTGATATTCCAAGCAGAGCTCTTTCAATTCCTCTTTGAGATACTCCAATAGCATTCTCGTCCTGTTTTTGTAGGGCCCAGGTCTCTGAGGCGTATGTTAGTGCAGGAAGAACAGTGGAGTCGAATAGATGTGCCCAGAGCCGGAGGTTCTTTGTCCTCCTAACAGCCTCTTCGACATTCTTGAAAACGTTCCAAGCTGCTCTCTTCCTCCTGCGTAGTTCTGGCGCCAAGTCATTCCTCATGTTGAGTTCTCGACCCAGGTACACACAGCTGCTGCATTCAGAAATGTTTGTTCATTGAGAGCAAATGGAATGTCAGGGACTAGTTCATTTTTCAAAAACATTGTCTTGATGAGATTCAGCTGTAGTCCAACCTTTCCACACTTGTGGTCGAAGTCAGCCAGCATTTGTGATGCTTGGCTAATGTTTGATGTTATTAGAACGATGTTATCAGCAAAGTGGAGGCAGTATGGTTGCTGACTGTCTATCTTCACTCCCATTCCTTCCCATTCCAGTCGTCGCATGACGTTCTTGAGGATGGCACTGAAGAGTTTTGGTGAAATGGTATTACCCTGCCGAACCCCTCTCTTTATGTCAATGATCAATTCCTTGTAGAATGGTGAGATCCTGGTGGTGAGATCCTGGTGGTGAGCCATAATACAGCTCACGAAGGATCCTGATGTACTGAGTTTTAATGCCCTGTTTGGCTAGGGCTTCGATGACCGCTTCAGTCTCAACAGAATCAAAGGCCTTCTTTAAATCAATTTACGTTACACAGAGCAGCATCTTGAACTCTCGAAATTCAATGAACTTGGTCACTGTGTGGATATGGTCGATTATGCTGAATCCTTTTCAGAACCCGGCTTGCTCGCATGGTCGTCCTTCACCTAGTGTTCTGCCTATTCTATTCAGGATGTCTCGAGTGGACTACTTGTAGATGACGGACAACAGGCAGATTGGGTGATAATTGCCAATGTCGTGGATAATTGTACAATGTCCCTTGTACAACAGAACGGTCTTGCTGGTTTTCCATTGGGATGGAACCTTGCATTGGGACAGGTAGCATGTGAAGATCTGAGCCAGTGTATTGATGAGTACTAGCGGCAGATTCTTTAGGTGTTCGGATCTGACCTTGTCTGGACCGGGTGCTGGACGCGTCTTTACCGACAAAATGGCATGTCGGATTTCGGAAGGGAGGACATTGGGAACAACATATTCATCCTGCAGAATTTGGTATGTGGGCAGGTGGACATGGCTGTCAAAGAGATACAAAGAGAAGTCGTGAATACTCTTCTCCATTGCCCTTCTGGAAGATGTGATAGATCAATCAGGACATCAGAGGGCAGTCATCTTGGTCTTGTAGTTGGTGAAGGACAAGCGAGTGTTGCGAATACTTTTCCTGGCTTCTACCACACCGGCCAACACTGCTGCTCTTCTCTCTTTGAGGTCTTCCTTTCTCACTTTTCTGCAAAGCTTTGAGAGCTCAGACATTAGCTTGTGACTGCCTGAGGCCCATGCCAAACCATGTTGGCGAATGAGCTTGAGAGTTTCCAAAGACAGGCATCTGTTTGTGGCTTTCCCACTCTCGACATTCCTCGTGCAGTCATGGAGGTGCTGAACCAGTAGATCGTATTTCTCGTTGATGTTGTCAATGATGGCATCTTCCCACATTACTGCAATAGTAACAAAGAGCTCCCAGTTGGTGGTCATTCTGGGAGTTCTCTTCTTAAATTTTGCAGTCCTTTCTCCCCACTCTGTGAAGTAGAATTTTGCATGAAGGAGACGGTGGTCCAATCCTGTTTGGAATTTTGGGACTAACAGTGACATCGGTCAAGCAAAGCCATTGGCCGGATATGATGTGGTCAATTTCGTTGTGGAACTATTCACCGGGAGGCTCGCATGTCCAATGTTTAGATTCGGTCTTCTGGAACTGTGAGTCACCATGGATGGTCTTGGTCGACATGATGAACTCAGACAGTCTCTCACCCTGTCTTTTCCATTCTAGGCCATGGGTCCCAATGTGGAGTTCTTCAGGCGACCTTCTTGGTCCTATCTTGGCATTGAAATCACCGACAATGATCTTGTAGAAGGTGTGGTCTTCTTTACAGAATTTCTCCAGCTCCATGTAGAAATTCTCAATTTCTTCTTCATTGTAGTTGGATGTTGGTGCATAGATGATGAAGATAAAAACTGCCAGCAGTCAGCCACATCTATTCAAGTGTAATCGTCCGATTCAGGTTGTTAGCAATGCTCATGGCCAAATTTGTGTTGACAAGGACACCAACACCACCGATGCCTCTACTGTCACATGTTCCAAGGAACAGTTTTTCTCCAGTGTCAAAAATGGCATGATGTGATCGATGCCTTCTCATCTCAGTCAGACCAATGATGTCATACTTGATCTTCTGCGCTTACACCATCAGGTCCTTGATGGATGCTTCCAATGCCAGCGTAGGTGCATTGAAAGTACAGACAATCATTTTAGTCCTTCGTTTTGGCAGACTAGTTCATCCCTGAGATTTTATCAGCCTCTCCTTGCTCATCCTTCTTAATGTTGCTATATTGGGTACTCTTTCTGTGTCAGGGGAATGAGGCCCATTGTTGTTACTGTTTTGGGCACATCAAATACACCATGGGTAGACTGCCAGGCTCTGCCATGCAGGTGGGATATTCGCAGTAGCCTGCCAGGCTCTCCAAGAGGGATGGAGGCTTTTTTAGGGAGGCCTCTAATTGCCCTTACAGGTGTTCCCATGGTTCACACCACATTTGAACCTCATCAATTATAGAAAATGGGTATTAAGTGTCTTATGATGTGTCCAGAAAGCAGCCTGGAGCGTGGTGGTGGCTGGGTAGTAGAAGTAGTGGAGGTCGGCCGATGAGGTATTTATCTGGCCTCAGTAGGGTGGGGTCATCTGGTGTGATCCCTGGGGCACTGGAGATTGGGGAAAGCAGGCAGAGGATCTGTTTCTGGGTCCCGTTGAGCCTGGAGTCCAAGATCACAAAGTTCTGCTTTACCTAGTTCTGTGGGGCTTCACTCATGTGTGAAGCATGGTAGTGGCTGGGTATTTATTTATTTCATAAATAAATTTTTTTAATAAATTAAAAAACAAATAGGTATGTTTTTGTTCTCATGTTAATGCTTGTGAGCACTGTCTGTTTGGAAAGAAAACTGCATCCTGGTTAACATAGATTTATAACAATGATGCTAACCATTTCAGTTTTCCTCTTGCATTGAAAATAGCATCTTGTGTATTCTTTGAACAGAAAAGTTCTGTTTTGGGGGACAGGGGTGCCTGGCAGGAGGGGCTCAGGAGGCCCAGGGCTCCCACCCACAATTCTTTTCCAAGCTGGCCCCAGGACATGGACCAGCTTGACCCTGCGAGTGCCGGAAACCCAGGCCACTCTAGGGTGTTTGGGCCCAGGGCCGCATGCAGCCATGCTTGGGGAACAGGTGATGCTGAGGCCTCACCAGGGGACACGTTAGGATGTGATCAAACCTCTTGTACTAGGTCGCAGCCATTTCATTTTTAAGATATTCCCTGACTCGGTATACGTATGCTCATTACCTCATTAATCTGCAATTGTTAGAAAATGAGAAGAGTGAGGAGAGATTACAGTGGGTAGGGCACTGGCCTTACAAGTGGCCTGCCCAGTTTTGATCCCTGGTACCACTTATATTCCTCGAAGCCCTGACAGAAATGATCCCTGAACAAAAAGCCAGGAGTAAGATCTGAGAATAGCTAGGTGTGAGCAAAAATAAGCACTGTAGCACTGTCATCCCGTTGTTCATCGATTTGCTCAAGCGGGCACCAGTAACATCTCCATTGTGAGACTTGTTGCTACTGTTTTTGGCATATTGAATATGCCATGGGTAGCTTGCCAGGCTCTGCCGTGCAAGTGGAATATTCTTGGTAGCTTGCCAGGCTCTCCAAGAGGGACAGAGGAATTGAACCTGGGTTGGCAGCATGCAAGGCAAATGCCATACCCGCTGTAAAAAAAAGAAAGTAATATAAATGTACACTGATAACTGTACCTCAAAAAATATATTTAGGGACTGGAGTGATAGCACAGTGGGTAGGGCGTTTGCCTTGCTCGTGGCTGACCCAGGTTCGATTCCCAGCATCCCATATGGTCCCCTTAGTACAACCAGGGGTAATTCCTGAGCGCAGAGCTAGGAGTGAACCTCTGTGCATCGCCGGCATGATCCCCCCAAAAATACATATTTTAAAAAATGTGTATTGATAGAAAACTGATCAAGGGATCGAGGGGCTAGAGAGACAACCCAACAAGCTAAGTGTATGCTTTGTGCGCAGGAGACCACATGGTCCCATGAGCACCTCCAGTTACCACTCTTGAATACTGTGCCAAGTGTGACCTCCAAACAACACAAAAATAAAGACTAACTAGTTACGATACAGTTATGCCATAATAGTCAGCATTAAAAGAAAAAACTATGTGGTTTTATATGCACTAACAAAGCACTCTATTTTTTATGTAACAGTGAGTAAAACAGCAAAATGTAAAATAATATAGCTTAAGGCACTGGTTGAACTCTGTAAGAAGAAAACATCCAACCCGATCAGAAAATGGGGTGATAGGACAACAGAGTAGGAGACTAATACCCAAGAATAGTAGTATATAATACCAGGATGTTGGCTCCATAGCTTGGAAGCTGGCCTCTCACGCTGGGGGAAAGTCATCCCAGATAGAGAGGGGAACACCAAGTAATATGTGATTGGAGATCCTGCGCGGGAAGGGAGATGCGTGTTGAAAGTAGTCTATAGACTGAACAGGATGACCACTCAATACCTCTATTTGGAACACAACACCCAAAAGTAAAGAGAGATGTCAAATTGGAATGCCCCGCTACAGAGGCGGGGTGGGGTGGAGGGATGGGACTGGGGGGGTGGGAGGGATACTGGGTTCATGGGTGGTGGAAAATGGACACTGGTGGAGGGATGGGCTCTTAAACATTGCATGAGAGAAAAACAAGCACGAAAATGTGTGAATCTGTAACTGCACCCTCACTGTGACTCACTAATTAAAAAATAAATAAATAAAAAATGGGGCGATGAAATGAGCAGAAACTTTCTCAAAGAAGAAATTCGAATGGTCAAAGGCACATGAAAAAATGCTCTTCATCACTAATCATTTGGGAGATGCAGATCAAAACAACAGTGAGATACCATCTCACACCACAGAGACTGGCCCACATCTAAAAGAACAAAAGCAACTGGTATTGGCGCAGATGTGGGGAGAAAGGGACTCTCCTTCACTGCTGGTGGGAATGCCGACTGGTTCAGCCCTTTTGGAAAACAGTATGGACATTTCTCAAAAAAAATTAGAAATTGAGCTCCCATTTGACCCAGCAATACCACTTCTGGGAATATATCCTGGAGATGAAAAAAATATATAGTAGAAATGACATCTACACTTGTATGTTCATTGCAGCACTGATTACAATAGCCAGAATCTGGAAATAACCCGAGTTCCCGGAGAACAGGTGACTGGTTAAAGGTTAAAGAAACTTGGGGCTGGAGTGATAGCACAGAGGATAGGGCGTTTGCCTTGCACATGGCTGACCCGGGTTCAATTCCCAGCATCCCATATGGTCCTCCAGCAGCGCCAGGAGTAATTCCTGAGTGCAGAACCAGGAGTACCCCTGTGTAATGTTGGGTGTGACCAAAAAATAAATAAATAAATCTAAAAAAAAAAGAAACTTTGGTACCTCTACACAGTGGAATACTATGCAGCTGTTAGAAAAGATAAAGTCATAAAATTTGCATATAAGTGGATCAACATGGAGAGTATCATGCTAAATGAAATGAGTCAGAAAGAGAGGAACAGACATAGAAGGACTGCACTCATTTGTGGAATATAAAGTAAAAGAATGGGAGACTAACACCCAAGGATAGTAGAGATAAGGACCAGGAGGATTGCTCCAGTCCTCACATGCTGGGGGAAGAGGCAGCTGGTATAGAGAAATGAACACTAAGTGAATGATGCTTGGAGGACTTGCTTAGGATGGGATGTGTGCTGGAAATAGACTATAGACTGAACATGATGGCCACTTAATACCTGTATTGGAAACCACAACATCCAAAAGGAGTGAGGGAGTAAAATGGAATGCTCTGCCACAGAGGCAGGGGAGGGGGAGAGGGGATGGGTGGGAGGGATACTGGGAATATTGGTGGTGGAGAATGGACACAGGTATAGGAATAGGTATTCAATCATTATATGACTAAAATGTAAACACGAAAGTTTGTAAGTCTGTAACTGTACCTCACGGTAATTCATTAAAAAAAAATAAATGCAGCACTGTAGCACTGCCGTTGCATTGTTCATCAATTTGCTCGAGTGGGCACCAGTAACGTCTCCGTTGTGAGACTTGTTGTTACTGTTTTTGGTATATCAAATATGCCACAGGTAGCTTGCCAGGCTCTGCCGTACAGGCCGGATACTTGTGGTAGCTTGCCGGGGTCTCTAAGAGGAATAGAGGAATCGAACCTGAGTCAGCTGTGTGCAAGGCAAATGCCCTATTATATAAAAAAATTATATAAGTATATAATTATACAAAACGTAATTATATTTAAAATTATATAAAAATAATATAGCTTGTGCTTTTTTAAAAAGCAGTGTAACTGGGGCTGGAGCAATAGTACAAAGGGTAGGGCATTTGCCTTGCACATGGCCGACCCAGGTTCGATCCTTAGCAACCCACCTGGTCCTCTGAGCACAACCAGGAGTAATTCCTGAGTGTAAAGCCAGGAGTAACCCCTAAGCATTGCTGGGAGTGACTCAAAAAGCAAAAGAATAAGCCAGTGTAACAACACCTGTATACATAGTGTGTATAGTATCTAGTTTGTATGGAAAAACACATCAATCTGTTAGAAGCGCACATTAAATTTGGAATCTGAGAATATATATAAGTAGGAAAACTAGCAGACAAACTTGGTGCCGAATGATTTTCCAAAGATGATTGCATGCACACAGCCTATCCCGTGTTCGTCTCGCAGAAGGAAGTTGACGTCCCTTCAGAATAAGGCAGAATACACGACCTGGGGCCAGGGCAGATGTTTGAAAGACGCTGGCTCAACAGCAGAAACAGCAGCAATAGCAGGCGAGAGGGGATGCAGCAGCTCCCCTGCTCATAAGCCCTGAGCCTTTGGAGCGAAGAGGCCAGGGGGCGTGGGGAAGCACTGACCACTGTGCGCTCCAGCCAGCATCAAGAACTCAGCCCTAGCTTGGGTTTCTCAGGGTGAGGTGAGTGCAGCCAAACTCTCCTGCCTGGGTCTGTCTGCAAACCATGAGAGTTCCAAGCAGCAGGGTTTGGGAGTAAACCATTACTTCATCAACAGGTACTGGATACATAAAGCATCCAACGAAAGTTTAAAAAACAAATGTTTTGGGGCTAGGCAATAGTACAGCAGCAAGGCCCTTGCCTTCCACGCAGCTGACCTGGAGACATCCCTGAGACCACAGAGGGTATCTGAGCCTTGCCATGAGTGACCCCTGAGCTCAAAGACAGGAGAAGCGCTAAGCACCAGTGATGAGCCGCCAAGCAAACAGAGACAGGCATTTTCCTTACAGAGTATTTTCACTCAGGACCTGGCAGGGAGGGTGACTCTCGCCCCCTCCAGCCACAGAAGTCACCTCTTCTGTTCCCGGTGCTGGCGCTAAGAGGTGCCTTTTGTATGGATCACAAAATGACCTCATTTGCCAGAAAGTTCAAACCCTGGAAGAAATCAGAACTTGGACAAGTTTAACTAAAATAGAAATGGGAAAACATCAGGTTATGATTTAAATATGCACATGCACGACCAAGCTCCTGGGAGTGAGGAGAGGCGGGGCTGCTGATCTCTCCTCGCCGAGCTCACGCAGGGCAGCTTCAGCAACACCCAGGGCTGGGGGCTGAGCCTCACCCTTCCCTGGCAACCCCCAGCTAGGGTCCAGAACTAGAGCACGGTGAGCAGGGGCTTGCCTGGCACATGACTGACCCGGGTCTGATACCCACCATCCCACACTGTCCCCAGTACCACCGAGAGTTATGCCCGAGTACAGACGAGGTAGGAGCAGCCCCTGAGCACTGCTGGGTGTGGCTCCCAGAAGAAAAATAAACAAATGAACTTGGTGATTCTAAAACGAAACTTCTAATTTAGTGATCAGGGATTTATTTTATTTTTTGCCATCCTCTAATACTTGATAGAACACATCTTGTCTACAGTGGTGTCTTACTCCAGTTGGCATTTTCTTTATTTTTAAATTGTGGGTTTGGGGTCACATTCAGTTGTGCTCAGGACTTCCTCCTGGCACTGTACTCAGGGATCACTCTGGTGCCACTGGGGGACAGGTTTGAGGGATGAGCGGGAAAATTGGAGATAATGGTGGTGGGAAGGTGCAATGGTAGTGGGATTGTTGTGGAATATTGAATGCGACAAATCATGAACCATTTTATTATAATAATTTTTGAAAAATAAGAGAGTAGAATGTATCACACAGGCAATGAGGGTCATCTTTATACTGAGTATATTTCATTGTATTCTATCATAGATTAATGTTTTTGTTCAGCCCTGGTGTCGCTGGGGGTCCCAATGTGCTGGCAGTTGAAGCAGGGGGTGGGGACAGGCAGTCACGTCAGCCTTGAGCCAGCTCTCTGCACTGCCCTGGGGCATGCTGCCAATATCCACATCTGCAAAACTCAGAGCATTCTGCACTCACTGGGGAAAGTTGCTCTGGGCCGGGGTCTGAATCCGCATCTGCTTCCAGCAAAAGGCTAGCTTTTATGAGCCCTGAGCATAGAGCTGAGAGTGAGCCCTGAGCACAGAGCCGGGGGTAAGCCCTGAGCACACCTCTGACTCCAGCACCTCTGACTCCTGTGAAGAGACGGCGCGACTTGTCTTCCGTCTGGACTCTGAACTTCCGTCTTGAGTGCCAGGTGTGAGGAGCCTGGCAGGAGGGGTGTTGGGCATTGCTGCCAGTTGGAAGGGGACAGGCAGGACAGCAAGTCAGTGAGCCCGGAGCACAGGGCTAGGGCTGGCAGAGACGCGCTTCCTGGGAGGGAGGGGCCACCTGTCCCTGCCAGCTGGGCCCTGCCCCCAGGGCCGGTTTCTCCTCCAGGATCTCAGTTGTTGACTCTGGGGTTTGCCCTAACATGAGAAGGACATTCCTCCACAATCGGACGTGATGCCACGTGGCATCTGACATGAGCCAGGATCTGCAGGGCCGTGAGACAGCATGGAGCAAGCACGAAGCCTGGGCGCAGAGGCGGCTGGTGTTCGGCTGGCCTATGGCCACAGGGCACTGCCCTTCAGCATTGGCTTCCAGCTCGGCCCTTCGAGAAGGAAGGAGAGAGATCCCAGGTCTTTGAGGTGCCCGTGCCTCTCCAAGGCCTTTTATGTGTTTGAATATCAGTTTCCATGCAGTAAGTAACATGCAGTTTGAGAAGACCTGCTGAGCCTATCTGGCCAAGCAGAGGGGAACACTCAAGGATGTTGCAAGTGGCTAGAGCAAGTAGCCGGCCGGCTTCAAGCCCCTGCACCCTGTACGGTCTCCTTAAGCACCGCCACGAGTGAGCCCTAAGCACAGAGCCACGAGTGAGACCTGAGCACAGAGCCACGAGTGAGCTGTGAACACAGAGCCAGGAGTGAGCCCTGAACACAGAACCGGGAACAAGCCCTGAGCACAGAACCGGGAGTGACCCTGAACACAGAGCCAGGAATGAGCCCTGAGCATAGAGCTGAGAGTGAGCCCTGAGCACAGAGCCCAGAGTGAGCCCTGAGCACAGAGCCAGGAGTGGGCCAAGTACTTCCAGGTGTGCCATCCCAAAACAAAAGCCCCAAATAATTCTACGGAGGTTGGGGGGACACTGGTGGAGGGTGTGATGTTGGACCCGTGCCTGAATGAACAGTGCCCTCTACCCTAGGACCCGACAGGATGGAACCTCCCAGGCTGAAGTCTCATGCCGGTTCCTGGTCCCCAGGCAGAGCCTCGAGCCCCTTGGAGCATTGCTACTGCAGCCTCGGGGTCCCTCACAGCTCTGAGACTGTTCCCACGCCCCAGAGAGCACTGAGCAGCAAGCCCAGCATGAGTATCTGGAGCACGAGACAGCCCTGGGGGGCGGCAGGATGGACGGAGCAGAATCAACACCCTCCCAACAGGTCAGCACAGTCCTCGAGGCTGGGAAGAGCTGGCTGCGGGGAGCAGCGAGGGCTGAGGGTGGCCAGGGGAATCAAGATGCAGCCAGCAAGTCTGAGAATGCCCTGGGGCTGAAATAGGCTGAGGCAGGGAGGCACTTAGGGGAGCGGGGTACAAATACCTGGCAGGGGAGCAGAGTGAAGATGCAGATGTCACCCTGCACCTTGCTAATCCTGGTTATTTTCCCCTCGCTGCACATGCAGGCCTGAGCAGACAGCCAGGAAAAGGCCCTGAGCACTGCTGATGCCTTGGCCCAGAGCACCACACTCTGTTGCCCCTCCCCCAAACCCAGCTGTCCAGTAAGGCAGACGTGGAGGCAGGAGTGGCTCCAGCGTCATAGGCTCTGGCTGCTCAGAGGCCACTGAGAGGCGTGGAAGGATTGTGCCGGGTTGTCCCCTAAGGTTTGGTGGCTAACAGAAGTGGTTGTGCATGAGCCACTCACAGGACTTGGAGGTGGCCTGGCGGGGGATGCAGGGACCCTTTGATGGGGGTTGAGTATCCACAAGCCCCTCAGGTGTGGCACAGCCCGCAGGGGTCCGTCTTCTCTTCCCTGTCCCACCTGCCCACGGGGATGGAGTGGTGCTGGGGCACTGTCTGCTGCCACACACTCGGGTCATCTCTGCCGTAACTGTGGAAAGCTCAGCAACCGCAGACAGGACCGAGTACCTCTCCTCCCCTAGTCGTTCACCCGTCTGCCAAATCTTGGGTCTACTACAGAAATCTGTAATTTCCTTTTTCGTTTTTTGGCCTACACCCATAGGAGCTCAGGGCTTACTCCTGGTTCTGTGCTCTGGTTATCACTCCTGGCGGAGCTCAGGGCACCAGCTAGGGTGCAGGGATCAAACCTGGGTTAGCAGGGCTGGAGCGATAGCACAGCAGGTAGGGTATTTGCCTTGCATGCGGCCGACCCGAGTTCGATTCCTAGCATTCCATATGGTCTCCTGAGCACCGCCAGTAGTGGTTCCTGAGTGCAGAGTCAGGTGTAACCCAAAAAGCAAACAAAACAAACCTGGGTTAGCTGCTTGCAGGCAATCCCCCTACCTGCTGTGCCATGGCGTTGGCCCTATTCCCATCACTTTAATGCCTTCAACTGCAGCATTTTTAGGATCTTCATCAATAGTCTTTGCTCTGCTCTTCGTGATTCACTGTTCCATGTAAGTGAACAAAAGACCCTCAAGAAACTCAGAAACTACGCCAGGAATCGTGATCTTTCCCCCATGAAGTGCTTTAGATTTTCCTGAAAAATCAATGCTACGAAACACAATAAGCCCTGACCCGAGTGAGGAGTTTGGCGGCACACACCATCACTAGTCACCTCCGTACTGTTTGCTTGCCATGATACCAGTCATTCAGGAGAAAGAAACTAAAGGACACCAAAGAATGCAGGGAAATGGTGGAAGACAAATGTAAAATTATATGCAGGCAGACCCCACCTCCGTGTTGAGCCAGTGAAGCTGGCCACCCCATGTCCAGCCCTACTGCCCATGAGTTCTGCTTCTCCTCTTGGGCCAGAAATGAACTGAGCATGAGAAAAAGTTCACAATAAACCAATCGCACAGATTATTGAGAATGTGTCTAGTGTTAATTCTTTAGGGTAATGGTTCTGCTCCCCCACCTCACCCATTGTGGATCTACTATTGCTTTTTGTTCAATCTGCTCCTTTCTCCAGAGCCCAGCCCTGCCAAGTGTCTCCTCTCATAGTAGTCAGAAATTTATTTAATTCCCATTAAAATAGTCCATTTTTTCTTGTTGATTAGACCCAGACGCTCTCATAGCTTCTTTGGCCTTCAGACAGATCCCAGCAGGCAGGAATTGCCCAGGGTTCAGCTTTGTTTGGAATGAGGCTCGCAATGCTGTCCCACTCACCTTTGTCTAAGTAAATGCAAAGCTCTTCTTCAGTTCCATCTTCCCAGCCCTCATGCTGGTCGCTTTCATACAAGGCCACCTCTGTGGTGGCCCCAGCCCTGGCTGGTTGTTGCTCAACTAAATCTAAGAACAAACAGGAGCTGGGGCAGTAGCACAGCGGTGGGGCACTTGCCTAGCATGTGGCTGGTCCAGGTTTGATCCCCGGCACCCCATATGGTCCCCTGAGCAATACCAGGAATAAGGTCTGAGTACAGAGCCAGGAGTGACCCTGTGTGGTCCCAAAATTTACATAAATAAATAAGTCAATCTATTCTCAGGTGATTCAAGAAAAACATTTTAAAATAAATTAAAAATAGGTATGTTTCTGTTCTCATGTTAAGGCTTGTGAGTGGTCTAGAAAGAAAACTGCATCCTGGTTAATGGAGATTTATTAAAATGATGCTAACCATTTCAGTCTTCCTCTTGCACTGAAAATGGTATCCTGTGTATCCTTTGAACAGAAAAGTTCTGTTTTGGGGGACAGGGGTGCCTGGCAGGTGTTCGGGGGTCCCAGGGTTCCCACCCAAATGTACTGATTTGCAATTTTCCTGTATTGTATTTATAATTTTAAGTAAAACATGAAGTGTATAGAATGTTGACTATATCATCTTGACTAACCTGGAATACAGAAATAGACATCCAATGTATGTGATCACTCTCCTTCACTGTGCGTGATGTCAGTGTTATCTTCACAGGGGTCATAACCAGTGGTGCCAGGCGGGAGGCAGGGACCTCTCCCAACAACCTTGCCCATCAGATTGGACTAAGACTGTGTGGTGGCCAGGGGCCACCGAAGCCATCCCCAGCTGTGCTACGCTTGGTCTCCCCAGCAGCTTTCAAAATCTCAACTAGAAAAGGTTTGCTCAGTGTTCTAGTTTACAAATAACCTCCAGTTATTGATATCCATACAAACCGTGAAAAAAGGAGGAAAGACTTGAACCATGCTCTGAGTAGAACAAGGCAAACTACTAAGTGCCTTTGCCCCCTCCCCACTCCCCTCTGCCTGAGCAAGCTGCAGAGCGCCGTTATCATTGTCTCGCCATCCTCCTGCAGCTTGCTGCAGCATCCTGGGTGCTGAGGACGCTGAATGCTATCACCTGCTCTTTTACCTCGAAGGACAGCTAGCAGGAAGCAAGGGCCACCTGCCCTCAGCCAGTGCCCTGGGAAAGCCCGTGTAATTCTGAATGGTTCGTGAGAATGCGCCGGGCCCATGGAGCAATCTCTCCAGCCCCCGGCCCTGGCATAACCCAGTTATCATTGACAAAGCCGTGTGAAGCTGCTGAGGTGTTTTAAATGCTCTGGGATTAAATATAAGTTTATATTGGTCTGAGCACCTTGAAACAAATGATGAGAGAGAACCAGGCAATTATGGACTTGACTTGTGGCAGTTGCTCACATGCAGAGCATGGCAACACTAATGATTAGGCCTGCTCCTTCTAAACAAAGCCTGAGGCCTCATTTCCCCAGCACAAGCTTAAATCCATCCGTAAGTCTGATGCAGATGCAACACACTGGCTCTGCCTGGCATCACAGTGGCTCCCCTTGATTGCAGTGCAGGCATTGGAGTGGGGTAATTTTTGATGTTTCCAGTTTCCACTGTATTGGCCTGCATAGACTTTCTATCTGCTGGAGTCAACTAAACTACAATAAGGACTACTATTATTATTTACCCATTTCCCATCTTAAGAACCAGTATTTGCTTAAGTACCTGAGTGTATCCTGCAACTGATACCATCATAACTATATTGATACTATTATAACTATAATGGGTCTGTGTACCGGGGATCAACTTAGGGGGTGGGAGCAATAGTTCAGCAGGTAAGGCACTTGCCTTGCATGCATGTTGCTGATCACGGTTTGAGCCCCAGCACCACACATGGTTACACTAAGTGCTGGCAGAAGTGATCCCTGAGCAGAGCCAGGAGTAAGCCCACACAGAGTGTGGTTCCCCAAAACAAAAAGCAAAAGCAAACGAATCCTCAGTGCCTCACACACCATATGGTGAGCTCTGTCACGGAGCAACACTCCTGGTCCATAAGCCTTTCAGCTGCCAGCAGGCCAGAGACGGGCCTCAGGAAGTGAAAGACACCTTCTGCACACGAAGCCCTGCCTCGCTCCAGAAGCCACATCCCCCTCCCACACTGATGGCATGACTGACATCCTCCTCCCCTCCCCCCGCCGAAAATAAATCTTAAACGTGATGCTAATAGCTTCTATTATCTAGTTTGCACTGAGCCCAAATCCTAAGTCGGTGATCAGTGCCGAATGAATACTCTGTCCAGTCATTAAGGATTCGAATCAGCAGGAAATACAATTCTGATTTAGGGCAGATTTGGCCCTGATACAGGCATCGAAGTTTCAGAATCTTACTAAGGGAGAAGTCAGGAAGAATTAAGAAAATTATAACTCGTAAAGTTCGTTGGTACAAATGGGTAAACTTATGTAAAGGCTAACATGTTTTTATAATACAAGTCCACCTCTAAAGTTAAGCATTCCGAGTAGCTTAAAAACCACTTTGAAATGTCACTCACAGCAACACAACTTATTCCCAGTTCTACATGCACATATATCTGCATGAGTGTGTGCTTAAAATGTTACTGTAAAGATCTTTAGGGATATATACAATCAAGACTCAAATTCTACCTCTAGAGGACTTAAAACTTTTAAGGTCCATTTTTACATATATATAACATATGTAGTGGTATGGGGATTTGAACCCAGGATCTCAAACCACGTAAGTGCTCAGATCTACTTATTCTTTGGCCATCAAAAGAATTTGGGGACAGAGACATAGTACAGCAAGTGTTTGCCTTGCACAAGGCGTCAAGATTCAATCAATCCTGGCACTACAGAGCTACCCAAACACCCCAGAGGTCACACCTGAGTAGAGCCACTACCGAGCCCTTACTCCAAACAAAAGGAATGCAACTTGGGGCCAAGAGATGGCATACAGGGCGGAGAGATGGCACACAGGGTGAAGAGATGGCACATGGGGGGATGGCACACAGGGTAAGGCACTTGCCCTGCATGTGGCCATCCCAGCATCACATGTGGTCCCCATGCCCTGCCAGGAGTGATCTCTGAGCAAAATCAGGTATGGCCCACCGCCCCCCACCCCCCGCATAAATGAAACCTAGATGTTCTACTGTCTTATAAGGCGCATCAATGGGGTACGTGGTGGGAAAAGGCAGCCATCTGAGAACCTTCTGCCCAAACATATAAAACTACTCACGCTCCTTCATGCCTGACAAATCGTCAAGGAAAGACTCAATGAGGGCACACTGCTTCGGTGTTTCATTTTCTCATCATCTTCACAAGACGGGGAGACATCACGTAGGTATCTCCCCACTCCTCTCCCCAACATCTGAGAGGAACGAGGGCTTAGGGAATCATCAGGGAGGCACCGGTGGTATTATCACAGGTAATGGTTCAAGCACCCTGCCAATGAAGCCAGCGACTGTGGGTCAATCGCGGCCAAGACCAACTGGCTCCTGCCTGTGCCCAGGACCCGGCTGCTGGCTGGAGACAGCCTTCTCAGAAGGTGGCGAGTGGCCACGGGGAACCAGACGCAGCAGAATCACAAAAGCAACACCACCTTTACTCAAGTGAAGAAACCATCCCACACGAGGATGGGTTAATAGCTTATCTGAAACAGGAAAAATTTATGTTCTTTAACTTTGATAGACATATTTTAAGTCCAAATATTAGGAAACAGAAACATTAGACCTCTATTTATGGTACCGTGTAATAAATTTCCACACCAAACTAAATGATGGGCCTCTTAATCTACTAACAAACCATTGATTCCAAGAACATCCTTTTCAATAGTAATCTACATACCATGGTTTTATTTATCATTATTGGCTCAGGATAGGAGAAACTCAGCTACGAAATTATTCATAAAACTGCATTCTGTGCTTTTTTTTTTTATTTTTCAAACAGCCAGTGTCCACATTTCAAATGCAGATTTTTCAAATATAAATTAATCTAATAATTAAAAGTAAAACAAAACAATTTCCTTTAATATCACAATACATAAAATGGTATATTATAAGCTCCAAATAGCAAGGCTAAACTACATGGCAATAATGTCAGAACCTGTGAAACTCATTAAAACCTCTTAATGAATAGATCAGTTTAAAGAACATTTCCATGTTCCATGATTATGCATGAAACAAGCTTGTGTATTATACAGGTTCAGCGATTCATCCATGACATAATAATGGGGTGAGGCAAGATTTTAATTTTTACAATGACAATTAAAAAATATTAAACAACCAAAATAAAAATCCTCCCAATTGCTTAGAAACAATTCTATTTGGAGGGTAAAATATATTTAAAAACATACTGACTTACCGATTTTTGTCAGGCTGCTGACCACTGATGTGAATTTGTATTTAAAAATATCACAAATATCTTTTTATTTAACAGTGAAAATTTCAATGTGGTAAGTTTCATTGCAAAGCAATTTTCACCTGAGTAGATCTTGAAATTTAGTGCTCATATTTGGGAGGAGGAGGGGAAAGGAGGCCCCTTCTGGACCAGAGACAGTTTGCAGTTGCTTCTTTCACACTGATTTTCCAGCAGGTTGAAGAAACATCTGCGGTGACCTTCCCAGAACACATGATGCCCCCTTGTCCTGTAAATCTGTTCTGGCATTTCATGAATTCTCAGCACAATTTTTCTGCTTAGTTACCAACTCAAGCATAGCAACCTAATTCATTCAGTTCTATACAACAGCATCTATATTATGTACATGTTTAATTATCAATAGGAAATAAAAAATAAAAATTTACAGTGACTGAGAAAGTTTCAGAAAATGGGATAGGAAAAGTAGTACTGCATAATCAGAATAGCCTATTATCCCACCAGGCTCAATGACCATGTTTTTTCCTTTATTAGCTGAAGTACAAAGAAGGTATAGGGGATCCCAGGAAAATAACACTATGTATCATAAAACTCAACGTGCTCCGCCACCAGAATTTCCATCACACATTTAATTTCTTCTGTACAATCTTTATAAATTTGCTTTGCTTTTCAAAATCATCAGAAGAGTTCCAGATTAAATTCAGCACTACACAGTATGCCCTTGAAGTAAAATGAGGTTACCTGCTTTATTTGGATACCAAGTTCCCTTCCAGACAGCATTAAAATAAAGACACGACTACACAGATAAAATTCAGTATAATTCAAATCCAACAATGAAAAAATTTCCCCATATTGTTGCAAAATTCTTTCCACTGAAATGCTTTGCTACAGTAATAAAAAGCATACATTACATATAAAAGGTACCAGTGTACTAAAAAGTGACAGAAGTGGACTAGCAAATCCTTCAAAGCACATTATATAAATGACTAGCATTTAAAAACATTTCTCCTATAAAATGTAGGTCATATACATTTATAAATTGGCGGTTTTACATCTAAAGCAGTGATGTGTGTGTTCAAATAGTGAGCTGTTCTGTACAGTATAATAGCTACTCAATTCAAACTACAATAGGTTTGTCTTTCTTTATATTGAAGTTGAATAAATTCATCTGCTCTGCTGAGAATCAAGCTTGAAAAATAAGTATCTAAAAATCAAAGTAGAAAGTTCAGAATTACTGAATTGCAGCTATGAAATCTGAAGAGAACTATATTTCACAATAGAGCTGAAGTCACCTCAGAACTTATGGGCTCAAATCTAAATCAGAAACAAATATTAAATCCAAAACAAACCAAAGTTAGGTAGCAGTACAGAAGCAGGGGAAAAACTAAACAAAACCAAAGAACCAAACAACAAAAACCATAAAAGACAAAACACACCCCCTTCCTTCAGTGTGACGGGCACTGGGTCTGCGGCCCCTCGCAGAGGAGCGGTAAGGCCATTCACCCCGAGAGAGGAGAGAGGAGAAAGAGAGAGGAGAGAGAGAGAGAGAGAAGAGAGGAGAGAGGAGAGAGAGAGAGAGAGAGAGAGAAGAGAGAGAGAGAGAAGAGAGAAGAGAGGAGAGAGAGAGAGAGAGAAAGAGAGAGAGAGAGCGAGAGAGCGAGCGCGAGAGAGAGCGAGCAGGGGCGGGCAGATGGGGCCTGTCTCCCCTGGACTTCAATCATGCTGTGTAAACAGTGTTACGTTCCAAAAGGAGGAACAATGGAATTTGCTTATAAAAACCGATTCAAGATCATCATTATTGAATGAAAAAGATGATGAATAACTCTGAAATGCTTTTAGAACTTTCCTGATGCTACTTGTACAGTGAGCACTGCTATGTATTATTGCTTACATACAGTACATCATCATATGCCTCCTAACATAAAGCAGTACTGTGATCTGTTTGTACATATTTACAGGTTCTTAAAAACAAGCTGTAAAAACATTACATACTTTCAAATACAAATTAGCACATTGGTACTCACTTCAAAACAAATGGAATGCATAACATTAATAAACATCATAAAGGAAGACTCACATAAAAGTCCTTGATTGTCAAGACACGTTTATATATAAACTCTAACTGTGCAGAATTAAAGATTCAATCATAGGTACATCCTATTTGATGAACCATATTTACAGCATGGTATTGCATAAAAAAATAAAATAATGTTTACAGGGTTTTACTTTATCCATTGGATTAAAGAAAGCAACAAACAGAACAAGAAACGTTTGTCTGCTTTAGTTTGTTTCCTACCGAAATGGAAAAAAAAAAGGTAACGTGTTTTTTATTTGCAGAATATAGCAAAAAACAACTGGAAATTATTTCCCTGAAATAAAAATAATTTGAAACAGAAAAAAGGCTAAATTAAATTGTAGAGTCAAGAAGTTTCTCAATGATTATAATAGTGCTTCAAGTAACTATACTGTGAAGAACAAGTTCTACTTAAAAGATCCTAAAAAATGCAGTACTATAGTAATGCCTACTTTTGAAGTTTCCCGGCTTTTTTTTTTTTTTAAAACAGCCCTTTAAAAACCCGAATTAATGAAATGATAGAAGTGGCAGGAACAAGGAAAAAAAGAAACAGGAAATGTAGCCTACTTGGCACTTTGCCGATTTCTCTCACCTGTGGAAATGAACTCTACCCTGAGTGCAAGGCGTCGTCTGCCTCTCAAAAAAGAAAAATTACGAACCACTGACAGTCCTATGGAGAGATGAAAGAATGGAGTTGTATGGTATTAAGGAGAATATATGTAAATAGATCAACTAAACTTAAAAGCCACTTAAGTGTCCCGAAACAAATAAAACACGTACAATTGAGAAAACAAACAAACAAACACACACAAAACCATTTAGAATCTGTTCACAAGATAATCTTTCAACAACGAGAGTAGGTCCTCGTCTCACTCACACTGACAGGAAGTCAAGGATACAAGAGCACATTTCTATAGAACATTTGTTCACTGAGAGACACAAGGACCAGGATCTCAGCCTCAATATTCCAATCTGAAGGAGCACAGAGGCCACTAGCTTTTTCTACTAATGCCCAAATAGAAACTAAATAACTTTCTGAACCAAGTGGGGGAAACCCAAAGTCTCGAGACGTTTATCATATGATGATAATATAAGGTAACTCTGGTAGGCATTTAGAATTTCACAGTAAGAATGATAACTTTATTTAAATGGTAAATCAATAAAGTCAGGCTGAAGTAGCATTTATTTGAAAAATGCTTCTAACGCGGTAGAAAAGTCTGCCATTAAGTAGATTTAAAGAAGTGTGCTGAAGACAGAACAAAACACCTGAAGTTCTGCATGCATCACTGCCTTTTCAATGCTGCTTTCTTAAAAATTTCTAACTGCCATGCAGTTGAGTCACATTCTAAGACCTGTGCTGGTGATGTTCAAATGAACAATGGGCTTATTGTACATCAAAAAGGACATCAAGTTTTCAAAGGAATAAAACTCTTGATCAGAATCAAAACAAAATTAAGTCAGACACACAAGCTGACTACCATCAAAAGCAGAACGAGGAAAATATAGATGCCTACTGAAGGTGAGCACAGCTCTATTTGCCCTCTCATCTGAGTTTAAGCCTTCTTGCAATTGTGATGTTTGCAACTGTGATGTACAACACAAGACACATCATTCTGAAGAGTCAATAATGGCAGAACTTCAAATATCTAAAGAAGTAAAAAAAAAAAAAAAAAAACTTGAAAATTTTGGCAGCAAAGCCAACAAATGGAAAAATTAATCTTCAAGCAAAGCTTAATAACCAAGTGTAGAGGAAACCATAATAAACATTAGTTATATCCCTTATCATAAAATACCAATATATTCAAAATAAATGTGAAAGATGTTAAAGATGACTATTTCTTTGTTCCCTTTCTTTATGAGAAAAGCCTTGGGATAATATTAAATAAAAGACAAAAATAATTTAAACTCATAACACTCTATATGGAAACAAGGACTGCAAGTCTATAAGGTCACATGAAAATTAAAAAGAAAATCAACAACAATCAGGTTTCATCTACCAAGAGTATTAATTTTAGGGTATCACTGATGCTGTATGGGTCTATGCACTGTGACATAAGATGGTGGAAATCCAAAAATAAAAAACCAAATAATTGAAACAAATTTAAGAGAATAAAATCAGTAATTAAACAACTAATAATTTCTAAGAATCAAAACTCTCCAATGTGTAACTCAAACCATCATTCTTCAGAAAAGTATATATATACATGTACATATAAAAGCACTATTTATTGTACCATGCTGTATTATTTTAAGACAAGGTATTAAAAAAAAAAAACATTCATGATATAAGGATAAAGTCTGTAGTTTATTTAGATTTTGAAATGCAACAAAAAGTCTCCGATCACTCATCTAGCTGAAAAAGAAATTGCAGTTACTAGAATTAGTAAACACTTTTGGTTTGTAAAATTGCCATGAGCAGTGTTCATTAAAAAGTAACGCAAGATAAAATAAGCAATTAAAATGCCCGGTTCTTTAGTTTCTCTGGATACTGTTTAATTATCCAATCTATCAATATTCTAAAAAGAGGATTAGCCAGGTTTTACAGTTCCAAAGATACCCAATTATCTTTTATTGCCAAAAATTATATTTGTCAATTATGAGATGATTATGACACAACCATATCAAACCTATAAATCTATTTTTTTAACTTTGAGAAATCAAAAATATCAAATAGTTTCTAAGTGCTCTATGTTAACTGAAGTGTATATGTAAAGTAAAATACAATTAGCTTTAAAACGTGGGATATACATTTGTGTAAGCATTATGTTCTTGGGAATGTAATCTACAGAATATTTCTTTTTACTAAAACTTCAAAACCTTGATACCGGCACATGAAAAAAATCATAAAAAATATCTAGGTACAACTGTACAAAGTAACTGACACCAATATGCATTCTTCCATAGAGAAGTGAATGCTTTAACAGTTATTATTTTGGTAGAAGTTTTGAAAGTATGCATATTTTAAAAGTAATTAGGCTTTTAAATAGTGGAGTCTTGGACTAAGAGATTTTTATTACTTTTTTCTCAAAAAAAAAAAACATGTCAATATAACGCAAAATTAAAATCAAGGGTATATGGCATATCATTTTTTTAAAAAGGTGGTTTCTTGGTTTCTTTTCCCCTCTTAGACATACTAAATTATTTAAGCCATAATCTCTTGACATTTAAACTTTTAAGTTCACTCTGTGTGTAAAGTAGACTCAGATTCCCTGCTGAAGTGCAATGACTATGCTGAAAAACTTAGAAACAGTATGAGTAAATTTCACACAATTACTAACTCCTAAGAATGTACAATGTTATCAGTTAGGAAACAATTGTGCGAGTCTCTTTTTTTTCTCCTTTTAACTTGGTGTAGGTGGAATAGCAAGTTTCTGATCTAAAACAAGTTATGCATTGCTTCTATGGAGTTGACGACATGTAAGGCAGTTCAAAGGATGCTGACTAACCAACAAAATGCAGTTACTGGATTATCTTGCTATTCATGTCAGCTTAACTTGTTATAACACATCGCTCTTTAATCTGTACAGCACTCCATTTTACACAGAGTAACCCCGCTCTTGATTAATCTGTTCTAAAGTGCCAAGATTATTTACACTTTTGTTTTTAGCCAAACGTCTGGCCAGTCGTGGCATCAGGTGAGGACGTCAGCCCAGCTCTATTCTCATTTACATTCACCAAGGGGAATTCTGGAAATTCAGCACTTGTGCCTGGTCCCCGAAGGTTCACCTGTCCATTGGCAGTGCTAAACTGGGCAGCTATTCCCGCTCTTGATCCGTGGTAGGGAGCACGAAAGGGCTGTTCGAAGGAGCTCATTTGGTAAGCTTGGTGGACAGGCTGGGCCTCCGCTTTCTTCTGAGAAGTCACTTGATCCAGAAAGTCCTGTGTGGATGTGGCTGAAGCATGGTTGGTCTCCTCACCTGAAAAGGGAAATGAGTGCTGGGAATCACCAACTATCAGTCCAAAGTGGGACTTGTCTGGAGTTGTTCTTAGTGGAGAATTCATTCCTGATCGGAAGCTGTTGATGGGCATGGCTGCATACACTTGCTTGTCGATGGACGAGAACGCTGGCTGAGCTGGGAGGGTCTGGTTATCAGTCACAAAGTTAAGGCTCGGGCTATTCAAATAGGCATCATTTTGGCTAGTTCTGTCCAAAGCCTGCTGCAGAAACTTTGAGTACTCCTGCAACATGTTGGCTTTATCTGAGGAGGATGCTTGAGAACTTGATCCGACATTTTCCGACTGGGTAACCTCAGGTACTTCAGAAGAATTTATTGATATGCTAGAAGTAACCTCAGTGTCCGCAACACTGAACGATATCTCGTGCTGTCCATTAGCTTTATGAGAGTAATGATCCAACAGAGTCTGCAGTACTTCATCCGGAATAACATTTTTGTCATGATTACTCTTAATCTCCACGTTCAACGCCTGGGAATCTAGAATGGAGGCTGTGGTGCTTTCGTCAATGACACTCGCTACAGCTGCTTGGGTGACGGAAGGCTGAGAAGCTATGGTACCAACATTGAGTGCATACTCCCGACTGTTATTACTTGCTGCTTGAAGGTATCGCTTCTTCTTCAGAAACTGCATGGCGTCGTCGTAGTTGGTGCTACTGTGCACAGGCTTGCTGGGCCCCTCCTGTAAGTTGTCCACAGGGTCGATGTCGGCATTGCCTTCCGAGTCCAACAGCGCCTGCTTGTCCACGAGCTCAAACGCGTACTTGGAAACTTTGCTCTCTTCATATGTGGGTAAAGGAGAAATGGTTTGATTTTGCTCCAGTGGCTGTTTCAGACTTCTCTTACTATTTATTTTCTTGAGAACCAACTTAGGTGGGTGTATTTCTCCTGATGCATCTTCTAAATGCGACCCCCCAACAGAAGAATGTGGCATCTCCACAGCATACTCTGCTACCATGTACTCATCTTTTACTTTAGTACTTGAAGAATAGAGGGGCAAGTAATCGTTTTTGTCCTTCTTTAAGTCAGATTTGTCCAAAGCACTCTCTTTGTCCAACCCAGATGCTTTTTTCTCTGTTTTCTGCCTTTTCTTTTTTGGCAGTGAGTTATCTTTTGGTGATGTTGAAAAGCCAGAATCTTCTTCAGATGTCAGAAGGCCACCTTTGATGGCACATCTATTTAGTTTTTTGTCATGGTTTTCATGGCACATACGCTTATGCTTCAATACACGATCTGTTCTGGAAAAATACTGCAAAATTCAGAGTTCAGTAGTGAGTTTTTGGTTTCAATTTTATTTTTGGTCAACCAAGAAAAAGAAAAAAAGAGAGAGAAAAAAGCAATTAATATAAAAATAAATATAAGCTTAATAATATAAACAATTCCAAATTAATTTGCTAAGCCAATTATTCATTATAAATCTAACAATAATTCTAGTAGTAAGAAATAAAAATCTGTTAAAATTATTTTAAAATTTAGTTTAGGACAAAAAAATTTCAATGACAAATATACTTTAATCAAGTGGTTTAAAATAAAGGAATTTCTAAAAACCTCTTACCTGTAAACAGTATTCGCACTGGTAAGGTTTTTCGCCACTGTGAGTTCTCTTATGCCTTTCCATATGATATTTTTGTATGAACCTCATACCACATTCATCACAGCGAAATGGTTTTTCACCTGGCATATGATATAGAAAGTGTAAGAGAAAACAAATATTGTTAAGACAATGAATTACTTTACACCAAGAATCTCTAAATAAACAGCTTTTAAAATTTGTCATACTTTGCTCATTTTTGTCATTTGACAAAAATCTTCCCCCTTTATAGTATTTATTTCAATTTAATTCATCAAAAATATCGGGGGGCGGGGGGAATCCCAAGCAAGGTGCCCGGAGAATAGGAGCAGGATGGGGCGAGAGTTGTTTCGCAGGGTGACTGTAATCAAACTCAGGGCCCTAGGCTTTGCAAAGCAGCCTTTCTAGTCTCTCAGCTGTTCATACACAACAAACCCATTCTCAGAGATGCAATTCTAGGAACTTAAGGGTAATATGAATGTTGTTTCTATAGCGTAGCTATTGTTTAAAATCTTTTTGTCAATCATGCAAAATAACACTTTAGAAATCCATTTGAAAAAGGGAAATGCTACCTTTACATAAGTCACTGTAATTCCTGGAACCTTTTCAAATTCATTTCTTTTGTTTTGTTTTTGAGTCACACACAGCAGAGCTCTGGACATACTCCTGGCTCTGCTCTGGGATCTTGTGGAGCTCAGGGGACCAAATGGGGTGCTGGGGTCAACCCAGGAGGGTCGGATACAAGGCAACTGCTCTACCAGTTACACTATCACTCCAGCCCTTTTAATACATTTCTTTAAAAAAATAAAAGGAAATCTTTCAAAAGGACACATGTACACCATTATTTATTGCAACACATGATACATTAACTAGGATACAGAACCAAGCTAGGTGTCCAATGACAAGCTAGAAAATTATGAAGATTCATGAAATGGAATACATGATGGAATAATATGCAACTTTAAGGAATATTCCACAATGGGATACTGTGCAGCATTAAGGAACTACAAAATCATACAATTTGCTACAACCTGGTTGAAACTGGGAACATATCCTGTTGATCGAATAAAACCAGAAGACGACACAGGATGATCTCGCTTATGAGTGGCATATAGAATAGCTGGGTGAGGAAAGGCAATGGTGCACAAATCACCCTTGACCCCAAAGTATAGGAAAAAGGAGGACACAAAAGTAAAAAAACAGAAAAGGGAAGTTCCAGGCAGCAGGGCTGGGCCTTTGCATACTGGGGATGGGGACCTGGTAGAGCTATGTACCCCAGGCAGTCTCCACAGCACTGGACACATGAGAGCTGAACTATAAGGCTGCACTTTAAAACGTGCCTGTACAAGTGCTTGGGAGGGAGCCTGGGAACTCTGCTGGGAAAGCTGGTGCTGGTGGAGGGACTGGTGCTGAATGTTATATCCCGAAGACTCAACTATCGACAACTTTGTAAATCACAGTTCTCTAAATTAAAAAAAAATTTTTTTAAGATAAAGCAAAATGAAATCTGAACCCAGGAAACTATTCTTTTTTAATTTAAAACAAGAAATCACTTAAAACAGATTGTTTCAAAAATAAATTTTTTATAGCGTCTCGTTTTCACAATTGAAACCCAAAGACACAACTCCTAGTGCCCCGGCATTTTGTTTTTAATCCCAAGGACTTCTGAGTTATATAAGGAACTAATGTAAGAGTCTTTATTAATAAAACCACAGTCAAAGTAAACAGAAGAGAATGACGTGACGTATCTAGAAAAATACTCATTTAGTTCTGCCTTAGACACTCCAACACAATCCTCCCAAACCCTTCCCCTTTGCCCTCAGCCCTGCAAGTGGGGTGGTGACAAGCATGCATGCTACTCATACACAAGGACATCCCATGGAGGAACCGGGAACACAAGATACACGCACTATAAAAGACAATCAAACCACCCGTGTCCATCTGCACCTGATGTCCCCACTTGGCTGCTTGTCACCTTACACCTGCTGCTTCCTCTCACTCTGTGCTGGGCGCCAGGCCCTGACCCTGGCTCCCGCCCCAGGAAAGCTGCCGCCTGCCCCATGTTGCGTCCAGGCGCTCAGCACCCACTTCCGGCTGCCACCCTCTCCCAGGCAAACGGCAGAGCTTCCGCTGTGCCTTTCCTGCCGCACGAGTCACCTTCACAGTAATTAGTGATTCTGGACACCTCTAGTTTACTATTCTATATCATATTTAAGTCTGAATCTGGTCTAAAAGAGCTTCATTTATTGTTGTTTTGTTTTTTTAAAACCTTTGTGTGATGCCAGGGATGGACCCAGGGCTGGAGCATGTCTGAGCCGGGCAAGCACTGTGCAGCTGCGCTCGCCCCGGAGCCCTCCAAACGATCTGTCGCCGGGTGAAATGTCTTATGTAATTAAAAATGTCAAATGACTGACTCTCAGCAGAAAGACGGCTACTGTGAGGTGGCATAAGTCAAGGAAAGACATGTAATAAGGAGTAACAGAGTGATGGTAAGAAATATCCACCAGAAACAGCGCCTACATTCTCATGCAGGCACCTTCTGTGACTGTTCAGAGGCTGCCTGAAGGCAAAGGGCCTGAAGCCTGTAAGTTGATCACAACTTAAGCCAGAAGAGCTCCCATCTGTGCACGGGAGCACTGTGTCAAGAGGTGGAGACTTCAGAGATTAACATCAAAGGTTTGAGTAACGAATCTAGACCAAATCACTTATTTTTAAAAATTTTTATTTGGTAGCCACAATCGGAAAAAAACAGAGTGCCCAAAAACAGATGACTGGTTAAAAAAACTTTGGTATATCTACACAATGGAATACTATGCAGCTGTCAGAAAAGATGTAACTTACATAAAAAAAAAAAACACCTTAAAATTGACCATGTGAGAACTGAAAGTGCAAAACTCTTAGAAGAAAACATAAGAATATTGATCTGGTTAGGCAATGATTTCTTTGATAAGACATTAAAAGTACAAACAACCAAACAAAAACCAGACTATCAAAATTTAAAATGTACCTCATCATAAGAAATTGAAGACAAAATGGTGTGTAGCTCTTTAGGACAATAGTCATGCAGTTCCTCAAAATACGAAACGTGTAAGTACAATGCAACCTAACAATTCTACTAGAAGGTACACTGGGAAGGATTAAGAACAAGGGCCCAATCATCTCTAGACCGAAGTTAAGTCACAACCACCAACAGTGGGCCACCCTCAGCCATGCAGGGATGGGTAACAGCAGGTAAGCACAGTTCTTTCACGTGAGGCTGTGTGCTCACGCCCCGCAGATGCCTGAAACCACAGCCAGCACTGACCTGTCCTTATACTATGTCATTATACTATGTGTGTGTGTGTGTGTGTGTGTGAGTTTAATTTTCAGCTAGGTACATCGAGACACCAAGAACAGTAATAAAGCAGAAGAAAGGAACGGCGATGGAGGGGGCAGGAAAGGACCCGGTCCCACAGAAGCACTGAGAAGCCTCTAGAAGAAAAGTGAAACTCTGATACAAGCTACAAAACGGACAAATACTGAAAAAGGCCAGATACAAGGACAAACACACACCAAGTAATTCCATTGAGATGCTGTACAGGCAGTCAAATTCAAAGGCACAAAGGGAGCACCAGCGCTGGAGGACGGAAGGTCGGTTATTCCTTAACTGAGTTTTTATTTGATTAATCGATGCTGTGAATGTAATCAAAGCCTCTAAATATATACCAAAATAATGTGCTTCATGATAGGGTTTTTAAAAACCCAAAGAATAGGATTAAAAATTTGCTGATTGTATCATATTATCTTACAACTCAAAAATAAAAGGACATATCTAATTTAGACAGAGGATCTGAAAGAACATTTCTCTGAAGAAGATATAACAAATAACCAGTAAGAAGATGAAACCATGCTAGCATCATTTACTCATCAGAGAAATACAAATCCTGCCTACAACAAGATACAATTTTACATACCAAAGAATGATCAAAATTAAAGAGGCAGAGATAATAACAAGTGTTAGCATGGATGCAGAAAAACTGGAGTCCCCCTGGCCTAGAAAGCTGTAAAATGACACAGCTGCTTTGGAAAATAACTCTGCAAATCCTTAAAACGTAAAACACAGAATTACATTGGGACCCAGCAATTTTATTCTAAAGTATATGCCGAAAGAACAGAAAAGCATATCCACACATTAACTGCATGTAAGAATATCTGTTGTGGGGCTGGAGAGATAGCACAGTGGGTAGGGCGTTTGCCTTGCACGCGGTCGACCCGGGTTCGATTCCCAGCATCCCATATGGTCACCCAAGCACCGCCAGGAGTAATTCCTGAGTGCATGAGCCAGGAGTAACCCCTGTGCATCGCTGGGTGTGACCTCCCCCCCAAAAAAGAATATCTGTTGCAGCCCTAGTTATAATGGAAATAAGTCAAAGCGAACCATTAATGGATGATCATGAAACAAAATGTGGTATAAATTTACACACACAACACCAATCGATAGAGGAACAGTATATGCTGCGTCCTGGTAAGTGAAAGGAGCTTCAGAGGAAAGAACGCCTCTTGCACTGTCCGCTGGGAGAGTCCTGGCTCGCCTGCAGCAGGACGAGAGTCAGAGAAGGTGCGCACAAGGTTCTGAAGCAACTGGTTGGGAGGACTGTAGTGTGACTGTAGTATAAACTAATGAACTGTGTATTTGAAGGAAGTAGGTTTTTCATATTAGGAGTTACAGCTTGATAAAACAAAAGTGGGAAATACCATTTTGAGTACATCTCGTCCCTTAAGGGTGAGAAGAGTCTTTTGAAGCGTCTCTGGGGCCCACATGTGGCATAAAGACAGAATCTGAGAGCTGAGAGCAAAGCAAGTGCCTTACCTACTGACGCTTACCTGTTTACCTAGAACCTATGACACTTACTCAGGTGAATTATATACATGAGTATTGAGAACACAGCCTCAGGTGTAAGTTAGCTGACTATGGTATTAACCTGACTCACGGTGGCTGAACCAACCCTCTTTCCTCTTCCGACCTCTCCATTACCTGGGCCCAGTCAGAATGGTCCATGCCGGCCGCAGCTGCAGCTCTGCTCTCCCTGCAGCTCCCCCAGTACCGGTGCAGAGCGCTCCTTTCCTCCTGCTCTCCCAGGCTCCTGACACCCGCATCTTCAGTGCTGGAAAGGTTCTTCCTAAGCTTTCTGTTCCTCTCATTCTTCTTTTTGGGTCAAGGAGGAAAATGCAACTACTTCTATCAGTCCTCAAATCAGTTCTCAAATTTGAGCTCCAGACCCTACATCCAAACCACCTACACAACATTATCCACTTGGACAACAATTAGGAGTCTCAAGTATGTTCTGGCCTCTCGAAACAGACATCTTCAGCTCACACGTCAGTCCTTTCCCTCTGCATCTAGCTGTGCAAGGCACAATTTTCCTTTACCCCCGTCAAACAGAACCTGATCTCCATAGCCCACTGTCATCAACCAATCGCAAGAAATTATTACTCTCCTCGCTTAGTTGTAAGAGCAGCCTCCTTAGGACCAACTCTCACCTCCTTTCAAGTCCATACGACAGCCAGATTTTGTTAATGTAAGTAAATCTGATGGCCTCAAGCCTCTTGAGGGCCTCCTGCCATCCTTAAATGAAATAAAACTTGGGTCCTGCTTCCTACCATGCTTGATGGTAGCTCTATTTCTTTTCTGAGCTCCACTCAAAGTGCTCTCCCCTTTGATTTTGGGGCTACACCTGGTGATACTCCGGGCTTACTCCTGGCTCTGCACCCAAGGAGCACCCATGGTGATGCTCAGTGGGCCATATGGCATGCTGCAAATTGGCCCGGGATGGCCATGTGCAAGGCAATCGCCCTGCGTACCTAACACTGTGCTCTCTCTCCAACTCCTGAGCCATGCCGCGCCTGCTCTGAGTCTTGACTGTCATGCTTTCTTCTTCCAAAATAACTGCCTCCTAATGTTCTTCTCCTAAACCAACTGCTTACTCTTTGTTATAGAAACGCACTTCTCTTAGGCCATGTCACCCACTATGAGTCAGACAAGCAGAGTAAGTCTGTAACGGGCACTGTCCTGGGGTCCTGCAGCATGGGCAGGACCCGCCATGTTGCCCCCAGCACTGCTGCTTCTCCTTCTAAGGAAAGAAGTGGTGCCTTCCGTTCTCATCCGAGTGAAGGAAAATGATTTTCATGACGAAGTCTTCATGTAAAACTACTGATGACACCTATGACGAAGTTCACGCTGATAATACACAGTGACACCAGGAGGGACTATTCATCTTTGGTGAGTTAACAAGCAAAAGCAGACAGAACACGTGGCCACGCAGAGGGCTGCGTGCCAGAGGCTCTGAGGGCAGTCTGAGTCTGACCCCTGGCACTGCACATACCCATGCCAAGCACCCGGCTGTCACCTCCCAGCATGCTACCCAGAAGCCTTGAGAACCACCAGATGAAACGTGAAAACAAAGAGCAGATGTCAGGGGCTGGAGTGACAGTATAGCAGATGAGGCAGGTAAGCCATGTAGTGCAGCCAAACTGGGTCCAATCCCTGACACCCAATAGTCCCCTGAACCTTGCCAGGAGTGACTCCTGAGTGCAGATCCAGAAATAAGCCATGCACGCTGCTGGGCATGGTGCAAAACTCAAACGAAAGATATAAAAAAAATTTAAAATACTAATCAAAAGATAATTCACCACTTTATAGAAAGCATTTAAGAATACAGGTCCCAGGGCCGGAGTGATAGTACAGAGGCAGGGCATTTGCCTTGCATGCAGCTGACCTGGGTTCGATCCCCAGCATCCCATGTGGTCCTCCAAGCACCACCAGGAATAATTCTGAGTGCAGAGCCAGGAGAAACCCCTGAGCATTGCCAGGTGTGACCCAAAAAAGAAAAAAAAAATACAGGTCCTAAAGCTAGATTAACTGGAAGTTAATGTTGGTTTCATCATTTCTTAAAATCAAGCATGTTTTTTTTAAAAACTCTTAAGACTTGATATTATCTATAAAATGGAAACAGTAGCACTGTAGCACTGTCACCCCGTTGTTCATCAGATTTGCTACAGTGGGCACCAGTAACATCTCCATTGTGAGACTTGTTGTTACTGTTTTTGGCATATCAATTATGCCATGGGTAGCTTGCCAGGCTTTGCCGTGTGGGTGGGATACTCTCGAAAATGGAAGCAGTAATAGAATTTATCTAAAACCAAATGTTAACCCATGCAAATTAAGAACAAAGCTTAGCACATTTTACTGCCACAGTAAGTTCTATTAAAAATATAAATAACGAAGCTGATGATTATCATTATATTTGCATACTCATTATAGTTATAGCTGGATTATAATAGTCATTCCAAATAAAAATATCCTTAAGCTAGACACCAAGTCTGGGAAGCAGTGAAACAAAGAAGACTGCTGAAAGAAATACACTGAGTAGTAATTACAGACCCCAAGCAATTCGAACACCTTGGAGACTGGGCATGAACAAATATCTCTGGCAGAAAGTTCTCCAGGAGGTTAAAAGATCATTTATGAGGCTCAGAATCTATATACTATGAAGGAAACTATATTCTGTAAGAAGTCGTCTGAGCATGAATCTATAAGGTTCATAGAAGAAAATGTAGGCAGAACTCTCCATGACATTGAAGCGAAAAGCAACTTTAAGGACTGACCATGCAAGTGGAAGCAAACAAACAAATGGGACTACATCAAACTAAGAAGCTTCTGCACTTCAAAAGAAACAGTGACCAAAATACAGGAAGAGCCCACAGAATGGGAAAGAATATTTACCCAATACCCATCTGATAAGAGATTAAAATCCAGGATATACAAGATACTTGTAGAATTGTATAAGAAAAAAAACCTCCAACCCCATCAAAAAATGGGGAGAAGAAATGAACAGAGGTTTCCTCAAAAAAGAAATACAAATGGCCAAAAGGCACATGAAAAGATGCTCCACATCACTAGTCATCAGGGAGATGCAAATCAAAACAACAATGAGGTATCATCTCACAGCACAGAGACTGGCACACACTCAAAAGAACAAAAGCAACCAGTGCTGGTGTGGATGTGGGGAAAAACGGACGCTCCTTCACTGTTGGTGGGAATGCCAACTGGTCCAGCCTTTCTGGAAAACAATATGGGTAGTCCTTCAAAAACTAGAAATTGAGCTTCCATGTGACCCCGCAATACCAATTCTGGGAATATATCCCGAGGATGCAAAAGAGCACAGTAGAAATGACATCTGTACCTATATATTTATTGCAGCCCTGTTCACAATAGCTAAAATATGAAAACAGCCCTAGTGCCCTAAAACAGATGACTGGTTAAAGAACTTTTGGTACATCTACACAATGAAATACTATGCAGCTGTTAGGAGAGATGAAGTCATGAAATTTGCTTAGGAATGGATAAACATGGAGAGTATCACACTAAGTAAAATGAGTCAGAAAGAGAGGGACAGACACAGAGGGGCTGTACTCATTTGTGGAGTGTAGGGTTACTCCTGGCTGTGGCTCAGGGATGGCTCACGGCAATGCTGGGGTGGGAGGGAACCACACAGTGGTAGAGCACTTGCCCTGCACATGACTGATGTGGGTTCGATCCCCAGCACCCCATACTATCCTTTGAGAGCTGCCAGAAGTGACCCTGAGAACAGAACTCGGAGTGAGCCCTGAGCATAGCCAGTGTGGATCAACGGCCCGGTCCCGGGAGTGAGAAGGGGATACTGTAAGGGGAGATAATACATAATGTGCACGTGGCTGACTTGGTCCCAAGTTCACCTGTTGCAGCCTGGTGGTCCCCAACATGGCACACCTGAACCCTCAAATTGAGTTGCTGGCCTGCACGCTTGGGAGTCCCCACCATTTAAAAAGAAATAGTGACAGGTGTCACTTCACAGCTTTATAACATGAGAGAAGTCCATTAAATAGTGAAGAATGCTTTCATTTACTTTTGTGGTGACCCCAGCCTATTTAAGTGACTCCTCCTGCTTTAAAATAGCAAACACTGCCAATTTTTCTAAAGTTTAAGACAGAGAGCTTGGGTACAGCAAGCAGGTAGTGTGCTGGCCTTGCACGCAGCCAACCCAGGTTTGATCCCCGGCATCCCATATGGTCCCTTGAGCCCCTGCAAAAGTGATCTGTGAGCACAGAGACAGAAGCAAGAAATAAGCCCTGAGCACTACTTGCCACCCCCCCACCCATCCATCCGCACTTAAAAGTTTAAAGTGTCCCTAATTCAGTAAGAGCATTCTTATTTCAGAGATGAAGAGGACAAAAATTTTATGAGCACAAGGCAAGGCTGCCCGCTCTCACCATTTATATCCAATATAGTACTGGAATACTTAATATTATATTATAGTATTGGAATATCCAATATAGTACTGGAAGTACTTGCCATAGCAATTAGGGAAGAAAAAGGTATCACCTTGATAGGAAAAGAAGATGTCACACTCTATTTGCAGATGACTCGTACTGTATTTAGAAAACCCTGACTACAAGAAAGTTCCTAGAAACAATGGATTTGCAAAGTGGCAAACTACAAAATACAAAAGTCCATGACTTTCCTATATACAAATAATGAAAGACAAGAAAGAGACGCTAAAAATACAACCCTGCTCACAACTGTGCCTCAGAAAATAAAATACCTTGAAATCAGCTGACCTAAAGAGGTGAAAGACATATACAAAGAAAACTACAAAATACTACTTCAAAGAGGACCCAAGGAAATGGAAACCCTGACTCACGGATTAGAAGGATTAACATTATCAAAATGGCAATACTCCCCAAAGCATTATACAAATTCAACGCAGGCCCTATAAGGATACCCATGACATTTACAAAGAAATAAATTAAATACTCCTGAAATTCATATGGAATAATAAACCCCCATGAATAGCCAAAACAACCCTTGAGAAAAAGAAGACAGGAGGCATCACTCACTTTCCTCTCCTTCAAACTGTACTACAAAGCGACAGTAATTAAAACAGCACAGTACTGGAATGAAGACAGACCCACAGACTAATGGGAACAAAAATGAGTATCTTAACACAGACCTGCAAATATATGATCATTTAATCTTTGATAAATGAGCAAGAAATAGGAAGTGGAGCAAGAAAAGCCTCTTTAACCAGTAGTGCTGGGAAAACTGGGCAGTTACATACAAAAAAAAAAAAAAAAAAAAAGAACTCAGACCTCTCTAATGCCAGGCACAAGATAGTACATTGTCTGAAAAGAGCAAGAAGCCAGAGTGGAAGAAGCGAAGCAAGGAAATGACCATGATAAATGATGGCAGAGTTTAAACTGGGTGAGGCAAGTGACGAAGCGGAAAACCAGGGATACTGCCAAGCAGGTGGAATCACTAGCCTGGAGGTTCCAACTCACAGGAAACATAGCTGAAACCTATGTACTGCAGAAGGTCCGATCAGGGTGGCAGAAGGCAGTGCTGCACCACGAGGCTGCAACCACCAAGAGGCCAACGACAACTCTAAGACGAGCGCAGCAGGATGACAACATCACCAACATGAAGAGATCAGAACTGAGACAGTTTGGGAAACATAATCTGACTGTAAACCATAATGTCCGAAAAGTGGAAAGGGGACGGGGAGAGGGAGAGATAGGGGGAGGAAGAGGGAAGGAGAAAGGGAGAGAGGAAGAGAGAGAGGACTAGAGAGGGAGAGAAAGAGAGGAGGTGCCACAGAGGCAGGTGGGGGAAGCATGAGGGAACCTGGGGACACTGGTGCCAGGAAATGTACACTGGTGAAGGGACATTATATGCCTGAGACCCAATCATGAACAACTTTGTAAGGTAATTTGTGATTCAATAAAAAAATTTTTTTAAATCTGACCAGGGCCAACAAACTTTTCCTTAGACAGTAAAATACATAAAGTTCTGTAGGTAAAGGGGTAAAATCAAGGACACTATACACACCCTCATTAACAAGGAAAAAAAGGTCCACAATTTTCTATCAATTAGCCTCAAAACATAGTAACAGTATAATCTTTGATCATGTAATACCAAGACTAGCATTATTACTTTTTAACTAAGGTCACTCCCAGCAGTGCTCAGGGGCTACCAAGGCTGCTTCCAATAGTGCCAGGAACAAGTTCAGAGCTTCTCTGGAACCTGGAATTGTTGTTAGGGGAAGAAGGAACATTTTACCAAATGGGCTCAAATAGTGTTTCTTCACAGTGGGAGAACACAGCAACTAACCCACACACCTGAAATGCGTGCGCGTGTGTGTGCATGTCCGTGCGTGCGTGCGCGCACGCGCGCACATGTGTGCTGTGGGGTGCTGAGAGAGAGGAGTGTTGGGGCTCTTGGGGAAGGGAGGTGGGTACACTGGTGATAGGTGTGGTGCTGGAATTAAAAGCATGAGAAACCAACTTCTAACAGGAAAGCACAAAACCTTAATTGGAAAGTTTTTCCTATCTTCAAAACTGACCTGTTACTCTGATAAACCTGATTTGCAAGATTTCATGAGTTCTTTGAAACTTGTCACAAATGTAGGTACTGACACCACTCCGTTAAAATGTAATTTTGGGGGCCACGCCCAGCTGTGCTCAGGGTTTACTCCTGGCAGGCCTGGGGTAAACACTGGGCATGCAACGGTGGGGACAAACCCTGGGCTCCCCACGTCAAGGCTAGCTGCCTGCTGTCCACCTACTAGGCCGTAAAATGGAATTTTAAGCATTTCCACTTCTTTGAAGGCACTTCCAGAGTTCTGTTAAATTCATTTCTTGATTTGCCTTTTATTATTTATTTATTTATTTATTTTGGTTTTTTGGGTCACACCCAGCAATACGCAGGGGTTACTCCCGGCTCTGCACTCAGGAATCACTCCTGGCGGTGCTCAGGGGACCATATGGGATGCTGGGAATCAAACTCGGGTCGGCCCCATGCAAGGCAAACGCCCTACCCGCTGTGCTATCACTCCAGTCCCTTGATTTGCCTTTTAGTATGCCATTATGTGGAATATTACTTCCAAATGAAGGTCAGTGAAAGTTTTGTCTTAGCTGGGTGATTTTGGGGCCACACCTGGCAATGCTCAGGGAATTCTTCTGTTTCCACACCCAGGGATCATTCCTCAGGGGTTCAGAGGACCATACGGGATGCTGGGGAGCAAGCCGAGGGTGGTTGCATGCAAGGTAAGTGCCCTACCCACTGTACTATCCCCCAGCCCTAAGTTATAGTTTAATGGATTTTGAAATATAGAAGTTTCCTTTGTTGCTGCATCAAGTTTGGAATACTAATAAAAGCAATTTGTATGGTATGGAAACCTTATATATTCTGTATTTATATGGAAATGGAAATAATGATTCCTCTTTTAAACTGTGAATATGGGAATCATTAGACCAGCATTTTGTGATAATTGATTTGATATTAACAATTATCAAAAACGGCTTTAGCCAGCCCACAGGCACCGTTTCTGCCTTATAAAATTAAGCCAGCACTGTTTCTCCCTTAAAAAATTAAGCTGTGTTTTCCTTTTCCTGTACTGATCATTGTAGGGGCCACACCTGGGAATGTCTGTGGACGCCATGTCCGTAACTGGTGAAGTGAGGAGCCATGAGGGCGGCTCTTACGACCAAGGTACCAGGCAATGCCAGGGGCAGGATCAAACCCAGTGGATAGACATTCTCTGCCCAAAGTTAAACTGACTAAGGAGCATTTCCAAGGTGCTGGCTTTGGGAGCAGACGCTGACACTGGGTCAGAAGGCACCGGCGGCAGTGACCCTGAGCTGTGACTCGAAGTTCCCGAGCACTGCTGAGTGTGGCCCAAAACCAACAGATAAATCTGGAACAATAAAGATAAGACCATATCTCATGGTCCCTGTGCAAGGGCCACATGTGGAGTTGTGAAATACTCCATATTTTCACTTTTAGTACCTGTGAAATAGTCTGCAAACTTGAAACATTCCTAATCTCTAATTTTTATTTTTTTATTATTATTTTATTTTTTTGCTTTTTGGGTCACACCCAGAGATGCTCAGGGGTCACTCCTGGCTCTGCACTCAGGAATTAACCCTGGCGGTGCTCAGGGGACCATATGGGATGCTGGGGATCAAAACCGGGTCGGCCGAGTGCAAGGCAAACGCCCTACCCACTGTGCTATCACTCCAGCCCCTCTAATTTTTAATTTATAGGTCATTTGCAATTTATTTGGGAGGAGGTAGTGTGTACGTGTGTGTGTGTGTGTGTGTGTGTGTGTGTGTTTTGAACCACACCTTGGACTGGAGTGATAGCACAGTGGGTAGGGCATTTGCCTTGCACTTGGCTTCAATTCTTCCGGCCCTCTTGGAGAGCCCGGCAAGCTACCCGTGGCGTATTCCATATACCAAAAATAGTAACAACAAGTCTCACAATGAAGACGTTACTGGTGCCCGCTCAATCAAACTGATGAACAATGTGATGAATCACAACTGGCATTGCTCAGGGGACTGTACATAAATCGAACCCTGTCAGCAGCGTACAAGGCATTAAACACCCCACCTGTACTACTACCTCTCTGGCCCCAACAACTTCTTATTATTGTAGAACATAATGAACCCACTAAACAGATTTTACATCTACTTCCCTAGCAAAGACTAACATGAAGAAGTCAGAAATATAAGAGAGTAAACAGTACTGAACAATGACAACCCTGGGCACTGAGATACAGAAACAAAGGGCAAGGATTCAGGGAAAGCGGGGGAGGGGGGGGGGGGCAAGCAGGCTGGAGGGACACGAGGACGAGGGGCAGGGGCAAGCGGGGGGTGAACAGGCCAGAGGACCAGGGGGCAGAGCATGGCAGGTGATGTGGGGTAGTAAATCTGTACAATAGGACAAATTTTAACAACTTCTTATTGGAACTTTCCCAAACTATAATAAATTCATGTTTTAAAAGGCAGACAAATAGTTGTATCAAATAATTTGAATCTTGAAACATTTTTGACAAATATTTTCAAACTATTCTCCAGGAAGGTTAGATCATGTAACCCTTCCTCAGGTGCAAGTAAGAAAGTATCTCTCAGTCCCACATATTTTTAATTTTTTACTTGTTAACATGTAAAAGATTCCATTTCATTTTTGTTTTAATATTTGTGAATAATAAATCTATTTATTAAATACAAATAAAAGAAACACTTGAAGTCTATTAAAATCTGCCATCTAAAACCTTTTTTTAATTTATTATTTTTAAATTAATAAATCACTGTGAGAGTACAGTTACAGATTTACATATTTTCATGCTTGTGTTTCAGTCATACAATGCTCGAGTACCCATCCCTCCACCAGAGCCCGTTCACCCCAGTATCCCTCCCACCCCGCCAACCTTTTCGTTCTCTCTCTCCTTTTGAGTGTTGTGGTTTGTAATAACGGTATTGGGTGGCCATCATGTTCAATCTATAGTCTACTTTCAGCACGCATCTCCCATCCGCACAGGTCCTCCAAACACCCTTTACCTGGTGTTCCCTTCTCTATCTGAGCTGCCTTTTCCCCCATCATGTGAGGCTGGCTTCCAAGCCGTGGAGCAAACCTCCTGGTACTAATCTCAAACTATTCTTGTGTGTTAAGTCTCCATTCTGTTGTTTTACATTCCGCAGATGAGTGCAATCTTTCTATGTCTGTCTCTTTCTGACTCATTTCACTTAGCATGATAATTTCCATGCTGATCCACTTATATGCAAAGTTCATGACTTCATCATTTCTACCAGCTGCATAGTATTCCATTGTGTAGATGTACCAAAGTTTCTTTAACCAGTCATCTGTTCTCGGGCACTTGGGTTTTTTCCAAATTCTGGCTATTGTAAACAGTGCTACGATGAACATACAAGTGCAGATGTCATTTCAACTATACTTTTTTGCCTCTCCAGGATATATTCCCAGAAGTGGTATTGCTGGGTCAAATGGGAGCTCAATTTCTAATTTCTAAAACCTTTTTCAATGATACTGGTTGAGTACAAGTCTCAATTAGAAAAATATTAACTTTGGTTCTATACAGTAAAATTCCTTAAAAAAACAGCTACCAATTCTAGGAATTTAACTGCTACATAGTAAGCTTAGTCAGGATATTCAACTTCTCTATCACACAAAACGTTGTGAGACCAATGATGGTTCAATTAATTCCCTGAAGAAAATGAAGTTCGCTATTGACACAACTGGTTTACTAATACCAAACACACTGAAATGTCCACCAAGTACTGCTCATAAATATGATTAAAAGCCACGAGTTGTAAATGTTTTGTTTCCTTTAGGCTTATAAATTAGTTCCAGTAAACTTTCTTCTGCTATACACAATTTTTTGTCATCACTTTCGACAGAGCTGGTTACACTTCAGGTTACAATGAATTCAATTTCTTTGAAAACAGTATTTATATCACTTTACTTATCCCCTTGATCTTCGATTTGCTCGAGGGGGCACCAGTAATGTCTCCATTTGTCCCTGTTGCGTTCAAATGTAGCCAATGATATCTGCTCCCTCCAGGAAAAGATATAAGCCTCAAACCGTTCATTCAGGGTTTTGACAAAGAAGTCTGACTCTGACCATCTCGTTGGTGGGCGACCACGTCATCTTTTGACGTCCCGGGGAATCCAGTTGGTAACAGCTCTAGTCCAACAGTCGTCTCTGCATTACCTGTCCGGCCCATCTGATTTTCAACGCCTTGGCAAACAAGACAGCATCCCAAATTCTTGACTGTCGACGGAGGTCAGAACTCCGGACTGAGTGAAATATGATATGCCTAGCATGGCTCTTTCGATTCCTCTTTGGGATACCCGAATAGCGTTCTCATCCTGTTTTCATAGGGCCCAGGTCTCTGAGGCGTATGTTAGTGCAGGAAGAACGGTGGAGTCGAAAAGATGTGCCAGAGGTTTTTTGTCCTCTTAACCACTTCTTCGACGTTCTTGAAGGCGTTCCATGCTGCTCTCTTCCTCTTGTGCAGTTCTGGCACCAAGTCATTCCTCATGCTGAGTTCTCGACCCAGGTACACATAGCTGCTGCATTCAGAGATGTTTGTTCCATTGAGAGCAAATGGAACGTCACGGACTAGTTCGTTTTTCATGAACATCGTTTTGCTGAGATTCAGCTGCAGTCCAACCTTTTCACACTCGTAGTCGAAGTTGGACAGCATTTGTACCGCTTGGCCATTTGGTGTTATGAGAACGATCTCATCAGTGAAGTGGAGGTGGTGTAGTTGCCGGCTGTCTATCTTCACTCTCATTCCTTCCCATTCCAGTCATCACATGATGTTCTCGAGGGTGGCATTGAAGAATTTCGGTGAAATGGTACCGCCCTGCAAAACCCCTCTCTTTATGTCAATGATCACTTCCTTGTAGAATGGTGAGATCCTGGTGATGAATCCGTAATACAGCTCGAGTTGGATCTTGATGTACTGAGTTTGAACATCCTGTTTTGCTAGGGCTTCGATGACAGCTTCAGTCTCAACAGAATCAAAGGCCTTCTTTAAATCGATGAACATTAGACAGAGTGGCATCTTGAACTCTCGAGAAACTTCAATAAGTTTGGTCACTGTGTGGATATGGTCGATTGTGCTGAATCCTTTTCAGAACCCGGCTTGCTCAAATGCTTTGTCCTTCGTCTGGTGTTCTGCCTATTCTATTCAGGATGACTTGAGTGAACAACTTGAAAACAGTATTTATAAGGAGAAAATAAACCCCACCAAACTTTAGTAAAATTAAATACACATACCATGCAATACTGAAAGTATTTTATTCTGTACTTTGAAAATTGAAAATCTTGCTTCTATAGTTGCTTGGGGCTAATTTATTGCTTTTTGTTTATTTGGGCCATACCCGGCACTGCCCGGGTCTTATTCCTGGTTCCTTATCAAAGGAACACTCCAGGCAGGGCCTAGGGACCACTGGGATACTGAGGACTGAACTGTCAGCTGCATACAAGGCAAATGCTCCACCTGCTGGACTCTCTCCAGACCTGAAGCTAATTCTTGAATCACTTTTAAACTAGTGTCCATAATGGGCCCCTGCTATCTATCAACTGAGTAACACTGGTCACATCTGTCATTTCATCAAGAGCCACAAGAGTCACTTGCTCTATTTTTTCAGTTGACTCTTGGTGCTGTTCCCACACAGGGTCTCATTTGAAAAATCAGAATTCTGCAAAAAAAACTTGAAAATCACTGCCTTATACTAGCTTCATTCCTTTTGGCCCTCTATTTAAATTTTATTATTATGAAACAAAAAGGATTTGAATTGAATTGTTATTAAATTAAATCTGATCTGTAGGGATTCTTTCTTTGAAATGGCATCCATACACTTTTTTCAAGCTTTGTCTTAATGTTTTGTTCTTAAGGCCCTCATCATTTTCATTAAACATTCTTATGAAACCTCATTTATAGAAGTGGTTTTTTTCAATGAAAAAGGGTAAAACTAGGATTGATTTAGGAAAATTTTTTTTGGTGTAACACCTGGTGATGCTCAGGGGTTACTCCTGGCTCTGCAATCAAGGATTCAGGAATTACTCCTGGTGGTGCTCAGGGGACATATGGGATGCTGGGGATCGAACCTGGGTCAGCTTTGAGCAACGCAAACGCCCTACCCGCTGTGCTATCGCTCCAGCCCCAGGAAATGTTTTTAAGAGAACTACATTTTATTTTTATTATTTAAGGGGAGATGGGGGCACACCCAGATATCTTTAGGGGTGACTCCTGGCTCTGCAGTCAGGGATCACTCTTAGCAGTGCTAGGGGACCCTATGGAATGCTGGGGATTGAACCCGGGTCAGCCACATGCAAGGCAAACCCACTACCCACAGTACAATAGCTCTCGCCCCCAAGGGAACTACATTTTCAATAACATTAATAGCTAATTATCCTGAAACCCAGACAATGCGAGGCGAGTAAAAGCAGATGGTTGTAAAAGCAGCATGTCACAGTTCAGCTCCATGTCTCACTCTACAGAAGAGTAATGTAAAGGTTGGGCTATTCATAGTATTCAGAAAATGTCAGTCCAAATATACAAACAAAACATAAGAATCTGAGACACAGAATATCATCTGAAATACAAGCAGAGGAATTACACAAAATCTGCTCAGATTTCTGGGGCTGGAGCGATAGCACAGCGAATAGGGCATTTGCCTTGCACGTAGCCGACCCGGGTTCGATTCCCAGCATTCCATATGGTCCCATGAGCACTGCCAGGGGTAATTCCTGAGTGCATGAGCCAGGAGTGACCCCTGTGCATCGCTGAGTGTGACCCAAATAGCAAAACAAAAACAAAAACAAAACAACAACAACAAAAACCTGCTCAAATTTCTGGGCTGCAATGTGTTTCCTGAGCCCGCAAGGACTTTGTGGAGCAGTGCGCCCAGGCAAGCTGCCATACCAGCCACCACTGACCATAGCAGCAGCACAGGAAGATCTGAGGTGTAAAACAAGCCACCACACGTAGTCAGCGGTACTGTGAGGGATGCTTTCAAAAACACTTAAGACACTTTCCTAAAATTCAAATGCAGAGCTGAAAATAATGAAATTTAAGCATTTTAGAAAATTAAAACCTTTTCAATGATGGCACCTACAATATTTTTAAAATATCCAGAACAATAGTGACTGACCTTGAAGGGAAGTTTTCAATGTTCTAAGTATTCTATTATTTTTTGTTTGGGGGCCAACACCCAGCAGTGCTTGGGGGACCATATGAGGTGCCAGAGATTAAACTCGGGTCAGCTGCATGCCAGGAAAGCGCCCTGCCTTCGTTTTATCTCTCCAGCCCTTGCCCTAAATACTCTAAGTTGTATTCCTTCATCATGACTATGCCTAAAACAGGTCATACATTTTGTTAGCTAAACCAAAGGGCCAAATAACATACATGAATTTTAAAATAAACTGTCATTAAAAGTCAAATGAAAAACCCTACCAAGAAATAGGAAGCTTTGTTGCCAGCAAACACCACATCTGAAAACATAGTGAGCTGCAAGGAACCCACTGGGTGAGCAATGGCAGGCAGGAGTGATTATTTTCTCTGAAGAACACAGTGTCAATTGTATGGCTGAAATAATGTACAAACTAAACCCAAATGTAGACTTAGCTGTCTTCACTGGGGCTGTGGGTGAGGAACAGGGAGAACTTTTTTTTTTTTTCCATTTTGGGTCATATCCGGCGATGCTCAGGGGTTACTACTGGCTCGGCACTCAGGAATTACTCCTGGCGGTGCTCAGGGGACCATATGGGATGCTGGGATTCGAACCTGGGTTGGCCGCGTGCAAGACAAACGCCCTACCCGCTGTGCTATCACTCCAGCCCCAAAGAAATCAATATATTTCTAAAGATGAAAATAAACGTGGGCCTGAAGGACAGTACAGCAGGTAGGGTGCTACTTTTTCATGCAGGTGCTATTGCTACAGCCCAAACAGGGAGCCCAAACAGGGAGAACTTTGAAGGAAGTTCCCAGGAAGGCACACTGACAAGGGCCAGGCTCTGGTCTCTGCTACTGCAAAAATCTTTACGGCAGGGAGAGGGGGAGAAGCAAAAAAGGAAAGGGTCATCATTTCTTGAGGGGCATGTGGTCCCCTGGGGGTCCCAGATTATTTTTAACGGGCCAGAGTAAAAACTGCATCGATGAGAGGTCAGGTCATGAGAGAGGAGCGGCTCAACAGTGAGATGGGAAGCAACAGGCTGAGGAGGGCCCACCATCAGGGAGGGTGGGAACCCTGGCCTAGACTAAGCGTGTCAGAGAAACGCCAGGGCTAATGGGACTGCCCAGGCCCTGGGTTCCACCCCTAGAGCACACACACACATGCACTCTCATGGAAATAAAATACAAGTCATGTAAATATAAAAGAATGACCTCTACCATTTTCTGGTTTCGTTTTCTTTTTTTTGAACTGTAATTCCTAAAAATAAGCTTGGTAAATTTATAATTATCTGAGTAAGTTTTTAGAAAGTAAATTTTCTATATATAATTTAGAGAGTAACAACTTCCCAAATTTCCAGTTTCTTCACAAAAGTTTCTCCAACCTAACAGGATAACCCTGATGCTCCTTAAGGATGCTGACATAAGGCTGGCAGTTCAATTCTAACTTGGCTTCTTCCCCATCCCTCCTCCTCCCTGGCCCTCTGAAAATGAACACTGGCAGGCCCTCTCCCCGCTCTGGCACTGCCCGCTCTCTACCAGCTGCACTGTACTGCTGCCTCCGCAGTAACCCCCAGCCCTGACCTGTAAGACCAGGTCCACAAGCAGTTCTGCTCCTACCTGAACAAACTAAAAGCTTTATGTTTAATACCCAAAGTTTCTGCTAACTCCAGTTTTCTTGGTGCTTGATGCCCCCTTTCCATACTGTGGCACTCAGAGGCCCTAGACTCACCGCCAACCAACCATGCACAGCAACCATGCACAGCAGGCGAGTGCCTGGTCACTTCCCCAGCTGTGTCTGGGACAGGGAACGAGGGTGTCCTCCTCCCACAGCACTGCGGGCAGCAAGACAACTGATGTGCTGGGTTCAGCTGGTGCTCGGCGGGGAGGAGGGAGTTCATAAGAAAGATCTCAGAAGGTACCATCGATGGCACTGTTAGGCTTGTGGCAATGATGAACCTCCAGGGATTTTGTGTTCTCACCCCGGTCTTTCTCTTGCTGGGGACCCAAAGAAGGACCTCACACACACCAGGCATGCGTCCCACCGCTGTCCTGCCCTTGGATCCCGAGCTTTTTAAGTGACCTTCGAGCACTTGCCTCTTCCTCTTTTAGCAGCAGCTCATCTGACATGCTGCCAGCCCCGCTGTCCCCGAGCTAGCATGAGATTCCTTTTGATTTCTAACTGGCCGATCACTTTACGTATCCTGGCCCCACAGATTCCCCACTTCAAGAGACCAGCCTTCTTCCAGTCTCAGCTTCTGTGGACCACGCTTCTTCGGTGCCACTCCCTCTGCAGCGGAAGTCTGCCCCTTCCATGAAGCTGCCAATCCAAATCCTCACTGATCTGTCTCATCTAAGGTTCCAAAGCACAGGCTGTTAAGGTTTGTCCAACTGTGCACCACGTGATTCACGAGACTGGGAAAGTGATTATACCTAGATTCTACTCCACCTGCTAACCAGACATAAATAACAATGAGAAGCTTCAAGATACAATGTTATAACACTGACTCATTTACTTTCTTTCACTACAGCCAATATGAACTATGTGTTTAATGGATTTGAGGACAAAGAAACCCCACAATACACTAGACAAATACAAACACACATTAGGAAGCAGGTAGCCATCCTCACGGCTCTAATGCAGAATACGAAGATAAGCCACCCCACCAGGTCACCTTCAAGAGGGCCCAGGGCCAGAGCAAGTGTCCCGTGGGTGAGCAGGGCCTGGGGTGCCCCCAAACCAACAAGCCTTGGTTGGGGGGCGGGGTAAGGGCAGTACACCGTGCAGTTTCTGTGTGTTGATTGATTCCCATTCTATCCCTGCCACTACAGACTACTAAGTTTCTATGTGTGCTGTGTGCCACCCAGAGTTTCAGTGTGGATTCACACGGCCGAGTTGCGGCCACACACGCTTCCTTCATCGCCACAAGCAGCACTGAAACTCTAACTAGGCCTAGAACATTTTCTTTTAATAAGATTCTCTCTTATAGGTAATGAACAATAAATCAGAGCTTTAAAAAAAAAAAACAGGACATTAATAACAACCACAGTAAAGGAAGTAGAAAGTGTAGAGTTTTTTTAGTCAAAGGTGAATGAACATTCTTTGACTCCACCCCACTAGCCCAACTGTTCTTTTTTAAAAAATAATACTATCATTCAGCCATTTAACATGTTTGGGAACAGAAGTTAGTCAGTGAGGGGCTGGAGCACAGCGGGTAGGGTGTTTGCCTTGCACGCGGCCGACCCGGGTTCAAATTCCCAGCATCCCATATGGTCCCCTGAGCACCACCAGGAGTAATTCCTGAGTGCAGAGCCAGAAGTAACCCCTGTGCATAGTCAGGTGTGACCCAAAAAGCAAAAAAAAAAAAAAGAAGTTAGTCAGTGAAAAAGAAGATTTAACCTATGTTTCAAGCATGAAAAATTCTCTCTTACAAAACAGGTTTTATGGAGTTTATTACATTTACATCTACAGAAAGGTATATATATATATTTAAGAACTTGGGTCTTAAAAATGGAAACTTAAGGGAAAGCCTGTCACCGTCACTCACTGTCATCCCGTTGCTCATCGATTTGTTCGAGCGGGCACCAGTAACGTCTCTCATTGAGAGACTTATTGTTACTCTTTTTGGCATATCCAATACGCACGGGTAGCCTGCCAGGCTCTGACGCGCAGGCTCGATATGCTCGGTAGCTTGCCGGGCTCTCTGAGAGGGGTGGAGGAATCGAACTTGGGTCGGCTGTGTGAAAGGGGCGGAGGAATCGAACTTGGGTCGGCTGTGTGATAGCCCAACCGCTGTGCTATCGATCCAGCCCAAGGGAAAGCCTAATAAAAAGTATAATTTGGAATGACCTGTTCCATTGCCAAAATCTCATTTATTTCAGAGGGAAAAAAATTATGATTATTAGCAGAAATGGTCTCCCAACATTTTTAAAAAATAAAAACTGTGACAACTATAAAAACAAAAAACCCATAATTTGCTGTAACATTCAGAATCTCAGGACAGATGTTGTGTGGAGATGTAGAGTAATCTGAAAACAATTCTATCTAAGTTCTTTCTCTAGACATCCTATCTGCCCCCGCCTGCAATCCGTGGCCACAGGACAGGTATTTCCTCAAAGTTCAATGACCTACAAATAATACAACCAGACATATGTCATTTTACATGATTCCAGATAGACATCAGAAAGATGAAAAAAAAAATAACCGATGCCATTAATGTACCTGATCAAACCAATTCTGCCAGGAGCAATGCCTAGCCAAGATGTATACCTTGGAAGGAATTCTGATGCTAAGCAAAGTGACCAGTAAGGATTCTGACCTGCAAGTCCTTACTTTCTCTCCTATGACCCAAAATTTCCCTTAAGATTCTCTCTCTCTCTCTCTCTCTCACACACACACACACACACACACACACAGCCCCCAAGAATTTCCCACAACTGCCAAAAGCTGCAGTGCCAAGGGTTTGCATTCTGCCAGTCTTCAGTGTCTGCGGCCAAAGGATTAAAGCTCTAATTAGACTTCAGGGAAGTCTCTGTGTTAAAAGAAAGTATTCTCCCCTAAAACTGCATTTCATAGGCTAATCCAAATTTACAAAAACAGAATTAAGTGAGGGCTTACTTCAGGCCAAGTTTAAATCATTCTGTTTGAAACAACCATCTACATTTTTGCTTTTTAGAAGGCACAGAAGGAGGACACGCATGCTAGAACTGTGTGACCCTGGCAGGCACTAGGACCAAGGTGCCTGAACAGCACACACAACTTTCGGTGACAAGCCTGAGTGCAAGTGCCACCCAGCTGTGCGGCCCACTGGGGCAGGGACAGCAGCAGCAAAGGTGGGAAGGAAGGGGATTTGACAGAGCAGAGAGAAGCCAGAGGGCTCTTTATTGGTAGCAAAAGCCTCCACGAGGCAGAGATCTTAAACTGTGACGCAAATGTCTCAGAGCAGAGTTTGAGGGTTGGGACACAGGGAAGGATCCTTCTAAGGAGACCCAGGCTGAGCCTGGGAGAATGCAGTGCTCCTCGCCCTCTGAGAAGTGATGGGTGACTCAATACCTTTTTGAAAACTTAAAAAAAGGAGAGACGTGTGTAAAACTTTCACCCTGCCATAATTCTTTCACTGTGTTCTTCTGCACTGAGAGGCCGACAGAGAGAAAGCACAAGAGGGCAAACTCCAGGATATCCAGCACGCTCCAAAACCAAAGCAATTTAAAACATGACAAAACAGCAGTAGCAAATGGTGAGTGCCATGTATCTGTGGTGCTATGGAATATTCTCAAGTAGTTAAACTTAAAGGTATTTGATTACAAGACGAAGTATCCTCTATCTTCAGGAAAGTATAAAAAGAATTAAGAAAACGATGCAGAGAAGGAAACTCAATTCCCTTAATACAAGTTGCATGCGTGCATGCGTTAACCAGGAGAGGCAAAATTGAGTTTCTCTTGAAAAAGCTAATTTTCTCCACTTAGTGACCCATTTGCTGTCACTCATTTTCATTTTCCTGTGCCAGTGTATTTCAGACACTGGATTTCAGTCTATGGCCCTGATGGACCCCGGATGTTCCCGGGAGCTGCAGTGTGGGAGGGGGCGTGGCAGGAGACAGGGCCCGAGCCCAGGCCAGGGGAGCGCATTGAGGAAGCAGGAGGCCAGGGCAGGCCAGGGTCCTCTGAGCAGCACAGGACACCAGCAGTGCTACAGCTGAGACATCCCGTAAGTGCTTTCTCACACGGACCGTGGCGTCAGGGACCCGAACTTAAACTGTGGTTCCATCAGCCCCTGTTGCATATAAATTTAAGGAAGTTGCTGAAGCTTCTTTACCCTTCCTACTACTCTGATATCTAAAAAATAGGGACAGTAATAATAACTTCACTCTCCCAAAACTGTGAGGACAAAATGAGATATTTAAAAAACGAAACAAAACAAAAAACCAAAAAACACTAACAAAAAAATCAGCACAGTATTGTCTTGATAAACTCTCAATAATTTCACTCCCCACCTATCTGCTTACTTAAATCTAGGAAGCCTGGAACTAGTGTAGTTATTTTTACAAAGAGCAGGGTTACAGCATTCTGGGGGGCTGACAGAGCCCGCTGTCTCTGGGGCCTGCCCCCTGCAGTGCTCAGGGACACCAGGATCGAAACCATCATCTCGGCAGCATGCTAGGCAAGTACCTCAAGCCCCGAGTTCTTGCCCAAAGAAATATTCTTAAGAAATCTTCCTGCAGTTTTTCTGTGCTTCCCACCCAACAGAACCTTTGACCGGGCACAGCAGCTCACCCTCCTCACACAGCAAACACCACCTCAGGCCGCTCTGCCGGGTGTCTTTCCCACCAGAATGCAAGCTCCAAGAAAACTGCCTTCTAACTATCTGTATTTCTGTTGCATGAAAAACACTTAAGGCTTATTAAGCTTTCATTGAATGAGTAAATCATAGACGTAACAGGATTAAAAACAAAAACATGTCAGCTATTTTCATCTTCAGGAACCAGTAAGACTTTATCATTGACTAGAAATTTTAATTTAGCTCTGAGCAGAAAAAATTCAGTAAAGTGGTAAGTCAAGTTCAAGTCCTTCCACCTGAAGGTGCTAAATGTTTGCCTACGAAACTGAAATCTGCAGAAAGCAAATGGTCTTTAGAAACTAGGACACTATATACAGCACACACCACCCGAGTGTGCTCCAGTCTCAGTGAGGCGCATCTGCCACATTCATGCTTCTTTTGTTAGGGGCAAAGAGAATGATTCAGGTGGCCAGGTAGTAAGCTTCAGAGGCACACGAGAACTCATCTGCACAACAGCGGGCAGCTACTTGCTTGAACCCTTCAACAGAGAAATAGGAAGATCTACAATATCCCAATATTCATTACTAATTCAAATTAATTCATTCTTAATTCATTCTTAATTCATCATTCTTAATTCAACTTAAATATAAATGAAAAACTATACATATTCAACAACTGAGCTTATATTCTATGACAAAAAGACAAAACATTGTAAGTAAATTTTAAGTAAAGAAACACTTTAGAAATGTCTGGAGGCCTCAGACCAAGGTGAAATGCTGACTACCGACTACAGTCAGAACACACAGAAATCTTGATTTTTGTATATGTGCAAAAAAGATAAGATAATAAATGTAAAAGACTGCTCTAAAATAAGCCCATGCTTTTTTCAAGTATGAGTCTTGTTACAGTGATCTGAAATATTTAAATCATCGACAACTTGTCTGAAAAATTGGAAGTTTCCAACTTTTAACTGTAAATAATAACTTCATCTTCTCTAAACTTGCTACACAACTAAAATCTATTATCACAATTTCCTTCCTTTTGTCATTTTTAAGTTATTGTAGAAAAATTTACTTCAAAGTAACTTGCCGGGTTTAAACATTAAAGTCAGTCCTATATGAGTAGACAATGATTTACAGAAGGGGGCAAGGGGGCCCAGGGGTGAGCTTTGAGTTATATATTTAGAAAGAACTGAAACTGATGCCAGGGCAACAGCCTTGCGCTGATAAGCCCCTCCTCCACATGAAGCGGGGCTGGAGAGCCAGCAAGGACGGAGCACTCACCGGTGTGGATCTTCTCGTGTCTCTGGAGGAGGTACTTCTGTATGAAACGCATGTCACATTGACTACATTGAAATGGTTTTTCACCTTGAAATAATTTCACATTCATAAATTAGTTACTGGATAAAACACAATGATGTAGAGTTATTATTTCTGAGGAAAAAAATCTTAGAAGCCCAAATGTGATACAATTTCAAATTATCCATGCAAACTTTTGTAATGTGATTAACAGAACTTCATTTCCTTTCATTTCCCACAAAACTTTAAAAGTCATTTTCAAATCACACAAAAATAGGTCACCTTGTTCTCCACAACTAGCCATACTTCAGAACCAGTGTTTCTAGTGATCTCCACCCGCCCAACAACAGAAACGCCAATCTCTGAAGGGTCTCTCTGCTGTAGCCTTCCCGGGAAGAACATCCTCTCCAGCCACCTGTGTGCAGGGAAGCGCCTGGGAGCCCTGACACAGGCCTCGACCCAAGCCCTCAGCCTCCCTTGGGACAGCAGCAGAGGAAGTGACCCTTCCCTATGTCTCAATCTCTTCCAAACCCCAACTGTGCTGTAATCCTTATTAACAGCTTTCTTAGAAGCTACTGTGATACCCTTCCTATGGTTTCCACTGGCTTTTCTTTCTGATTCCTCAGTTCTTTCTCCCTATTTTCTCTGAAGATTTTGATATGGCTCATCATGCCCTCCTCGGGATTCTCTCTTCTTCTGGCTCCGGGGACACTATTTTCCTCAGTACAATTCCCCAGTAATTCTGTACCACCCTTGGCCTGACCGTAATTCAACCCATGAATTACATCTGTCTTTAGTTCTGCTATCATTACATTTGTCATTTAAGAAACATCATAACAGATTTGCAAATTCGTATTTCACATTCTACCTGGACATCTTATATAGAAAAATAAATACTACAATCTTAACTATTTCTTCAGGTGAAAAGAATACATTACTCAAAATAAGTGTTTAATACTGATTAGTTCTGTACATCCATGAAGATTCTCACTTAAAGTTGTCCCTAGTTTCCTTCTGACATTCTGCCCAATAAAATCTACCTATGAAATAGTGAGTTAGTTAAGGTCTTAGTTATGAAGAAGTAACATTTACATGAGAATAGCAAATATATTCAAGTTAGTGGTGATAAGCCCATTTCAGTTTAAGAAATACCTGTGTGGATGAAGACGTGTCTCTGTAAGTGATAGTTCGTTCTAAAGGCAGCATTGCAGTGCTCACAAACGTGAGATTTAGGGGTTTTCAAACCAAGTGATCCATCCTCATTTATTGTAAGGATCTAGTTTAAAAAAGAAAGGTAAACAAAAGAAATGTTTTTAAGAATACAGTGCTTATTTATAAAAAAGATAATGCCTTTAATGCAAATAATAGCCACTAAAAATGACAACTTCCCACCACCCCCCAATTTTCTTGATAATACTTTTAGGATAACTGTTGGAAATGATCATTCTGGACAAGAACTGACTGCTGAAAGGAGGTAAAGTGATATGTATGATACCCTTTCAATAAAAACACTGCAAACTACAGTGCCTAAAAGGAAAATGAGAGAGAGAAAGAGAGACGGGCAGAGAAAGGGAAAGAGGAGGGTGTATTCATCTGCTATAGAGGCAGGCTGGGGGGGTGGATGGTGGGAAGGAAACTGGGGACATTGGTGGGAAATCGACACTGGTCAAGGGACAGGTGTTGGAACATGCATGACTGAATCTCAATCATTAACAACTTTGTGACTATCTCAGAGTGATGCAATAAAAAAATTAAAAATAAAAATACATTTAGAATGCTATCATTAATTACAGGGAAGAATAGAAAATCTTTAATCAAATCTTGGGAAGTGATTAAAAAAGATATCAGTATGCGTGACCACTTCTCTCTGATACCAATCAATGACTGCTGACCCTAGGGTCAACTTAGGGTCAACAAAGTAGAGCTTAGTTTTCTATTCTGAGTTCTAATATGTTAAGATCAAAGAGGTTTATTTCAGATATGATGTCAATCAATTAAAACAGTCTTACTTAAGTCATAGGAAATGAGTATCATTTAATATTTCTTGTTGCAAACTGAAATGATAAATTCTGTCTGTCTGCCTTTTGGGTAGTTCCCTGGGCCTTACAATTTCACAAGGCAAGTGCTGTACAAGAGCTACAATGTGGGCCAAAGCTTATGGGAAAAATTTAGAAGAAACACAGAGAAGGCTTGGGGTCGCCCAGCCACACATCCCGGAGTATTATGGGGTGAGCTGGTCCAAAGAGTGCAGGGAAAAAGTCTCCTTGAGCCTTGGGTATTCCAGCAGATCTACCACTGAACCGCCTCTTCAGTCGGAAAGGGCACACTGAAAATAATACATTATCCCTTTTCTCATTAGCCAGGAAAGAAAGATGGAGATAAATTAAGAGAAGCACCATGTGTGAGAAAGAAACAAGTCAGCTGTGGGAGTATGCAGAATGTGAGCTAAGAAAACTGTGTCCTACACTGGGTGGAGAAATCCAGAAAATATTCTAGCATACAAGAAACCCTAAAGAAACTGATGAGGATCTGTGTATATAAAGCATCTACACAAGAGAAGAGCGGCGCAAGTGCGTGTGTGTTTATGTACACGTGTACGTGCATGTGCACGTGTTTGCTCGCTTCAGTGTTGCGATCCTGGGCTGGTGTTGAGGAAACCACGCGGGCTACGCAGAGCGTGGACACACAACCTCTACCCAAGCATCCAGCTCCGGGAGCATCTCCCTGGCCACAAAGGCTTTCATTTAGAAGCAAAGAAAGGAAGATAAAATTTTAGCTTCAAGTTCAAGAAGCCTATACTTAAACCAATGATATTCATTATGCAGATTATGATGGACATCTCTGATATAGGGTGGGCACGTGACCAACACGCCTCCATCGCTGCCAGTGCCAGGAGACTGCCAGTGGGCGTCGCAGTCTCCAGGAGGGCTCAGCAGAGTGGAAGTGTTTGATCTCTGGCCCTCCAAGTCACAAAACAGGCACCTACCACCATGCAAACAAGACGACACAAAATCCTTTAAATACGCCTCCAAATATTTCTGACATAAAGCAACCAAGATATACTATGATGTTTTATGTAAAATAGAACTGAAATTATGGCACTGGGCCTTTTTTGCACATGTGTGGTTAAGAATATCTGGAGTCAAATACAGATTTTTGTGACATAGCATGTCCAATGAAACTGTAAGGAACAAATCTGGTCCCGGCATTTAATGTGAAACGGATGTAATGTGTGACTGTACAAAACCCCTTTTTAAGAAGAGCTAAGTTCTAGGTCATTGTTTTCTGGCACTGAAGAAAAGTGGGTTTTCACTGCGGATTCAAGCCTTCCTGTAAGATGAATTTATGCGTGAAATAGCTAACACTGTCTTGGAAATTGCAGGCTGAAAATTCTAGTATATTTTAAGTTCAAAGACAAAAAAAAAGAATTCTTGAACATTTAAGATCAATTTTATCTCCCACCACCCTTCTTAATTGGGGGCCACACCCAGCCCTGCAGCTACGTGCAGGTCCAAAAGGGTCTCACCAAACACACTGACCCCTGGAGCTACTGCCCCATCCCCACTGAATCTTTCTTAACAAACATCTTTATTTTAAAAAGCAGTTCCTGTATGCTTCGTATGTATGAGGCCCTGGGTTCAAACCCGGTCAACCTCGATTCTGATCAGTGCAAATAAAGAAAAAACAAACCCAGTGAAATTCACTTAGAAGGGGCCAGAATGTGCTTACTTTTCAGGTCTGGTTTCATGGCCAGAACTGAACTCCGCCCCCCACCCAAATTATTCTGCCTCAGAAAAGCACCAGTGGCTCTTTCATACCACTTGTGATGTTTGAAAATAGCAACCTGATTTCATCTGCTTTATTCCCTACTACAATCCTAATGTCCAGAATAATATAGAACAAAGGCAACATTATAAATGGCTGCTGACCTGGCTGCCTGCTCTCCACACTGAACCTCTGTGCAGACTATCACACCTCAGTCTTCTAAAAAAATTCTGTAGTTGATGTTTTACAAAGACACTAAGTATTGCCACAAACAGGGGGCTATGCAAAGGGGGAAAGTCCCTCAGCGGAACAGAAACATCCTGTTAGCAGGCAAACATCTTTGGCATACAGACTTGGCTTCTCACAAGCTTTCAAGATCTTCTAGTGAAGTTTATTTGCTTTAGGGTAACATTATTAGACCACAAAAAAAACTTTTTCTTTCAACATAAGAGCAATTACTCCAAAGAAAGAATTAAACAATTTTTAAGTTCAAATCCTGCAGAGGTGGCTGAAGCCTCTCCAGCAGCTTTATCTCACCTTTGCTCACGACCCCATCTAAGAAGGCTGGATGCATACTCTAAGGCCAAACGAGAGTGGAGAGACCAGCCGTGGTCTCAGGCAGAATTTCTCAACCCTTTTCGGGTCATGGTCCCTTCTGACCACTTTCTTTCCTGTGCATCCCAGTCCCAACCTACCAATCGGCCCCCTGATCTCATGCCATGCCTCCCACCCCTCTTTACTAGATTTTCACCTATGGCCCCTGGGAATATTCTGAGGCTTCTGAAAGGGCAGTATTAGACCCTGACTGAGAAAACACTGGTCTAAACAATATTCAATGTGCTTGATTTGGGTTTTTTTTTACTAGTTGTTTAGTTTTCAGTTTGTTGTGTTTGTTTAGGGACTATAACCAGCAGTGTATCGCGCTCAGGGTCACCCACTCAGCAGTCAGCGACTGAGGTGCCTGGGACTGGATTAAGCCGGGGCCGGGCCGGGCCTTTTGCATGCATTCGGCCTGATGAACTAACTCTCTGGCCCCTTTTTAATAATTGGTAACACATTATTTCAGTGAAACAAAAATGCAATGCCAGATGGGATTCCTCAGATAATCTGCTTTTATAATCTCATGGTCTATTAAGAAACATATGTTTTATTCTGAGTCAAATCCATTTCCTGTTTTCTACTTTTATATGTAACAGTGGAAAACTTAAATAAAACACAAATACACTAAACTCTGCCTGCTTCGAGGTTTTCAACTTTAAAGGTGGTGCTACTGAACAAATGCAACATGAGACTCCTTAATGAGAAAGCTGTCCTATGGTATGTCATGTATACTAGATAATGACTGAAAACACAAAAGCTAATGATTACAATCTGTCATACTTTGGAGGGGTTAAAGGACCCCGGAGACAGACCCAGGCCTCACAAGGGAGACGTGTTTCCACCGCAGGCCACACCAGGCCAGTATTCCACGTTCTTTTTGGTTGTTGTTTTGGGACCACTCGTGGTGGTGCTTGGGCTTATTGCTCTGGCTCTGTGCTCAGGCTTATCTCCTGATGGGGCTCAGGGGATCAAATCTGATTGGCAGTATGTAAGGCACCACTGTACTAGCTCTCAGGCCCTATCATATACTCTTATGCCAATCTCCATCAATTAACAAGCCGTCAAAACCCAAAGAGAAGACAGTTTCCTGTCCTACCTAAGAGCTTTTTACTGCAACCAGGATGAGGTATGAGATCTTTCAGAATTCTCTTTAGTTTCCAAAGCCAGATCCTAGAAGTACATTCCCGATGACATACAATGCAGTAACAGTTACCCTGGTTACTCCCAAACAATGGCCACAACCCTGACCATCCTAGCTCGCTCCAACCTTCTCCCCATACTGTCACTTTTTTTCCATCCTTCAGAAATTTTGTCATTACTGAACTTTAGATTATGACTGTCTCCCCTCTCTCTCCCCCCACTTCTCTGCCACAGGTGCCCTTCCACTGAGCTACATCCTGACCACCAAGTTCCAGTTTTCCATAGTCTTCCATGTTCTGGATGGTGCCAGAACATAAAATTCACTGTACCTTAAGTTACAAACCTAATTTCGCTAAAATGCTCCTCAGTTTTAGAGCATATTATTTCTTTCCCGTTTCATAAAAAAAAAAAAAAAATTCTTCGGAGAGGGCACACCTAGCTGTGCTCAGGGTCTACTCCTGGCTCAGCACTCAGGAATCATTCCTGGTGGGCGTGGGGACCATGTGGAGTGCCGGGAACCAAACCCAGGCTAGCAGCACACAAGGCAAACTCCCTACCTACTGCACTAACACTCCAATCCTGGTTTCCTAAGTATCTGGCAAACAAGTATGTGAGACTTTATAAAAATAAAGACCAGGGATCGGGGATGTGGGTCAGTGGAGCAGGTTCAGAGCTGCACGTGAGACTGAGGTCTAGCAGCTGGCCGGCACTGCCCATTCTGATTTAATACTGTCAGTTTTTATGTGGGGCCTTACCCAGCAGTGTTCTGAATGTACTGCTCTGGTCTCTGGGACCACTGCTAGTGGGTTCAGGAGATTGTAAGGGGTGCCAGGGACTGACCCGCTGTCCTACACTCTGGGCCCTCATTCAGGAGCTTCTAATGCAGAGCTCTCAAGCCTCTGGCTGAGGAACCCTGACTTCGAGGCTCCAGCCACAGAGCAGTCCCAGCGCAGCCTCTGCCAGTGCAGCCCCCAAGACCACAGGAGTGCTCCCGGGCCGCAATGGCCCACCCTGGCAAACACAGTTCTAGTAAGAAACAAGATTCTCAAGCTTAACCGTCAGTCAGGATCCCCTAGAACAATCTCCAAAATGAGGTGGGCCTCTGGAGCTGGAAAGGTCCTGTGGAGTGGGCTCATGTGAGCCAGGACGGCCACTGCTGACATCACTGTCCCAGACCAACTGATGCCTCCAGGACTCTGAGTGACTACACTTCCTGTGTTCTGGTCCACACCTCTCAACAGACCAAGTGGGCAATGCAAAGTGTGATGAACTGGCCACACCGCAGCAGTGAAGTAAGGGAAAAAAAAAAAAAATGAACTGCCTATCATCAAGAGACGGGAATATTAGAAGGAGCCAAAAAAGTTTAGCAGGCCAGAGAGCTAGGACAGCGGGGAGGTGCTCGCCTCACATGTGGCCAACCTGGGTTCGATCCCGGCATCCCATATGGGACAACTGGGTGTGACCCCAAACAAAAACAAAAACAGTTCAGCATTGCCAGGAGCTGATTCTTGAGTGCAGAGCCAGGAGTAACCCCTGAGCACAACTGGGTGTGACTCCAAACAAAAACAAAAACAGTTCAGCAGTCAGGAGTTTAAGGTGAAACAGGCAGGGAGCCCCAATATTTCAGTCTTTGCAGACGATTTCATTACTGATCTTTAAAAAAGAAACCAAAGTTCATAACATCAACCACAAGTCAATATAAACTGAACCCTAATCAAATAAACTCTATTTTGAAAGAAAAAGAACCAATAAAAACCCTCAACAAAATGGTAAAAAATAAAATGGACAAGCTTTTATTACACTGACTTCCATAAAACAGCGAATTCCATGGTAGCATCAAACAGCTTGCCCCAGGTGCCACTCCCCAGCAAGGTCACACCACCTTCAGACATCATGTACGCTGAGTGTAGTTTGGAAAAGTTCAATGATTAGGACTCTGCTTTACTATATGACAAATGATCCCAAAACAACCATTGCTTAAAACCCATGGCAGCTAAAGATGATATAACAGTACCACACTCTTCACTAACAAAACTCATGCTGAAGGGGGCCACATCAGTGTAAAATGAACAATGGGCTTCTTTAAAAAGTGTGCCACATTACTTTTATTATGTTTCTAATTCAATTATATATGTATATATACTATACTCCCAATTGGAGGTGGCAAATTCTCAAGTCATTCACAATGGCAAAATTCAGAACCTGGGAAAGATATTGAGTGGCATATTCTACCTAATATTTATCAGGAACAAAGTACTTAAAAATCTTTAACACAAATAGCATAATGATTTATAAATATGAGCTAAGACTATCTTCTTCTTTATAAAAAGGCAAAACTAATGAAAAGCCTCAGAGGACACACCCTAATCGGGTATTTCCAAAGTTCTGACTCCAGTCCCCTCTAGCTGAGGACTGTAGACAGGGTCAGAGATAGCCTCAATGGTTCTGCCCCATTACATACTACAAATAAACTGTCAAGGCAACTTAAAAAGCAACGGTTTCGGGGGTTGGAGCGTTTGCCTTACATGAAGATGACCCGGGTTCGATTCCCAGCATCCGATATGGTGCCCCGAGCATCGCCAGGAGTAATTCCTGAGTGCAGAGCCAGGAGTAACCCCTGAGCATTGCCAGATGTGACCCAAAAAGCAAAAAAAAAAAAAAAAAAAGTAACGGCTTCATTCCTCTCACAGCCTGCCTGCTATACATATATTATTTCTAACCATTTCACCCTAAGAATTCCCTAACCAATTCTACCTATACTTGTATGTTCTATACAAGAAGTATCTCTATATAACATACATACAGGAAACTACATTTCCCACACAGAAACAACACACAGATTGCCACTTCAGCGATGTTGTCAGAGGGGCGGGGATATGGCAAAATAGCCGAGTGCAGACAGTAGGCCTTGAGCTCTACCCCAGTACACAAACCACTAAAATGGATGGGGTTACAGAACAATACATTATAAATGGATTTCAAATTAAATAAGCAAAAGAACGAAAACCTGATTAAGAGATTAAGATCTGTATTTAGAAATATCTCAAACATATCATACCAAAATGAAAAATCCCACGTAACTGTAGGATAACACTGCTTTGCCCTTCCTCCCTGCCACAGGGACCTTGGGTTTGTTGACTGCTCCCCTAACCTGTCAATTACCTTTGTCTCCTGATCAGACTCTGCTGACTTGTAAATATTGTTTTTCTCTTCTCCTTAATGCTCTTTGCATGGTGAGTTACTTCAATTACTTTTTGGATGGACACAGGAAGACAGTTAAAAAGACATGCTTTTGTAACTTGGGAGTTAATTGACTCCAGATAATATTACCTCTTGGACATCTGCTCTCTTGACTGCTCAGTTGCCCTTACTTCCCAAATCCCCAAAAGCAGGGTCCCGATGGGGGACTAGATAGATGGACCCAGGTCAAGCTGTGAGCTACTCTGGCACTGAAACGGGCCAGGCCAAATTGCCATAATGCTTAACTGTAATTTAAAAGCATGGTCATGGGGGCTCGAGCAATAGCACAGCAGGTAGGGCGTTTGCCTTGCATGCAGCCAATCCAGGTTCGATCCCCGACAACCCATGAGCACCACCAGGAGTAATTCCTGAGTGCAGAGCCAGGAATAACCCCTGAGCATCGCTGGGTGTGACCCAAAAAGAAAAAAGAGCAATGGTTATGGACAAATTCCATCATGATGCAAAAAGTAATAATTAGATTCGGACTGTGCTGTGGTTAGGAATGATTAATCCAGCCTGAGCACTGCTGTAGTGTGAGTCTGTGGCGAGATGTCCCCAGGAGAGTTGCCCTACAAGCCTAAATGTGTCTATTACTGTGTCCATGCAGAATGGCAAATATTAGAAAGGAGAATGAAGACGCTAATTAAGTTACTGGTCTAAGGGGAAGAGAAGCACCTGTTTTGCCCTGGTGGGCTGAAGGTGCCCGGGAAGGCTTGATAGTGTGGAGATTGTGCTGGGGGGGCATGGTGAGAGAACAGGGGATTGAGGAGTTGTGGCAGCCAGAGCAGGAGAGAGTTAGAGGGAGAGTTGGGGAGAGTGAGGGCTAGGGAGGGAGGCGGAGAGTGAGACAGAGTTGCGGGTTGAGCTGGGGAGAGCGTTGTGGAGAGGGTTATGAGAGTTGTGGAGAGAGTTGGGAGAGACGAGAGATGGAATCAACGGCAACTGGTCACCAACCAGCGTGGCCCTCCTTCCTCCTTCGTCCGCCCAAGACAATGGCCGGGGGTGGGGAAGCGGCCAAGGAGCATCACGCTTGAGCCGTGAGAGCAAGCCACCTGGAGAGCCCGCAAACATTCGTTAAGAGTGATCACTCCTAGCATCACCTGAGCTAAAGGAGTTTACACATATAACAACATATTAAATGGCAATAATCTGGGTTTTAGTCAGAATTCTAGAATGCACTACACTCAAGAATAGTACCAGAAAAACAGGGCAATAAAACAACAAGGGAAAATACAGATCTTATTTATAGGATTTAGCTTTTAAAGACCTGAAACATTCTCCACATGTCAGTAGTAAGCTTGAGTAACAGTCGTTGTTTCAGAGTAATTCTGTCCTCAAAACCAGGGCCTGGGGGTTACGGGGGATAGTCCCCAAGGCCTGAGTTCAGTGAGCACTGACAGGTGTGGCCTGGAGGAACTGAGCACTGAGTCCCCCCCCCAAGCTGTGAGCACTGGCAGGAGTGGCCCTGGGCCCCCTATGTACCACTGATGGAAGACCCCAAGTACTGGAATGGTAGCTATACAAGAGAGCTGGGTAAGGAAAAAAAAAAAGCATAACATAAGTCACTGAGAAAAACTCTCTCTAAAAATGGAAAGGAGGGAAGAGGAGTCAAGAATGAGAAAATAAAATACAAAATGCTGATAATTATGAAGAAAAACACGTTTACTATGACAAGCAACTGAAGAATTGGCATTTAGAGCATGATGAACAGTTGGGTATGAGCCTGAACAGCCCCACACGCCCTCAGGTGTAGCATGCAGACAGCCCTGGGCCTGCTGTGTGACAGGACACTTCTGGGAGCTGCGTCCTTGATAGCGTTATCAAGAGACCACTGGCAGGCAGGGCCTGGGTCACACGCGACAGTGCTCTGGGACTACTCTCAGCTCTGTGTGTTGGGGACCACGTACTAAGGACCAAACTGGGACGAGCCAGACGCAAAGCAGGCACCACAAGCCCTGTCCTGTGTCTTCAGTGCTCTGGGAACACTTCTCTGCAGAGAGGGGGTGGGGCTGGGGGTGGAGGCCACACCCTGACCCCTCCAGAGATGCTTTTAGGTAGGAACATGAGGAGACTGGCTGATGCTGCTCCGAGGCAGGACACTAGTTCTGCATGTCGGAGGTGCTGGATATAATCCCTCACAATGCAAAACTAAAGGGTAAGGGCTGCTAAATCCAACCTATGTACAAAAATTGTATATAGATTAAATCTGCAACTGATATAAATGAAGGTTAGTAACCAAACAAAGCTCAGGCCAGAGAGACAGCAGACGGGCAGCACACGTGCCTGTCAGGGTCATCCCCACACCACACCTGGTCCCCCAAACCCTGGCAGGTATGTGACCACTGCATGCCACCAAGGATGGCCCTCAAATAAAACAAACAATTAAGGAGTCAGGGAGGCCAGGAAGTGCTAAGATTCTCATGGTATAAAATTCTCCACATGGCTACTCAAGGATGGCTACTTTTTAAACTATCAAAGATTTTAGCAACTGGCCTGCTAAATTCCTAAAAAATTAGCAATCAAAGAATACAAGATATGGTGTGACTGAAGGGGGGTGCAGCACCCAGAGGGTCGTGCTCCCATATTCCAAACATGCACTCAAGTTCTCCAAGCCACCTTCCGTTCCAGCCTGATGATTAGGACTTCAATCACAAATACCAAAGGAAGCAGTCATCAAAATTGTGAAAAAGGGCATGTTTATAACGTGGCCTTCTGAAAAAGAAAGGCTTCTTCAGCGGGAAGAGAAACAGAGCTGGGAACTCACTCGGCTCCACACAGGCACTGTGGTGCCCCCGCAGCCTGGCCAGCACAGCCCCCTCTGACAGGCTCCCAGGGCGGGAAGCAGCAGAAAGGGCTCGGCTAGCGATTCCCAACACACCAACGCTGCATCTCCCCCTGCCAGCTCACACTGGACGCGGCTTACTTAACAGAAACAGGAGCGGAGGGGTCAACGTGTTTCAACAGGAGCCATCAGGGCCTGTGACTTCTCCTGGCAACCCAGCCCATGGGGGGCAGGCCTCTAGGGCAGTACTGTGGCACTCAGGTGTCACCCAGTGATGCTGTGGGGAGGGCCCTGGACAGGGGACATGTGGTCCCAGGGTGCCAGGGCATGTGCTGTCTCTGAACAGTTATCTACCCTGAAGGCCTACCCATACTCCTTGTATGATTCTATTATTACAGGTTACCTGTGTGTCAACAAATCATTAAGGGACATTATACTAATGTTTCAAGTTCTTGGGATACAGCTATAAGTGCGATGAAGTCTCTGCCCTGCAATGCTTATGTTCCAGGGTAGGTATTTAGTCTACAACCTTTTCCTGATAAACTGAATGGAACTTTCTTGAAGCCTATGAAATTAACTAAAACTAACATGAATAACAAGAAAGGGTACTGCTTTTATTCTTGACAGGGTGGGGGTGTTGGGGCCACGTCCAGTGGTGCTCAGGGATCACTCCTGGTGCAGCTCAGGAAACCACATGAGGTGACAGCACCCAAACTTGGCTGGCCACACACAGGACAGACAACAGCCCCCTATGCTCCGCCTTCTGAAGGGCACTGGGGTTTTCGTTTGCTGGTTTGTTTTCTGGCCACAGCCTGTGGTATTCAGAGCTTACTCCTGGCTCTGTGCTCAAGGATGACTCCTCCCAGGGCTTGGGGATGACACGAGGTGCTGGGGATCGAACCCCAGTTGACCATGTACAAGCAAGCACCCAACCCACCATACTGTTGCTTTGGCCGGAAGGGCACTGTTTTTAAAGAAATGAGTCATGGGAAAGAAAAGGTTTATTTGGGGGAAAAAAGACGTGGTGAAAGAGAAGTGAAAGAAGCTAAGTTGTGGCCACAACCTCGCAGTGGGCACCATGCCTGCCTTCCTCCCGGCAAGGCTTGGCCTGCACTCCAGCTCACTAGGCCAGGGGGCAGGGCGCTGGTCACCTCACGGTCCAGCCAGGATCAGGTCCGTAAGATTAGCCCAGAGTCGGGATTAAGCGCTTAGGAGCCACCACCTTAATGCAGTCTCTTACTTTTGCAGGAGAACGTTGTTTCCGTTTCTTCTTTTTCTGTAAGTCTACTGGCTCTCTGATTTGTTTTTTGTCTCTCATCAGTTGCTCAGATACATCAGTAAAAGTAATTTCCTGCTTTACACTTATCTGTTAAAAAAAAAAGCCAATTTTAGAAATAAACAAAAAGTCCACTAGATAAAAAGCCATTGCATGTTTAATCTCTGCTAAGCCTGCATATTGGGGTTCCCGGTGATCATGTATATGTGTACAACTACACAGTGTGTTGAGTAATTCATTAACAGGCAACTGAAAAGCAAGAAACAAGAATATGTAAACTGAGGAATACATTAAGATTTACCAAAATCTGGGAAGATATTAAAGGTGCCCTGGAAATGATGAATATACGGTCTGGCAAAATAAAGCAAATTGATGCTAAGGATAAAAAGAATAAAATTAAGTCATTTAAAAAAAGAGATAAAATACTGAAATATATATAGAAATTAGATATCACACTAGACTTCCAATTTGCAAAATACCATAAAACACAAAATTCTAAGAAGTAATCTTAATCAAAAGAAAACATAAGACTGAATGACACTGAAAATGATCTTTCAGTCCAACACTCTCAACAATATGCTGACTTTCGCCCTGACTTTCACCGGTGTGCTCTTGTCCCCCGCAGCAAACCACCCCCAAATCTGTCCTTGTGAATCACAGGCTGCTCCTATGTCCAAAACAAGATGCTGATCATGTGATCAGTGTAGCAGTAGAAAAGGCTTTAAGAAATATGGAGGCGCCATGAGAGTATCTCTAGCTCTTGGTTTCCAGTGATAGGAAAAGTTACTTCCTCTGGGAAAAAAAAAAAAACACCAAACTACAATTCTACAACCACTATTGTTACTCATCAGTATAAGTGATCAATCACCCACTCTTAATAGCTGCACTTCCAATATATCCTTGAAATTAAAACACGAGAATCGAGCCAGAATTACAATCCACATTGCCCTGCATATGGCTGACCAGGTCCGAGACCTGGCACCACACAGTCCCCAAAGCATAGCCAGGAGTGACAATAAACTAAAAAGGAAAAAAAGACCACAAGAATCTTAAATCGAGGAAACTTTTAATTCAACTAGCTATGAAATACATGAAAAATCCCAAAATACATAAAAACTTCCTGAGCCCTCTGATGTGTGAGACTCAGTCCGGAAGAGGTTTCTCATCAGATACCCTGAGCTTAGATTTCTAGGCCCTAAACTGTGAGTAATTTGTTATTTATAAGCTTTAAGAGCCAATCATCTGGGAAATAAAATGTGCTAATGGCTACATTAAAAAAACACACACATACACGCCAAATCTTATAAGCACTCTATGGATTAAAATGAAAAGTTGGTAAACATGGGTATAACGAAGAGGTTTTATTAGGAAAAATTAACACAAGCCAGGGATTGCAGATGGACAAAGCAATTGGAAGCCATCAAAAATTTCTGGAACATAGGCAGTGAGAGACTGCAAATCAAAGAGAATCTTGGCAGAAAAAGGAAATACATTACCTAATAATTCTATTTCATTTGAGAACAGCACTAGTGACTTTTTGTGTCTGTGTGCACATTTATATATAAAAACATATATGGAGGGGGTGACAGGGATTTGGTCTCAAGCCCTGGGTTTTACTACTGAGCATTTGGTTCTGACTTGTCCAATTTGGGTTTTGAGTCACACTCAGCAGTGCAGGGGTGGGAGTGGGGTAGAGACCAGGAAGGGTGAGAGGCTGGGCCAGGGGTGTCCTCTGGTGTAAAGAATGTGGGTGAAGAATGTGCTCCAGCCCTTGAGCCATCTCCTGGACCCATTACTTATGGTTTTCTTACATCTCCCTTGGCTATGATTATTTGGGATAAAGTAGAGCAGTAAAATCACGGAAGACAAGGTTCTAAAAATCAGACATGTTACCATCACAAATTGATATTTACTGAACTACAATTACTTAAGTCTGGTGCAGGAGAAAATTGGTAATAGCTGCTGAACTACTCTGTTCTATTTGGCAGGGCACTAAAAACTAGCTCAAACATGTCTGTCATATCTTATTGCAAAGAATAAACATAAAATGCAGCAAGCAGCAATAAGAAATGGAAGACTGCAAATGGTTTTGCTATTAGTTACTACTTCCAACCAAAAAAGAGCCTTTATTCATAAGCAATAAAGACAATATTAATGCACATATCCAAGCCTTTCCATTATTTCTACATATGTATACAATGTGAATTACTAGCTTTCCGAATACAAGTCACACTTTCAATATTATGAAAAGACCCAAACCTAGAATTATCAGTAGACAAAATCATAGTGAATGTCAACAGACCCACAGCAAGCTACATTTAAAAAAAAAATCCCAGCAGGCTTATCACTTATAATGCAATAAAAGCAATTTCTTATATAGACAACGTGCCTGTACACAACTGGCATATATAGAAAAAGTGTTAGTAAATGCAAGACTATAAAAAAAATACATATAATGATGGTCAAATAAGTTAGAAGAAATGAGTTTCAAAGTCTGGAAAACTTCAGATAGTTTTCTTTGGCCCAAAGAAGGCAAGGAGAAACAATGAAAACATGGAAAGGTGAGCCCGACAAAAGAACCTACCCTAAGTGGTCTACTCTTTCCTTGGAAACTGCCTTTAAAACAAAATCAAGTTCTCACTGTTACTTCTCACCTAAAACAAACCCAAGTATAACAAATGAAAACAGGCATCAGCAAGTGTGATATTTGAAGAATGCTTTCCTGGGAGTCAGAACCACAGTCAGTGAAGTATCAATAAAGCAAATACACGAGAAAATATGTCAGAATTAAAACACAAAGCAGAGGCCAGAGGGCTGGCACTGCAGTTAAGGCATTTGCCTGGCGTGCGCTGACCCTGGTTTGATCCCTGGTATCCCGAACGATCTTTCCAAGTATTGCCAGGGATGACCTCTGAGCACAGAGCCAGGAGCAGACCCTGAAGAAAGGAGGGAGGGAGGGCGGGAGGGCCATTCCCTTGATTCTAATCATTCATAACTCAAACCTAGATCTGAAAATACGCTCTTTATCAAGATATTTCATTTCTGACCCCAAAGCAAACTATGCGACTTTTCTATCATTACATGTACCTGGTCTCACCTTGATACATCAGCATGAGGCCAATCTCCCATAATCGTTTTCACTCAACTACTCGTGCAGTGGCTACTAAGTCCTGCGATGAGCTAACCTCATCTAAATTAACAGAAGCACAAAACTTACTGAGACGCTACTTAAAGCACAATTCTAGATCTTGAGAAAACATTCAAACACAAAGTCTCCTCCTCAAAGACCTGAGGAAGTAAATGAGGGAGGGAGTGGGAGGCGGCTTGAGCCCGGGCTGCTATGCACAATGCTGAGGGTGGACAGCACTGCTCGGGACTGACCCTGCACAGGACTTGTGCTGAGGGCGGGGTCCCTGCTCCGGACTGACCCTCTGGGGGCGGGGCATCAAGTCAACCTCCAATACCATTCCCCATGTCCGCACAAGGACGGCAGGTCATCAGCCCCAGCACCACAACAAAGGCGTCATCTACTGTACTCTAACCAGGTGTGTGTATGATGGCCTCTCCTGCGGCAACCACAATCAAATCTGCAAGCAATGCAAGCATGTGTGCGTGTATGTGTGTTTATATATGTGCGTGTATCCTCAGCTGCCACAGTAGGCAGCAGCAAAGGGGTCAGGAAAAAGGAATTTACCCCCCAAAAAATAAAAGTGTGTGCGTGTGTGTACGTGTGTGTGAGGGTATGTGAATGTGTGTGAAAGTGTGTGACTGAGTGTGTTAGTGTAAGAGTGTTATGTGAGTGTGTGTAAATATTTGTGAGTATGCGTGAGTATGTGAGTGTGAGTGTCCAGGGCTCAGGAGATGTGCTCCAGAGCGTGGCCTGCCTGTCACCCCCAGGGCAGCCCCAAGAACCAATCCCAGCCCTGGCAGCTCTGTGTCTGTGATCCCTGGTGTCACTAGCTATTCCCAGCTGCACAACAGCCAACTTGGAGTAAGCAACACAACCAAATGGTGCGACCCTCGTCCACCCACACCACCCCCCCCCCACCCGGGGCGGTGTAAAGCCATGAGCGGACAAAGGAGGAAACAGGGCCAGGCTGGCTATTATCAGCTGCCGTTTATTCCATTCTCCCCGTGTGCCTGTTGGTCTCACTGAGCCCCTCACAGTCTCACAGGGCCACTCATTCCCATCTCTTCCGCTCTCTCCTGCGCCCTCTGGCAGCCCTGTCTCTGTCTCTCATCTCTCCACAAGCCTGCTCCTGCATTCCTCCCCTACATTCTCCCTCTGTCCCCTGGCTAGTCTCTCCATGCCCCATCTTGCTACCCTAGTGTCTGTCTGTCTGTCTCTCCTCTCTCCCTCTCCCCCCACACACCCAGGTTGGGTGGCAATCAACATACCAAAGTCCTTCCTGATCGCCCATCAGGCTCAAGGGGGGAAAAGAAGGGGGAGAAATATCACCTAGGGGTGTTTCTCCTCTCCTTAGTCAAATAACTTAATTAACACTGTATTTCTTAATATTAGTTATTTTGTATGAACACAGTAAGAGATACACTGAGCACCCAAAAATCCATGGCCTTCCTATATGCAAATAAAGAGACAGAGGAAAGGGACATGAAAAAAGCAATCCCATTCACAATTGTGCCCCAGAAAATCAAGTACCTCAGAATCAGCTTAACTAAGGAAGTAAAAGACCTCTACAAAGAAAACTACAAGACACTACTCCATGAAATAAAAGAGTACATGAGGAAATGGAAACATATCCCCTGCTCATGGTTAGGGAGAATCAACATTGTCAAAATGGCAATACTCCCAAAAGCATTATACAGATTCAATGCGATCCCTATAAAGATACCCATGACATTCTTCAAAGAAATGGATCAAGCAATCCTGTAATTCATATGGAACAACAAACGCCACGGATTGCTAAAACAATTCTTGGGAAAAAGATGATGGGAGGCATCACCCTCCCCAACCTCAAACTTTACTACAAAGCAGTAATAATCAAAACAGTATGGTACTGGAACAAAGGCAGAGCCAAAGACCAGTGGAACAGGGTGGAATATCCCTACACACAACCCCAAATATATGACCATCTAATTTTTGATAAGGGAGCAAGAAATGTGAAGTGGAGCAAGGAAAGCCTGTTTAACAAATGGTGCTGGCACAACTGGACAACCACATGCAAAAGAATGGACTTAGACCTCGACCTGACACCATGAACAAAACTCAGATCAAAATGGATTAAAGAACTCAACATCAGACCACAAACCATAAGATACATTGAATACAAGGTCGGCAAAACCCTCCATGATACTGAAGCTAACGGTTTCTTCAAAGATGACACGCAACTGACCAACCAAGAGGAAACAGAGATAAACAAATGGGACTATATTAAACTAAGAAGCTTCTGCACTGCAAAAGATGCAGTGACCAGAATACAAAGACAGTCTACAGAATAGGAAAGGATATTCACCCAATACCCATCAGAAAAGGGGTTGATAACAAGGGTATATAAGGCACTGGTTGAACTCTACAAGAAGAAAACATCCAACCCCATCAGAAAATGGGGCGAAGAAATGAACAGAAACTTTCCCAAAGAAGAGATACGAATGGCCAAAAGACACATGAAAAAGTGCTCTACACCACTAATCATCAGGGAGATGAAGATCAAAACAACCATGAGATACCACCTCATACCACAGAGAATGGCACACATCCAAAAGAACAAAAGCAACCGCTGTTGGAGAGGATGTGGGGAGAAAGGGACCCTTCTACACTGCTGATGGGAATGCCGACTGGTTCAGCCCTTCTGGAAAATAATACGGATTCTTCTCAAAAAATTAGATATTGAGCTCCCATTTGACCCAGCAATACCACTACTGGGAATATACCTCGGAGAAGCAAAAAAGTAGTCGAAATGACATCTGCACTTATATGTTCATTGCAGCACTGTTTACAATAGCCAGAATCTGGAAAAAAACCGAGTGCCCGAGAACAGATGACTGGTTAAAGAAACTGGTACATCTATACAATAGAATACTATGCAACTGTTAGAAAAAATGAAGTCATGAACTTTGCATATAAGTGGATCAACATGGGAAGTATCATGCTAAGTGAAATGAGTCAGAAAGACAGAGGGACGGACATAGAAAGATTTCACTCATCTGTGGAATATAGAATAACACAGTAGGAGACTAATATCCAAGAATAGTAGAAATAAGTACCAGTAGGTTGGCTCCATGGCTTGGAAGCTGATCTCACATGCTGGGGAAAAAGGCAGCTCAGATAGAGAAGGGAAGACCAAGTAAAATGTAGTTGGAGATCCCGCCCGGGAAGGGAGATGCGTGCTGAAAGTAGACTAGAGACTGAACACAATGTCCACTCAATACCCCTATTGCAAGCCACAACACCCAATTGGAGATAGAGAGATCAAAAGGGAATACCCTGCCACAGAGGCAGAGTGGGCTGGGGGGGGATGGGATGGGGGGAGGGATACTGGGTTTATTGGTGGTGGAGAATGGGCACTGGTGGAGGGAATGTGTTTGTGAACATCAGATGAGGGGAAAAACAAGCTCGAAAATGTGTGAATCTGTATCTGTACCCTCATGGTGATTCACTAATTAAAGAATAAAATAAATTAAAAATAAAAAAGATACCTTGATCTTGTAAGGTGGCCCTCCTGGGGAGAGATCTCAGACTACAGTGCTCAGGCCAGACTAACCTAACCCTAGCAGAGTCCTCCTACATTTATTACTTTTTGGATCATGACAATTTGTCCATGACCATGTTCTTCACTATAGTTGAGTACTGTGGCACTTTGGCCAGGCCCATTTCGATTCCAGAGTAGCTCATAGCTGGCCCTCAGTCCATCCATTCCCTCACGAAGACCTTGTTTTTGGGGTGCTAGTAAGCAAGGGCCACTGAGGCTTAAGTTGAGGAAACAGATGTCCAAGGGTGAAACAATTAACTCCCAAGTTATGGAAGCATAGCATTAACTGTCTTCCTGTGTCCATACAAAAAGGACATTGCTCTGAATTAACTATGCAAAAGATTTAAGGAGAGGAGAAAAGCAATATTTACAGGTTAACAGAGCACAAAGAAAGAAGTTACAAGTAAACACAGAGAAATGGGAGCACTGTAATGGTAGTAACCCAGTAAACCTAAGCTCCCTGTGGCAAGGAGGAAAGGACAAACCAATGTTTCCCTACAACCCCGTAATTACTACAGTGAAAACCGATGCATGAGTGGCACAGCCAGAAGGTGCAGCCTGGGGGAGCCCTAGAGCTCGGCAGCAACCACAACCAGAACACAAGCACAACCAAGGGTCCAGTCCACAAAGCACATGTACAAGCACCACAGTTAAACGTGCTAAACATGTGCAGCATGTAACAGGCTCCACAACAAACATGTGCGCCCCACAGTCAGAAAGACTGTGTGGAACACCCGGCTAAAATGGTAACAACAAAAAGGGGCGGGGGAGAAAAGCTTTTTAAAGAGCAATTATTGAAATATCTATCATGGAGGCAGGTAATTCAGAGGGTGGGGCACTTGCCTTGCACAGGACAGACAAAGGTTCAATCCCCAGCACTCCATACAGTCTCCTAAGCCCTGCCAGGAGTCACTGAGTGTAGAGCCAGGAGCAAGGCCTGAGCACTGACAGGTGTGGCCCCAAACTCAAAAAAAAAAAAAAATTTAAATATTACAAAGCATAATGGATATTTTAGTGTATCAAAAAAAAAAAACACCTAAGGAGGGGGGGAAAAAAGATATAGACTAGAAATAACCTATGAAGAGCGATGAAGGCACAGTAACTTTGTATATCAAAACTATAAACGTTAGACTACTGTAACCATAACTTAATAAAAGCTATAATTAAGTGTTCTAATTTTTCAGTAAGACACTGTGATATACAAGGATACACACAACAGGGCTTCAACACCAATACCACCAAGAATTAAAAAATTTTAATAGTTAATAAAATAACTTAGTAATTCAAAACAGTATGTCAGGCTCAACTTAAATGAATGGGACAGGAAATAAGGGAAGGAACCAAAGGGTTGTTGTAATGAGACTTACAATACCTGCGAAGTCTCAGGGCTGGGAAGATAATATAGTGGGTCGGACTTCTGCCTTGCACTAGGCTGACCTGGGTTCTACCCACACAGCCAGGAGTAAGCCCTGAGCACTGCCAGGTGTGGCCCCAAACCAAAACAACTAAAAAAAAATTAAAAAACCTACAAAGTCTTTGTGGAAAAAACAAGGAACTTATTCAGAAACTAGGTTTATCCCAGATTTCTTCATCTTCTTCAACATCATCATCATCATCATCATCATCGTTGGTCATCAATTTTCTCGAGCGGTCTCAGTAATGTCTCCATTTGTCCTAGCCCTGAGATTTTAGAAGCCTCTCTTTACTTGTCCTTCCCAATGGTGCCGCATTAGAGGCTCTTTCAGGGTCAGGGGAATGAGACCCACCCATCATTGTTATTGGTTTTGGCATATGAATACGCCATGGGGAGTTTGGGAGGCTCTTCGATGTGGGCAGGAAACTCTCAGTAGCTTGCCAGGTTCTCCCAAAGGGAGAAGTAGGCTATAAGATGTCTTGCGGTTGCAAAGCGGCTGCAGGCTTCTGGGAGCTTGGTTTTATAGTCTCTGGATGTTGGCCACTGGTGGGATTACACGGTGCAGGGCAGTCCCTGGGTGTGACCACCTAGCTACTGGAAAATGGGAAATCTGGGCGGAAGAGGCCCAGTCCCAATCCAAGCAGACTTGGAGGTCTCAGCCACGGGTCCCACACACCTGGGTTCCTCTGCCGGTTCCTTCATGCGTGAGGCTTGTCCAAAAGTGTGGAGAGGGGCCTTGAGCATGGCTGTGGCTGGGTTCCAGAGGTCTTCGGCTGCCGGGGCTCTGCTCAGGATGCAGAGGGACACAAAGTTCTCTTCCGATCCTCATGTCAGTTCGTTTGGGTTCTATCCTTAATTTTTCACCTTTAATTTTTAAGAGTTTCCATAACTCTTAAGCCCAGGGGCTCCTAAAGATTGCGGCCACATTCTGGACAGGTCAGAAAATTACAGATACTTTAATGATGATGATGATGATGATGATGATGATGATGATGATGATGATGATGATACTTGTGCTATTTTTTCACTTTTTGTTTTTTAACATAGTTTTCAGTATACAGTGGTATTTTCCAGAAGCTAACATGCACTGTTAGCTTATATATATATATGGGATCCAATTATTGAACGAGACACAAACAGATTTCTACAAATTCTGAATTATTTTAGAAAACAGCCATTGAAAATAATACGTAAGCCTAGAGAGACAGTGGAACAGATAAGGCACTTGCCTGGCACAGGGCCAACTCTCTCCCCGGCACCCCATCTGGTTTAAAAGCAGATGAGCACTGTCAGGAGTGACCCTGGAAAGCAGAACCAGGAGCTGAGTCTGAGCACATCTGGGTATGGCCCAACATAAGGGGTTAAGAGTAAAGAGAGAGAATACAAGGGTTAAGGCATGTGTCGCGCACCCCACAGACCCATTTGAACCACACAGAGACCCCTGAGAACCACCAAGGATCACTCCTGGGCAGAAAGTCAGGAATAAATAGCCCATGAGCTACACAGGAGATAGCCTGAACCCACTGCTCGGAAAAGAGTAAGAAAAGCAACGGGTTTTTTAAAATTTATATAAACTATTTGGTAAATACATGGTTCTGTTGCATACAGTTACGTACTGTAGTGTTCCTGACATTATACATAAGCAACAGAAGCAAGACCATATTTGTTAAAAGAATGAATAGCAAGGCCAGAAATTTTAAGAACCACTCAGCTGGACACATCTTAAACACACTGTCATTTGCTTCCTCTGCGTCCCCCAATGATGCTGCCTAGCACCACCCATCCAGTGAGACTGGTCCTGAGGAGTGCATCTGCGGGTCAGGGCACACGCACCTCTGCCCAACTCCACCTGCTGAACTCTCCAAGGAAAAAGAACATCTAACAAATCCTGTACTCAGAACTTAGTTTCTAAATATTATTATCCATCTAAAAAAATTAGGACCACTTGTAGAAGACTTCCTGGAAGAACTGGTGGCAGAAAAATGATCAGCGTGTCCTATAGACACAGGCACGTCTGAAAGATGACCTAGTGCACAAAGCCAAAATCAGCTGAGAAACAAAACACACAGAACAAAATGAATGTCCAGCACACCCTGAGCTGAAGGAACTAGGAAAAAAACGGAAGGGGGATGAAGAAACAGCTCAAATTAATCCGAATTAAGTAAGTTCACCAGGGCAGGAGAGGGAGTTCAGTGCAAGGGTGCTTGTTTTACATGTGCCCAACCTGGGCTCAATCCCCACATCCTGCAAGGTCCCCGAGCACCATCAGGAGGAATTTCTGACTACAGACCCAGGAGTAACCCCTGCGCATCACCAGGTGTGATCCAGAAACAAACAAAATATAAATTTACAATTAGGAAACAGCACAGAAGTTAGGCAAAGGGGCTGGAAAATGGCGCGCATTGGACTCCCCTTGCATGTGCTGGCCCAGCTGAGCCCCAGCACTCCAGGTAGCCCACCTGACTCGCCAGGAGTGACCCCAGGGCACGGCAGGCAGGGCACTTGTCTTGCATGTGGCTGGCCTGGGTTCAATTCTTGGCACCTATTATGGCCTCCCAAGTCCTGTCAGGAATGATTCCTGAGCACAGAGCCAAGAGTAAACCCTGCATAATGCTGGGTAAAATGTGCCCTGAATCCACCCCTCTGGGAAAAAAAGACAAAGGAAGGAAGAAATTAGGGAAACATGGGGGGGCAGGGGGGGCACAGGACAGGGGACGGGACGGGACACAATAGAGACAGCAGACAGGATCCACCAATGGGTGTTAAAATCTGTCTGTAAGAATTTAAAGCTATTTAAATTGATTCAAAGTATCTCAGCCAAGGTACATACAAAAAGAAAAACAGTGACATAACAACAGGGAGAAAGTGGGAGTTAATGTTTTATGAAAGGATCAAGGTTAATGTCACCAGCATTTAAACATATTCATCTTTTATACTCCCAGATATCCTGCACTCAAAATGTTACATAAATTTGAGGGGATTGGCAAAAATACAGAGCTTCACTTTAATCACGAAACATCAAACGGAGATGCATGTTACAAAATATAATCCAATTCTGAGCCACATTGTGGTCCTAGAGGGAAAGAGTTACTAAAGTTACTTTAGTAACAGAGCTAGACACACGCTCCAGACCGGAACCCCAGACTCAAAACGCACATGATGGTAGCTGTTACAGCTCAATCAAAGTACTGAGCAGGATGAAGACCCTCTGGCTCCAAGACACTGGCAGAGAAGGGGGGTGAAAGCTGACAGACCGCACCATGCCTGCAGCTTCCCTGTAATTTCAACTTCTGACCACGGAGCTCAGAGGGACCCAACACAGCCAGCTGTGCCCCCACAAAAAATTCAAAATAAAGGGCTAAAAACTGATTTTAAACCTTTTCTAACTATAAAATACTTAGGATATGAAGTCTATTTTGGGCGTAATAATAATACTTCAATAAATTTATCTTCAAGAATTCTCAGGGACCAGCTCAATGGGCCAAATGCATGCTTTGCACACCAGGAGATGCAGGCTGACACAAGCTGGAACTGAGCCCGAGTACCATGCTGGGAGCAAGCTGAGCACTGCAGGTGTGGGCCAGGCTCACTGGCAGAGGCGCCCTGACGGGCCAAGCAGGCGCAGCATGGCCCTTGCGGTCCTTGAATGCCAGGAAGTGTGTGATGTCTCACACACAGCTAGCGGGCCCTGGTGGGCACAGCCAAGGGCAGCCGTGTCCTTGATGTGCTGCCCCGCGGCACACCCTCAGCTCAGAAGGGGCCGTGTTCAGAGCTGCCCACAGTCTACCAGCAACACCAGGCTTTAAACACTGCAATTCAGAGAAGTCAAGTTCATCAAGGTCAACTGACTTATCTAAAATCTGATGACTGAACAGAGGAAAACACAAATTTAAACCCAAGTTTTCCAAACCAGAAACTGAGCTGCTATGATCTGTCAACTTTCCCCCATAGAGTAAACACTGAATAATTACTACCTATACAAGACACTCTATCAAGTTTGAGGGGAATAATTAACCTAGATATCTGACCCAAAGGCTCTCATATTCTGCTGCAAAAAACAGGCAGAACGAAACAAAGAACACAGAAGTTGTCATCAGAGGTAAGCAGCTGCTTCCTGTCCTCCAATACTGAGGAAACTGAGACCTCAGGGGCTTGGTCTTAGCCAAGTTACCAAATTTCAACAGAAGGATTTAAAACATCCACCTATCTACCAGAATGATGGCAGTGCATCAGGTTGCGGTGTTGAGTTCACTCCCCAAAGCCCACACGGGGTATGATCCCTTCGTGCAGGGTAAGGAGTGGGCTCTGAGACCACCATGGCCAAAATTTAAAAAAATAAAAATAAACTTTCAGTCCAATGCTATTTCCACCACTCTATTCCTTAACAAATAAACATAATTTTTAAATTTTATTTATTTGTTAATAAACTGATTAGAATACAATACAAGCTCTCCCACATATTGACTGCTGCCAAAATGTGCAAAGAATTTCTTACATGGTATGCCCACTACAAAAAATAAAGTTACTAACAAAGTAGACAAAATGTAAACAATACTTGGAAGAAGGCTCAGATTTTACTTTTAATTTGGCCTTTATTCCTGGTTTTGGGCCACACTTACTCCTGGCTCAGTGTTCAGGGATCAAATCTGGTGTGACTCAAGGGAAAAAAACTTTAAATTTTCTTCTTCCCTCTAAACCCAAAACTAAATCTAATTTTGTCTTCTTTTTATCCTCAACACCCACAGTTTCACTTTGCATGATATCAGTTATCTATGTTCAACCACAGTGCAAAGGTATTGACCTATTTGAGAGAGACTACATACATACATACAAGCTTTACAAGTATAGCCTCAGAATTATCCTACCTTGAGTTTCTCTCTATACCTAACTTACAAATGGAACATAAGCTGTTACAACACCCTCCTAGGCCAAAGCCTCCTCTAACAAGACCCAGATTCTTTATTATTAAGAGAGACAAGGACACTGCAGAACCAAAGTTTGAAAGTAGCTGAGTCTGGTTTATGAGGTTTAATCTTTCTAAAACAAGTTCTACCATAGCAATAATTTCTGCAACAAGTTCTGCCATAAGGAATAATTTGCAGCAAATGCAACAAAGCAACAATAGCAACTGTGTTCTGCTACAGAAGCGACTATGATATGACAATAATAGCTGGGAATGACCACGATGGACAAGATCTTAGGGTGAAAAGTAGGTAAGGGATATTCTTGATAACTTTTCAGTACCAATTTTGCAAATCACAATGCCCAAAAGGAGAGAGAGAAGAAAAGCACCTGCTACAGAGGCAGGCATGGAGTGAGGGGGTGGGGGATGCTGGGAAATGAGCACTGGTGGAGGGGTGGGTGTTGGAACACTGTATCACTGAAATCCAATCATGATCAGCTTTGTAAGGGTCTATCTCAGTGATGAAGGTGGTTACACTATACAAAACTGTACATCAAACACCCTTCATCTGGGAGAAGATACCATCCAGGACCTCATTACTGAAGAGAACCAATGCCTAGCTTAAAAGCCAGCTCCATGAGGTGCAAATAGTGCAAGACTTTGAACTTAATGAATGCCTTCGTGCTTGACGCCAATACTCATTTGCAATTCCAGAAAGCCTAAGGTTATTAAGAAGTGTGCTCTCTCTGCTCTGCATGTACTCTTCGTACAAGCAGAACATATCTGTTTTACTACATGCTTTACTGAGCACTGTAAGCCCTGTTGAGATACACTCCAAAAAATACACTAAAGGAGCCAGAGCTAGTAATTTCCTCATAGACCTGTGCAAAAGTCAACCGAAAAACTTCCAGAAAGGATTCACCATTCCAGATGCCAGTGAAAAATGTCATTTGTCAGATAAGGTCAAAATAAAAAGAAGTTGATTCTAGCTCTCACTGAAAACTTTGAGGTGTTCAAATCTTCGACGGAGGAAGCAACTTGCACCTGTGGCAGAAATGAAGGCAGTGGAATTACAAGTAGAGCTTTCAGAGGTGGCTGAATTGCTGCAATCTCATCTTGATCAAACTTTAACGTTGATTTTCTTCTCACAAATGGGCAAAGAAAGTGGCTTCCTGAGACGGATGTACTCCTGGTAAAGTAGCTGTGAATACTGTTGAAACGACAATAAATCACTGGATTTAAGTAAGCGTAGCTGATAAAAACAGCAGCAGGATTTGAGAAGACTAACTCATATTTTGAAAGAAGTTCTATTATGGGCAAAACATTACCAAACAGCATTGAAAGCAACAAAGAAACCTCTATTACAAAGGAACTCAGGGAAACGTCATAGTTGACTCAGTTTCAGAAATTACCAGAGCCCCCCCACCCACCCAAACTTCAACAACCACAATGCTGATCAGTCATAGCCATCAACATTAGTGCAGATCAACACCAGCAAGAAACATGACTCTCTGACGCTCACAAGATGCTTAGCATTTGGGGCAAATCATTTAATTAAGATATGTACATTTTTTTAAGACATGCTGCAAATGTATATTTAATAGACTATTGCACAAACCTAAATATTATAGGTACTGGGAAACATAGTAATTTATAAGTCGTGATTGAGATATTTATATTAGTGCAGTGGTCAGGACCAAATTCACAAAATCTCCAAAGATTGACTACAGTAGCACGCACAGACTACTGTACTCAATAATCTCATGTTTTGACAATATTTACATAAATCACAATATTCTTTGATACTAAAGTAAAATTTTGAACAGCCTAATATTAAAAAAAGATAAAGTAGAATATAGCTATATGACATTTTACAGTTATTAGAAATCTGAGCTCTGAATATCGATGCCTTAATGTGAAGTGATAAATGAAGAAAAAATTTTTTATAACTTTATACAAGTATACATGCCACAAATTTCATACAAATATACACTGTCACTGTCACTGTCATCCCATTGCTCATCGATTTGTTCGAGCGGCACCAATAACGTCTCTCATTGAGAGACTTATTGTTACTGTTTTTGGCATATCCAATACGCATGGGTAGCTTGCCAGGCTCTGCCACTCGGGCTCGATACTCTCGGTAGCTTGCCGGGCTCTCCGAGAGGGGCGAAGGAATCGGACTCGGGTTGGCCACGTGAAAGGTGGAAGCCCAACCGCTGTGCTACACTGTCACTGTCATCCCGTTGCTCATCGATTTGTTCGAGCGGCACCAGTAACGTCTCTCATTGAGAGACTTATTGTTACTGTTTTTGGCATATCCAATACGCATGGGTAGCTTGCCAGGCTCTGCCACTCAGGCTCGATACTCTCAGTAGCTTGCCGGGCTCTCCGAGAGGGGCGGAGGAATCGAACTCGGGTCAGCCGCATGAAAGGCAGAAGCCCAACCGCTGTGCTACAAAACAGATAAAATACAATTCTACAAGAGGAAAAAAACACCATGAAAAAGTGAGCATAAGATGAAGACAGCATGAAAAATAATAACCATAGTGAATAAACATTAATAACGAATTTCATTAACTATCAGTGAAATGGAACCCAAAATCACATTCCATTACTACTGAACAATGAAAATTGCTAAAATTTAGAGGATTGACAATAGCAACTATTAAGTATATGGAGCAATTGGTGTAAACTGGCAAATCACCTGGGAGAAAACCTTCTGATAATATCTACTAAAGCTGACCAATAATTTCATATACACAGTGCTACATACCAATAAGTCTGTCTTAAGTATATAGCAGAAGTATGTGCGCACACCAAGAGACACATCCAACAACAGTCACATTAGAAGGAATCTAATTGTGATGCTGAGGAAGTAAATTTTGGTATATTCACTCAACAATTATATAGAAATGAGAAGAAACTACTGCTACCTAGTCTCTTACAAAGAGTAAGCAAAACACTCAGACACTGTGATTTAGAGAGTGTGGTACTACCCAGCTGAACACACAGGCCGTGGTGAGCATCAAGGGCAGCAAGGATCTTCAGAAAGCAGAGTTCGCTTAAAAGGCACAGAGGCTCGGGGAAACCAGTACTGCACTCTGCAGGAGTTCCACTTCATTCGTGTCTGCTGACGGGGAACAGGGCACACCCAGCAATGCTCAGGCAGGGGTGACTCCTGGTTCTGTGCTCAGGAATTAATCCCAGCCCAAATATCCTCCGAATGCAAATGCAAAGCAGAGAGCTGCTGACCTCTCCTCCCCGCAAGTCTCTTGTGAGAGAACTGATGATCTCTTAACATCTGTATGACTTCTCTATATAAATGCTGTGTTTCAATAAAGATACACATCTAAAAGGCCAGACAAATAACAAGAAGGTTTGCATATGCAGCCTTACATACTGCCTTGCATGCAGCCAACCCTGGTTTGATTCCTACTTGGGCGTAACTACCGGGAATGAGAGTTAGGAGCAGCCTCTAGCCCTGTTCCATGTGGCCCCTAAGGTCCCCAAACAAGATATATACCCAGGGGCAGAGAGAAAGTACAGGGGTTAGGTGCTTGCCTTGCACACAGCTGACCCTGGTCTGATCACAAACACTGCATCAAGCACCCCAAGCATCACCAAGTACGATCCCTGAGCAAGTCCTAAGCACTGCTGGCTGTGGCCCAAAACTCAAAGCAGGGAGGGGAGCCCAAATGCAGTTATCTATGTCTTTAAAGTGATTCAATATACAACAATATTTTATCCAGACAAAATAACAAACACTCATCAGAAGGGACATGTAGCAATATGGAAAGTTCTACAGAATGTTATTAAATGAGTAGTAAAATTTCAAGCATATACATAGCATTACCTAACCAAGGGAAAGCAAAATGTGTAAACTTTCATAAAATGTCATATTTAGAAAGCACTTTATAGAAATATAAAATTTCTGCACGTTTGCTAATAACTTGAAAATTTCCTGAAAGGCACCAACACTACGCTTGCAAAAGAAATGTTTGAAATGTTTGTACTTTTGCTTTCTTCTATTCTACTTTGATTAATAATGATTATATAGGTCCTTTATAATGAATGACATTACAGCTCCCCTGACAGTGATCTAATTAGGCTGACCCAAACATTGTTTATTCCATAACGATTCCTAATTTATACATTACTGAACTGGTCTCACAATTCCAGAATGATCAAACATCCAAGATTAAATAAACCTTTACTGGAGACTAAAAAGAAAACACAAAGGAATAAAGTGCATGTTTTGCGTTCAGGAGGCCACAGTTTGATTCTGGCACCTCATGGTCACCCAAATACAGCCATGTGTGACCTCCCCCCAAAAAAACCCAAAAACATAATAAATAAAAAGTTAGAAGACTGACTACAAAATTAAAATATAAAATGAAATCTCTTGTTAGGAGCTGAAGAGACAGTACAGTCAGTAGGACATTTGTCCTGCACGTGGCTGACCCGGGTTCAACCTCCCATATCCCACACCATGCCCGGAGTGACCCCTGAGTACAGAGCTAGTAAGCCCTAAGCACTGCCAGGCTTGACCCCAAACCCCTCCCCCAAAAAATCTATTATTAGTTTACTTTATAATAAAGGGAGAAAATATGATAGCCAAAGAACTTTAAGCATGAGAAGATACTGGAAACTAGAACACTGCAAGTAATTTCCCTATAACAGTCTATTAGATAAGAGACACTCTAAATTACCTATTTACCATATGAAGGGAAATCAGTAAGAATAACCAATGATGTGATTTTTACCAGCAAAGAGTTAAGAATATTCATTCCATTCTTCTGCTTAAAATCTTGTTTTAAAGAAAAAAACTCTAATCTTTAAGATGGATGTTAAGTTACCATCTGTTCTTAAGATTAATTCAATTAATAATCCATTTCTGAAAACAATACCCAAAGAGTAAGCTGAAGTAAAAATAAAAAAGACCTGAATGAGGGCAGAGATAGCACAGCGGGTAAGGAGCCTGCCTTGCACACAGCCACCCCTGGTATGACTCCAGCATCCCACACAGCATCCCCAAGTAGCACCAGGAGTCATTCCTGGGTACAGAGCAAGCCCTGAGCAGCAACAGGTGAGACCCCAAAACAAATAAAAAGTACCTAAATGAAAGGTAAAGCATTTCTTAAAGCACAGTCCCAATAAAAGCCAATGCACCTCAAAACATAAGGACCGATTTTTTAAAATTTTAATTACAATTTCTCAAGTGAACTTTTGTTTGGTTCTGAGGTCCAAACCCAGACCATCTGGGTTGCTGGAACGGAGGGGGCCAGGGTGCACAGGGCACTCCACCTATTGCACTGCCGTGCAAATGAACTGTCAAGTAAATTCAGTCATAGTGAAAACTGGCCCCCAACAGGTAAAAATAACTTTGCTGAAAAGTATCTACTATAATAAATAATAAATTAGAAAAAAAGAAATGAAAAAACATACTATTGATAACTATTTAAGCAAACTGATACAAAGGAGAATATGCTTGCCACTGCCCGTGACAAGTGTAAAGGGTTATGAACTGCCAGTACATGCTGTCCAATTCTGCAATTAAACCAGAGTATAAAGCATGTGACAAACAGAAATAAGTATTTTAAACCCACTGAAATACGTAAAGAAAATAAAAAGTACTATTTTGGAATAGAAAGGGGGAAAGTCATCTACTGCAAGGTATTCAAATTCCTAACATCAGGAAAGTAGACTTTTACTGACTGGAGAAAAAGATACTTGGGAAATGTCTATAGAACCTTTCTGAGACAGGATTAAAGGAATTTAAAAACTGAACAACAAAAGAGGTCTATGTCAATGACCAAATAACAAATTGTTGAGCTTCCCAGATCATTAAACAAAATAAACAAAAATAAAATGCATTAAGTTTTTTCAATTTTATGCATACTGCTTGATAGTATTGAAATTTATACTATCTGAATGTTAGAATTTATTTTTTCAGGAGTTATAAATGCCAGAAGTACTTTATATCATATTACTAGAATATGAATAGTTCCTACATTATAAAATCTTTATGTTCCATTGATACAATAGTTTTACAGAAGACAAACATTGTAAATTATAATTTTCTTCATTTTTTAAATACAAAATGCCTTTTCTTTTCACTGATTGTCAAAATAAAAAAAGACTGTCAAAATAAAATAAACAGAAAGACTTCCCAATTCCTCTTGAGATAAGGATTAAAAAAACCCTAAAATGAACCAAACACTAAAATGAACACTAAATGAATCAAAACACTATCTTTCAAACTTTGAAAATAAGCTGAGCTTCTGCACTGATGGGCATACACTTTGCTGCCGAGTACAGAGGCACTGACCACCCAATAGCGGGCACTCGAAATGTCTCTGATGAGAAGGAACCAGAAGAGCAATTTCATTTTTAATTCAATTTTCTAACATGAGAGAACAAAATTCTAGTCAGTAAACTAATAAAATTCAAAAGTTGGTCCAACAGTGTTGACGAAAATAAAGGGTCACAAGTGTGAATTTAGGTGAGTGGTTTTGGAAGTATGGTCCTTTCAAAATCCTGAAAGCCAGCAGCTTTCACAAACGAAAAGTCCTTACTCCAACTGCACCAAATGGGCTACACTCAGAAAGGATGGGAGTTAAAGGACAGTTTCATCAAGTTTTCACTCCAGGCCCTGAAACATTTTGGTGTCCTCTCCTCATCTGAAATGTATACTCTAGATTCCAATATCTACCCTTACCACGTTTATTTGCTTTTCTGCTTATGAAAGAAAACCTAGTATGCAAGGAATACAATTTTCAGAGTCTTCTATGTTGTACTAAAGTGCCACAACACTAAAAACTTTATAAATTTTGCCATTTGGTATACAGCCTGAGAGAACTTTCACTGAGTCACTCTCAGAATAGATTCGTTTTCTATTAGAACAGGATTCAACTATACAGCATTATCAGAGGGAATATTTAATAATTACCAGGGGACTAAGGCATTCAGAAGTTCAAAATAGCTGGAAAGTAAATAAGCAAAAGTACCATTTTCTGTGGACAGCAGGCATACTAAAGCACAGTAGATCTACCCAGAATAATGTCAGCTCATGATCTACATGCTTGGCAAAGTACAGTGAACAACTGCAACAATGCGGCTCTTCATGATATAAGATATACTATGGCTGGCCCTGTGAATCTGATCACTGTGACAGAGCTGGGTCCATGGGCCTCCCACACTATCCTGCAACTTGCCTTGCTTAGAGCCAATCCCGGCATCACATCTGATTCTCCCTGAGCACTGCAAGAAACAGCCCCCATGATAACAGCGACTTCTGAGGATCACCAGTGTGTCCCAAACAAAAAGAAAACAAAGAAACAATGGCAAAATTAGACCTTCATTTAAAGTTTAAAAATGTGTGTGTACGTGTGCGTGCGCATTTATTCTTGGCTTTCTCTTCAGGCCCTTGTTCTCCCTTGAACACCTATCTCCTATGGCCTGTGTCTATGCTTGTTTTTTTCCACTGTGGAAAGGCCAATGTTTTATCCTGAATACCTACTTCTTTCCCCTTCTCACATCTAAGAAAATTCCACTCAATAAAAACTATCTTGCTTCACAAAAAAATCTTAATCAAAGTTTAATTTATACTTTAAATTATATTTTAAATAATGTTCTTAAAAAATTATTTTTGTTTTTGGTTTGGGCCACAGCCGGGAAGTCTCAGGGGTTACTCCAGGATCTGCACTGAGGAATTACTCCTGGTGGTTCTGAAGGGCTCAGATGGGATGCTGTGGATTGAACCTGGGTCAGTCACAGGCAAGGCAAGCACCCTCCCGGCTGTACTATCGTTCTGGCCTTTCATCTTTTCCTTTTATTTACTATCCTTCCCTGATTACTTCCAGGAACCACTCGCTCCTAACTCCATGAAGCAGAGAGAACAAGGAATCAAAGCCTGTGAAGGATGAGGCAGATCTCCACAGAAGGGCTGCGTGAGCCAAGCTACTGCAGAGTCTCAGTAGGGAAAGAAGGTCTTCACACGGTGGGCGGCATAAAGGTAAGTCTCGTACATTCTGAGGGAGACAGTGAGCCAGCAAGTCAGTGGGGCAAGAAAAGCATCAAAGAGCAGGCAGGAGCCGATGTAGCATGAAGGGGGTGTCCGTGTGATGGAGGGACCTGGACCACAGGCAGGTCTGTGAGGTGACAGGGTGCGGGCTGCATTGCCATGCATGGAGGGTCTGGGAAGAGCACACTGCACATCTCTGCAAGAGCAACTGAAGGGCCAACGGCTGCATTTGGGGGGGCCAGGGGATTCTGATTAAGTAAATGAGGAAAATTAGAGAAATTAGGGGTCAAGGAAGCCAGGTTTCTAAGAAGAGATTCCTAAAATACACAAGGGCAAAAACCTAAATTTACTCAGTGATAGTGAACGATAACTGCAGCTGTAAATTTATATTACATACTGAGAACTCGTGGCTCTCAATCCTGATAGATATTGAGATAATGAGAGTAAAAGTTTGTCTGTAATACATGGTTTCCAATTTGTTCACTGCTACACCAATGTCAATGAGTGGCACAAGTCAAGACAGAAGACAAAACATGCTCCACAGCAGAGACATATCAAAAGAAAAGGCTCCATTTTGCTAAAGCTTAAACAAAAAGACCATCAAAATTATTACAGCAAAAAAATGTAATCAGTGAGGGGCCAGAGCAAGAGCATGGATACAGCACTTGCCTCACACGCGCTGACCCAAATCCCATCCTCGTCACCCCATAGGGTCCCCTGAGCCCACCAGGAATGACCAGGAGCACAGAAACCAACAGAGCAAACACAAAACCACATCCAGCCCACTGGAAAGCAGGGAGAGAAGAACACAGCCTCGGCGAGTCCCGAGACTCGAGCGACCGCACAGAGCAGTCAGGCGCCAGCACAGCATCCGCAGATGCTGTGCTCACCGAGAGACTTATTGTTACTGTTTTTGGCATATCCAATACGCACGGGTAGCTTGCCAGGCTCTGCCTCTCGGGCACAGTATTCTCGGTAGCTTGCCGAGCTCTCTGAAAGGGGTAGGAATCGAACTCGGGTAGGCCATGTGAAAGGCGAAGGCCCAACTGCTGTGCTATCGATTCTCAATAAACTTAAAAAGACTGAAATATTACAACACACATTCTTGACATTAAATCACTGTATCACTGTCATCCTGTTGCTCATCGATTTGCTCGAGCGGGCACCAGTAACGTCTCCATTGTGAGACTTGTTGTTACTGTTTTTGGCAAATCAAATACGCCAAGGGGAGCTTGCCAGGCTCTACCGTGTGGGTAAGATCTATGTGTGGGTAAGCTGCCACACTATAGCTCCAGCCCTTGACATTAAATATCAATGACAAAAAGATACCTGGAAATTTTCAAAGAAATTTCAGGAATTAAGATATACCATCTTAGGGGGCTGGAGTGATAGCACAGAGGGTAGGGCATTTGCCTTGCATGCAGCCGACCTGGGTTCGATTCACAGCATCCTATATGGTCCCCTGAGCACCACCAGGGCTGATTCTTGAGTGCAGAGCCAGGAGTGACCCCTGTGCACTGCCGGGTGTGACCCAAAAAGCAAAAAAGAAAAAAAGACATAGCATCTTAAATGAAATCACAAGAAAAATAAAGGTAAGTTTAGAACTTTATATGCTGACATTAAAAATTCGAGGTCAGATTAGCAATACAGAGAATAAGGTGTTCCTTGCACATGGCTGGTTCAACGCTGGCTCATATGGTCTGCTGAAGGCAGCAGTAGTGATCCTGAGCATGGCCAGGGGCAAGCTTTGAGCACCGCAGGTGGGGCGGAGAGAAGATGAGAGGAGACGGGGAGGAGGGAGACGAAGGAGTGGGGAAAGGAAGAGGAGGGGAAGGGGAAAAGAGGATGATGAGATGTGGAGAAGGAACATCTGAAGTAGGCATCAATCCTTTCACTTTAAAATGTATGAGAGGGGCTGGAGCGATAGCACAGCGGGTAGGGCAAGCGGGTAAGGCATTAGCCTTGCACACGGCCGACCCGGGTTTGATTCCCAGCATCCCATATGGTTCCCCGAGCACCCCAGGAGTAATTCCTGAGTGCAGAGCCAGGAGTAACCCTGTGTATCTCCAGATGTGACCCAAAAAGCAAAAAAATAAAGATAAAAGTAATAAAAAAATAAAATGTATGAGAAACAGTAACAAAAGTAAAAATAAAAAATTAATAAAGATAAATCAAAGTTAAAATAGTGAAAACCAAAACGAGTCTTTGAGGACAGCAGTAAAAAAATCTTTACCCAGGCTAATCATGAAAAACCCAAACTACTCCAGTCAGGAGTAAGAAAGAACTGACTTAACAGTAAGAGGAAGAGTCAAGGACTAGGCAACTAGCTGAGCACAGCCTGGAGGCCTGCTCGAAGTGGGCAGTCTCCTGGCCAAGTGCTCACCGGGTCACCAGCTGGGACAGCCCAGTGTCACTGAGGAGGATCCCTGGGACCCTGAGCACAACTTGGAAGGACCCCAAAGGAAATAATATGCAAATTTCTGGTCAACCAGACAATTAAGGAAAAATGCAAAACTTCCTTGCAAAATACAAGTTGGGTCATTTCTAAAAGTTCTAAATGCAGAGCCAGAAGTATCCTCTGGGCATTGCAGGTGTAGCCCTCCCCACCCCCATTACTTTTAATTAGTTATTTTACATATTTTTAAAACTGATCAGGAGGTCAAAGAAGTAACTCAGTGCTTGCATGCCAGCGGCACATGACCCCACCCCCAGACACTGCTAAGAACTACCAGCCCCAAACACAAAGACTAAGACAGCGGGGAGGGCATCAGTCTCCACTAGCTGACCCAGCTTCTGTTCCAGCACCCCATATGGTCCTCCGAGCACACCGAGAGTAACTCCTGACAACAGCCCATCTCGGCTCAATCCCCGGCACCCACTGCTCCAGCACTCCAGAAGGGATCCCTGAGCAGAGCCGGGATAAGCCCGGGGCACCACCACATGAAGTCCCAAAACAGAAACAAAAAACCCAAAAGATAGCAACTGGGAACAGAGTGACAGTACAGGAGTTGAGGCCACCTGCCAACCTCCAGGTGATTCCTAGCACTGCATATGAACCCCGAGCACTGCCAGGAACAAAAATGAGTAAATTAATGTGATAAATACACACATGGAATAGTACTAAGTTATGAACAATGATGAAACCACGTACAGAGAAATAGTATAGCAGGTAAGGCACTTACTTGGCACATGACCAACAAGTGTTTGATCTCCAGCATCCCCAAGCCCCACTGGGAGTGATCCCTGAGCCCGGACCCAGGAGTAAGCCCTCAACGCCGCCAACTGTGCACCTCCTCCACCCCCAATTTTTTAAAAATGATTACATCTTGCTTCTTTTTGATATCATGTGGATGGAGTGTTAAGTCAGGCTAAATAACAAATAGCAGGTGATTTCACTCATGTGTGATATATAAAGAAGCACGGCAAAGAAACGGCGGCATCTAGTAATACACCTGTTCAGTGGCAGCAGCAGGGGCTGTGCAGGCAGAGGAGGACCAGAGGTCACACCTGGACCACGGGAGAGGGTCTCATGCACTTTGGGGGGCAGGGGATGCTGTGACTTTGTATATCAGTACCACAACCTTTAATACTACCATAACCACATTGCCTAAACTATTCAAAGAAAATTAGAAAGGCTAATACAATAACAAAAAGAATGGCGCATAATGACTAAATGTCCTTGATCCCAGGAATGCAACATTGGTGTAACACTTGAAAAAAAAAAATCAGTAACTTTAATTCACTGTACTAAGATAAGTAAGATAATACGAGATGTTCCAGGCTGAGGGGGAGCTCTGCTGCACACAGGCTCCATCCCCCAGCACTATAGGCCCTGCACTCAGCAAGGAGCAGTCCTGGAGCACTGCGCCGAGTGACCAAAATCAAAAATAAGTAATAAAGGGATAACAACTATATGATCATCTAATGCAGAACTGAATGAAATTTTATTCCAGTTTTCAAAAGCACCAGCAAAGTACAAAGAAAACTTCTTTAACCAAATGAAAGTTTGAAAAAACCCCTACAGCAAAAATAAATTTTAACAGTGAAAGATTAAACTTGGTCCCTACCAAGTTGGAGCAAGGCAAAGATGCTGCTCTCACCACTTTAACTAACACCTTCCTAGAGGCACCAGTCTATGCAAAAAGAAAAGAAAAACCAGTAGAAGCCACAGGCCATAAGGCAGAGGTAAAGCGTATACAATTTCATGAGACAACATGACTGCAGGTAAACCTAAAAATTATAAGTTACTATTGCTGGAGCGACAACACAACGGGTAGGGCATTTGCCTTACACGTGGCCGACCTGGTCGGGTTCAATTCCCGACATCCCATATGGTCCCCTGAGCACCACCAGGAGTAATTCCTGAGTGCATAAGCCAGGAGTAACCCCTATGCATCACAGGGTGTGGCCCAAAAAGCAAAAACAAAACATGAAGTTACTATTAAAGTAGCAAGTACAGGTAACAAAGTCACAAGATACATGCTCAGTTACAAACAGATTGGAATTTTAAATTATTATATCAATTCAAACTTTTAAATCCTGAGGGTGGGTTTGTGCAGTTCCCAGCCTGGCTGTGCTCAGAGGTCCCTCCTGGGCCCCGCGCGAGCCAGGATAGAATAGGGCCAGCAGCACAGGGCAAGCACCTGCCATGTACTATCTCTCCACATAGAAATTTAAATTTTTATGTTATAAATGCATCTGAAATAGAAAATAGGGTACATGTGACAAAACAGGTCAAATTACTAGACTTTATCAAAAGTCTACAATAAAAACTACAGAATTTTTTTTTAGAAATTAGGGAAACACAGGGGCTGGAGCGATAGCACAGCGGGTAGGGCGTTTGCCTTGCATGTGGCCGACCCGGGTTCGATCCCCGGCATCCCATATGGTCCTCCAAGCACTGCCAGGAGTAATTCCTGAGTACAAAGCCAGGAGTAACCGCTGAGCATCACTGGGTGTGACCCAAAAAGCCAAAAAAAAAAAAGAGAGAGAAATTAGGGAAAGACCTAAATATATGCAGAGATGAACTTTTATGGACTGGAAAGCACTGCTCAGAAGTTGGTTTCCATCAAATAAATATACAAAATTACTGAAAGGCTTGATTTCATAGTTATGAAAATATAAATGACCTCGAATAATCTCAAACTTTTCAAAATTTTTCAGTTTTTACAAGGATGACACAATACTGAAACAAAATCACTAGATCAGATAAAATGAAAACATGAGAAACTAATTCCTATTTAAAAAATCCAGGGAAAAGAGGCCAGGTGTTAAGGCGTTTGCCTTGCATGCAGCCCGCCTCAGCCTGACCTGCGACAGTGCGCATGAGTGAGTGACACTGAGCCCCACTGGGTGTGACCCACAAAACGAAAAAAAGTACCTAAAAGAATGACTAGAGGGGCTGGAGAGAGTACAGAGGGTAGGGTGTTTGCCTTGTACACACAGTTGACCAGGGTTCAATCCCCGACACACAATATGGTCCTCACAAGTCCACCAGAAGTGATTCCTGAGTGCTGAGCAAAGAATAAACTCCTGAGCACCACTGGGTGTGACCCCCCAAAAAAAATCAAAACAAAACCAAGCCCCCAAAACAACAACAAAAAAAAAAAAAAAAAGGAAAGAAAAAAAGAAAGAAATGAATGAATAGATAGCCCGAGAATTCACAGCAGCGGCTGGAGAGTGTACAGTGGGGAGGGCGTCTGCCTTGCACAATCAATACCCCAGTTCAATCCCGGCACCCCAAGCCCTCCGGGAGCAATTTCTGAGTGCAGAGCCAGAAGTAAACTCAGAGCATAACTGAGCATCACTGGATAGAATCCAAAAACAACAACAAAAAAGGAATCTTCACAGCAGATACATTCATAAAATTGAAAACTACTTGATACACTCAACCAACATAAACCACAGAAACAACAGGCTAAGTAAAAGAAGCAGACACAAAAATATTTCCTGACAGATTTAATTTAAATGAAGTTCTCACTATTCTATGTTCGAAACAAAAAGAAGAGGGTCCGATTCCACTGACAGCACCACCCCACCACCCGCCACTCCCACCTACTCAATCGCATCAGAGCAAAGTTCAGGAAAGTGACTGGGAAGAAACACACATTTCATGGTTTGCTTTGTTTTCTGTCTTGTTTTGGGTTTGGGGCCACATCCAATGGCTGACTGCTGGCTCTGCTCAGGGTTCACTCCTGGCAGCTGCATGCAAGGCAAATGCCTTCTCCACTGTCCACTGTACTATAGCTGCAGCCCCACCGAGAAATTTTCTAAGATGATACAATACTTGACATCTTGCTGGGCTACATGTTATATAAATTTACGACAAGCCTGAACTAATTCAAAATCTAAACACAGTTTTCTTCACACTTTAATTTTCAAAAAAGTTATTCTCAAAAATACTGAGCCGGAGAGATACCACAAAGGGATAGCACAAAGAGAGATAGCACTTGCCTTATAGGCAGACAACCTATGTTCAATCCCAGCACCCCATATGGTCCTCCAATATCTACTATACCCACTAAGAGTGACACCGGAGCACCAGGAGTAAGCTCTGAGCACCTGAGGGTCCCCTCTCCCAAAATACGTATTTTCACTCAAAATATTTACATTCTTACTACAGCCCAGTTACTGAGAAAAAAAAGTCAAAATTCAGGATTCAGAAGAGACTTACTTGACAATCTTGCAAACAAAGAAAAATGGAAACAGAAAAAAAAAACACAGATTTTTACCTGCTAGATGAAAAAAAGACAGTAGTCTGCCAAAGAACATTACAGCGTGTAGTTATTAAAATCAAAATATTGTCGAGTGTGACAAAATAATATAAGAAATCACTGCCAACCTTGACAAAGTAATTCGGTATGTTTAAATCTGAAGGGAGCAAAGAGGGGTGCTGGTTAAGATATGAAGAAAAGGTCTTTTATAAAAATAAATTAAATTATAAAGATCAATTTTTTTAAAAATAAACTCAAAGATTGGTCCTTTGAAAACTGGGGGAGTATAAATGGGAATTTGTCATTCAATGGGTATAAGAGTTTCAGTTTTGCAAGATAAAACAGTTCTAGAAGTACAATGTAAAATAACATGAATGTAGTTAATGATACTGAATTGTACCCCTGAAAATTAAAATGGCCTGAAAGCAAAAATAAAAGTCAAGCTTCTAACCAGGCTAAGAAAAAAAGAAGGAACAAATTAGGAAAATCAGAAGGCAAAGTGGGGACATCTCTACAACATCGCATGCACATTAAAACCCTAAAGGAATACTGTTTGAAAAATAAAAGAAGAGTTAAGGAAACTGCGTTGCATGCGCCAACCCTGGTCCAATCCCGGGCACCTTACACAATTATATGGTCCCAAGAACACCTCCAGGAATGACCCTGAGCACAGAGTCAGGAGAAAGTCCAGAGTACCACTGGGTTTGGGTAAAAACAAAAAGAATAAAGTAATACTTTAAACAACTCTCTATCCCACCATTTTGATAATTTAGACAAGAGGAACCAAGTCCGAGAAGACACAATCTGCCAAAGCTCACACAAGAAATAAGATCACCTGCAAAGGCCTACTGCATTAAAGTGCTAGAACCAAAAATTAACAACCTTCCAAAGAGAAATCAAAAGACTATTGTGTTCACAGGTGAATTCTATTCACCATTTAAGGATTTAATGAGAAATTAAACCAGTCTTCACAGTCTCTCCACATGACAGAATAAAGGGATCACTGTTCTTGGTGCGGGGGCCTAATTTGGGGGTTTTGTTTTTTGGTCTTTCTTGGCTTGGAGGCCCCGTGCAGCAGTGTTCAGAGATTACTCCAGACATACCACCATACCAACTCCTTCTATAGAGCAAGGTTACTCTAATATCAAAATCAAGCAAAGATATTGGAAGAAAAGGTCTAGACCAGGAGCCAGAGAGCTAGCACAGGGATTTGAGTGTTTCAATCCCTACACTGCATAGGGTGCCCTGCCAGGAATGATCCTGTAGCACAGCTAGGTGCGACCCCAAAAACGGAGGCAAAAACAGACAACCAACTAGAACAGTACTTCTCATGAACACAGATGCAAAATCTCCAATAAAACATTAGTATACTGAATCCAACAAAGCCATAAAGGGACATCAACAACCCAGTGGGATGTATGCTCGGTGTGCACGAGGGGTCCAAGATGTACACTGAATAACAAAAATCCATCACATCAACACTAAAAATGAGAAAGCCACTGTAACGGACTACACAAGAGCTGAGGGCCACAGGGATGAAGAGACAGGGCAGGCAGTGATACATTTGCTCTCACAACAGGGGTCCAGATCTCAGCACTGCCTCTCCGTCCGTCCGTTGGGGCCTGACAGGGTGAGCACAAGGCCAGGGACAGCCCTGAGGCACTGCTGGGGATGGTCCGTCAGCATTCTTCCCACCCAACCTTAAACCACAAAAACCTAGGGAAATGCATGTGTTAGAATACGACCCGAATTACGTTGTTTTATTCATTCATTCACTTCAGGTGTCAATAGCTGGAATATAATGAAAAATAATTTTTTTTAAAGAATCTAAATTCTCATAAAGCCTACAATCTCTGGGAGACAGACACTAAATATACAATCACAAGTCCCCACTGCAGGAATTCAACTTAGACTGGACAGAAGGGGCAGGCAACATGACTAAGCACTTCCAAGGAAGATCAGGGAGAACGCATATATCTGAGGGGAATATTACGAGCAGGGTAAGTGCTGATCTGGAAGTGAAAGCACATGTACTTAAAAAAAAAGTCCAGAAGAAATATCACAGAGGGGGAAGGGGGGGAGGAGGATTGCGAAGTGATTGTGGTTTTCCAGTTAGCAGGTAAAAATAAAAATACAAGACATGAAATGACAAAGGCCCTTAAGCTCCCAAAGAGGAAAGACTCGGCTCACACACTTTAAAGATGGCAGGGACTGCTGCAGGAGTCACAGGGTCACAGGATTTTTTAAAAATCCACAAGGGTTGATCTTTCTCAAGTTATGCTAAAAATCCATTCTTTCTACTCTTTTTCACTCTTCAAGGAGAAATCCAAAAGTTGATTTTTGAGGGGTTTTTGACTTTTGTTCTGGGCCACACCCAGCAGTGCCCAGAGCTTCCTCCTGGCTCTGCACTCAGGGATCACTCCCAGAGGAGCTGGGGACAATATGCAGGGCTGCCAATCAAAGCTGTGTCAGTCACTGTCACTGTCATCCATTGCTCATCGATTTGCTCAAGTGGGCAGCAGTAACATCTCCATTGTGAAACTTGTTACTGTTTTTGGCATATCGAATATGCCATGGGTAGCTTGCCAGGCTTTGCCGTGTGGGCGGGATACTCTCGGTAGCTTGCCGGGCTCTCTGAGAGGGATGGAGGAATCAAATCCAGGTCGGCCACGTGCAAGGCAAACTCCCCAGATGCAGTACCACTGTTCTGTGCCCATTATATGTTATATTTTAACAACAGCTGTTCACTAACAATTTAAATTAACAATCAGTTTAAAATTTAATATACTACAAACCTTAATTTTAAAAAAAATCATTGTTTATCCTAAGAAAGTTTCTAAGATGTAAGCAATAGCCTGACCTAATTTTGCTCTTCCAAATTTGTGTCAACCAGGGGGCCTTCTAAATCTCTGTCAATCTTTATTCATCTATCTCAGAACAGCCATGGAAGGGAGGGGAGAGGTGGGCTGGTAGGGACTGAAGGACAGCAAGGGAGGGGTTGGGAAAGGTACAGTAATGCGCACATCAAATCCACCAACGTGGATACTATTGTAACCACGGTACCTAAACAAGAGAAAAAAATTTAAAGAACACCCACTCGAATTATTTAGCTTTTCAACAGGTTCTGAAACGTCCCCAGGTGTGACACGGTTATCAGTCACCGTTAAAGGACTACTTACGGGGACATTAAGTGCGTACTGGAGCCCCTGTGGAAGCCTTTCGTGGGTTTCCATCTGCTCCTCATCGTTTTTCACCGTCTCCTCGTGCACCATGAGCTCGTCATGTGGTATCATATCCTGCTGTCGCATTTCACTTTCCTGCAGCACTTCGTCCGCTGCGAGGATCTCCTGGTGAGGCATGCTCCGGTCCTGAAGGACCGACTCCTGCAGCTCTCCAGCCACGGCCGGCTGGCCCGACACGCCGCCCATCACGACCATTGCCCTGGAAGACTGCATCTCGTCTATGCCGCCACATTTAAGAAACAATCCTTCCAGTTTGTCGTCAATGTTCATGCTTAAGTGCAACTGCCTAGAAAGACCAAGTTTGGCAACAAAGCATAATAAATTAGTTTTATGTGCCTATTTGATTTTTTAATTTCAAATTATGACAGGTACACATTATGGAAAATTTTAACTCAAGAAATTTAGTAATTCTCCAACTTTAAAATCTATTTCCAAAAGCCAGTATAATAAACAGAGATTTTCAATTCTGACATTAAACTATAAAACACTGGTCTAATTCGTTATGAAAAATGAGTCTAGGGTCAGAAACAGTACAGCAGGTAGGGTGCTTGCCTTGACCTTGGTTAATAAGGAACCCAAGCCCCACCAGGAGTTATCCTTGAGCACAGAGCCAAGAATAAGCCATGAGCACTGCCAGGTAGGTATGGCCCAAAAAAAACAGAAAGAAAAGAGGGAAAAAAAGGAAAGTAAGTCTGACATAAAGCAAATTAGGGTGGAGATATATATATATATTTATAACACACCAAGATCCCTAAAATATATTAAAACTGTCTTAAAAATAAAAACAGGCCAGGGAGGTCACCCAGAGTGGCAGTGTCCGTGCTCTGCAGGCAGCAGACCTGCTCTCTCCAGCACCACGCAGCCACGGCACCCCCTGAGCACCACCCAGTGTCACCAAAAACCAAGGTAATATTTATTGTTACCATTATTTATGTATTACTTATTATTTGTTTTATTTTTTTTATTAACAACTAAAAGGAGATGCATGCACCAAGAAATAAACTGACAAAGTTTAATTTCAAGCAAAATAGCAACAAAAAAACTCGGGACCAGAGAGAGTACAGAGGATAGGCACTTGCCATGCTTGCGGCTGAGCTGAGTTTGATCCCCAGAACCCCACTGGCCCCCAACCAGCCCCAGAAGTGATCCCTGAGCGAAGAGTCAGGAGAAGCCCTGAGCACTGGCGGGTGTAGCCCCCAAATGAACAGGAAAACACTTACAAAACATCACCAGATAAATAATAGTCACAGATTTAATGAATCTGAAGCAAAGGTACCATATCGTCGCCAAACTATGTTTAAAAATAAAACCCTTACAAATACAAATATATCCATCGTTAAGATAGTTAAAATACAAAACAAAAGGATCAAGGATAGTACAGGGGGTAGGGCACTTGCTTTTGCAAGCAGGCAGAGCCCCAGTTGGAGTCCCTGAACTGCTAATTGGTCAAAAATAAATACTCAATTTCAATCACATTAACACTACTTTAACTTGAAATTTTATAATAAAATTTATACTTTAAGAATGTTTTAAAAACCGAATTGATAGTGCAGCTGGTAAGGTGTTTGCCTTTCATATGGCCCCGGGTCTGATGTCCAGAATGTCATAGGGGTCTCCTGTGCACCATCAGGAATGATTCCTGAGTGCAGAACAAGAAATAACCCCTGAACATCACCAGGTAGGAGTCAAAAAGCAACATTTAAAAAGATATTTCAGACAGCCTTCTCGGACAGTCGTCGCAGTTTCCTGCTTCAACAGTGCTTGGATGGAACCAGGCACTCGTCCCACCCCGCTGCCCCCGCCGGCCGCTTGCAGCCTGTCCTGCACCACGACCACCACTTCGTCCCATCTCAGCTGCCGCCATGACCACCGTGTCCCCCTCGCAGGTGCGCCAGAACTACCACCAGGACTCAGAGGCTGCCACCAACCACCAGATCAGCCTGGAGCTCTACACCTCCTATGTCTACCTGTCCACGTCTTATTTTGACCGAGATGATGTGGCTTTGGAGAACTTTGCCAAATACTTCCTCCATCAATCTCACGAGGAGAGAGAACATTCAGAGAAGCTGACGAAGCTGCAGAACCAGCGCGGTGGCTGCCTTTTCCTTCAGGAAACCAGATCGGGACAACTGGGAGAAGGGACTGAACTCGATGGTGCATGCATTGCACTTGGAGAAGAGCGTGAACCAGTCACTGCTGAAGCTGCACAAACTGGCCTCCGACAAGAATGACCCCACCTGTGTGACTCCCTGGAGACTCACTACCTGGACAAGCAGGTGAAGGCCATTGAAGAACTGGGTGACCACGTAACCAACCTGCACAAGATGGGGGCCCCGAGCCAGGCATGGCGGAGTATCTCTTTGACAAGCACACACTGGGTCACAGTGACGAGAGCTAAGCTGGCTTCCCCGAGCTACCGGTGACCTCCAGCCACCCAGGCAGTACAGGCATGTTGGTGTTACCCTAATGACCTTTTCTATAAGTTCCAAAACATCTATTTCAGTCTTATGATTTCTATCAGTCCTTCAAGTAAAGTAACTTGGTACCCCCCCCAAAAAAGATATTTCATTATTAATATATCCTTAGTTATATATGCTTAAAAATTTTAATATGGGATGTTAGGAACCAAACATTTTAATAATTACACTATTTTTTTCTGCATGACTACAATATTTAATTTTTAAGATCTACCTTTCCACCCCCACAGAGAGTGATCCCTGTGCTCAGAGTCAGAGTAAGCCCTGAGCACCGCCAGGTGTGGCTTCAGAACAAAACAAAACAAAAAACAAGAAATAAAATCTACCCTTTCAAACTTGGTTGGCAGTAAATTCATGTTTTACCCTAGCAACTAACAAAAACAATATGGCACCTAAAAGAAAGCAACCACAAAGAATGCCAAATCTTTGGTACATTTTGTAAAAACCAACTTTTAGCGGACTGTTAAATTAACAAAGATGCCCCTCCACCAAACTCAAGAAATCACAAAAGTAAGGTTTCAATTTAGTAATCACATTCCCAAATCAGTGGCTACAGTCTAGATAACAGCTTTCAGCCAGAAGTGATTAATTAAATTCAAATACTGTTGTGATCAAGTAAAGTGTATATGCTCTTTTATTTACAACAATTATCAAGACAGAAACCTTAAACAGCTAAAAAATAACAAGGTAAACAAAATTTGGGGAAAAAAAACTCATTTAAAGATTGCACTCATCTGTGGAATATGGAATAACACAGTAGGAGACTAACACCCAAGAATAGCAGTATATAATACAAGGAGGTTGGCTCCATGGCTTGGAAGCTGGCCTTACATGCTGGGGGAAAGGCAGCCCGGATAGAGTAGGGAACACCAAGTAAAATGTGGTTGGGGACCCCGATCGAGAAGAGAGAAGTGTACTGAAAGTAGACTAGAGACTGAACACAATGACCACTCAATACCCCTATTGCAAACCACAACACCCAAAAGGAGAGAGAACAAAATGGAATGCCCTGCCACAGAGGCAGGGTGGGGTGGGTGTGGGGGGACGGGATTGGAGGGTGTGAGGGATACTGGGTTCACTGGTGGTGGAGAATGGACACTGGTAGAGGGACGCATTCTCGAACAGTGTATGAGGGAAACAGAAGGACGAAGATGGGTAAATTTGCAACTGTACCCTCACGGTGACTCACTTATTAAAAAATAAGTTAAAAAAAACTCATTTAAAAAAGAATGAGGAGGGGACTGGAAAGTGAGTGCAGTGGGCAGGACACTTCCCTGTTGTGAGTTGGCCCTTGAAGTTCCCCTGACCATTGCCAGGGTCGCCTGGCCTCTGCTGAGGGGGCAGGAGCGAGAGAACAGCAAAAGCCAGTTAATGCCAACTTTTTTGTGTTTTTAAATTTTTCTTTACGGGTGGTATGAGGAATGCTGTCCAGGTCTACATATATTGTGATTCCCTAATCCCTAAAAAAAAAAAAAAACACTTCCTACCTGCTATTTCTCTTTCCTGGTCCCAAGGTATTATGTCCTCATACATATAGACACAAGGACCAAGAAACTGACCTAGCCTTGGGACTGTCCATCAGACCTAGGAACCCCTGTTTCTAAACGCTGCAGTTTGCATGCATTCACCAACTTAAGGAAAAAACAAAGAACAAAAAAACAAAAAACCTGACTTTATTTGTACAATCCTTAAGTAGCAAACTTAAAATCTAAAGGACAAAATCATTTTTAATCTTTTTATTTAGTTTGGTTCATTTCTATCTGCTCGGGTTCCAAGGCCACGCCCCGCAGTGCCCAGCGGCTCCTCCCAAGCCCTCCCGCAGCTGGCCCAGCGGTGCCCAGGGACCAGTAGCCTCCAGAATGGACCAGAACTGCACCTCCGATCTGCAAGGCATGAACAGCCAAGCACTCAGGACCCAGGTCTCGTGTTTACTTACTGATGTATGGCTTGGGGGTCACAGCCAGCAGTGCCAGAGGCAAATGCAGTGGGGTGGGTACCAGACCCACGTCTCCACAGGGAAACTCCAACCCTTCCGGCTTTCTCTCCCAGCTGAGAGACAAAAGACTGAAATAAAATCATCAAACAATTCTTCTCTTCAAATATCCTACTAAGGGCATTTCTGAGTTATCTTACAAGTGAAATGAAATCTTTCAGGGCTAAAATCTGTTTATTTCTTTGGCTACTCTTCAGAAACCACTGTCAATTATATTCTTCTAAACTGTTAACTATTTTCTTTAAAAAATAGGAAATCCCAATATACGTAGACCTGGACAGCATTCCTCACACCATCCATAAAGAAAAATTTAAAAAACACAAAAACGTTGGCACTAACTGGCTCTTGCTGTTCTCCTGCCCCCACCCCCTCAGCAGAGGCCAGGCGACCCTGGCAGTGGTCAGGGGAACAAGGGCCAACCCACAGCAGGCAAGCGTCCTGCCCACTGCACTCACTTTCCAGTCCCCTCCTCATTCTCTTTTAAATGAATATTTTAAAAATAGCTGATACAATTTGAAACTGTTTTCCTGAAATACTTTACTAACAAGATATGTATAAAGCTAACTTAAAAATGTCATTTGTCACTAACCTTATCCCTAATAGGTTGAAGCAGCACATTCTGAGGAAACCAGAGTACTATTGCGGAAAAGGCAGAGTTGCATGAGAGGCCCCAAAAGGCACAGGCAGGGAAATGAGATCACACCCACACACAGGGAGAGAGGAGGAAATAGAAATACTATAAAAGACAGACATATAACCTTGCCCAGATTTTCTTGAAAGCAGGCCATTTGCAAAGAAAACAGTTTCTCCTATTTTTTTTTCCATACGGGTTCTTATTCCTATGCTCCCAGGTCAAGTCATACATTTCAAGTTAAATCGGTAAACCTAAAAACTATTTCTGAGACAACTTCCCTGAAATAATATTAACTACCTAAGGTATCAACCCAATTTTTGTCATTAGTGAGCACAGTTCAGGAAAAACATGTTTAAATTTAGCCTTGGAAACAAATCTATCAGAAGGACAAGGCCCTAAGGAGGCGGCTTGGGCTGTGGGCTGGCGGGAGCCCGTGTGGGAGAGGGGAGCAGGCCTGTGTGCAGCGGCGCCGGGCCCAGGACCCTCCCGCGGCACCACCACCACTGCCCCAAATATTTTGGACTTATTCACATAAATTTATCAGAAATATACATGTACAAAGACGTTTTATGCAACCCTTTAATTACCCACTGGTAGATGACGTATTAATTATGATCCAACACTACAGGAGAATGCATTCCCAGTCATTATAAATAAAGGCACGCGGAGGCCCCACACAGCTGTATGTGCCGGAGAAGAAGCTCTCCAAGAGACAGTAAGTGAAAGCATAACCAAGGAGAGAAGATAAATAACAAGGTTCACTCTATAGAATTCTTTAGAAGATTAACAGTTCCGATCAGCAATTATTGCATAAATAATATTTTTTCCTATGAAGAAATTTAGACTGGTAGGTAAGAGAAACAGTAAAAGGGTTCAGGTGTTTGCCTTGCATGCACCGACCTGGGTTCACTCCCCAGCACCACATACAGTCCCAGAGTACCACTAGGCATGATCCCTGAGAACAGAGCTTGGAGCAAGCCCTGAGAACCGCTGGGTGTGCCCAACCTCCCAAAAAGGGGAAGGGGGGAAATTATATACTAAAATTTGTGAACCAAAATAGTAAATTACAGGAAGAAGACTGATTTTTACATTTTATCTTGTATGTTTTTCTCACCATGTGCCAATGTTCTTTTAATGTCGCAATAGTGGGTATGTAGGCAGCCGGACTGGCTCTGGATTCCTAGACACAGGATTATTTTTAAATGTCTTCTAAAGACAAAGTAAACCCTATTACTAAACACCTGAACTAGTCACTGCGCAGAACAAGCCTGACTGGAAAAGAAAAAAGGTCCTCAAATAAAAACAATTTCACCAATCCTGCAGAGAAAGGGAAAAGGACCAAGACCTAATTAGATAAATGAGAAAATAAGGAAGACCCATTTCCACTGCAGTCGAGGTTCTCTTACATGCTCTTACCAGCTTCACCTTCCACTCCTCTGACTTCTCATGGCCTCAATCTCTCACTGCACATTGGAAACCTGAGTTCACAAAAGCAAACAGGCTATTTTTATTTTTAATTTCAGTATTTTCAGGGATGATCATCCAAGTGTAAAGAAAGGAAACTGATGTAATCAATCCCCAGTAAGATGTGAATAATTAAAGTTAGGGGTGATGCATACTACATAGAACCTAGACAGGGAAATAATGCCCCCTTTAAATTATATCACCTCCATGAAAGACGTTCCGGAACTGATCAACAATGGGAATTCACAGGAGCCTTGCTCAATGGGAGAGAAGAGCCCAAGAGAGTAATAAGGTATTCTGAGCTCCTTGCGAAAACCCACTATTTTGCAAGTTAAGGGCCCTCGAACAGCTGACAAAGGCTCTAAAAGGGCAGTCCAGTTAGTCAACAGAAGGGCAGCAATGTCGAGCTAAAGGTGGGATGGGACTGCTCCTTCCACATTCCAAGTTACCCAGGAAAGATGACTGAAAACTAGAGCAGTGCAGAGCGAGGAAAGGAAGCTCAGGTCAGACCAAGTCCTCCTACCTACCTCTTGCAGGTGACTTCTAACTATATCCGGTTCCCTCTCCATGCTTTGTGCTTCCCTCATCGTTCTTCTGCCAGAGAAGCCGAAAGATGTCTGGGGGCTTTTCCATTCCATTCCCCACTATTCCTTCTCTACTGAGAAATGTTTCGTTCAGCTGTGTAAAGGTAAGCCAAACTGTAACTGACAAGGAGCCCAAAGGCACTTATGGCTAACGGCAAGGCTATACTTCAGGAGAACACAAATCACCAGCTCTCACTTTCTGAAGGGAGCCGGCTCTCCTTGGCACCTTCTAATCGACTTCTAATCGACTGTGTGCAAGCAATCAGGAGCACAGCTTCAGAGATCTGTAAGCTGAACTAGAGTAAATAAGCTTTAAGAGCTTCAAAGGAATGAAGCACTGGACTTTCTTTTCTTTAATTTCTTTTGGGTCACGCCCAGCTGTGCCAGGGACTTACTCCTGGCTCTGACTGAATTCAGGGGTCACTCCTGGCAGTGATCAAACCTAGGTCAGCCACGTGCAAGGCTAGCAAGCACACTACTCACTGTACTATTGATAGGGCTTGGCCCCTATCAATAATTATTTTCTAATGTTTCAAGTATTTTCTACTAGACTGTTTCAGCTTGTTTTCAGAGAAAAAAGTTAACAGAAGCACTATAAAATAAGTTGGGTATTATTAAATTTGAATCCACTATGTAAGGCACTTTAAATACTGACTGAAGTTTTTATGGGAGACCTATACAAGTGATTTTGAATTTGTATTACAAAGCTGAGAGATTATCATAACGCAGGAATAATAACATGTTATGGTTCTACTAAATTTGAGACTGTGTCAGGCATACTTATATGAGTTTTAATTCACATATATACGCAAGTTATGTACGCATATTAACAGAGTATTTGTTTAATAGATAAAGAAACTAGGGTTTACCCAAAGTTACAGAACGAAGAAGTAAACAGGCTTTCTCACAGGCTCACGGGCTGTGCTCTGGCCCTGCCTCCCATCCACGGTCTGTGTGGAAAAGGCCTGGTGCACTCAGTTCAGGTACTCTGGTGTCCCGGGCCACAGCAGACAGACACAGAGGAAGAGGAAACACTACCACACTGCCACACGTCCCCATTTCCCACCTGCAGCTATCACTCACACAGTGAATTTCTCCATAGTCATTCTTTCATTCAGTTTTTCATCCACTTTATATAAACAATGTAGAATCAAAGCATAGTGGCAAACTAGGAAACTTCACTATCTTTTCTGTAAAAAAGAGTAATTTCCAGGCTGAAAAAACAGCTCAAAGAGTTGGAGTGCATGTTTTGTGTGCCAGTACTCATTCAATGCCTTGTAACCTACAGTCTCAAGCACAAGTAATATTTAGACAAAGAGAAGAGGCCAGGTGTGGTCCCAACATTAACTCCAGCCCCTGCCAGAGTCATCTTCACTTCAAAATAAAACTCAAAAAAAAAAAAAAAGAAACAAAATAAAACTCAACAATACTCTTTAGCATGAAAACTGTTTGGGCCTGTGTTTAAAAAAAAAAAAAAAAAAACACCTGCAGGCACAGGAATCTATTCTAAAACACATAAAAAAGATAACACTAAATTTCACAGCCCACTTCTGCATAATAATTTTTTTTATTTTGACAGACACAAAAAGCTTCAAAAAGCTCCTTGTTGTCTGGTTTTAGTTCAAACCTATGCAATGGTCATTAAGAAGCAACACCTTAAAAAGATCCACATGAGAAGCACAAACTTCAGGGCCAGAGTCAGAACGGCAGGCCAGAGTCTCCACTCTGCATGCATGAGGCACCCAAAGGACTAGCCCAAGCCACCAGCATCACCCAAAACTGAAATAGAAATATCATAAAACATCAGCCTTGGGGATGGGGAAGAAGCTCAGAGATAGTAAGCATACTTCACACAGGAGGCCCTGGAACCAGGGCAGGCAACACACACAGTCCCAGAGAGAGACAGACAGTCTCTCTCTCTCCCCCCCCCACCCACCCATTCCCTCAAGATTAACTAGTCAGACACCAAGAAGAAACAAATAAACTTATGATCAACAGATACTGAACAATTTGTTGTTGCTAAATTTTATTCTAAGCCTTCAAAAGTGTACTTTATATTTAAATAAAAATTGCTTCATCTCTATATTAAAACAAAGTCTACTTCCTCTCTAAGCATATGCTATGTTCCAAATATATATTCCAAATACCTCTACAAATACAGCTTTGTAAATTTCCATTTCACATCTATGAAGCATATCATGTAAACTATAACCTTAGATAACTTTTATCTTGTTATTATTCATAAAGTATCCTAATAGGAGCATCTTTTCACAAAAACAGGAACTGGACAAATTGCCTTTAAAATTAGTGCTAGTAAATAATGTTTACTACTGAGAATTAAAATCATTTTATACAATATGACAACTAAAACACCTGTGATCATTTTTTTAACCACAGAAAAATATTTATAAACATTTAAGCCAAACTTAACAGGCATTTATGCCTGAAACTCTTCTCAAAAAGCATAATCTCAGCATATTCTATATACCAAATACTCATCACCAATAGTTTCTAAATCAATGTAATAACAAAAAACAGTGGTAGTAAGAAATATTAAAACCTAATATTTATGCAACTCAAACTGTTAGAAACAATTATAATTTATCTCAAAATAGAAAGTAGGAGAGAAAAAGATTTTTTAAAAAAGGTTCAAGCAAAACAACTCTGTTCTGCTGACCTAGTCATTTACTCTAATATTTTATTCCTACTCAGAATTTAAACAATAAATATCTATTCTATTAAAAATTATTTTCCTATAGTTCTATGTAAAAGTATTATGAACCAATTATGTTTAAAAAACTAAGACCAATGTAATCTTTAATATGTACCACACAGCATTCCAGAACAGAATGTAAAATGTTTGCTATCAAAACAATGCTTTTTAAAAAAAAATTTTGTTTTGGTTTGGTTTTAGGTCACATCTGGCAATGTTTAGGGGCTAACCCTGACTTTGTGCTCAGGAATTACTCCTGGCCATGCCTGGGTGACCATCTCAGATGCCGGGGCTCAAACCAGGGTTGACCGTGTGCAAGGCAAAAGCCCTACCCACTTTACTATCACCCTGGCCCCTGAATTTTGATTTTATGAACATTATACAAATGCTCTCACTTGAACAGTTAAACCCAATTTGTGAGCTACCCATGAAGGGGCCAGAGCAATAATACAGTAGGTAGGGCACTGCATGTTCCAATCTGGGTTCACTCCCTGGTGCCCCAAATGGTCCCCCAAAGCTCCACAAAAAACACAGAACCAGTAGTAATCCAAAAACCAAAAAATAGGACATGCTCACTGCCTTCAATGTCCAAAACACCTACATCATAACACTGAACTGTAGGGGCTGGAATGATAGCACAGCAGGTAGGGCATTTGCCTTACACGCAGCCAACCCGAGTTCGATTCCCAGCATCCCATATGGTCCCCTGAGCACTGCCAGGAGTGATTCCTGAGTGCAGAGCCAGGAGTAACCCCTGTGCATCGCCGGGTGTGACCCAAAAAGCAAAAAAAAAAAAGAAAAAGAAAAAAAACCACTGAGCTGTATACTAAATATTTTTTTAAAATGTTAAGACTAACAGTTATCAAAGGCTCTTTAAAAAGGTACCATCACTACACTGGAGAGACAGCTCAGGGGACAGAACACAGGCACGCAGAAGGCCCGGATCACCCCCGCATGGGCCCCAGGCACGACCACGACTGGTGCCAGAGCCTCTGGTATGGCCCAGAAATAACAGCAACAACAAGAAACAAAAATCAAAGGGTACTACAAAATAAGGAAGTATCTAATAAGAGCTATTTAAAGCACATCTCAAGAATAAATTTTGCTGTCATATCCAAAATTTCAGAATAAAACACTTCTTAGAAGAAACTAGTTACATGTAGCATGTATTTAACTAAAAAGATCTACCCAAGACTCCCTCATTTGCTTTGGTCAAACATACTGTACAAATCTATTACTCGTTCTTGATGATTTTTTTGTTTTGGGGCCACACCTAGCTGTGCCCTGGGCTTACTCCTACAATGCTCAGAGAACCTTATGGGATGCTGAGGATTGAATCTGGTAGGCCACATGCAAGGCAAGTGCCTTACCCGCTGTGACATCTCTGGCCCCTAGTTTCCCCCCACTCCACACCCCAAGTCAGAAACAGCATTCCAACCTAATTGCAGTTAAAACAATCATTTCAACTAAATTGTAATGTTGAAAACCTTTGGGGCTGAAGTAATAGCACAATAGGCAGGGCACTTGCCTTGCACGCAGCTGACCCGGGTTCAACCCCGACATCTCCTATGGTTCCCTGAGCCTGTCTGAATAATTCCTGAGTGCATAGCCAAAAGTAACCCTTAAGCACTGTCAGGCACAGCCCAGAAACCAAAATAAAATAAATAAAACCTTGCTGCAGGCTGGTGAGGCACTCAGGGTAAGGCACTGCCGTGCACGCTGCCGACCTGGTCCTATCCCCAGCACAGGGGGTCTCCCGAGCACAGCCGTGTGCGCCCAAGCCCCAAATCACTTAAAATAAAAAATAAATATTAAAACCTTACTGCATCTTAGGATATTGAGGCAAGTGGTTTTAATCAATAAACCATTAAACTAGTCACAAAACTCGAGTTGCCTCCCAGTTTGAAGAGGCATGATTTCTAAATTAGGGTCACAGGCAAAGAGATACTACATATGGAACAATAAAAATAATTTAATGTCTAAACAGACAGAAAGCAAATCTGATAAAACACTAACGTGACAATTAGTTGCCCCTCCACACACAAATGCATTCGCTTATTATCCAATTAAAAAAAAATACCAGGACTATTTCCAGTCCCCTTGAGAGTTGTGATATAGCAGTATCCGTATCGTGGGGATATGAACTGACATAATACACACAACTCTCCTTAAAGGAAAGAAAATTTGCTTTCCTTTTCCTTCTGCTATTGACAAGCCTGATTATAACCATCTTGGAGAACAGAGAACAGTCCAGCAGGAAAGAACATATTCACATCTGAGGCCCAGGATTCAATCTCCTCTTTGGGTCCCAGAGACAGTTCAATGAGCCAGAGTGCAGCTCTGCACGGAGGCGGCCCATGCTCTACCTCCAGCTCCATCAAGCACCAAAGTGAAGCAGACCAAAAGCATAAAACAAAAAGCAAATACTATGAACCACAGAAAATAACAAAAACAGCAGAGAAAAACAAAGAAGAGGCTCAATGGTTCTGTAGAGCTTCTATAAAATCTAAATGGTTTACATGAATTTTTCAGGTAAACAGAAATTCTATATAAGCTAACATCGTAACAGCCAAGTCTATATTTTATCTAATACAATTAAAATAGTTATCGGTGTGATCACCCCTTATAATAATTCAGCAAATATACAATGAGTACAATTGTACAATAACTGCTATACTTTTGTTACATTTTTTAAAGCATGTCCCACATCAAAAAGAACAAAAACAACCAGTGTTGACATGGATGTGGGGGAAACAGAATCCTCATTCACTGCCAGTAGAAATATCAACTGGTTCAACCTTTCTGGAAGACAATACGGACACTCTCAAAATACCAAGAATTGACTTTCCATATGATGCAGCAATTCCACTTTTTGGCAACTACCCCCAAGGGCCCAAAACTGTACTCATAAAACCCATTTGCTCTTCAATATTGCAATATTATGACAACAGCCAAAATACAGAAAGAACCCAAGTGTCCAAAAACTGGATACAGAAACTGTGATATATACACAGTGTAATTAATATTACTTGGCTACGTAAAGAGTAAAATCATTCAATTCGCTGTTCCCTGGATGGATCTGGAGTTCAGAGTCAAAAGGAGAGGGGCAAACACAGAATAATCTCCCTCACATACAGAATCTAAAGAAACCCAGACGAGAGGGGCTAGCGAGAGAGAACAGCAGGCCCTGTGCAAGGTAGGCCACACTGGAAACCCACCATCCCATATGGTGTGAGTTCTAAGAACTGGCCCAGCAGGAAGCCAGGAGCACAGCAGGGTGTGACCAAACAATTAAAAGGAGCAAGGGAGGGTGAGAGTGAGGGAAGGAGGGAACAAGGAAGGGGACATGAGCTTGATCAGGGGCTTGCTCAGGGGCCGGACAGAAGTGGGAGAGAAGGGGTGCAGGGAAGATTCTATGTATTAAGTCCTTTCATAAGTGCTAAAACATTCCAAAAATTTTTAATTAAAATAAATGAAACTTAAAACTCGAAGTCAGGGAGATATCTCTAAAAGCTACAGGCCATACCCTGCAGTTTGCTCCACACACCATGGTTCCCCAGCTCGGTCATGGTGACCCTGGGGGCATCCAAGATGCCTGTAGCAGGCCCCAGGCCTTCTGAGCACTGCTTGGGGAGCACCTCCCCTTTCAAAGAAATTATAGCCAAATACCATGAAAACTGATTAAAAGTCTAACTTTTATCAAGTGAGAAAATACAATTTCCCTGGGAATGCCAGTAAATTTAATCTGAGTATATGTTGATTTCAGGCGGGTGAAAAACGCAATGCTGAAAGGATTAATGAAGAAAATAATTTCCCACTTAAATTTCACTTGAAATTACAAAAGCTACACATTTTTTGGTATACTATGCTAAACAAAACTATATAAAATCAATTTATTGTGTATCGAATTTCTCTTAATACTGCTTTTTAAAAACTCATGCCAAATTTATTTCATATAATTAAAACATGTTTAAAAAGTTAAATTCAACATGACGTTCTAACACTCAAAGAAGGGTTTTATATGTAAAAACATTTATTTATGATTTTAACAAAAAATGATTAAGGTTACCTCAAACTAAGGTCAAACGAAGACTTCAAAGCAGGGCAGGGGAAAGCTCTGGAGTTGGAAAAGTAACCATGGCTGAGTTTCTGCCTGTCACAGGCTTCAGACCCTCACTACCATCTTAATCACTTACGCCATCCAATTCCTATAAAAGGAATATAACAAATAAAATGTATTATTTGAGGTAAAACAAGATGAATAAACATAATATAGTAAAACTGGTAGAATGTTATAAACCCTTGTAAATAATAAGCTATGCCTGAATGACCGATGCAATTACTTGTTTTTAAATCTGAAACCGGAAAAATACAACTGTGCCAAGGAGTAACCGTGAAATAACCCTGACCTTACAAAGAATAATTAGATCTGGAAGTTTACAGCTTCAGATATAAAACATTTAGAAAATTCAAAAGGATAGAAAAGAGACTTACAAGGTCAGAAAAAAGAAAACGAATGTTTGAAAACATTTAATAACATTGCAAATTCTTTGAGGTATAAAGAAACATAATACCAGGCTTCATAAATAACAAATAAAACCAGTCATACACAAAATGGGTAAGATCACAGATATGACATCACACTTAGTACCTAGATAAAGAAATAGTCAATAGGTCTGGTGGGTTTTTTTTTGTTTGTTTATGGTTATCTCTCTGGCCCCACCAATGTTATCTTTCATAAGAAAAGTTGTAAAAAGATGGAAATAATTATAGGAAAAGTGTTCTATACCCAAACATAAAAATGAAGAGTACAAATTATATACATAAAGAGAATTTCCTGACAACATTCTGAGCTGAGCTAAATAAAAAAAGAAACAAGAAGAGAACTAAGAGTTCACATAATTTCCCCGAGCTGGGGAGCCAGCTGGGGTAAAGCTCCGTTCCACAGATGGTCCCTGAGCAGAGCGAGGGTCCTGCAGGCTGGGCCCTTGAGCACCCCCAAGGAGGACCCCCTCAAAGGATGGGCAGAAGAGCTTAGACTCACCCCTCCCCTGGGAGCTTAAGGAGGCGGATGGTACAAGAAACACCCTGCAATCCTATTACTATGGAACAAGTTGTATAGTACAAAGGCAAGAGGTTTTTCTAACCTTGAATAATTCCATAGTAATTCTCCTTTTGAACAACAAAATATATAATACTAATTCATTTTTTTTTTTTGCTTTTTTGGGTCACACCCAGCAATGCACAGGGGTTACTCCTGGCTCTGCACTCAGGAAGGAATCACCCTGGCGATGCTTGCGGGACCATATGGGATGCTGGGAATCGAACCCAGGTCGGCCACGTGCAAGGCAAACGCCCTACCCACTGTGCTATTGCTCCAGTCCCTCTAATTCATTTTTTAAATCCATTTTAATATTGTATCCTGGGGGAGGGGGAGGAGCTTGGGGCCACACCTGGCGGTGCTTAGGGCTTACTCCTGGCTTTGCATTCAAGGATCGCTCCACAGGGGTCTATATGGAATCTAAGGCATCAAACCCAGGTCATTCTTGTAAAAGACAAGTACCCTACTCACTGTACTATCTCTCTGGCCCGGCTTATGAAGCTCACCAATCCCTAGAAATCTTACAATTGAAAATGTTCTAATATTCACAGATACCCCTTACTCTTGATAAAAACTTTCCCCCCAAAAAATGATTTCAGCATGTAAAGAGATATATATGACAAACTTTCAGTATCTATATTGCAAACCACAACGCTCAAAAGGGGTGGAGAGAGAAGAAACGAGAAGACAGAGAGGACAGAGGGGACAGAGAGACAGAGACAGAGAGGTGCCTACCACAGAGCCAGGCAGGCAGGCAGGCAGGGGGGGAAATGTACACTGGGGGAAGGATGGGTGTAGGAACACTGACTGAAACCCGGTCATGAACAACTTTGTAAGGGTCTATCTCACAGTGATTCAGTAAAAAAGGGGAAAAAAGGAAAAATAAGATTGAAATGCTTTCACTGTGTACAAACAATAGTGAAGTGACAGTAACAAAAAAATAGTAAGTAATCTGGACAAGAGGAGAGTCACAATCCAGAGCTGTGCAGTACGGTATCCAAAACACCACGCTTTCATTTCCAACACTAAATAAGATGTGTCCAAAAAAATGAAAACAAGGTCCATATTGATGGCAAACTGCAGTCACTACAAACCATGTCAGAGAACTAAGATAAAAATTTAAGTAAACAAAAATTTAAAAATATTATATACTAAAAGGCATATTTTAACTTTTAATTACAGAAAGTCCACAAATAATATTCTTCATAAAGCTGCGAAAATTATGCCAAGAACACATTTAAATTCTGAATGTACAGAGTACAGTTACTTAAAAAACTGTAAGGACTGGACAGCAGATTAAAGATAGCAGAAGGAAATCGATGAGCTTCAAGAAATGAGCAGAAATGATCCAATCTGAAGAACAGAGAGGAATGAAAGGTCGAAGAAAATTATCAGTGCATTGGAGGTCAACTTACCAACATTCTTGGGGTCCCAGAGAGTGCAGGGAAGGTGCAGGGAAAAAAGTTTAATAAAATCAAAACTCCCCAAATTTTATTTTGTAAAATAAATCAAATCTACAAATCTTACAAGTTCAATGAATCTGAAGTGTGATAAATACGAAGAACATCGGCATAAAACTGAAAAGCAAAAGCAAAGAGAAAAATATCACAAGCAAAAAGAAAGTATTTACTCTGCATGCACTGAGAATCATTAACCCAATTAACTAACAGCTGAGTTTTAATCAGGAACAAAGGCTAGATATATAATAATAAATACATTTTTAAATACTAAAAGGTAAAATATATATTTAATATGCTGAAAGGGGAAAACATCAAGAAGACAGCAACATTATCTTTTAGAAAAAATGGTATAATAGATGGTCTAGGGCAGGGCTGTGGCGTAAGTGTCAGAAGGTAAACTTCCTACGTGGAAGGCCACGTTCAATCAGTGGCATCAAATACCCCTGACCAGTACTACCAAATGTAGATTTCACAATAACCACCAAAGAATAAAAAGCATGATAGACATAAAAGGGCAAATAAAATTTGGGGCCGGAGAGATAGTACAGTGTGTAAGGCACTGGCCTTACACTCAGCCGATCCAGGTTTAGTCCCGTGCATTCCAGCCACACAAAACAGGACAAACAAAAGTGAACAAGGAAAAAAAGAGAAAGAATAACAAGACTATTTTTTTTTTGACAGCAGAAACATCTAACAAGAAAAACAGAAAGGAAAATAAATCTAACTCCAAGGACCAAGGAGATAGGTAAAAGGCTGAAGCAAACATTTAGTATGAAGAAGACCTAGTGTCAGTCCCCTGAGAACTGCAGTCATGACTCCCAAGCAGGAGCTGGGAATGCCTTAAGCACGACCAGTGTGCTCAAAACCCAAAATCAACCAACCAAAATAACCAGAAAGACGAAAAATCTGAAACGAGTCTTATAAAATGAACTCAATTATACTCATCCATTCCCTACCATAACAGAATCAAATCAATTATCAACGATCCTGGAAGCTGGAGGGTCCTCGGTGGAGGGTCCTCCAGGATTACAGACAAAGCCATGTCTCTGATCCTGTCTGGGGCCAGGGCAGGCGATGCAAGGCAAGCAGGAGCTGAGCCCGGCTGCCAGCACCCTGGCCATGGAGCAGGCCTGGGGACCCTGATTCAAGTATCATTAAATCACACAGGTGAAAGAAGAAACTAACAGGAAATCCATAACTGAATGGATTAGCAACAAATTTAAGATAGTTAAATTAGTTCTTATAAGAAACAGATTCTTTTTTTCAACTTTTACTAAGACACCGTGATTCACAGTACGATGGCTCAGAAGGTTCTGAGCGTTTCAGAGCCACCACTAATCATCAGCCTGCCTCCCCACCGCTGTCCCCAGGCCCTCTAGCAACCCCTCCACGAAGCCCAGAGGCCATTCTAGAGGGCTGTCACCACTGGCTATCACTGCCTATTTGGAATCCCTTCACTGACTCAGCAGCCAGGGCGTATGTGCTCAGGATGCAAACCAAGGGCACAGGGAAAGCTAGTCTGGCAAGCCTCCAGGAAAGAAATGAAATCTACATTTAAAGGAGAGTTTCAAATCAGTAATGTAGCCTTCTAAACTAGAAAATAGAAAAAGTGAACCATAAAGCAAGTAGCAAAAGAAAGGAAACCATAAAGATCAGAAATACAAAGGAGAAAATAAAAGGAAAAACTTGATTCTTCTAGAGAGATTTGGCATAATCAACGAACAATTCTTTTTTTAGGTAGAATGGCAAAGGACAAAGAAAAATATACAAATTACAAAAATCAGAACTGACACCATAAAAATTAAAAGCAAATTCATACCACCAAATTAAACCACTTTTATGAAATAGAAAAACTCCTAGAAAGATATCAATTATCAAAACTGAGTCTAGAGAAAATAAATCTAAATATAACAAAATAACTGAATTAGTATTTTAAATCTTCCTATAAAAAAGAAAATGGCATTATTAATAAAATACATAAATCTCTTTTGGTCTGTTGTGGTTTGGAGGACACACCTGGTGGTACTGAGGACTTACTTCCAACTCTGCGCTCAAGGATTACTCCTGGAGAGCTCTGAAGGCTGTATGGGGTGCCAGGAACTGAACTGCTACGTCGAGGCAAGTGCCCTACCTGCTATACCAACATTTTGGCTTCTCCATTAAATATTTAAATAACTATCATCCCTTCACAAACTCCTTCACAAAACAAAGACAGAAGCCACATTTTGCAATTAAATTTATAAATTAAGATATAATTTGAAACCAAAGTCAAAAATATAAAATCTATCCACATATGTATCTCATAAATATATTTTTAGATAGTTAACCGTAAAAACAACAGGCCATGATGTATCTAAGTGGTATGGTGCAGGCACTATATTCACAAAATCTGGGTTCAATTCCCTGGCACCATATACAAAAATGTCACAATAATGAACAATTTTGTAATGCTCTATCTCACGGTAATTCAATTAAAAAAAATTTTAAATGTATGTATGTAAAAAAAGCGTGCGCGTGTGAACACACACACACACACACACACACACACACACAGACCATCTACAAAACACTATCACTGCTAACAAGCAATACTACTGACTGCTTTCCTGCTAAGATCCCAATATCTGTTTTCTATTCAACGCCGTATAAGGGCTCTCACTAGCGATTTAACAACACGGGAAAACAGATCAGATCAGATCAGATAAAGCAAGCAACTAAAAAGCACTAGTATATTACAGCAGAAGAAACAAAACTACTTTTACTTTTTTTAATCTTGCAAAAATTTCCCCCTAATGAATCCATAAAACAGAATTAAGCCATGTCACACAAGATTAGATCAATAAACTTCAATCAATTATACTTCTACAGCAAAATAACAGATTTCACATCTTTTCAAAAATTTGAACGGGCTAGAGAGACCACGTTGGCATTAAGACATGGCTTTACAAGCAGCCAGCTCTGGTTCCATCCCCTGCACCACCAGAAGAAATCCCTGAACAGGGACTGAAGCAATAACACAGCGGGTAGGGCGTTTGCCTTGCACGCGGCCAACCCGGGTTCGATTCCCAGCATCCCATATGGTCCCCTGAGCACCACCAGGGGTGATTCCTGAGTGCAGAGCCAGGAGTGACCCCTGTGCATCGCCAGGTGTGACCCAAAAAAGGGGGGGGGGCTGGAGCAATAGCACAGCGGTAGGGCATTTGCCTTGCACGCAGTCGACCCGGGTTCAATTCCCAGCATCCCATATGGTCCCCTGAGCACCACCAGGAGTAATTCCTGAGTGCAGAGCCAGGAGTAACCCAAAATGAAAAAAAAAAAAGAAAAAAGAAATCCCTGAACAGAGCCAGGTATAAGCCCTGGTATGGCCCCAAAACAAAAACTAAAAATCTGAATTGACTCACATCTTCTACCTTAATCCTTAGCTGTTTCAATTTTTTTCTTTATGTAAATCATTCCCAAGAATTTTAACTTTCTATAATCGCTATAGTTAATATATTGACTAGTATCGATCATTTGTATAAAGCTTTATGTAGAGACCAGAGAGCCACTACAAGGGTTCCAGCCCTTGCCTTGCTTGCAGCTGAGCCCGATTTTAGCCCTAGCATCAGTGGTGCCCCAACTATCACCATGGAAGCCCCCGAGCACCGCTCGAGTCTCCCAAGTGGTTTCCTGCATCTCAGGCCTGGCCCAAGCAGCATCATATCCTCACACTGAGCCACTAGCAGCCTGTCTGCTGAGCTGCCAGAGGGACCTAGGCACCCTGAGCACTTGAGAACCCCTCACGACACCAAAATAGAAACTATCTGTATGTTAAGTTTACAGGCAATTCCTTTGCTAAATCTTACTCTTACAGAGATAGGCAGATGAACAAAACCGAATTCAGAGACAGGTCCTCCAAATCACAGGAATTCGGTGTATGATAAGCAGCATTTCGAGTATGGGCCACATTGAATACGTGCCGGGAAAGAAATGCATCACTGGAATGGGGACAACTGGTTAAAGAGACCAACACTGATCTCTAAATACAGTGCTCAGATCAAATACACTCAAAATACATCAAACTCTTAATAATTTAAGCTATGAAAATAGTTAACCTTGTACTGCTTTTAAGTACAACAGTTTCACAGGATTCAAAACTATCAAATGTGAAGATACAATTTCATGTCACTAAAATAAATTTTTACATGCCATTCAGCAATATTCTGATAGCAAGTCCCCTCACTACTGAAAATTCCATCTTGTTTTGGATGGATGGGGCTGAGGGTCATGACCCACAGTGCTGGGTAGCTGAGTGGACTTCTCCTGGCCCAGTGCTCTGGGGACACGCTTAGCAAAGCCATGCAGGAGACCATGCAGGCCAGGAATCGAACCCAAAGCTCCCATATGCCGGCATGCACGCCAGCAGGTCGAGCTGCCTCCCAGGCCCTGGCGAAGAGCTCTAAAACTGGCACAGAACTCGCCCATCTCCAGCAAAAAAGGAAAAGGCCACTAATTTAAAAACTTTAATTCTATAAGGCAAAAGCCAAGAACAAAAGTAAATTAAAACTGAGTGATAATAACTGGCCTAACAACGACACGAATGTGTTCAATCTACTATAGTGAAACTTACGGAGGAAAATACGCAAATTCATGCTAACAAAATCTTGAACACTAAACAGAAAACTAACAATAAAGCTGACAAGAGTTAGTGGTATCAAAGAAATAAAGAGACTACCATTTTCCTAGCCAAATGACATGGGGTAATCCTTTATAAAATTCACCCACAAAACTACTTAGTGTACATAACATTGTCATATAAATCCTTCCCTAGAACTTTTTATGCATATTTACTTTTAAATATGTGCAAAGACAAACTAAAGAACATTCCACTAAACTACCATTTACAACAGCACCAAAATTGCTAAATATCCATAGTTTACAAAATACCTAATATCACATTCAAATGTTGGATATATAAGCCAATAGTAAAAGAAATGCTCCATTTTACTCAATGGATATCATTTATTATAAAATATGAAATGAGGACAAAGCAAAGAACAAAGTTAACAATAAAAGAGACAGAACGGTAAACAAATTAGTGTGATCTCATTTGTATCAAGCATATAAACACATAAGCAAAGGTTTGCACACACACATATGTCTGGAAGAATAAACATTCACACACTAGTGTTAATAGTAAGTGAGAATGGGCATTTTTAAATGACCATTTAAAAAAGTCCTTTTTAAAACTGAATAAAATTTTCTACTGATTAAGTGTTTTTGTACCTCTTATAAGAAGTTTGACTAAGGAGTGAGAAATGCTAAACATGAAAATCACCAGCAAATACGGGGAAAAAAAGAAGAAAATCTTAAAATATGGCCAATAAAATTTCTAGTATTTTCACCTGTTCATTTCAGAATCCTCAAAATTAACAAGGAACTTGAGGAAATTTATGTTCATTAATAATTGTATAAGACTACCACTAGCAGAAATGTAAATATTCTAAGAACTGTTAAGTATATAATTTTCTTTTACATTGAAGGGTAAAAGTACAAGTTTAAAATATGCACCAACAAAAAAATCAAGACAGAAGAGGATCATCATCTGTTTTCCTAAAGCAAGGGAACTAAAATAGAAAAATGACCATTGGTAAATGGCAAGCACTACCGAAGAAGTAAAATTTAAGACTGCTTAATACAATTTTGGATTACCTCCATATAATATGTCAGACAAATGTCCATCCCGACAGATCATGTGGCTGAATTTCGAAATAACTTATTTCTCTTCTTCCACCCTACAAAAAAAAAAAAAAAAAGAAATACAAATTAATCCCAAAAGATTCAAGATTAGACATAACTTTAAAATCAGGTAATGTAAGTTTTCTAAATGTACTAAATCCAACCAATATTTTTCCATAGATGACACTGCTTAATTAAGATTAGCAACACATAACAACTAGTACAACTGTAAAGCCCCCATTAAGTGCTAAATTATCACAAAATAAAAAATGATCCAGGGCTCAGGAAACTGAGGCCAGTGGGTTGCTAAGCATCACCATCCTGCCCCTCAGTCGGGGTCCCCCCCCCACTCAAAGACGTGAGGCCGTACATTCTTCACCTCTCTGTAACTCTGAAAATACAAAGAACCTTAACATCAGTCACCAAACCACACACACACACACACACACACACACACACACACACACACGAAACAACTCCAGACTGAAAAGCAACACAGAATCCCATCCCAGTAGGCTTACTGAGTGACATTGGTAGCCTAGAAGACTCAACCAGAAATAATGAACTGGAATCAAAAAAAGTTTTAGAACATCAGTGATACCAGGAGTAGGTTCTTTCAAAAAATAAAAGATCGATAAACGCCTAGCAATACAGAGAAAGAACCTTAATAAACCAAATCAGAAATGAAACAGGAGACATCATAACAGACACCACAGAAATTCAAAGGATCATCAGAGATTACTTTGAAAAACTTTATGCCATGAAATGAGAAAACCTAGAAGAAATAGATAAACTTCTGGACTCCAATAACTTCCCAAGGCTGAACCAAGAACCTAAGAGACCTATCACTACAGAGAAAACTGAAATGGTAATCAAAAATTTTCCCAAAAACAAAAGCCTAGGCCCAGATGGATTCACTAGTGAATTCTTTCAAACCTTTGGAGAGGACCTACTGTCAATCCTTCTCAGGCTCTTTCAGGACCTGAAGAAACAGAAACATCACCCTGATACAAAAAGCAGACAGAGATACAACCAAAAAAGAGACCCACAGGCCAATATCCTTATGAACACAAATGCAAAGATCCTCCACAAAATACAAGCACACAGGATCCAACAATTCATCAAAAAGATGACCATGACAAGTAGGATTTGTCTGGAGGATTTGTCTGGAGGATTTGTCTGGAGTCCCTCTGTGCTGAAGGAAAGCCACAGCCACACCCACGCCCACAGCACTGCTCCACAACTAATCTCTGCAGTGACACTGAACTCACAACTCCACGTCCACTGGTCTCTAGGCTGAGAAATCTGGGGCTCTCTTGGTATGGAGGTGGACAGCCTTCCTCCATCCCCCCCAACCGCCAGAAGCCCCAGCAACCACACCCACATCAGAGAGCCACTGCCATGCAGAAGACAGCCCCGCTTTCCAGGCTCACGACTTACCTCAGAAAGAGGCAAGCCAAGCAGCCGACCTCACTGATATAGCTTGACAAATCCCAAAGTTCCTGCAGTGCACAGCTGCACAACACAACGCCTCCAAACTCCATCATCCCGCCAGCCCAGCAGGAGCACGCCAAATTAAGGCGGGAAAGCAGCACAGAAGCCAACCAAGCTCAGAAAGCAAAACCAAGAACACAGAAGGCTCGACTACCAACAAACCGAAGACAAGGACTTTAATAGGCCCATTGTGAGACATAACAATTTTCCAAACTTTCTTCTACTTTTTTGGTATTTCATTGTAACAAGCATATAAAACAAATTATTTTGTGCCTGCTTAGGGGGCAGGGCTGGGGGTAGGTGGGAAACTGGGGGCAATGATGGAGGAAGGTCACTCACTCTAGTGCGGTTGGTGTAGAACATTGAATATCTGAATATGAATAACTTTGTAAACCACAGTACTTAAAGCTTTGTAAAACAAAGAGAAAAACCGAAAATAATCGAGTATGTTAATCCAAGTTTCAGTTATATAATCTTATCAAGAAATTACAAATACAGCCCGGCAATTCAATGCTTTCTAGTCCAAAAGCAAGTGAAACAATCTATTTTGAAATAATTTACTTCTACTAAGCTTTTTTGAACCCAAGTTCAAAGCACCACCATTCTTCTCAATTATGCCAAACTACCTTTAAATATCCAGTACTATAGCAATAGTACAAAAGAGACGAAGAGTCACAGAAGTACATTTATGTACACACAAAAACGAGTAAAATAAAATTTTCTGTACCATACTATTCTGTTACTGTTTTCAAAACTAGAATTTCTAGAAAGAATGCTGAAAAGGTATGGCAGAGTTCATACTAGAAGCAAAACGATCTTGAAATTATAGGTCTTAGATGATAAGTTTTTTTAGAAGTCAGTTGGGTATTGGTAGTTCACAACCAGGACACTTGTGTATGTCTTCACATGTGGTAATACATACTGTCACTGTCATCCCATTGCTCATCGATTTGTTCGAGCGGGCACCAGTAATGCCTCTCATTGAGAGACTTATTGTTACTGTTTTTGGCATATCCAATACACACGGGTAGCTTGCCAGGCTCTGCCGAGCGGGCTCGATACTCTCGGTAGCTTGCCGGGCTCTCCGAGAGGGGCGGAGGAATCGAACTCGGGTCGGCTGCGTGAAAGGCAGAAGCCCAACCGCTGTGCTACAAAACAGATAAAATACAATTCTACAAGAGGAAAAAAACAGGTAATACATACAGACTGGACAAATTGTTTTTAAAGTGCAATTTTCTGTTGCAAACATTTTCACCAAAGTCACTGAATCACTTTTTATTGAAACCCTAATTAAGGCTGTCATACAAATGTACCTAAATGTTAAAAGGAAAAGGGAAAAAAATGAAGCGTGAAAGAAACGCCTCGCCCCCCCACACCCCAAAGTCTAAAATTCATACACAAGAATTTTGGAATACTTATTCCACCACCTTTTCTGTTCCATGGACATACAACGGTTTGCCTAGCAGTATTCCTAGGATTCTGCAGGTATTAACTCAATCCAAACAAGAAAACTAAAGGGTAAAGAACTTCCTGAAGGGTTTTTACAAGTCTATAAGCTGCAGAAACCAAGAACTCACAGTCTACTTGCTGCCCAGCTGGTCACCCGAAGCACCTGTGCATGTCAGTCTGCTGCCCCCACCCTCCCTCCCTGACCCCGTCTCTCGAAGCTGTGGAGCCTGTGCTTGACTTCTCCCAGGCCTGACAGCTGTTTCCTATCTGTTTTGAACTCTGCTCAGTCATCTTGTTCTTGACTTTTCTGCCACACCCTTTAAAATTATGGCCTAATCTGATACATGTTTAATCCTTTTCTAATCCACTATATACTATGCATAAAATTCATAAGTTCGGGGACTAGGGCGATAGCATGGCAAGTTGGGCTTCAGCCGCGCACACAGCCTACAGAGATTCAATCCCTTGCACTCCTTACGATCCCCAAGCGCTGCCAGGAATAATTCTGAGCAGACAGCCCAAAGTAACCCCTGAGCATCACCAAGCATGGCCCAAAAATCAAAAAAATAAACACTATGTTAAAAAAATACTTAGGTTTCTTATTTACAGTTTACATATATTTCAGGGCTGGAGCGATAGCCCAGTGGGTAGGACGTTTGCCTTCCACGCAGCCGACCTGGGTTCGATTCCTCCACCCCTCTCAAAGAGCCCGGCAAGTTACTGAGAGTATCTCGCCCACACAGCAGAGCCTGGCAAGCTACCCATGGCATATTCGATATGCCAAAAACAGTAACAACAAGACTCACAATGGAGACATTATTGGTGCCCGCTTGAGCAAATCGATGAGCAACTAGATGACAATGATACAGTGACATATTTAAATGTCTTAAGTTTCTTTTTCTCAAAACATATACTTCTCCAATGCTGAAATCTGTCTTGGTTTACTCCCTGCTACCTCAAGTGTCAGACTTCTTAGTCAAGACCCTAAATGAAGGGTTTGAGGCTATTTGTGTTCCTGGAGCGAGCAGATGCCACTGGGCTACACTAGCATGCGCCAGGGACGAATGGAGACGTTACTGGTGCCTGCTTGAACAAATCAATGAACTACAAGTGATGAAGCAGTGCCATGACAGAAACCTACTCATTTTTTTATTTGAAGCACCATCAATTACAAAGCTACAAAGAGTTTTGAGTTTCAGGTGTCTGGAGCATCCCCCAGGCCCTCTGTGGCAGGCGCTGCTCCTTCCTAACTCATCCAGCCCCTGCCCCTGCAGCAAGCTTCCAACTGAGACCACTTCTCCTGCTCTTCATTTCCATCACCCTGAGGGATTCTGTATTCCCCAACAAAGTTTCTTTCCATCCCACATATGACAGATCATTCTGAGTCTGCTCCTCCACCTGACTGGTTTTGTTCAACATGATACCCTCTAGACCCATCTAGCTCTGCAGCAAACTGCTGGGCATCTCTCTTCCCAGCAGTGTCTAGGTATGGATGTACTACAGCTATTTTGTCCAGTCATCTGTCCGTGGGCATTTAGGCTGTTTCCATTTGTGGCCACTATGCAGTGCTGCAGTGGATATATGCGTGCACACGCCTTTTCTGCGCTGTGCCCTGGGCCCTTGGACTACATGCTCATGAGTGGAGCTGCTGGGTCATATGGAAGCTTAACTCCTACTAAATTTTTGAGGAAGGTCCATATTGTATTCCGAAAGGCTGTCACCAGTCAACATTCTCTCTCAGCAGCAATGAATGAGGGTCCTTTTTCCCCACATCATCCTCACCAACATGGGTTGATTTTGTCCTTTTAATGAGTGCCATCCACCACACAAGCTCATTAACAGCCATGACCCAGAGATTCACAAACAAATTTCAGAAGAGAGCCACAAGCCGCTGAGATGCCTCCAGACCCCACGCCAGGCTGAGCATCTGGAGCATCACGGAAGGGGCCAGTGAGCTCACCACCCACCCAGACAGAGCCCTGGCAGTCAAACCCTCCAGAACCCAATCACTGCCATGCTCATAGCCAATCTCCACATGCTTGGGACAAGCCTTAAGCATGAGAATGAATGTGCTTTTCTGAAAAGCCCAGGGATGCTGGGTTTGTGACCACAATCAGGCTCTGAGAGTCAGGAATGGGCAACCTCCTTCTCCCCATTCTTCTCGGAGCCTGGCAATAATACCCACTTTAAAGTCATGAACGACCGTGACTCAGAAGAGAGCCACAGCTGCAGAGATGCCTCCAGACCCCAAAGTCACCATCCAGCTCTATCACCCTAGCTAAAATTTTAGAATTCCTGGAAGTGCATAGTCACATTTGCGGCTGCGCAGCATCTCGTTCTCTAAGCCTCTGAGGTAGCAGGAGCAGTACACTGTATTTGATGGGGAGCAAATTAGAAGGCTCGATCCAAAAAAAAAGTATAGCACACAAGACTCAACCTGTAACAACATGTTAACAACCTCTTATACAAGGTCTTAATGTTTCCACGGTGAGATACAACAATCTTCACACTTTCCTCTAAGGAAATGTTTATGGATCAATTTTAGCAGAATATTCAGTAATAGCAAAACAAGATAAATTATATAGGATCTGCCTTTGGGGCAGGTTTGGGTGGTGGTGGTGGTGGGGAAAATTGGAAATATTAGTGCTGGGAAGATGTAATGGTGTGGAATTGGTGGTGGAATATTGAACACTGTGAACAACTTTATAAAAAATTAAAAATATTTTAAAATAAATTAATGAGTGCCAGTCTCTGTAGTGAAAGGTGACATGTCACTGCCGTTCTGATTTGCATTTCCCGGATGATTAGTAATATAGAGCACTTTTCCCCTCTGCTTTCTGGCCATTTGTATCTCTTCTTTGAAAAAGTTTCTGTTCATTTCTTCTCCCCATTTTTTCATGGGGTTGAATTCTTTTCTTTTCTTTTCTTATAGATTTCAGTTCGACCACTGCTTTATGTATCTTTATGAATTTTTGTCAGATGAGCAGTGGGCAAATAATTTCTCCCAGTCTGTGGCTATCTTTGTACTCTTGTCATTGTTTCAAGATGCAGAAGCTTCTTAGTTTAATGTCATCCCATTTGTTTATCATTGCTTCTACTTGCTAGGTCAGTGGCATTTCATCCTTAAATCTTTAAGCCTCAGCTTCCATGTCGTGGAGAGTTCTACCTATACTTTCCCCTATGTAGTTTATGAATTCAGGTGTGATATCAAGGTCTTTAATCCATTTTAACTTGGTATTTTAACTTGTGCATGGTATTAGAAAGAGGTCTGAGTTCATTTTCTTGCATGTGGTGAACCAGTTTTCCCAGCACCACTTGTTGAAGAAGCTTTTCTTGCTCCACTTCTTATTTTTTGCTTCTTTGTTGAAGATTAACTGATCATATACCTGAAGGTCTGTCTCTGGGTTTTCTATGGTAGCCCACTGATTAGAGAGCCTGTCCTTATTCCAGCACCACAGTTTTAATTTCTACCACTTTGTAGTATGGTTTGATGCTTCCCATCCTCTTTGTCTCAAGGACTGCTTTAGCAATTTGGACTGGGGAGGGGAGGATTGTTCCTTGTAACAATTAAATAAAGCTGAGTGCTGGAGAAAGTACAGCAGAAAGGGTGCTTGCCTTGCATGCAGCCGGTTTGGGTTCAATCCCCAGCAGTCCATATGATCCCCTAAGCCCCACCAGTAGTGATCCTTAAGCACAGAGCCAGGAGTAAGCCCTGAAGACCATCAGGGTGACCCAAAAACCAAATAAAGTTGAGATTTAAAAAAAAAGAAAAAAAAACAGGCTCCAGAAGATTAACCACCATAAGAACTCTCTCTCTTTCTCTCATTTAACACCCTGATCAACCCAATTATAGAATCATGAGAAATAAGACTAAGGCACCTCAGGAAGTGCCATCCCCCTATGGAAAGCAGAATCGGGTATTTATGATCAGCCATCAACCATTTCTGGGTCACATTCAGGGTGCGTAGGGTAGCCATTCAGGGTCAGGGGCCAGCCTGACCCCACTGCAGCCCGCTGGGCTGCTCCATGTCACTTCCAACCCAGGAAGATTTTAACAGAACCTTGAAATATTCCCTAAAAATATCTTGAAGAGTATAACAAGAGACACAGGTTACTAGCAAATCTACTGTAAACTCCACATTTCCGAGCCAAGTATTTAGCTCAGTGGCAGAGCACACAGTGGGAGAGCTCTGGGTTTGATCATTGGCACCAAATTTTTATTATTTTAATATACCCATCATACTTCAAAATATGGGGGCCAAAATGAAGCACTGCTGGGTGCCTGGAGAAGACTGGGGCGAGACATGCTCCCTGACCTCTGTATTATGGCTCTCTAGCTCCACCACGATTAATTTCATAAGCCTCATATTTAAACGTCACTGAAATATACATGCTAAAAAAATTCAACTGCTTCTCTACCCATAATCACTGTCCATAAAAATGGCTAATGTTCTTGAACATAAGTGAAGGGGACCAGGCAATGCTCAAAGGGTTAGATCTAGTCACGCTTTGCATGTGGAAGCCCCAGGCTCAATCCCTGGCACCATGTGGTCCCCAAGCACCAGGCTGGAGTGATCCCGCTGTAGCACCAGTTGTGGTCCAAAACCGCCACCCTGAAGAAAATATGCTTCAAATCCTTTATCTCTTTCAGGGAGTAAGGCATATGCACACATGTGCACGTGCATGCAGACCACCCTGGTTCCACCTGTGCTACAAAGCCAGAGTTCCTGAGCACTGACAAGTGTGCCCCCTCCCCAAAAAAAGAAAATCAAAACGAAATAAATCCTTTATCATTTTTCAACCAGATCATAAAGTAATTAGTAGAGTTGTACTTTTACATTAGTTAAAAAAAAAATGCTTGTTCCAGGAAAGATATTTCCATGAACAGTTAGAAAAAGTAACAAAGATCCATGTGTTCTGTTATCTTGCCTTGAAAATTAGTTAATAGATATATCTAAATAATCATCTTACAGGAATACTTTTCATGACCAAATCTCTCTCAACTAGGAGTAAGAGTCCAACCATCCAAGAAAATAAACCTATTGCAACTTTTACAATTCTACTCTCACCAAAATCTTACAAACTCACAACTACTACAGTGAGAATTAACCGAAGTAAATTTAAAAGCCACCAAATGGAGATTTTACACCCACTCTTGATCTGGTCTCCTAACCAGTAAACATGGCAAATAATTTGCCATGTTACATTAGAAAACAAGCAAGTATGCGTTTTTATAAACGCCTTAGACTATAAAGGGATAAAGAGACACAACTATCCTCTAGGGCTAAGCCGTGGGCCAGAGCAATGGTACAGGAGACAGGGTGCTCACCTCACAAATGGCTAACCCAGGTTCAATCCCCAGCACTGCGTGTAGTCCCTGGAACCCCACCAGAAGTAAATCCTGAGTGCAGAGCAAGAAGTAAATCCTGAGCAAGGCCAACTTTGGTCCCAAACCAACCAAAACACCCAAATCACCTACTTAGGGAAGCTGCTGCCCCAAAACTAACCCCCTCACAGGTGGGAAAATAAACTACTAAATAAATATAATAGCCCATCCTCAACTTCTAACAGAAATATCTTACGCCACAAAAAGCTGCTTTATTTTCAAGAGTTTCCACTGGCTAACAGTCATATTTTGCACTCTTGATAACCAAGATCACTTCGGCAAATTTTCAAGTGATCTCCTCAAAAGCAAAAAACCTCTGATTCATTCAGCTTCCCAGGTGCTTCACATGTCATTTTTTTATGACCCCCTCCAATTGCTACACCTGGAGATATATTTTTGTCCCCATTCTAAACCTACTTGTTAAGGTAAGGACTTTGTCAGAATCCTTTGCCTCCTAATAATTATAAGCCTATCCAAACACAGATAGCACTTCAGGAAAGTTAAAATAGATTTAGCTACTCTTAGCAATATTCTGGGAGTCAGAAATGTAAACTCTGTGGAAAAGGCACGCTAAAATATTATTAAAAATCAAAGATAACAAGAGGTAGCTAGATCTACTATTTCTAATATAAAATATAAATAATCTCACTTTAAAACCTCCAAGTTGCCCATAAGTAGTCAATTAATTTTCTGACAGGTTTCTTAACACACAACAAAGAAATAATTTTTAATCTGTGTTGCCATCAGTTCAGAGAAACCTCAAGAAGTGACTGCAAAAAATCCACATGAGCTCTCCAATATTGTAGAACACTTAACTATAGAATAACTATTAAGTATGAATATTCATGAAATGTTTGTAAAATAATATTTTGGTTTTAAAATGGAAGTTGATCCAGTGAGTTAACTAACTCATTTCAACACTCTAGTTTAGACTAACAGAGAATGGACATCTTATTTGGAGTTCATGTATTCAAAACCTACAGAATATAACAGGGTGGGACGGGGCAGGGGGCAGAGATGCCAAGGGACCCTGAGCCACTTCTGGCAAGACCAAACGGCGGTTGAGTTGCCATCCAGCACCAAGGCCCAGCCCATCACTGCTGGAGGTCACCAAAGGCATACCCCACTGTGCTTAGGGCCACGGCTGGGGGACCAAGGCACACCAGGGAGCAATCTCAGTCTCAATCATGCAAGGCATGTACCCAGCCAGCTCCCCAGCCTGAGACATCATATTTTACCTCCTCTTTAAAACCCATGTATTAGAAACACATTAAACTATCTATATAACAAAAACAAACCTAAGGTAAGGCCAAGTTCAACCCCTGGAACTACATATGGTCCCCCGAGCCGTACCAGGGCCCTGAGCAAGGGTGGTGTGGTGAGCGTTCTCTTTCTTTCTCTCCTCTCCTCCCTCTTTCACCTCTCTCTCAACCAGTCTGGGAGCTCAGACAACAGAAACCAAAGTCCCCACACACTCAAGAAGAAAGGGCCAGCCACACTAGCATTTCCTGACCACCATTTCACAGCAGGCAAACCAGATAGTTACATTCTTCCCCAAAGGAAATAAGAAACCCTCTGCAATAATATCAGGTTAATTATGGAAGGCCAGTCAAGTATTTAAAAAAAAAAAAAGCAGGGAAAACAGCTCTTCCCTCCCCATCTGGCTAGAAACTTGAGTTTGCCACTCAGATAAAGAATCATGTAGGCAAAAAGCAGACAAGCACCAGAGACTCCGGCTAGGCCAAGACTCTCCTCAGAGATATGGAGCTGGAAAATGGGGCTGAGGGAAGGCCAAGAAGAAAATGTCACCAAGATCAGCCCAGCCGAGAACATTCCTCCTGCTCCCTCAGGCAGCCCCGGCCAGGACCTGGGAGTACTGGCAGAATCAGATAAAGCAAGCCACCCACAAGGGCTCTGAAAACTAAACTGCCAACCAGAACTGCAGCCCACAGAGCTGGGTGGAGACTCTGTATGCTGAATCTAAATAGGGTGCCGGCCTGCTAGAAGAAATATTTACACAGGGCCCTCAGCCTCAGAGCAGACTAGATGAAACAGAAATAATCCCAGAAAAATCTCAGCATGAATGAGGCAAGGGAAGCGACGAAGGCCAACAAAGACACGAATCAGACGCTGAAATTATTTGAGAAGGATGCTAAAGCAACCATAACAAAAACGTTTCAGCACAGGGCTCCAGAGATTGTACAGCAAGTAAGGTCTTGCACCGGGCCAAACAGGGCTCTATCCCCAGCATCCAATATAGTCCCCCAAGCACCACCAGGAGTGACTCCTGAATGCAGAACCAGGAGAAACCTTTGAGGTGTGGCCTCAAAACAAACAAAAAAGTTTCAGCAATCAATTATAAATCTTCCTAAAACAAGTAAAAATATGAAAGCTCAGCAAAGAAACAGAAGATATAAAAGGAAACAAAAGGACATTATAGAACTTTAAAAATGCAGTAACAACCATTTTAAAGTCAGTGGATAATAAGAAGCTTGATACAACCACAAATATAATAGGGAGGAGAATCAAACTGAGGATAGAAATACAGAATTCACCCAATCTGCACTACAGGGAAAAAGAAAAAAAGTAAACAGTCTTGGAGCTTCAGAGGGCTAGAAAGAACCCTTTCCTTGAGGAAGACCCAGGCACTACAGGGCCCCCCTGACCACCACCACGGGAACAGCCCCTGCCCCCACCAGCACCACGGGATGTGACTTGAAAACAATAAAAACAAACCACTTTGGTTTGTTTGGGGAGGAACAATTTGGGGAACTCTGGGATAATGAAAAAATCCAACATTCATTCATTGCACTGGAGATCCCGAAAGAAACGAAAAAGTTGAACAGCATCTGAAGAAATGAGGGCTGACAAGTTCTCAGTGCAGCAAATACAGGCACAGGGATCCACAGATGGTGCTGCCGGTGCTTCCGCCAGAATGGGAGCCAACAGAGACTAGCATGGCCCCTGCACCCAAATTCACCAGGCATTCCAATTTTTAAAAAAAGCTTCAGCACACCGAGTGAAATCTCAAAGAAATTCACACCAAAGCACATAATTAAATGTCTTGTTTGGGGCCCTGCCTGGCCATGCCTGACCGTGCCCGGGGCGTACTTCTGGTTCTGAGCTCAAAGACCATTCCTGATTCAGTGAGGGGAACCACACAGGGTACAGGGGACTGAATCTGGATCGCTGCGCAAGGCCAACACTCCACCCACTGTACTATACTATCTCTCCAGCCAACTTTTCTTTTTTAAAACAAAAGAAAAAGCTTTGAAAGTGACAGAAATGACACCTAACCATTACTGAACAACAGTTCAAAGACACCATTAGTCACCTAAAACCAGCAAGAGTGACAAAGAGTAGCACGGGCCACAGCCCAATGACCCCATGGCAGGTCTGACTAGCTGTTGAGCTGGGCACCCGAGAGCCAGTGCCAGACCCACCTTTGCCAGCCAGCTGGCAAGCTCTTCAGGGTTGCAATGGCCTGGTCCTAAGGGCACACTGAAAACGAAGGTACAAGCAATAAGCTGGGGTCCTCTGCCGACTGACACCATCCAGCTGAGGACGCGCCAGGGCCTCGCCAACACTGCCCAACAGTCTCGCGTAGCTTCAGCAGGGCCCCTGTACGCAGTGCTGCTGTGGTTCCCGCGCTGGGACGATGCCAGCAGCGCAAGGGGCTTACTTTTCATTTTCATTCTCATGAGTGGACAAAGGGGCTAGGCCCCATCCGCAGTGAAAAAACAGGCTAGGTGGCTCGCCACGCTGTCACAGGCAAAGTAATCCTGAGCAAGGTGCCTCAATAAGTCACATGACCTCCGGAAAGTCACTCATTTCTTGACTTAGTATCCAGGGAAGCAGTGAAAGTATGCAGATTTACCAATCTGAGAAAGCCCATAGCAGAATGTTAAGAAAATAAATGTGGGGTCAGAGAGATAGTCCAGCAGGTTCAGTGCTTGCCTTGCACGGCTGGTTCTGGGTCGATCTCTAAGCTACACAGTCCTGAGCCCCACCAAGAGTGCTCCCTGAGCACTGTTGCTGAGTGTGGCTCCAAATCAAAAATATTAATTATCTGTATATTTAACTGCACTGAAATTCAGAATTTAGCCAAATGTGGCATGAAGGTGGCATCCATGAGCATGTTTAGAGCTTACTCCTGCTGGCTAGCTCAAAATGTCTACAAATGACTCCATTTCCTGCAGATTTAAATAAAGGCCTTTCCCCCCCACCACCCATTTTCTTTTTAAAATAGCAAAGTACTTTTCAGGAGGAGGAAGGAGGGGAGGGGGCACTGCTAACCAAGAAGTCAATACCCAGTGAAAAATAATCTACCAACACGCCTTCATCTATTTGAAATACTACACAGAATACCACACAGTGGGCTAAACAACAGTTATAATTACTTATAAACAAGTTATCTACTTCTCACAGCTCTATAGGCTGGAAACCCAACATCAGGTAAAGGACTTTTCCCCAATGACAGACTTCCCTTTGTACTCTCCACTTCTGTGACAGCACTAAGTCTTTTCTTTAGGATTCCTCCCACCCCATGACTTCCCAAAAGCCCCAACTCCCAAGACAGTGGACATTACTATTTCAACAAAAGAATTTTAGGGAAATACATTCAGACCAAAGCAAGGAATAAAGGGGAATTTTAAAAAACACATTCTCACAGATAAACCAGTAATATATCACGACAGCTCTACTCAGTTTGCCTCAAGAAACTCTTCCATATAGGAAGAACAGAAATATCTAGATATACTGGGGCCAGAGCATATGCTTTGCATTCAGAAGCATTACTAGGAGTGAACCCCCAACCACCAGTAGTCCCTGAATACAGCCAGACTTGGCCCAAAATACAAAAGGGAAAAATATACAGACATTTTCCCCAAGATTAGTTTTATAAATTACACTTGATTAAAACAAAAATTATGATATACTGGACTAGGGTATTGCCTTGCAAGCATGAGGTCCTAGGTTCAATATCTGGCACAACACAAACACACACACACACACACACACAAATGTATGACACCATCTGACACAGTAACTAAAAACTGAGACGAGTAAAAGGAAAGCACAAGACTTCAAAATATAATGCCCACACCAGCATATAACAAACTCCAAATGCATAACTAAAGCCACTAAGACTTTATCAAACCACTCAAAACATTACAAATAGGGGCTGGAGCGATAGCACAGCGGGTAGGGCGTTTGCCTTGCCCGAGGCCGACCCGGGTTCGAATCCCAGCATCCCATATGGTCCCCTGAGCACTGCCAGGGGAGATTCCTGAATGCATGAGCCAGGAGTGACCCCTGTGCAACGCTGGGTGTGACCCAAAAAAAGAAAAAAAAAAAACATTACAAATAAATCTTTAACAAATTATAATGAAACACTAAAACATGTTCTAAAAAAAAGACATGAAAACCACTAGGAAAATAAATTAAACAAATAAATGATAGTCTTAAGTACTAATACTATGTGAAAGTTATCTTGACCGCAGAGAAGCCAATCCTGGGGCTGGAAAGCACAGGTTATGTGACTGCATCTGTCCAGGAGCATGGCCAGGAGTGAACCCTGGGTGAGCCAGGGGTAAGCCCTGGAGATCTGGGCGTGGCCTAATCCTACCCCCAAATAAACAAAATAAACAAAGCAATCAACTGATCATCTACCAGACGAAACTGCCTCACACATCTGAAGCAGGAGCCACAGCCCAGGCTGACAGTAGTTTTTTGGTTTTGAGGCCACAAGCAGCAGTGCTCAGGTGTCACTCCCACAGGTGGTGCCAGGGATCAAACCAGTGTCAGCCTAGGAAAGCAAGCACCCTAACCCCTGACATCTCTCCAGCCCCACAGATATTTTAAAATCGAACTGTATTCTGCTAATAAAGAATTCAGTAATACACACTGAAAGTGAAAGACAGGGAAATTTATAACTATTTAAAAAGCGGAATGGGATCTAAATAACACAATCAACCAATAGAGAATAATCCTACATAAAGAATACTCACCCCAAAACAACAATACACACTACTTTTCAATCACCCCACAGAACATTCACCAAAACAGATGATATCCTGGGTCATAAACCCAATTTAAAGGAACTGAAATAACAATGAAAATACTTGAAGAAAAAGAATTTTTTAAATGAATATAAATAAAATGAATAATGATAAATGAATAAAAATTAAAAAGCATATTAAATATGAGATGAACTAAAAGTAACTAGGACTCTACATTTAGAGCACTAAATTCCTTATATTAGAAACTAGAAAATCTCCAACTACCTGCAGTAAAAAAACCTTAAAGAGGTTTCTTGACTAACCTAATACAAATAAAATTTATTATTTTAACTGTCACTATTAGGACTGAAATAAAAGTATTACAGACCTGGCAGCAATTTTAAAAATTAAGTAAGATTAATTTTTATCACTGTACCACTGTCATCTCATTGCTCATTGATTTGCTCAAGCAGGCACCAGTAATGTCTCCATTTTGAGACTTGTTGGAGCAATAGCACAGCAAGTAGAGCGTCTGCCTTGCACATGGCCGACCCAGGTTCGATTTCTCCGTCCCTCTCAGAGAGCCCGGCAAGATACCGAGAGTATCCCGCCCACACAGCAGAGCTTCACAAGCTTCCCATGTCGTATTCAATATGCCAAAAATAGCAACAAGTCTCAAAAAAAATTACTTTATATTCAAAACTATACTTTAAAGAAAAAATAAACTTCAATCACAGTAATACTTAACCAGAATACAGTATGAAAAATGAATTCTTTGGCATTAATGTAACTGGAGTGACAGTATACAGGGACTGTGGCACTTGCTTGCATGCAACTGACCTGACCCTGGTCCCTGGTTTGATTCCCAGTCCCCAGTATGGTTCCCCCCACGCATCACAAGGAGTGACCCCTGGACAGAGAGCCAGGATTAGCCTTTCTAAGCACTGCTGGGTATGGTAAGAAAAGACAAGATGGAAGGTGGGAAGGAGGGGAATGAGGGAGGAAGAAAGGAAAGATTTTTTTTTCCCCTTTTTTGTGTTTTTTGGGGTTACACCTGGTGATACTCAGGGGTTACTCCCAGCTCTGCATTCAGGATTACTCCTGGCGGTGCTCAGGGGCCCATATGGGATGCTGGGGGTCGAACCCAGGTATGCTATGTGCAAGGCAAATGCCCTACCCACAGTTCTATAGCTCAGGCCCCAAGAAAGGAGGATTCTTTGCTTTTTGGGTCACACCCAGTGTGCACAGGAGTTACTCCTAGCTTTGCACTCAGGAATTACTCCTGGCAGTGCTCAGGGGACCATATGGGATGTTGAGAATCGAACCCGGGTCAGTCACGTGCAATCACTCCAGCCCCAAAGGGAGGATTCTTAAAGGCCCCTGAAATCCCCAAAAATGCCAAGTGCAGATAGTGTGACTGAGATCTACCAAATATTTAATGAAGAAATTATATAAAAAATTTAATACCAGTGGGGCTGGAGCAATAGCACAGCAGGTAGTGCATTTGCCTTGCACGCAACCGACCCAGGTTCAAATCCCAGCATCCCATATGGTCCCCTGAGCACCGCCAGAAGTAATTGCTGAGTGCATGAGCCAGGAGTAACTCCTGTACATCGCCAGGTGTGACCCAAAAGGCAAAAAAAAAAAAAAAAAAAAAATTTAATACCGGACACCTGCCTTGTACAACTGGCCAGGATTCAATCATGGGCACCTCACATGGTCCCCGAAGCCCCACCAGGAGTGAGCCCCAAACACAGCAGCAAGGGGTGGGAAAAAGAAAAAGAAAACCATTTGTTCACAAACTTCTCCCAAAAAGTAACAGAAAATATATGTTAATTTATTTTGTGAGGTCAGTTCAATACTCTACGAAGCAGTTCTAGCAAAGAGAATTAGAGAAGACAATAAATTTTAAAGTATGAAGGGGTTTGAAACCCCAAAGATGTTATTTCACAAGTGGCTTGATCTTAAGTGCATAAAACCCTAGAGAAAAAAGATACAACAACTAATAAAAAAGCTTCGTCAATCGGCGGAGCAGTAGGGAAAGCCACTGCAGAGAGCACAGGTGAATCAGTTGGCAGCTACCTGCCCTTCGACATGAAGCTGAGTTCATCCCCAGCCACATGCCAAGTGCGATCCCAAGAGAAGTGCCACTGGACCACAAGTCCATGATCTCCAGAGCAACATGTAGGTGGCGTACACATCAACCAAGCGTGCAAGCCCCACTGAGCACGACTGGGAAAGTGCAGTGCAACCCGTGTGCAGCCCCCGATCATTACAACCTCAAGGAGGGCGGCAAACAGAGTTATCTTTTTAAAACAATCACCCGGTCCCAGGGGAGATGCTGGAGTCCTGGAGACCCCAAGTACCCTACGGTGGCTGGTCCTGAAGGTCTGTCCATGTGCCAGGACAGCACTGCATCTTGGGTCCAAGCACTTGCCTCCCTAGCCCAGTGGGCTAATACTGCATACATCAACTGCATATATACTAGCAATATCATGCTAAACTAAGATTAAGAAAGCAACGCAACGTACAGTAAAATAAGAAATAAAACACTCAGCAACAAATTAAACAAGATGTACAGATGTGTACATTCAAACTATATTACTGAAAGAAATAAAAAACCTAACCAAAAAGACTGGTGTTTGTGGACTGGATAGCTTACTATTGTTAATAATAAAATATTTCACTAAATAGATCTATAATCAACATAAAGCATATCAAAATCCCAACGTTTTTGCAGAAACTGACAAATTGGAGTTGAAGAGAACTCAATGGGCTGACTAAATTTTTTCCAAGCTTGAGGCCTAGGTTTGATCCCTGGCACCCACTGTATGGTCTCCTGAACTACCCCCCACCCTAGCACCACCAGGATCGACCCTCAATCACACAGCCAAGAGTGGCTACAGAGCATGCTCAAAATGGGGGAGGGAGGAACATCAAACAAACGGATTCTAAAATGAACAAGGAATAGCAAGGTATCCAGACACCCAAAACAATCTGAAAAAGCAAAGTTGCAGGACACATACTTTATTTCAAAATTAACTGTAACACTAAAGTAATCAAGACACGGTGATATTGGTATACATGAGTATCAAAGAACTGAATGAAAGTTCAGAAGCACATGCATTTATGGTCAACCGATTTTGGACAGAATGCCAATGTAACGCTTTGGAGAAATAATCTTCCTTTAAATAAATGGTGCTGAGACCACTGGATGACCACATGCCAAAGAATAAAGTTGGTCCTCTTTCTCATGAAAATTAGGAAGTTATAAATTTGAAGAAAATCTTAAATTTTTGTGATTCTAAATATAACTATAAAAGTACAAAAAAAAGTGAATATGGCTTCATTAAAATTCAAAACTGCTGGGCCAGTAAGATAGCTTACAAGGGACCACAGGTTTTCAACTGCCAACACCAACTATCAGAATAGCATCAAAAGGAATAAAGATGAAGGCACTTAACTGGCCTTGCAATCTGCCAACTCCAGTTTAATCACTGCACTGCTTCCAACCCACCCCAGGCACAGAGCCAGAAAATCCCAACACACACCCCCGCCCAAGAATAAAATACTTAAGGATAAGTATTTTACCATGGAGGAAAAAGGCATCAAAAACTAAATCAGTAACAAAAAAAATTAAAACGTGAATGGAACGCAACCCCTGTACGTGGGTTATTAAACTGCCCCGAGCAACCTACACATAAGTGACCCCTATAAAAACTTCTAAGGTGGTGAGCCAGTGCTCAGTCCCCAGCACCTGGTCCCAGGGGAGATGCTGGGGTCCTGGAGACCCCAAGCATCTTACGGCGGCTGGTCCTGAGGGTCTGTCCATGTGCCAGGACAGCACCACATCTTGGGGCCAAGCACTTGCCTCCCTAGTACAGTGGGCTAATACTGCAAAGGCCAGACCTGGGTGCCCGGCTCACTGCTCTGGAGCCAAAATACCAAGTTCCGGAAAATATAAGACAGCTGTATATCAAAACATTAGCAACAGCTTTTCCAAGTGGTGAGTTTTAGAAAAAAAAAATTGGTAATACACATATTAATTTTATATAAAATTTAAATAACTTACATAAAACTTGCATGAAATATTTTGTAAAGAAATCTCTGGCTATGCCTCAGCAGCAGAACAGCTGCCTCTCCAGCACTGAGGGTCCGGGGAGGCCTTCTAAGCACCTTACCCCAGGGTTCTTCCCTCTCAGGCCCCTAAGCCCAAAGTCGAACCATTCCAGTAGGGGCAGATGCTGAAATGTTGTGAAGTCATCATAATAAACTTTAAGTTGTTTTGTATTAGAATTAAAACTTTTCTAACTTTCTTAAACACAAACATTGAAGGGGCCGGAGAGGTTGCCTTCATGCTGTCAGCCTAGGCTCAATCCCAGGTGCCCCCAGAGCCGGAGAGGAGTAATCCCCGAGCCCACCAAGTGTAGCCAAGAAAAAAAAAAAATCCTGAAAAGTTCACAATGGTTGCAAAAACGACAATGTGACAATAATCTGTGAATCTGAAGTACTAAGAATAATTCACTAGTTCTCACAAAGCAACTTTTTATTTCATTTGGTGATTTAAATTTATCTATCAAGCTTAATTGATACAATACTATATTAAAATTAACCCTAATAAGAAAGATAACATTAAATTACAATAGAGATAACAATTGTGTAAACCACATTCCTTTTGGGTGGGGGAGGCTTGGCAGGCACCTTGCGAAGTGCTCAGGATCACCCCATCCAAAGTGCCAAGGCTCCGACCTCAGCTCCCGCAGGCTAGCACGTGCTCCGGCCTGCTGAGTCAGCCCTCCCGCCCGAAAAGGTTTTCTTTTCTACATCCTAGAGGCGTAACTCTTGGTTAATCTTCCAGCACCTAAACTATGTATACTGATTCTCTAAATATGTCCTAATCTTTGACCCATGATCATTCTAATGGCTGTGAAAAATGACTCAGAACCAATGTGATACAGAGATATTGCTTATAAACCAAAGCCTCAGCTATTCTCAATAACATGTCCGATCATTTTTGCACCCTTTTATTTGTCTGAAGGTTATCATGCACATGCAGGATGTTTCACATCCACCCAGTGGGTACCAGCAGAATCCTCCGGCATGACAACCAAGTATGCCTCTAGACACTGCCAAAACCACCTCCAGTGGAGAATCTGCACATGACCAACTTCCAGAGGAAGGAGGAAGGCTGTGTTTACTTTTTGATAAGAGTGTGTATTGATAATGTGCTTCGTGTTTGTGGCCTCTGGGAATGTCAGAAGGCTAAAAATGAGCAAAACAAAAGGCTCACTGAAACTCCAATCCAAAAGATTCTTTTGCATGAGGTTACTGAGAAACATGTCACCAGATACTGTAGTGCTCGCTTAGTGTAACGACCACAGAACTGAGGGTTCAGGTACTACCTTTGTAACATCCTCAAACAAAAAAAAGGGCCCAAGTTTTTTTTAATTAGAGATTAACAAAGTTAGCACAGTTCTATTCTCCCTAGCACTTATAAAGCTACGTGCTTTTCAAATTACCTGTTATTCTCAGATACTTAAAACACCCACATGAAATGCATATCCGCCCACAGTCCTCTTGAACTGACATCCACCAGTTTAATCAAGCACAAATGTGCTACAAATGCCATGAAAAGTAACGCCAAGAATAGCCCCAAGCCCTTAACGTATTTAAAGAAAGGAGAAAGGTAGTCTGCACCGAGAGAGAAGAACCGAAGAGTCACACGCTCACTTTAAGGCTCTTTTACCTCTCGCTGTAAAACCAACCAGGCCCCATTTCCGACCGGACAAACCAGCACCCAGTTCCTCGGTCTGCTCTTGGACCGTCTCCAGGCGGCGCTGGGACCCGGAGCCTACCCAGTCCCAGCTGGACACTCTGCACCCACTCACCGCGCCGCCACGCCGAGAGCCTGCCCGGCGCGCCCCAGCGCGGCCGCACGCGTGTCCCTGGAGCCCCATCCGGAGTCCGGCGAACCCGCGCCCCAGGGCTGCGCTGCGCGAGCACGGCCCGGTGCGGGGACGGACGCGCTGGAATCACGCCCTACCCAGAGCCGCAAAACTCCTCGCGCGGCAGGCGGCGACCCGCAAGCGGCCGCCTCGCAGCGCGCCCTCGGCCTGCGACCCCGGCCGCCGGCGGCTCGCCCAGACCCTCACGCCGGTCCCTTCGGCTGGAGCCCGTCCCGGAGCCCGCGCCCACCGCCGTCAGGCCCCACGGGCCCACCCGGAAGACGCGCGGCGTGCGCCAGCGCGCACGCGCACACGACCCGCCGCCAGGAAGCGCCGCGGGGGCAGGGGCGGGGTGTGCGCGGGGGGCGGGCACCGGGGAAGGGCAGGGGCGGGGAGGGAGGGGGGTACACGGGGGGAAGGCAAGGGAGGGGCGGGCGGAGGGGGGGCACACGGGGGAGGAGAGGGAGGGGCGGCCACGTGCTCTACACGCCCTGCGCCAGCGAGGCCCCCCTCCATTCCCGAGGTACTGCTCCCGGCCCGCGCTTTCTCCCCTACCTTCCCGCTCCACACCGGTAACTCGCTCATCTTAGTGCCCCCTCGCCTGCTCGGTTTCAATCCCATGAGATGCATTTTCCCAGGAGAATCTCCCTGAACTACCTTTTACTCTTAAAATTTACTCTCCTACTCTGATTCTTTAAGAATTCTTTAATTCATTAATTATGTGTTTACAAGATTGTTTGGGGATTACAATTTTATGTCTTCAAACTATGCTACGGTACCAAAGTGTCAGTCTCTCTTAACTAGATCTCCTGAAATTTAATCTTCCACTGCAAAATAGCTTCCTGATAAACCCCTTCCATCTTCTTACCATTCAAAGCCTCACCAAACATTTTCATTTAGATCACCATCTATAAAATCAAGTCTTGAGTAATTTTCTGCGTTTTTGTTCCCTCATTTAAAAGCTAATACATGGGCTGAAGTGATAGTACAGCAGGTAGGACGAGGCTTGCACGAGGCTGACCCGCGTTCCAATCCCAGTATCCCATATGGTCCCCTGAGCACAGGAGTAACCCCTGTGCACCACCAGGTGTGACCCAAAAAGAAAAAAAAAAAGAAATGAAAGCTAATACACACATTAGTCCTAAATTGCCATTAAATTTTGCCAATCAACTGTAGCACTGTCATCCCTCATCAATTTGCTCGAGAGGGCACCAGTAACGTCTCCATTGTGAGACTCGTTGTTACTGCTTTTGGCATATCAAATACATCACGGGTAGCTTGCCAGCCTCTGCCATGCGGGCGGGATACTCTCAATAGTTTGCCGGGCTCTCCAAGAGGGACAGAGGAATTGAACCCAGGTTGGCCGCGTGCAAGGCAAACGCCCTACCCAATGTGCTATTGCTCCAGTCTGCCAATCAACTAAATCAACCAAAAAGATCAACTACAGACCAACTAAGAACTCTTTTTTCCGAAGTATGCCCTAATAACATGACAATGACTTTTCCAAATTTTCTCTACCCATTCATTTGAATTACTCATAACTCATGACTATCATGCTTATTTCCCTAAATACTCTAACTACAGAGCCTAATCCAATTGCATGCTCTCTCTGGCATTATTACTATCCACACACATGCAGGTGTGTTGACAAGCACATAAGCATAGCACCCCGCAGAATTAGTTTATCATCATACCTAGAATATTGACACTTCTCAACTATGCAAGGAAAACTTTATGCTGATACCAAGCAAAATTCTGACATAGATCTATATCCTGTGAATGCAATTATCTACTTTAATAGAATCAATAGAAATATATCCTTCATTTTTTCTATAGTCATTCCCCACAGTCCTTAAGATGTTCCACCTTTTGGTCTAACCCTACAACCCACTGAAGTATTAAGAATGTACCATCCGTTTGCCTTGCATGCAGCCAACCCCGGATTGATCCTGGCATCCTATATGGTCCCTCAAACACTACCCAGAGTAATTCCTGAGTGCAGAGCCAGCATTGCCAGGTGTGAGCCAAAATGAAGAAAAAAAAATTTTAAAGTACCACCCACTTATTAAGACATAGCTATGTCCAAATGTCTGAGGCAAGGCCTAGAAACAATTCTGGACTAAAATTTAGCAGGTTATAGCAAAGTTGTGAGACAAAGTAACCAAAAGCTCTAATTAGAACTTTAAAGTTCTATCTCTCTGCACGGGGCCCATTCATTATTAAATCTGGTTACAGATAGTACATAATTCTCAGGATTCTGAAACAGAAGACAAAAAAGAAGCAATGTGTCGACTTCTGTGTTTAGTTTTAGAGTTGGAAAGACAGTTCAATTATAAATAGGCACTAGAAATAATCAAGTGTATTTATAACTGGATGTCTAGGAGTCACCCACATGCAAGTCATATGTGAACTGCAGAAAGCAAATAGCCTTGTAAAGCGCCGAGAATTCAATATTCAAGGAGACTGAGGCAGTTACCTGACTAAGGCGTGTGCTCTGCACATGGCCAGCCCTGTCTGACCCAAGTACTGCTAACACACAGTTCTGACTTTGACTTGTTATTACAGAACCTCAAGGTTTGAAACCATTCTTCCTCTTCCCATAGACTAAGTTCTGACAGGAGTTATCCCTGAGCCTGGCAGTTTGGGGGGAGGGGGGAAGCTATAATATGAATATGAATAAGATCCCCAACCCCCCCCCAAAAAAAACTATAAGACCACTTTAGATCCCTCAGTACACTTCCCTACATGCCATTCACATACACAAACTATCGCCCATTTCTGCAACTGAAGTTTGATGTAGTTTTGAGACCCCCAAGTAAAAATCACAGATATCATTAATATTGATTTTAAGTAGTTATGATGCACTTTTGGACTGGAGCGATAGCACAGCGGGTAGGGCGTTTGCCTTGCATGCAGCCGACCCAGGTTCGATTCCTAAGTCCCTCTCACAGAGCCTGACAAGCTACCGAGAGTATCCCGCCCTCACAGCAGAGCCTGGCAAGCTACCTGTGGCATATTTGATATGCCAAAAACAGTAACAAGTCTCACAATGGAGACGTTACTGGTGCCCACTCAAGCAAATCAATGAACAAGAGGACAACAGTGCTACAGTGCATGATGCACTTTATAATAAGATGGTGGCAGACTGTCCTTAGTTATAAACAAAGAGGACATTCATATTGTTTTCTCCATATTTTCACTGTATTCAGCTACTATTCTCTTCATCTTACCCTTCAACTATTTTTTCAGTCACACTCTAGCTGTGCTCAGGGTTTAACTCCTGGCACCCGGGACAGAAGCCAGGTGGGTGGCCACAAGCAAGTACCTTACTCACAGTACTTCCCCCGGCCAAGCTTCCTCTCATTCAACCTCCTCAATGACCCTCAGTCTACTCACTTACAGTTTCCATCAGTGTGTCTGTGCTCTACTGTCTCGACAAGTTACCCCATGCATTTAACCTTTAATAAACCTTCACCTCATCTTCTTCTGACTCATTTCTTTTAATTTTTTTTGGGGGGGTTGTTTTTTTATTTTTGTTTGTTGTAAGTAAAACTGATTTACAAGACTGAATGCTTTAAGGGTACAATTTCACACAGCATGTTCAACACCAACACATCAGTATCTCATATCTAATCCACAAACAAGTCTCAGTTAAATTTCTATGTGTATATTTCACGTGAATGGCTGTGGTTTTGTAATAGCATGTATTTTTTTTGAAAAATGAAAGAACTTGTGACTGTCACTAATTTATCTTTCTTCCTTCCCCAAACCCCAAAACAAAACAACAATTGGGATCACTATCAGCTCTTGCTTAAATTCTTGTGACTAAACTATACACACTCAGGGCTGGAGAGATAGCATAGCGGGTAGAGAGCTAGTCTTAGGTTTTTGATATTTCAAAATAACTATACTGATCCAAGTAAGTCATTTTTTTTCCACATTTGTTGGAAAAAATTTAAGGTGGTATTGCTGGCGTTGATCAAGTATAATTGTCATTTTGTTCATAAAAGATTTACTTGGGGTTGGAGAGAGCATCCTGGGTAAGGCTCTTGCCTTGCATGCTTTGCACAGGGCAGGCAGGTGCATGTGACTGACCCGGGTTCGATCCCCAGCACCTCGTACAATCCACAGAGCCCAGCAGGAGTGATCCCTGAACACAGAGGCAGGAGTAAGCCCCGAGCACTGACAGGTTTGGGGAGGAGGGAGAGAAGGAGGGATGGAGGGAGGGAAAAAGGAAGGGAAGGAGGGATGGAGGAAGGAAGGAAGGAAGGAAGGAAGGAAGGAAGGAAGGAAGGAAGGAAGGAAGGAAGGAAGGAAGGAAGGAAGGAAGGAAGGAAGGAAGGGAGGGAGGGAGGGAGGGAATGGAAGGGAGGGAGGGAGGGAATGGAAGGAGGGAGGAAGAGAGGGAGGGAGGGAGGAAGGAAGGAAGGAAGGAAGGAAGGAAGGAAGGAAGGAAGGAAGGAAGGAAGGAAGGAAGGAAGGAAGGAAGGAAGGAAAAAAGGAAGAATGGAAGGGAGGGAGGGAGAGAGGGAGGGAGGAAGGGATGGAAGGAGGGAGGGAGGGAGGAAGGAAGGGAGGGAGGGAGGGAGGGAGGGAAGGAAGGAAGGAAGGAAGGAAGGAAGGAAGGAAGGAAGGAAGGAAGGAAGGAAGGAAGGAAGGAAGGAAGGAAGGAAGGAAGGAAGGAAGGAAGGACCCACATTATTCATTCAATACCCTTCAATTTAATAGAAGGAATTACTCCTTGCTCTGAGTCACTTCAGGGTTCTATCACACACCCCTCCCCCCAACAAAAGAAAAAAAATCTCTTTGCAGTTAGCATTATTCACTTAAACCATTTCTTCTACAACTACTAAGAAGTTCTTGAATATGTTCCCTCTTTTTCATCCTCCAAAACATCAATTCTACCTTGTCCATATCCTTTGTGCTCAGTGGCTTTACAATGAGGCTGCAGACCTTCAGGCACCCTCAGCACCCGAAACTGTGGCCTGTACTGAGCCACACATGTACATACTGAAAACAGGTCGGCAATTGCTGCTGCACTATTAGAACTTTAGCTTCAGAGACCTACAGCCCATTTTACCCCTGCTCTTCACTTCCTGCTGGCTGCACTCGCCCTGCACAACACTCCAGCTGCCACGCGGCCACTCCGAGACCAGGACCCGCCTGCGCTCTCTCTGCCCACCATGAACCATCTTGCCCGCGTTTCCTCCACAGCCAGGCACTAGGTATTAAGCACCACGAAAGCTATGAAACCTCATATAAATACAAATTACTCATGGTTCGGCTTGGGTTGGGGTTTTCTTTTGTTGCTGTTTCTTTGAGAGTTGGGAGAGAGTTAGCTGGGAACCATCTGTCTATGCTCAGGGCTTACTCCTGACTCTGTGCTCGAGGGTCATTCCTGTCAGTACTTGGGAGACCAGATGAGGTACCACGGATGGAACCAGAGTTGACCATGTGCAAGGCAAATGCCTTAACCCCTGTACACTCTCTTCAGTCCTGGAAATTACTTATTTTACCTAGGACTCAGTGACTAATTCCAATATGGTGTAGGCTCATGGGGCCACTCCTGGCTGAGTGCTCAGGAGGGGTCATCACATCCAAAGAGTGGTTAAGGGGCCATGCAGTGTCAGTGATTAAACCCTGGCCTCCAACAACGCTGCATGCACGCTGAGCTGTCTCTCTGGCCCCTTCCTTTTCATATTTAAATCCACAGTCCCACAAATACTCAGTCATAAAATTTCCTCAATTCACACCTTCTCTATATGTAACCAAATTCTCTTTATTATTTCTAAAAAAATTATCTTCACCATACCATACGATTTTAGAAAAAGAACTGTACCTCCCAGGGTTGGAGTACAGTGGGCAGGGCATTTTCCTTGCACACAGCCAACCTGGACTATGCCCAGGCACCAGACAGTTCCCCGGAGCACTGCCAGGAGAGCACTGAGCAGACAGTCAAGATTAAGTCCTGTGCACCACCACCCCATCCCCCCATAAAAAAACTAAAAAAGAACTGTAGCTCCTTCTTAAAAATAAACACCTTACGAGAATTCCTACACTTACTGTTTTTATATTCTCCTAACCTGTTCAGTTTGTTAACTCCATGCACACCAGTCTCTGAATTACAATGTTGAAGACGGGTTCTCTACTAAAAGGTTCTCTACTAAATCCTCTGACCCATCATGCATGTCTTTATCTTCTCAACGTAACTTTATGTCACTGTACCACATGATTCTACTCAGGTCTCTGGGAATCTTCTGATGGTTCTTCTGTCTCCATTAACTTCAGCTCCTCATCTTCAGCCAAAGAGAGAATGTGCTCTCTAATTCCCCGAGATTCCCTCTTTACCACTGCTGCCAGGGCCGCATACACAAGCAGGCCCATGTACTGATGCACGTGCTGCATCCAGCCCCATGCCCTGTCTCTACACGTTCATTCTTCAGAGTATATTCCCCCAATTCCCTAAAATAATCTTCTGATCCTTAAAGTAATCTTTAAACAATCACCTTCTGCCACATTTAATTGATTTCCCTGGAATTGTAATATATGAATTCTTTTTAACTAAGATCCTGCAACTATTGCTTCAATTAACACCTCGATTATCGGTCCGAATAATTTCATAGCCATCCATGCCTATCAAATCCAGAATTAGTAACTTTAATTATCAACTCTGTGTAGAGTCTCTCCTCTCTATGGGAGCTCTTTTCTCAGCTGAACCCAGTATTTTTAACTCAAGTTAAAGAATTCCCTTTAGATACGTTCATCTGTGCCTCAAGTTCTCTCTGGTCCGTTTCTTAAAATCAAAGTAGCCAAATTTTGCCCAACCAAAAAAGTGTGCTTCCAAAAATTTTTGTTAATAGTTCCAAAATTTTGTCACTCCCTAATTCAAATCAAGTTAGAAACCCTAGAGGTGACTTTTCTTTTTATTCATAGTTTCCACAAAGTTAATTCCCCATCAAATCCTTCCATTTATTGTTTCCTTTTCTTCTATTCAAACTCCTACAATCCCAAATTAGACTCAAATACTTCACACTTTTGACATAGTCCTCTTCTTAACTTTTGTCTTGTAATCAGGCTTCTTAAATATTTTCCCTTCATGACCCCCTTAAGCGAAAAATTTTCAAATGACCTTGGGTATATAGGTATGTAAAATAGATAAACAATTGATAATAAGTCATAAAGAAATTTATTTTTAAACAATTTTATTTTTTGTTTGTTTTTGGGTCACACCCAGCGATGCTCAGGGGTTACTCCTGGCTCTGCACTCAGGAATTACTCCTGGCGGTGCTTGGGGGACCATATGGGATGCCGGGGTTCGAACCCGGGTCAGCCGCGTGCAAGGCAAACGCCCTACCCGCTGTGCTATCGCTCCGGCCCCAACAATTTTAAAATTTTTAAATTGTAAAGTTGTTTAAAGTTACATGATCCCATGCAGCTGTGACCCACAGTTTAAAACACTATTTCCTAATCAGCCAAGTTCTCCTCATGGAACACAAAGTCAGAACAGAATAGTATTCTTAAACCCACCTTACTTCAATACTTGAAAATCCCCAAAAGGAGGCAGAGGAGAGTATAGCGGGCAGGGCTTTTCCCTCCCAAGCAGCAGACCCAGGTCCCAACCCTGGCATCCCATACGGTCCCCAGAGCCCACGAGCATGAGTACGTCCTTAGCACCACTGGGTGTTACTCAGAAAGGAAAATAAAGAAAAGGTGGCCAGGGCCTGGGGAAGACGGCTCCAAGGACTGGACTGGACGCCCTGCATGTGGAGCCCCATGTCCAATGCCTGGAGCGGCAAGGTTTCCCTCTGCACTGTAGCGATGCCCCCCGAACCCCAGACCATCAACTGCTCCCTACTGCATACTGAATTTAAGACCGCTTGACATCAAAAAATAGGAAAATTCGTCTGGCTGTACTAATGACCAAAAACACACAACCTATTCCTTAATGACAAAGGTCAGTTTCATTTTGGTGAAGGAGATATCAATTTAGAAAAGACACATGAGGGAAACTTCTGGAATGCTGGAAATGTTCTGTATATTGAACTAGGTTACAGTAACAGAAATGTATGATATGTAAATTTCATTTATCTGCGCACTTGATAAAACATATCTCATTAAATCTTTAAGAATCAGCTGATCTGGGGGCTGGAGCAATAGCACAGCAGGTAGGGCGTTTGCCTTGCACGCGGCCGACCTGGGTTCGATTCCCAGCATCCCATATGGTCCCCTGAGCACTGCCAGGCGTGATTCCTGAGTGCAGAGCCAGGAGTAACCTCTGTGCATTGCCAGGTGTGACCCAAAAGGAAAAAAAAAAGAATCAGCTGATCTGGATTTTGAGACTACTTTACAACTTTATTTATTTTTGGTTTGGGGGCCACACATAGTGGTCTCAGGACTTGTTTCAGGCTTTAAACTCAGGGATCACTCCTTGGCAGGCTCACAGGGCCATACAGAACAAGGGTCTGAACCTGTGTCTGTCACATGCAAAGCAAACTTCCTACTATCTCCAGTCCTACTACTTCCAACTTTATCCACCCCCTGCGCATAAATATAATACTAAATTCCAAGTAATCTATACCACCAATCCCTAAACACAAAGTCAAAACTTTTTTTTACTATCACTCATATTACTCCCTCTTCCAGAAAACAAAAAACCTCACCATCTTGCTCCTACACTCCTCTTCAAAGTCCAATCTACACACACAATTGCTCCCCAAGTTAAGCCTACATGGTACAAATCAGCAAGTTTTCTGTTCCTCAACACTGTTACAAAATGAAGAGCACTTGCCTTGCATGTGTGAACACACATGGACGCATGCACATACACAGGCCACAGCACCTGCCCGGGAACCCTGCACACAGTAAGGAGTGTGAACACACATGGACACATGCACATACACATACAGGCCACAGCACCTGCCCAAGGACGCTGCACACAGCAAGGAGTGTGAACATGCATGGATGCATGCACATACACATACAGGCCACTTCACTTACCTGGGGACCCTGCACACAGCAAGGAGTGTGAACATGCATGGACGCATGCACATACACATACAGGCCACTTCACCTACCTGGGGACCCTGCACATAGCAAGGAGTGTGAACACGCATGGATGCATGCACATACACACACAGGCCACAGCGCCTGACAAGGGACCCTGCACACAGCAAGAAGTGTGAACATGCATGGACGCATGCACATACACACACAGGCCACAGCGCCTGACAAGGGACCCTGCACACAGCAAGAAGTGTGAACATGCATGGACGCATGCACATACACACACAGGCCACTTCACCTACCTGGGGACCCTGCACACAGCAAGGAGTGTGAACACGCATGGATGCATGCACATACACACACAGGCCACAGCGCCTGACAAGGGACCCGGCACACAGCAAGGAGTGTGAACAAGCATGGATGCATACACATACACACACAGGCCACAGCGCCTGCCCAGGCACCCTGCACACACCAAGTATTATCTGAATAAATAAATCCTGGCAGTCTATCAAAAGTAACCGTCTGGGGCTGGAGCAATAGCACAGTGGGTAGGGCATTTGCCTTGCACGCGACCAACCTGGGTTCGAATCCCAGCATCCCACATGGACCCCCAAGCACCGCCAGGGGTAATTCCTGAGTGCAGAGCCAGGAGTAACCCCTGTGTATCGCCGGGTGTGACCCAAAAAGAAAAAAAAAAAAAAGTAACCTTCTAACCCCTTTCTCTCAGTCACTCCTGTCTCAACTCAATTCATTCCTCAGTTACATGTTTAATCATTCAACAAGTCAGAAATTACTATAAAAAGTTTACCTTTCTATTGTATTCCACTAATACAAAAAATATATACATAGGGGCTGAAGCGATAGCACAGCGGGTAGGGCGTTCGCCTTGCACGCGGCCGATCCGGGTTCGATTCCCAGCATCCCATATGGTCCCCTGAGCACTGCCAGGGGTGATTCCTGAGTGCAGAGCCAGGAGTGACCCCTGTGCCTCGCCAGGTGTGACCCAAAAAAGAAAAAAAATTATATACATAATCCAATTTTTCTTCTTTTGGGTCACAACCAGCAATGCTCAAGGGTTACTCCTGGCGGTGCTTGGGGGACCATATGGGATGCTGGGAATCAAACCCGGGTTGGCCACACGTGTGCAAGGCAAACACCTTACCTACTATGCTATCACTCCAGCACCTATATAATCCCATTTTAACTGCTGCCCTTTGAATCCACAACTCTAAATTCCTTGTCACCTTTCACTCTTCTCCATCCTCTCAATCCCAATCGGCTGCTCAACTCCTAATTCAAGCCCTTCTTGATTTTTCTGGGTGCCTCCTACTGGTCTCGCCTCCAGTCTTGCCACAATGCCCCACTCTATCCTGTATGAACATCTGTCAGATTGTTAACCAATACAGCATAGACAAAACAAAAATCATCTGATACACACTCCTTGGTTCTATTCTTTCTTTTCCACCCTGCAATAATCAGGGGTTACTCCTGGCTCTGGAGCAATAGCACAGCAGGTAGGCGTTTGCCTTGCACATGGCGGACCCGGGTTCGAATCCTCCGTCCCTCTCGAAGAGCCCAGCAAGCTACCAAGAGTATCCTGCCCACACAGCAGAGCCTGGCAACCAATCCATGGCGTATTCAATATACCAAAAACAGTAACAAGTCTCACAATGGAGACATTACTGGTGCTTGCTTGAGCAAATCGATGAACAATGGGAAGACAGTGTTACAGACAGTGCTACTCCTGGCTCTGTGCTCAAGAATTACTCCTAACGGTGCTGGGGGGGGATAAGTGGGAGGAGCATATGGGATGCCCGGGACAAATCTGGGTTGACTGCAGGCAAGGCAAATGCCCTACCCACTGGACAATCTCTCCAGCCCTTGGTTCTATTCTCTACTCCAAAAAGTTCAATAGCTTTACATTAAAGGTATGTGTTACATACTTTAATTCTCAAATCTTTACAATCCTTGCCAGAAGGTATAATGATTATCAATTTCCTGATGAGAAATCTTGGATCTTAGAAAGGAAATAATTCTCCCTATAATCCTAAGAGTAGGGAAATGGAAGAGCCAAAAGTAAAACTCAGCTTTTGTTTGCTTACTAAGCACAATGCTAGTCATATCAAATGCAAACTACTTAGCTTACCTTTCAAGGTCATCATTTTCTATCCCAACTTCAACAATCTCTTCCTAGCTTATTTATACTATATTATACCTTATTCAGGAAGTTACTTTTGTTAGCCTCTACTTAAAACTTCTGATCCAAACGATCAAGTTGTGATCAGTTTAATGAGTTAACAACCAGTTTTTTTATTTCTTAGCCATTTTTCCCCATTTTAGTCAAACAGAATAGAAAGCATCCAAGCATATCCAACACAAGGAAACTTTGTTTTATACATACACACACTGAAACAGCAGGTAAACAAATGAAATGTATTTATTACTTTGGGTCTCAGTAAAAGAATATTCTAAACAAATCCACCCACATATTACTGACTTCTCACCTTCATGCCTTTGCTTTTGCTAATCACTCAGGCGGGAATGTTTTTCCAGCAATTTCTACTATCCCTTCAAAACTAGGAGAAATGCCCTGGCCAGGGCACTATATGCAGTCCCAGGTCTTCCCCTAGTAAATGTCTAGGTTGGTTTCTTTTAACTTCTCAACTTCAGGAGTATTTGGTATTTTTCCTATGCTCACAATGTGGTTATCTGTGCAAAAAATAAGCTCTACTACTGAAGTCCCAAAAGCTTTTAACTTATTACTGTTTTCATCAATGCTTTGGCATTTATAAATGTGTATTATCTGTTGAATAAAGAAAACTCACCATTTTAAATGAAACCTACCTACAAATCAATAACATAAATTCTGCTGTTTTCCAAACATGTTAACTCTTTCCCTTCAAATACTCATCAGCTTCTTACCCACAGCCATTCAAATAGACCTCTTTTCTTTTTTTTTTTGTGGGGCGGAACGGGCATGGAGGGTTGAACACACTCAGCAGTGCTCAAAGCTTCCTGGCTCTGTGCTCCAGGATCAATCCCAGAGGGCTTAGAGGACCATATGGGGTACAACCCAGGTCGGCCACAGACAAGGCAAACATTACCTACCCACTGCACCCTCTCTAGCCCTAAACCTCCTTTCTTTCAACCTTCTCTTCTTTTTCTATAAATATGATCAGTCTTATATCAATAATCTTTCTCTTCTCTCAAACTTTACTTTCTGTCAAGTAAGAACTTTCCTTCTCCAAGTGCTTCCACTTCATTCATACGTCTCTAACATTTACATCTATTTTTAAGTAGATTTTCTGTCTTCATATTCTCATCTAGACTTCCTCAGTTATTTCATTTATATTACATACATATTGGCTGTTCATTAAATCCCCTGTAGAAAAAGCAAGTTATGAATAAATGAAACAAAATATTAAATTTTCTGACACACTCGTTCATTCAATAAGCAATAACTTATTCTACTGGACACATGTTCTCAGTTCTATTCTGTAATTCAGAAACAGCTTTGAAAAAGCCTAAAGGGAAATGCCAGGATAAAAGAGTGGAGCTGACTCCTGCTCTTCACACACAAGAACCAAGTCATCTGTGGGGGACAAGCTCAAAAAAAGGGAAAAGGAAAAGTTACACTAGCCATAGTTGAAAATAGACACACAATGCCCTCTCCCCTGCCCCCCAAGGGGAAGATCAAAATCCACCCAGCAAAGGTGAATTTGAAAAGAACAAACAAGTAGGAGTAGCTGAAATGAAATAGGTAGAAAGCATTCAGATAAAAATAGACCTAACTCTAGGTTCATTCTAGGGCTGCAAGAGAAATTTGGAGCAATTTAGTACTTCTACTGAAAACTCTAAGGAATCCTTTCAAATATCTAGCTAAGGCATGGTAAACTTAAATCTTTTTCCCAAACCTTGGCCAATAATCATTTCTCTATTCTCCAAACCCCTACAGCTCTATCTGTAAAACTCATTTGGAAACTTATGTCATAAACCATCTCATTCACAGTAATGAAACTGTTAACAAGCATACCCAGAAATAATTTGCATATTAAAAAGTTTGTCCTTAACAGTTACCTTGAGAGGATGCCATTTACTCACTCATTCCATCCACCTGGTGCACCTAACCAATTCACCTAGTGCACCTAACCAATTCATCTAGTGCAGAACTAACAAACTATACATGAAGCCATTACCCTGTTCTAATATTCACAAGCTCTTCATTTGTAGTGTTTTTCAAGAGCAATATCACCCAAGAAAATCACTATTTCTGTAATTGAAATTAAACCAAAACTATTCTTTATTTACTCTACTGACAGTTATTCAGCAATTCCTCAAATCAAGTCTTCAAAACTAAAATGACTTGTCATCATGAAATGTTTTAGAATAACATTATGCCTTGCATTGTTGATAAATATGCCATAGCACTGAAGCACTGTCGTTCTGTTGTTCCTCAATTTGCTCAAGCGGGCACCAGTAACATCTCCACTGTGAGACTTGTTACTGTTTTTGACATAGTGAATATGCCACGGGGAGCTTGCCAGGCTCTGCCATGTGGGTGGGATACCTTCGGTAGCTTGCTGGGCTCTGCAAGAGGGACGGAGGAATCGAACCCAGGTCAACCACATGCAAGGCAAACGCCCTACCCGCTGTGCTATTGCTCCAGTCCCGAATATGCCATACCAAAGGGATTATAGACTCCTAGAGGATAGGGAACACATTTTATTCACCTTACTCAGCTCTGTTCTCCAACAGTATACTGTCACTGTCACTGTCACTGTCACTGTCATCCCATTGCTCATCGATTTGCTCAAGCGGGCACCGGTAACGTCTCTCCATTGTGAGACTTTTTACTGTTTTTGGCATATCGAATACGCCACGGGTAACTTGCCAGGCTCTGCCGTGCAGGCGAGATACTCTCGGTAGCTTGCTGGGCTCTCTGAGGGGGAGGAGAAATCGAACCCAGCTCAGCCTCAAACAAGGCAAATGCCCTACCCGCTGTGCTTTAGCTCCAGCCCCCACAGTACACAACAAGCACTAAATAAGTAGATAAATTGTATAGAATGTGCAAGAAGATCAAAATAACTCAGAAAAGGTGTTGTAAAAAATTCTGAATACTTCTGATAAGGACTACCAAAATGCGAAAACTCTTATCTGGAGATACACTTCTTGATTGTTGTTGTTTTGGTCCACACCTCACGGTGCTCAGAATTGACTCCAGGCTCGATATTCAGAGATCACTCCCACAGAACTCAGGGGACCCTATACAGTGGCAGGAATCAAAACCAGATTGTCCATGCATAAAGCAAGCACCTTCCTTACCCACTGCACTGTCTCCCTGGCTCCCTAATACACTTTTTAAATCACTTTCTGGAATCTTACACTGTCAACTGAATTACCTGTCATTCTCCCACACTTCTTCCCCACCAAAAAGAATATCAATACATAAATTTCTTAAGGGAAGAAGTTTTATGGAAGGTCTTGTGTTATTCCTCAAAATTAATTTAAACAAATGAGACTCTTAAAACAGCTAAAATTCCTCAGCAGTCATAGAGGCCTAAAGTAAAGAAATTCAAATTAAATCAGTTTCCAACTCCAGACCACACTTACTACATTAAAGTGGCCTAAGAGGGGCCAGAGCAACAGGACAGTGGGGAGGGCCTCTGTCGTGCATGCAGCCAACCTGGGTTCGATCCCCAACATCCCATATGGTGCCCCCATGCACTGCCAGGAGTAACCCTTGAGAATCACCAGTTGTGACCCCCACCAAAAAAAAAATTCTTTTTAATAATAAAGTAGTCTCAGACTAGATGAGAATCTTTGGTCCCAAACAATGTGTTTCTGCAGTGTTACAGTCTTGCCCTAATCCTTTCAAGTCTTCTTCCCTTAATTCTAAATGAGGTCTTCCTGATTCGTTTTCTTAAGCGCGCATGCGCAAGCGCACACACACACACACACACACACACACACACACACACACACACACAATTTTGTCTGCAATACTTGGCTGAGTGCTCACACACACACACACACAATTTTGTCTGCAATACTTGGCTGAGTGCTCAGCAATTTCACAGTCCCACTATTATCCCCAACAATGAATACTTTTTATCAGTCATTCAACACTTATTTATTAAGCACTTAATAATTAAGCTACTGTAAATTTCCCCAGTGACAAAAGAAAGCCTCAGATCTAGAGCAGGTAACAATATAGCAGCCATTTGCAAACCAGAGAACAATTCTCTCAAGCGGAAGATTTAATAGTATACAATCTATACGCTGATACTGTTTCTCTCAAAGTGAAGATGATTCTCCTGAGTGGGATCATTTCAGTCAGACTTCCAAAGAAAAGCTTTTTCTTCTTCTTCTCCCAGTATCCCACACACTGAGATGATGTTGCACTTCATGTACCACAAACTTCAAAAGCACTAACATTTCATAAATCTATTCTAACATAAGAGCAGCATACTTTTTCTCACCATATTCCCAATCCATAAACAACTTTGATGGTCTAATTTAACACAAATCTCAGCCTCATGTCATTTCACACTAACTAACCAAAATCCTTAGAATTCTTTACCTTTTCTCCAGCCTCCGACAAAATTATCACCATGTTCATCATATCCTGGCCTCATCCTCCTCTCCCTCTTGCCACATTTCACAATCCCCACCTTCCTCCTCCACAAAGAAACCTACCCACGCCAAACCATTCCACACAAGAACTGTCCTAAGACGCTGGAAAGAACCATCAAAGGGTCACTTTAGTCCTCTCCTGGACTACCCTGAAGACTGTCAATGAAGCCTCCTCAGCTAACTGAGTAGCTAGTTCCAAGATGAGCAGACTGATGTGATCTGCTAGGCAATTCCTTCACATCCCCAATCAGCAACCGTCACAACCTTTACAACCACTGTCAAGGGTGTTCCCGATGCCCTTGACAACCTGCTTTCTTACAGGTTCACCCACCAAGCTGCCTTCATCCTCTCACCCTGTATTTCTTTCGGTAGAGGGAACTGAGGGGATGCTAGGGATAGAACTCAGATCTTATGCATGCTGAGTCAAATTCCTGGCCCTAGCTTGACTTTAAATCCTTCCTCTGGGCACAGACATAGCTCAATGACCTGAATCCAGGTTTTACTAATGGGCTGATCCAGGTCTGATCCCCAGCACCACATGGTCCCCCAACACTACCAAAAGAGACCCTTGAACATACAAATAGTAGTAGCCCACATATGTTGCTTCCCCTCTTCCAAATGAATAAATAAATGCTTTCTCTAATCCATAGTTTAAACCTAATTTAGTTAATTCATAGATACAGCCTATCTCCTGTTTACCTGGCTCTTAAAATCAAGAGTTGGACATAATATTTAAAAATGTCAAGACATTTAGGCTGGAATGCTAGCACTGTGGGTAGGGTAGGTCGTGTGCCTTGCATGCAGCTGGTCAGGTTCAATCCTCAATACCCCAGTCCCCTTAGCCCCGCCACGAGTGATCCTTGAATGCCCTATGTGGCCCCAAACAAAAGCAAACAAACAAAAACCTAAAAATATAGACATCAAGTAAAAATCTAAAATACTATCAAGGGTTGGAAAGGAAGAGAAATGACATAATGTCAAGGAAAGACGTCAGTGATACAAATCCTCTATTCATAACGACAAGTCTTCTGGCCACTCCTACATAATGCCATTTTAACCAATCAAGAATAATAGGGTCAGGAAAATAGTATAGCAGGTAAGGAAGTTGCCTTGCAGCAAATCGGGCACCCCATATGGTACACCAAGCACTGCCGGGAGTGATCCCTGAGCTGGGTAAGACCCAAAAGCAAACAGAAAAGAATACTAGCACATGCATTGTACTTGAAAACCTGGAGAAAAGCATAAGAACTACAACAGTTCAAGTTTAGAGCAGAAGCTTCTGGAAAGTGGGACTTCAATGAACAGGTGAGACTGGAGATACTGTTTTTCAATATAAGTTGCCTCAGGAAAGTTTTATTGCTTAATTATGTACATGTATTACTTCATATTATTTATAATGGGAGAAAAACAATAACAACATACTATATTTAAGTATGTTAAATATCCATTAAATATCTAAAAACTAAAAGAACTGGTAATACACAGTACTGGTGAAGGGAAGGAAAACAGGTTCTCTCATACTGAGTGCATCAAACCACAATACATTAAATACAGTAAAAAGAATGAATGAATAAGTATAATGACATATAAAGTGTCACAAGTAGTATTAATTATTGGTTTAAGAAAAATATGTTAATGAATGCCTCTGTACTAATGCTAAATCACTATCCTCCTTTGACGATACTTGCTAAATGACTTATTTTTCCATCCTTTTCCAAATTTCAACCTCCACCTTTTACTTTCATTTAATCGCTCCTCAACTATCATAATTGGGTATTGTCTTTCTTAAATCCAAAAGGTGAATAATTTTCAGATTAATTTTGACTATGCATGGCTCTTACTCTGCGTTCCCTCTTGGAAAGTCGAGTCAAGCAGGAGCTCAACAAATCCATAAGCCTCGGCTCATTTCCAACCTGGCTCCAAATCATCCAGGCGTTTGTTTTCGGGTTCCTCTAGACCCCAAGGTAACTGTCCTTCTTCTCGGCCTGAGCCCCCAAACCGAGACGTGGACATGCCCTTTCTGCGCGGCACACTTTTGCAAGGCGCTGTGTCCGTCCCGGAACCCCGGCCGGGTCCCCCTCGGGCCCCACGCCACGTCCTGGCCTGCAGAACAGCGTTCCCCCGGGGCGGCCGGCGCCCAGTGACCGCACTGCCTGGCCCGGCCCGTGGTGGCCAGCGCTGCCCGGTGCTGGCCCGGCCCGTGGTGACCGCGCTGTCCGGTGCTGGCCGGGCCCGTGAAGACAGCGCTGCCCGGTGCTGACCCGGCCCGTGGTGACCGTGCACCCAGGGTGCTGGCCCGGACCGTGGTGACCGTGCGCCTCGGGTACTGGCCCGGAGTGACCGTGCTGCCCCGGCGCGGACCCCGGCCCGGCCCGGCCCGTGGTGGCCGTGCGCCCGGTGCGGACCCCGGCCCGGGGTGGCCGTGTGCCCGGCGCTGCCCGGGGCCGCGCGCGGCAGTGTCACCTCAGAGGTCGGCGCGGGCCGGGGACTAGGCCAGCCGGGGGCCGCCCCTCGCGGCCGGGCCCCGTCTGCGGCCTCGCTGCCCCGGACACGCGCGGAGCTGCCTCTGCCACAGGCCGCGCATCCGCACAATGGGCCGCCGCAGCCGCACGCGCCGCCCGCCGCCCGCCCGCCGGGCCCCCAGCCCCGCGCCGGCCCCGCGGCCCCCGCCGCCCCCGCGCCCCGCGCCCCGCCGCCCCCGTGCCCCGCGCCCGCCGGGCCCTGCCCTCCGCCCTCCGCCCTCGCCCCGGCCTTACCCGGGCGGGCGCCACTGCAGGCGGCGGCTCCCCCTTCCCGGGCCCGGCGAGGAGGGGCAGGGGGAGGGCGCGGAACTCGGCGGCGGCGGCTCCCGACGGCTCCCGGCCCGGCGCCTTTCTCCTCGGCCTCCCCCTCCTCCTCCTCCTCTTCCTCCTTCTCTTCCTCCTTCCAGAGCAGTGGAGACGCAGACATGCCCAGCTAGAGCGCCGCCGCGGCCGCCGCCGCCGCGCGCACTGCCTTGTGGGAAGGCGCGCCGCCAGCCCGCGGCCTCCCGCCTCGGCCCGCGGTCGGCCGCCCCCTCGTGGGCCCCGCGCCCTCCCCGCGCCCCGGCCCCGCGCCCCGCCCCGGGCCGCCGGCAGGGGTGCGGTGAGCGCGGACGGGTCGGAGACCGCCCGGACCTGGGGCCCAAGGTCACACCTGGTCGCGGCCCGCGCGCTGCACCTGGCGCAGACCCGGCCCGCGGCCCATCCCGGCGGCCTCTGGGTGACCTCCGGGCCCGGGGCCGCCAACTAGCACCTTCTCCCAGCCACGTTGATGGGGCGCCCCGCTGCACCTCCCGCCCTCGCCAGCGCAGAGGCCGGCCGGCCGCGCACCCGAGCGCGCTAGCAGGGTGCCCGAGGAGGCCGGACATGCCCCGGGCCCAGCGCTGGGCTTGCCTGCCTGAGGCCCACGTTCTGTGCCCACAATACGCGTTTCCTGACCGCACACCCGCACCTAGCCCATAGCAGTACCTGAGAATCACTGGAGTACCCCCCCAAAAAAAAAAAAATTAGATGACCGTGTGATGATTTCTGGAGTTTTTTCCTTGTCCACACCCACCTTCCCACATCCTGCCAACTAAATGTTCATTTGTATAGTGCTTCTTGGCAAAACCCCAAACTCCTGCGTTATGCTCCTGTGATGGCACTGAGATTAGTGTTTGAAAGTTAATGTTCCCCCAGGCATTAACCTTAGTAAATTGTGATGCCTGTTTAAAAATAGCTGAGGCCCAGAGGTTCTGCTTAATTTAAACACAGGTAACTAAGAAGAAGCCAAATAAGCTACAGCTCCACAATCAACTATCAATATGCTTTCTCTATTAAAAAGCATAAATTTTCATAAGGTGACAGTGCTAGTGCTAATTCTGAATGCTAATTGCAAAAACCAGTCATACATGCTAGAGCAAGAGACAAATATCTGGTGGACAGTATTCTGGCAGCTTCTCACATCTGCAGTGGCAACAGCCTCAGACGTTAAAAACACCTCTGGCAGCAAGGAAGCAGTCTCTATTAGGTAATGGGAAAACTAATAACTGAAAAGGGCTGAAAGCCCAAAGATCACACCCGGTGGATAAAAATGATCTGGTGCACCATTCGGAATAGCTCTAATTCTCTGCTCAGCACCAGCGCTGAGGAACAATAAACAATGGTCTAGCAGGAGAGGAACCCACAGTCTCGCAGTGGTGACAGGAGTGACAAGGAAGGACAAGCTTATAGCTGAAACTCCTGGAACATCTCTCCACCCCCAGTTTGTCACTCCATACTCTCGTTCATCTCAACACCAGCCTTGGTACTCAACTTACTTTTTAAGAATTTTTTTGAAATAATTATATACTCAAGAAATTGCAAAACCAATACAGTCTACTCCACCAAGCTTTCCACAAAGGTGAGAGAGTTCCAGCCAGAGAGGAAATTGGTACTGTTGACTGGAACTTACATAGACTTAAGGATTATTTTAAGACCTATGTCCATGTATGTATGCAATTTTATTCCATGTATTCATTTAGGTAACCTATCACAATCATATAATTCCATCACCACAAAGAACTCCCCCAAACCACTATTTTCTATTCCCAAATCCACCTTCCCACCCACCTCCTTCACTGTGTCTTAATTGTCACTATTAGTTTAGTTACTTCAAGAACGTTACATAGATGAAACCATAAATCTGATTTTATATTTATATTTTAAAATTTATATCAATCTAAGCATAGTATCGTTGAGTTTGATATAGGATGTTGTATGCACAAAACATTCATTCCTTGTTAATTGCTCAGTAGGATTCTACTTTATAAATGTTTGTTCATTCATTCCCCTGGCCAGGTACATTTGAGTTGTGTCTAGGGTTGCTTTTTTATTTGTCTTTTTCTGGGTTCTTATTTTTTTTTGTACTATTGCAAAAAAATTGCTCTTTACATTTGTGTACAACTTTTCATGTAAATTTGAGTTTTCATTTTTCTAGGACAAATGTCAGATTATAATTGATGGGATGTGGTAAATACTAATTTATGTTTACAAGAAACTGCAAACTTTTTTCCCAAGAAACTGTATTATCTTATATAATAAATAAACTGTATTATCTTATATAATAATACAGTTTCTTGGGAAATACATGAGAGCCAATACGTGAGAGATCTAGTTTCTCCCCGATCTCATCAGTATCTGGCATTACAAGTCTTTCATTTTTTTTAAGCTGCTAAGTAAATATACAGAGCTATTATAATGTGGTTTTATCTTTTATTTTTCTGACTTCCCTTCCCTCTGTCATGACCTGGAGTTGCAGACACATTTGGTGCCAGGGTGGGGTCACACACTGCATAGCAGCAATGCTCATACACTCTGTGATGATTCTCCAATGTTGGGGGCCTGGGGGTCATACTCCCAGCCATGGTGCTCACACTTTTTTCCAGTTATGATTCTCTCCCAGACTCACACCCTTTGGTGTGGTGAAACCACATATCGCTTGCTGCTCGGGGCATGACAGCAGTGCCTCCAGGCAAAGCTAGTAGGGACACCAGGGTTGGGACTGGTGCATGTGGGTGGCAGTAGGGGCTGGGCCCAAAGTCTCCTGATTGCAAATCTGCACTTTAGTCAGTGAATCGCTTCCCAGCCCTTGTTGTTCTTTCTCTTTATGGAGGATTCTCACTCCCACAACCTGGCACCCAGGGAGAATGCGTGCTCTCTCTCTTAATTCCTACTTTTCTTGGCGCGCCTTTAGACAAGCTCATGGGCTCCTTATGTTAAAGGATATTATGACTTTTCACTGAAGAGTCACAACTCTCAAGGGTAAGTTACAAAGTTTCCTAAAATATTAATTTCATATAATTTATGTCTTTTATTGATTGCTTTTTTTTTAGATGGATCCAGGAAATATCTGTTAAACAAACCTAGACATTTCTTTCTTTTACTGCAGAAGGTGGGGGTCGGGGCCACACCTGGTCATCCTTGAGGCCACTCCAGCTCAAGGGCAAACAAACCGCACAATAAGCCATGTAAGCGCCAGCATGAGTGAAGCAGGCCAGACAAAAACAACTGCCTGGAGGGGGTGTTACGAGAGCCCTCGCCAGTGTAATGGGCACAGTCACGTGGGACTATGAGGTCAGGAAATCAAGAGAAACAGAAACCCCAAATTGGAAGTGAATTCTCCCAGCTCTAGCAATGCTGGGAACTAGCTCATTCTTTCAAACAGGAAAACGTCTTCAGTCTCTCATGGGGCGAGTCAGGCTGCCAGCCCCAAGTCTCTTGTGTCTGGGGTCTTACCGGCATCATGCCCTGGTGGTGCTCTCTTTGCCCTCTGCTCCTCTGTGATGGGCCTCCAAGCACAGTGCAGGGGGCCACCCAGGGTCAGACTGGGAGCACTGGCGAGGGAGTGTCATGCAGGCTGGGCTGAGCTGACACTCTGAAAGTGGGGGGCCTCGGTTTAACCCCATCACTGCACTTTCCCCGGGCACTGCCAGGAGCTCCTCTGGGGCTAGGAGTAGCCCCAGGACACTCCAAAAATTAGTAAGGATAAAAAATAAAAGAGGGGGGCTGGAGCGATAGCACAGCGGGTAGGGCGTTTGCCTTGCACGTGGCCGACCCGGGTTCTAATCCCAGCGTCCCATATGGTCCCCTGAGCACCACCAGGGGTAATTCCTGAGTGCAGAGCCAGGAGTAACCCCTGTGCATTGCCGGGTGTGACCCAAAAAACCAAAAAAAAAAAAAAAAAAAAAGGAATGTATTCCTCTCTTGCCCGAAAGACCTTCACCAGGTCTTCAGAAGCTCTTGCATTAAGCGTTTTCCAAGCTTTTCAGACTTTGCATACTCAGGAGTATGTGGAATGCTGGTAGTCACCTGTGGCCAGATCTTTAGTCAATTTGGTTCTATCATAAAGAGAAACCTGTTTTTTTTTGTTTGTTGTTTTTTGTTTGTTTGTTGCATGTTCTAAGTTCACAGCCTTAAGAAAAATAGAGAGGCCAGAATGATAGTACAGTGGGCAGGTTGCTTGCTTTGCATGCAGCTGACCCCAGGTTCAATCCCTGGTGCTCCATATGGTCCCCCAAGCCCGCCTGGTGATCCCTGAGCACAGAGCCAAACTGTAAGCTCTGATGGTCATTGGTGGGACCCCAAATTTAAAAATAGAAGAAAAATAGATATCCTACTGGATGGGAAAAAATAGTCACAGAATTACAAGCCTATCCCTGAGTTTCTCTGTTCATTGGCATGAATACAGATTTCATCAACTCTTTCCAATTAATTATTTTTACATTAGTATTAATATTGTTTGCCTTATCATTAATGCTCCCATACTCCCCTCTTCAACTCCTTGCAACCTTAGCTCTGTTGTCAGAGTCTAAGGCTTTGGGGATTCTTATTTTGTTCTGTTTGTTTGCTTTTTGGGTCATACCCGGCTATGCTCAGGGGTTACTCTTGGCTCTGTATTTAAGAATTACTCCTGGCAGTGCTCAGTGGACCATATGGGATGCTGGGCATTGAACCCTGGTTGGCCATGTGCAAGGCAAATGCCCTGTACCTGCTGTATTATTACTTCAGCTTCTCTAAGGATTTGTTCTAATCCACCATTGTCTTTTTCTTTTTGCCTTGTTTGCTCATACAACGTGTCTGATGAGATCATCCAGCATTCGTCCTTCCTCTGACTTGTTTGCTCGACATGAAGCCTTCTAGTTCTATCCAAGTTGTAGGAAAAGGTAGGACTTTTATCTTTTCTCATAACTGAATAATAGTCCACTATGTATAGATACTATAATTTCTTTCCAATGGATCCTATGTCATTGGACATTTGTGTTGTTTTCATTTCCTGGCTATTATACTTACTACTGCAATGAGCATCGGTGCGTATGTCTTTTCAAATGAATGTGTTTGTATTTTAGGAGTGGATACCAAGAAGTGGAATTCTTGGATCAGCTGGTAGTTCTAAGTGTACATTTTTGAGAAGTCCCCATGTTGTTTTCCACAGAGACTGGAGCAGATGACATTCCATCAAAGTGTGTGTGTGTGACAGCTCCTTGCTTACCACATTTCTACCAACACTGGTTGTTCCTACTCTTTGGTATGTGCCACTCTAACCGTTGTGAGGTGATATCTCATTTTCATTTTAGTATGTCTTCACCTAATAGTCAATGATGAATACTTTTCATGGTGATAATAAACACTTCTCATAGTGTTTGTATTTTAATAGGTACCTGTTGACTATTTCTGTGTCTTTCTTTGAGGAAGTGTCTGTATAGATAGTTCTCTCCATTATTTTTTGATAGAGTTGTTTGGTTTTTGTTTTTGAGCACTATCAGTGCTTAGCTTGGACATTACCCTTTTGTCAGGTATATAGTGTATTTCCTACGTATTTTCTCTTAAAGTTACAGTTTTCAAGAACTTACCCACAACATGTGCAACAGAACGGTCCTGCTGGTTTTACATTGGGATGGAACCTTGCATTCGGACAGGTAGCGTGTGAAGAGCCAAGACAGTGTATTAACGAGTACTGGTGGCAGATTCTTCAGGTAATTGGGTTTGACCTCGTCTGGACCAGGTGCTATACGTGTCTTTGCCAATGAAATGGCATGTCATATTTCAGAAGGGAGAACGCTTGGAATGACATATCCATCCTGTGGAATTTGGTATGTGGGCAGGTGGACGTGGCTATCATAGAGATCCGAGTAGAAGTCATGAATAATCCTCTCCCTCTGGAAGATGTGATAGATCCATCAGGACATCAGAGGGCTGTCATCTTGGTCTTGTAGTTGGTGAAGGATAGGCAAGCGTTGTGAATACTTTTCCCAGCTTCTCTCACATGAGCCAACACTGCTGCTCTTCTCTCTTTGAGGTCTTCCTCTATCACTTCTCTGCACAGCTTTTCGAGCTCAGATGTTAGCTTATGATTGGCTGAGGCTTGAGCCAAACTACGTTGGCAAATGAGCTCAAGAATTTCCAAAGACAGGTGGCTTTCCCACTATCGGCATCCCTCACACAGTCATGGAGGTGCTGAACCAGTGGATCGTATTCCTTGTCGATGTTGTCAAGGAGGGCATCTTCCCACATTGCCACAATAGTGCCAAAGAGCTCCCAGTTGGTGGTCATTCTGGGAGTTCTCTTCTTAAACTTAAACTTTGCATACCTTTCTCCCTGCTCTGTGAAGTAGAATTTTGAAAGAAGATGTCGGTGGTCCAATCCCATTTGGAATTTTGGGATAACAGCGATATCGGTCAGGCAAAACCATCAATTGAATATGATGTGGTCAATTTCATTGTGGAACTGTCCACCAGGAGACTCTCATGTCCAACATTTGGATTCGGCCTTCTGGAACTATGAGTTACCATGGATGGTCTTGGTCGACATGACAAGACTCAGACAGTCTCTCACTCTGTTTGTTCCATTCTAGGCCATGGGTCCCGATGTGGAGTTCTTCAGGCGACCTTCCCAGTCCTATCTTGGCATTAAAAACACCGACAATGATCTTGTAGAAGGTATGGTCTTCTTTATAGAACTTCTCCAGCTCCATGTAGGAGTTCTCAATTTCTTCATCGTAGTTGGTTGTTGGTGCGTAGACGACGAAGATAGAAACTGCTGGCAGTGAGCCACATTTATTCAAGCTTAATCGTACAATTCAGGTTGTTAGGCATTCAAATGAATCAATGCTCATGGCCAAGCTTGTGTTGACAAGGACACCACTGATGCCTGTACTGTCGCATGTTCCAAGGAACAGTTCTCCAGTGTTGAAAATGGCGTGATGTGATCGATGCCTTCTTGTCTCAGTCAGACCAATGATGTTGTACTTGATCTTCTGCACTTGCACCATCAGGTCCTCTATGGATGCTTCCGATGCCAGCGTACATGCATTGAAAGTACAGACAGTCATTTTAGTCCTTCTTCTTTTTGGTAGTCTAGTTCGTCCCTGAGATTTTATCAGCCTCTCCTTGCTCATCCTTCTTAATGCTGTTAAGAAGTGTCAGGGGAATGAGGTCCATTGTTGTTACTGTTTTTGGCATACTGAATACACCACAGGTAGCTTGCCAGGCTCTGCTGTGTGGGCAAGATACTCTCCGTAGCTTGCCGGGGTCTCCGAGAGGTATGGAGGCTTTTAGGATGGCCTCTAATCACACTTACAGGTGTTCCCATAATTCACACCATATTTGAACCCCGCCAAATATGGTGCGGTAATTATGGAAAATGGGTATTAAGTGTATTTTGATGTGTCTCATGGCCGCTTTGTGGCCACGCAGTCCGGAAAGCAGCCTTTAGCATGGTGGTGGCTGGGTACTGGAGTTAGTGGATGTTGGCTGATGAGCTATTTATCCTGCGCCAGTAGGGTGAGGTCGTCTAGGTGTGATCCCTGGGGCACCGGGGATTGGGGGAAGCAGGCAGAGGATCTCTGTTTCTGGGTCCTGTTGAGCCTGAAGTCCAAGGTCATAAAGTTCTGCTTTACCTGGTCTGTGGGGCTTCTCTCATGCGTGAGGTTCGGCCCGAGTGTCCAGAAAGTGGCCTGGAGCGTGGCAGTGGTTGGGTAGTGGAGTACCAGCAGGACCGTTCTGTTGTACAAGAAGGGAGACATCCACGACATTGGCAATTATCGCCCAATCTGCCTGTTGTCCATCATCTACAAGTTGTTCACTCGAGTCATCCTGAATAGAATAGGCAGAACACTAGGTGAAGGACAACCATGCAAGCAAGCTGGGTTCCAAAAAGGATTCAGCACAATCTACCATATCCACAAGGTGACCAAGCTCATTGATGTTTCGGGAGAGTTCAAGATGCCACTCTGTCTAACGTTCATCAATTTAAAGGCCTTCGATTCTGTTGAGACTGAAGCGGTCATCAAAGCCCTAGTCAAACAGCACATTCAAACTCAGTACATCAAGATCCTCTGCGAGCTGTATCATGGATTCACCACCAGGATCTCACCATTCTACAAGGAAGTAATCATCGATGTAAAGAGAGGGGTTCAGCAGGGTGATACCATTTCACTGAAACTCTTCAGTGCCACCCTCGAGAACGTCATGCGACGACTGAAATGGGAAGGAATGGGAGTGAAGATAGACGGTTGGCAATTACACCACCTCCACTTTGCTGATGACATCATTCTAATAACACTGAACATTAGCCAAGCGGCACAAATGCTGGCCGACTTCAACCGCAAGTTTGAAAAAGTCGGACTGCAGCTGAATCTCACGAAGACAATGTTCATGAAAAACGAACTAGTCCCTGACGTTTCATTTGCTCTCAATGGAACAAACATCTTTGAATGGAGCAGCTATGTGTACCTCGGTCAAGAACTCAACATGAGGAACGACTTGGCACCAGAACTGCGCAGGAGGAAGAGAGCAGTGTGGAATGCCTTCAAGAGCATCAAAGAAGTGGTTAAGAGGACAAAGAACCTCTGGCTCCAGGCACATCTTTTCTACTCCGCTGTTCTTCCTGCACTAACATACGCCTCAGAGACCTGGGCCCTATGAAAACAGGATGAGAATGCTATTCAGGTATCCCAAAGAGAAATAGAAAGAGCTCTTAGTAGAGTATCATGTTTCACTCAAGTGAGAGAAGGAATCTGGAGTTCCTACTTCCATCAGTGATCAAGAATCAGGGATGCTGTCTCATTTGCCAAGGCATCAAAAATCAGATGGGGGGCTGGAGCGATAGTAGTTTGCCTTGCACGTGTCCGACCCAGGTTCGATTCCCAGCATTCCATATGGTCCCCCAGCGCCGCCAGGAGTAATTCCTGAGTGCATGAGCCAGGAGTAACCCCTGAGCATCCCCAGGTGACCCCCCCAAAAAAAATCATATGGGCCGGACACCTAATGCAATTTAGAGATGACCGTTGGACTAGAGCTGTTACCAACTGGATACTACGGGACGTCAAAAGACTTCGTGGCCACCCACCTACAAGATGGTCAGACTTCTTGGTCAAAACCCTGAATGAATGGTTTGATGCTCTTCGTGTTCCTGGAGCGAACAGATACCATTGGGCTACACTAGCACGCAACAGGGACGAATGGAGACATTACTGGCACCTGCTTGAGCAAATTGAAGATCAACAGGATAAGTGATACAAGTGATACCCACAACATTGAGAATTTACAGTAGCTAGGAGATAGAGCTCAGTGGCTAAGTGCCTAGGAAGTGTGATACTGCAATTTGGTTCAACTCTGCGTTGGTTTGGAAACTACCCCTGATTTTGTGTTCATGACTTATTCTTGGCTCTGTACCCAGGGTTAACTCCTGGATTTATTTCTGGAATCACTCCTGGTAGTGCTGGGAGTCCACATATGTAGGGGCCAAGATAGAGTACAAGAGGGGCTAGAGTGATAGCACAGCAGGTGGGGCGTTTGCCTTGCACGCGGGCAATCCGGGTTCGATTCCCAGCATCCCATATGGTCCCCTGAGCACCGCCAGGAGTAATTCCTGAGTGAAGAGCCAGGAGAGTAACCCCTGTGCATCGCTGGGTGTGACCCAAAAAGAAAAAAAAGAGAGAGAGAGAGTACTAGAGTTAAGGAGCTTGCCTTGCATATGACCGACTCTAGTTTGAACCCTGGCACCACATGGTCCCCTGTGCAACTGCTGATTGTAGCAACATTAACATAAGGAATGGTAGGAAGCTAAAAATTAAGACTAGTGTAGATATAGTGCCCACATTTAATAATTCGGTGTTCTGTATTTTAAAATCTTTGTTTTCAGGCTCAAGAGATAGATACTCCAGCTGGTATAGCATTTGCCTTGCATGCTACCAACCAGGGTTCCATCCCCAAGCACCACAGTAGCAAGCCCTGAGACCAACTAGGGATGGTTCAAATATCAAAAAAATAAATAAAAAAAAAACTGAGCTGATATACAGTAGGTACAGTAGGTAAAGTTATTGCCTTGAATGCAATCAACCCAGATTTGATCCCTATTACCACATGTGGTCTGGTGAGCCCTTCTAGGAGTAACCCCTGATCTCAGAGCCAGGAGTAAGCCCTGAAAAATTCTGGGTATAGCTTCCAAACCAATCAATCAATTCGCTGTATCACTGTATCACTGTCATTCCGTTGCTCATTGATTTGCTCGAGCAGGCAGTAACGTCTCCATTGTGAGATTTGTTGTTACTGTTTTTGGCATATCAAATATGCCACAGGGAGCTTCCCAGGCTCTGCTGTGCGGGCAGGATACTCTCAGTAGCTTGCCAGGCTCTCCGAGAGGGACGGAGAAATCAAACCCAGTCGGCCACATGAAAAGAAAATGCCCTACCCACTGTGCTATCGCTCAACGACTTCACAAAAACAAAACTTTAAAAGTAAAAAAAAGTATATGCGCCTCTGTTCCTGAAAGCCCACGATCATGAAGGCCAACTAACTACTTTCGGCACCCAGCGGCTTCTTGCAGAAATGCCTCTAGACTGTGAACTAAGCTACGGCCCCATGCTGCCCGGGAAGGGGAAAGGTTTTTCTCTCTTGGCCTTTCCTTTCCCCGTAATCGCAACCGCCATCTTATAAGACTCACTAAACAGAGATATGAGCTTGCAATGATGCGATTTCTGGCAGAAATTTCTCTGGACTTAATTACTATTAAAATACCAGAAATCGGGGCCAGAGTGATAGCACAGCAGGTAGGGCGTTTGCCTTGCACGCGGCTGACCCGGGTTTGATCCCCAGCATCCCATATGGTCCCCCAAGCACTGCCAGTAGTAATTCCTGAGTGCAAAGCCAGGAGTAACCCCTGAGCATCGCTGGGTGTGACCCAAAAAGCAAAACAACAACAACAACAAAAATAAAAACAACCAGAAATCCAAAACAACCTCATATGCTCTTCATTCTCAGCAATGTAAAACAAATGATGCCTTTTCAGCAGGTCTGATTGTTGGGGGAAAATTCCAAATAATAATAGCGAGTTTTCTATTGAAATACTGAATGTAATCAAAGTAAAGAGAAAGTAAAGTGAAAATCAATTTTTGTGCTGATACTTTCTTTTCCTATCTGGGTAGTATTTTTCTCCCTTCTCCTAATACTTAAACAATAAAATAAAGTGGGGTGAAAAGATAGTACAGAGATTAAGTCAATCAATCAATTAAAAAATATTTTCTTCTTTTCCCCCTTTCCTATGTTGGCTGTTGTAATGCCCAGGAATTGCATATTCCAGTTCTTACTGGGTTGAGGGTAGTGGTGTACACTTGGTTGAGGTACTTGCCAGGGCTCACACACTACATATAGTACTCATACATACATGGTTATGATATGCTGGAGATTACACATTTTGTTATGATACAAGTGATCCTAAGACAGTACCTGTAGATCACACTCAGTTCTGGGGATCAAACTCTTGGCTTCTTGTCTACAAGGCAGACACTAACAACTGACTCACATCCCCAAGGTACCTCCCACCGTTTTTTTAAAAAAATATTACATTAAATGTTGTTACCACAAAGATAGACAGGGAGAGATAGAGAGACAGAGAGGCAGATTGAAATTCTACAAGGGGATAGGTATGTCTGTTACCTTGATCCTGGAGACAGTATCAGCAAGGTTTGCTGTGTCCAAAGTCCTCAAGTTGCACATGTGTACAGTTCATGCATATATGTACAGTTCATGCATATATATACAGTTCATGGTATGTTCATTATACCTAGTAAAGCTGTTTAAAACCCTTGATAACTGGTGACAGGTGTGATGTTAGAATAATGTTGGCATGAAAGACCATGATTAATGGAATAAAGCACAGAATCTCAACCAATACAAAATATTTTAAATAAAGTAAAAATAAATAAACAAACAACTTGAATAGATCGCCTTCTTTTTCCAAGTTCGGGTCTAGAGGTTAGTTTGTTTGTGGGAAACTGCCATTGACTGAGCTGTTCTAGCTCTCTCTTCTCCTGGTGGCTTTGAAGTGACCTTGAGCACACTATCCCCAAGACACAAAGCACATAGGGTCCTATAATTGTCAAATCGCATGTTGTGCATAGGGCCTCATTTATATGATGTTCCTTGGATTCATTTTTTGTATGAAAAATCAGGAAAAGTCAAGATGTACAATAAAAGGGCCAGGGAGAGAGCTCAGAGAGACAAGAGCATGGGCTTTGCATAGGAAAGCCCAGGTTGCAGCCTGAACAACCCTCAAAGACAGAGCCTGGAGTAGCCCCTGAGCACTACCAGCTGGTACCCAAAAGCCAACAAAATCAGATCAAATAAAATATAATGCATTAGACCAGTTTGATATTTCTGGTCCAATGCATTATATTTTATTTGATATAAATATCAAATATATCCATGATATATCCATGAATTAAATAATGGATAATACATAAATAATGCAAATGATAGATATACTTAATTTTGGAGAGTCACAGCCAGTGGTGCTCAGGGCTTACTCCTGGACTTGGTCTCAGGAGTCAATTCCTGATGAGGCTCAGGGGACCATATGAGGTCCCAGGGACTGAACCGGGTCCATAGCCTAACCTGCACCAAACCTGCATCTCTCTCCAGCCCAATAATAAATATATTTAAAATACAGGAACAGAGATAGTACTTGCCTTGCACAAAGTGAAACCTCTTGACTTTGTTTTTTGGGGAAAAGGGTGTTCAAGGAATACTCCTGTCTCTGTGCTCAAGGATCACATTGGCAGTAACAGGAAACCATTTGTAGTGCTGGGGTTGATCTGGGTTTGCTGAATGCCAGGCAAATGCCTTAACCCCTGTACATCTCTCGAAACGCTTGGCTTTGCTCTCTGCCTTTCCCATCTGCCAGCTTCACTACTCAACTTCTTTGTAACTCAACCTCTCTGAGTTGTCAAGTACCCCATGGGGAAAATGAGGATAATAACAGTAATTCCCTCCTAGGTCTGTTAACAATAGTAATGTTAACACATACAAAATACTATTGCCATCATCATTGATGTTGTTCTTATTATTAAAGAGAACTCAGAATCAAAATTTTCTAAAAATCAGATTCAAAAGGGAAAAAGTTAGTTCCTGCAAACAGACTGAGGCAAGGAAAAGAACGAAACTAATCAAGTACAAAGGGGAAAATGACTTAAGTGAAGAAATGCCTTGGGGAATTGTGAGCATGGAAATAGGAAGAGAATATGAGAGCTAGATGGAGCTAGGAAAAAGCTAAACAATTAAACTTCAGGGAAAATATATAAAATTATTCAGAATCTCATGTCCTTCTCTCCCAGAAGGGAGCACAATATGATGCTTGCCATAGCCATGCCACTGGACCCCGCACCAGGCTGTTTCACTGGGGGTGCTACAGAAGGGGGCAGGTGAGAACCCTCCCCGCCCCAAGGGACCCATCCCTGGCAGCCAAAAACCTCCAGAACCCAGCTGCGGCCATGCACAAGACCTCTCCCCACATGCTTGGCTGAGCCTCACCCACAAGGGAACCGTGGCCACATTGGTGGCCGCACAACACAACATAAAAGACTCCCTACTCATCCTCCAAGAGTACCACACCACATCTGATGGGGCTCAAATAGTAAACAACCAATCGTAGAGGGATATATATCTGTAAATATATTTTTACATATATATTTATATAAATATATAGATATGAATATATATTTACATATATACATTTACAGATATATATACATATGAAAGTTCACAAGGCTCAACCTTTAACAACATGTTAATAATATCTTATAGAAGGTCTTGATGGCCCCTGCCAAAATAGAACAATCTTCACACTTTTTTCCTCTATGGTTTCTTTTTTGTACCATTTTCAGCAGTTTTTCATGACAAACAATACAAAATATATTACTTCAGTTTTGCTTTGGGACAGGGATTGGTGTTTGGGGTGGAAACATCCCAAATATGGTGGTGGAAAGGTGTAATGGTGGTGGGATTGGTGTTGAATATTAAATGTAATCAAATATTGTGAACTACCTTATAAAATACTGGAGCAATAGCACAGCAGGTAGGGCATTTGCCTTGCATGTGGCCTACCTGGGTTCAATTCCTCTGTCCTTCTTGGAGAGCCCGGCAAGCTACCAAGAGTATCCTGCCCGCACAGCAGAGCCTGGCAAGCTACCGGTGGCGTATCCGATATGCCAAAAACAGTAATAAGTCTCACAATGGAGATGTTACTGGTGCCCACTCGAGCAAATCGATGAACAATGGGATGACAGTGACAGTGCTACACACGCACGTTGCTCTCAATTTAAATTTAAATTTAAATTTAAAATTATTTAAATTTTTTAAAATAAATAAAATTTAAAAAATTATTCAGAGATAAGGCTGGAGTGATAGCACAGCAGGTAGGGCGTTTGCCTTGCATGCGGCCGATCCAGGTTCAAATCCCAGCACCTCATATAGTCCCCTGAGCACCGCCAGGGGTAATTCCTGAGTTAAGAGCCAGGAGTAACCCCTGTGCATCGCCGGGTATGACCCAAAAAGAAAAAAAAAATTCAGAGAATTTATTTCTAAGTATAATCCTTGCCTGAATAATTTTATCCTTAAAGCAGATGAAATTGGTCTCTGGTAGATTGCTCTTTCTGCTCAGCAATAGCAAAAGATCTAGTGAATCAAGTACCAAAGTTGAAGCAGAATGAAGACAACTACTCTTCTGTACACTAAAGCTCAGGGTTTCCACAGGTGGAATTAATAGCAGTTGGAAATTTTATCACTATAGAGCTAGCAAAGATGTTTGTGGGCAGATGGTGTGAGATAATGCAGAGAAGAACTTTTCTTTTTTCTTTTTATTCTATGTAGTTTAATTTAATTTTTGTTTGCTTTTAAGCCACACCCAGTGGTGCTCACAGACTTCTTCTGGTTTATTGTGTAAAGGTTCTCCCAGAAGTACTGGGGGAACCATGTGGTGTTGGGAATAAAACCCAGACCCCCTGCATGCATGTTCAAACCTCTCCATGCTACCTCCCCAGTCATTCTATATAATTTAAATGAGAAAAAAATTATTAGAATTCTGAACTTAACAGAATTATTTTTCCAGGTGCTAGGGATCAAATTTAGGTCTTATGTGCACATACAAGGCACACACTTTACATCACTTACCAAAATCTATTCAAATTAGTGCTAAACAATAAATGACTTCAGAGCCCAAAACAAGAAAGGAGTTGATTTCCAGAATGATGGCCACCCTACTACCACCAGTGTCCTGTGTAACTATTTCTTAAAACTCACCTGCTGAGGCCAGAAGGTAACTGGAATGGAAGAGCACGTTGTTCTCAAACTCCAGGCCTCATACCAGAGATGGCTCCAAGGGCCGGATGCTCCACAAGCGGGAGGCCCAGGGCAGTCCAAAGCACCAACTAGTCTCTGGAGCACTGCCAGGAGTAAGCCCTGAGACAGTGCCAGGAGTGACCCCTGCGCCCCAGCAGGTATGGTATACACAAAGGATAACAAAATAAAATATTTCACTAATATAATGAAGAAAAATGTTTGAGACCCTGAGTTCAATCCCAGCATTGAATGCCCCCCCCCCCCAAATATCACCAGGGTGAACCTCGGGGATAGCCAGCACTGTACATCATTCTGTGAAGAGTTCCTGGTCACCCTCCTAGCACTGGATAGGGACCCTATTAAATAAAGAAAGAAAACTCAAATCACATGCTGGGCTCAACGAAAGGGCACACAAAGGTTCTCAGTGCTGCTAAGTGTGTTTGGAGGGTTGGAGAAGACACAGGGAAGGCCGAGACACAGGGACACAGAGTGGAATGCTGGTACTGTGTGCTCTTCCCATCCAGCGCGGGGTTCATGAAGGCGGTACTTTCACATGTGCCTGAGAACCTGGTGTGGGCACTGCAGACTGAGACACAGCGTAAGTGTGAGACAAATTCTTCAAACAGACACCTCCCCTCCCCCAGAAAGAGGGCCAAAGAGGTAAGCAGGGATTAACACATGTGCCTCCTTATAGCCAACCTCACTTAGATGCCCAGCACTACATGTGGTCCCCCGAGTACTGTCAGGAATAATCCCTAAGAACAGCTGGATGCAGCCACAAGACTCACGCTCTCTACCAGAAAGAGTAAGATCATGTCCAGATGGTAGGATGTGATGATAGAGAGGTGAGTGGGCGCGGATGCTTCAGGTTCCTTCCCTGAGAGTCTCTGAAAGAGCTTACCGTTCAGCTTTTGTTTTTATTTTTGATTATTATTAATGTGAGCACAGTGGGTAGGGCATTTGCCTTGTATGTGGCCGACCTGGGTTCGATTCCTCTGTCCCTCTTGGAGAGCCCAGCAAGCTACCAAGAGTATCCTGCCCGCACAGCAGAGCCTGGCAAGCTACCCATGGCATATTCGATATGCCAAAAACAGTAACAACAAGTCTCACAATGGAGACGTTACTGGTGCCCGCTCGAGCAAATTAATGAACAATGGGACAACAGTGCTACAGTGCTACAGTGGTATTAATATGGTTTAGGTCACAAGTTTACAATGGTATTAACATTTCTGGTTTTCTCTCAACACCGCCCAAGTGCCTAAGATCCGCCACCACTCTCCCTATGCCCTTATGGACTTCTAGTGCACCTTTCCATTACCCACTCCACCCTCCCTGAACCCCTGCTTGGGGATCTATTTCTATACTCCAAGACCAAGAGTTTTTCATTGACGCTGTCTACTCCTTTGTCCTTTCTCTATATACCACAGATGTGTGAGATCATCTGGCGTTCATTCTGCTTCCTCTGGCTTGTTTTGTTCAATATGATGCCATTTAGCTGCCTCTGAGTTTCAGGGGCAGAAACATTTCATCTTCTCCCAACCCCAGCATTTTATCTTTCCTTAGAGCTGCATAGTCTTCAGTTGCATATATGTACCACAACTTCTTTACCCATTCATCTGTCATGGGACATTTGAGCAGACATTGGGGTTGTTTTCATATCATGGCTTTTGTACTAAGTATTCCAATAAACAAAGGTGTGCAGATATTTTCTCAAATTAATGTTTTTATGTTTTGGTGATAGATGACAAGAAGTAGAATCACTTGTTTATAAGGATGACCTTATCAGTCTGATACCAAAACCATTCTTTGCACCTTGCTACAAACTGACATGGGAAATTGTGTAGCACTGTAGCACTGTCTTCCTGTTGTTCATCGATTTGCGCCAGCAGGCACCAGTAACGTCTCCATTGTGAGACTTGTTAGTGCTTTTGGCATATTGAATATACCACAGGTAGTTTGCCAGGCTCTGCCGTGCGGGCAGGATACTCTCAGCAGCTTGCCGGGCTCTGTGAGAGGGATGGAGGAATCAAACCTGGGTCAGCTGCGTGCAAGGAAAACGCCCTGCCTGCTGTGCTATCGCTCCAGTATGGGAAATTGTGTAGACATATTAAATATATAATACTTCCCTTTTTTTGTTCTGGGGCCACACTCAAAAGTTCTCAGGGCTTACTCCTGACTCCTGGCAGTGCTTGAAAGGCTAATTAGAGTTCTGGGGATTGCAACTGGGTTGGTTAAATGCAAGCAAATGCCCTTCTCACTAAACTGTCTTTCCAGCTTGATATTTCCATATTTAAAGTAGTTTATGTCCTGGTAATTAAGACATGTAAAAACTTTAAAGAAAATCATGCACGCATACATGCGCGCGCACACACACACACACACACACACACACACACACACACGCACTTCCCCATACCTTGAAATGACTGCAGAATAACCCTTCACAGAGCATGAAGAAGGAAAATAGAAGAACAGAAACAAACTTAAAATTAGGTGAAGGCCAGGAATGCAGTTCAGTGGAAGAGTATTTGTTTTGCATGGGTGAAGCCCTCGGTTCAATCTCTGGAAACACAAACACACACACACACACAAAAAGGGGGGTGGGTGAAAATAGATTGTCATCTTGGTACTGAAAAGAAAGGACAGCACAGTGATAAAGTAAATAAGACTCTGACAGGGAAAAGTTGTTTTACCTTTTTATTTATTAATTGATAGTTTATACTTCCTGGAAGAATATAGGTTAGTTATACAAGCTTCTTTTTTCCCTTCTGGAGAGAAGAGGGAAAGGACAGCTTAGAAGCCAGCTGATGGGCAGGAGAAAGTGCAAAGGGCTGGACGCACAGAATGTCCAGCTCTGACCCCAGTTCACAAGGAGCAAGCCCCAAGTACCAAGCCAGTCATCCCCAGAAACACACCGCTATGGCTTCAAAACAAAACAATATCACCTTTTTGCTTTCAAATGAATCTACTGATTTGGATTTGAACTTGTTTGTAAAAACATAAGTTTCGATGTTACTATCAAGGTCATGATGTACTTAGCTCCAGACTCCAATCTCAGTATGGATGTGTTCTCCACAGCCCTCAGGCACAACTGGGACAGTCAAAGAACCTAGGTACCTCAGGAGAGCTTGAAGTCAGCATGGAACCTCTACGATTTGGGGATTTTGTTTGGAAAGCAGGGAAGTGCATCATATATTGGGGAGGCAGTCTTTTTTGTTGTTTGCTTTAACCCTTAGTGGTTACAATTAAAGACTTTGAGCACAACTTAACTACTGCAAAATCTCCATTATCTGCTCTTAATGGCACATATTAGAAGAAACAGTTTGCTGTTAAGCAAAAAAAAAAAAAAATCTATTTGTTATGTTCTAGAATCTCAGAAAAGGGGAGAAACAGCACCAAAACATGAACCTATAAGAAAACAACGTTCAATGCCTTAAAGACACATGAAGCAGGCTTGAGCACAGCGGGGAGGGCAGTGCCCTGCACAGGGCCAACCTGGACTCCATCCTAGCACCCCACAGGGTTCCCTGAGCCCAGCAGGAGTGATCCCTGAGCACAGAGTCAGGTGCCCTGAGCACTGCCAGGTGTCGCCCCAAAACAAAACACACAGGAAGCATGGATTTTACTTATCCAAGCACTTATACTTGCCTGAGAACTGCTTTACACGGAGCAGGAAGGAAGGAAGTTTTTTCCAATGCCTCTGTCTTGCAGGCTTGCTTGTCCAGGGAGCAAAGCTCTGTTCAATACCCAAGGGACAGCACAGGGGTTGAGGTGCTTACTCGGCTTCCTTCCCAGCCCACTCTGCTCTCTGGCTCTGCAAATGGTCCCCTGAGCCCTTCCAGGAGTGATCCCTGAACACAGGCGCAGGAGAACGACCTGAGCACTGGTGGTTGTGGCCCCAAGTAGCAGCAACAACAGAACAGCTTCTTGAGCAATTCGTGCTTGTGCTGGGAACTGCATGCTGAGACCACACGGGGGTGCTGGGAGCTGTCCCTGACTAATGCTGGGGGATGCTGCCGGAGATCCAGCCTAGACCTCCTGCACACAAGGCAGGCACAAATCCCAGGGCTGTTCTCACCCACCGCTGGACATTTGGCCCCATTTCTGAATATAGTGGGCAAGGTGGTGAAAATAATGTCTCAGAGAACAAAGGGACTGGAATCTGAGATCGAGATCACCTCAGAAATATTTGCTCACTTTTTGTCTCTCCACTATATTTTCTGAATCTGTAAGCCAGTGTGTTGTATGTTGGCAATATTCACTTGCTTAAAAAACAGACATTTGTGGGGCTGGAGGGATGGCTCAAAGGGTAAGCACATGTGGGACCTGGTTCGGTCCCCAGCAACACATTGTTCCCTGAGAAATGCCAGACCTCCAAGCAACAAGCCAGGAGTAGCCCCTGATATGGCCCCAAAAAACAGGACAAAAATCCACATATTTGCCTCTCTAGACATAGAGCAAATTGATATCGGTGCTAAAAATCTAGTAGAAATAAAATACTTCTCCACAAAGAAAACTCCCAATTGAAGTCTGCAGACTTCAATTGGGAGAAAATATATTGGTTTGTATTTTGTTTTTTGTTTTGCTGTTTGTTTTAGATTTGGGGCCATACCTGGTGGTGCTCAGGATTAACCCCGTCTCTGTGCCCAGGGATCACTCCTGGTGGAGCTCAGAGAACCATATGTGGTTCCAGGCATTGAACCCAGGTCAGCCGCATGCAAGACAAGTGCCCTGCCCGCTGTTCTATCGCTCTGGCCCCTAGCGGGAATAATGTGAAGAAGTTGCTTCACTCCAGAGGGCTGCACTCTGAGGCGGGAGCCCAAAAGGAGAGCCCCACAGCTGCAGGAGGTACAGCCGCATTCCCAAGGGAGACGGTTTCCCCACAGTGAATGTGAAGCTGAGGCTGCGAGGAGGTGGACTGGTGGTTCTGGTGAGTTCTGGGTAGTGGAAGGAAAGGGCAGCCTGGCTCTTACAGCCCAGAGCTCCATGGGCCTGTCAGTGTTTAGAATAAATGGGTGCTGGGGGCTGGAGAGATAGCACAGTGGGTAGAGCACTTGTCTTGCATGGGCTGACCCTGGTTAAATCTTTGAAGTTAGAGCCTGTTAGAGCACAGAGCTAGGAGTAAGCCCTGAGCACCACTGAGGAAGGAAGGAAGGAAGGAAGGAAGGAAGGAAGGAAGGAAGGAAGGAAGGAAGGAAGGAAGGAAGGAAGGAAGGAAGGAAGGAAGGAAGGAAGGAAGGAAGGAAGGAAGGAAGGAAGGAAGGAAGGAAGGAAGGGAAAGAATGAATGAGCTCAGTACGTGGTTAGAACGGGAGACGGCCTCAGAAATCCCTGGCAAGCTCCAAAGTGTGTCATGAGCTAAGAGGAGGATCTGACCCAAGAACAGGTCTAGCCCAGGCACGCTGGGCAGTAAGCAGGAAAGCTTTAGATAGTACGTAGGGCATTATCTCTTATTTGCATTGTTATTGTGTTTACTGTGCATCAGCAACAAACCTGTAACTCAAGTATCCAACATAATGCTTTTCTTAAATTTTTGCATAAGATGAGGCTGAGCAACAAAAGTGATATCCTTTATAGACAAAATATTAGATAAAACATATTATAGTTGGTATAGAAACAACCATGAATGGTTGCTATTTGGGAAAACAGCTTGTGGCCAACAGATTGCCAGCTGAATTATTTCCTAGAGGAAATTACTTCTGAGTTAGAGCACTTAGCTGGTGGAGATGGTATTATAGCAGTGCTTGTCAAACTATGGCTTAAATTCCGTGAGTGGATTCTGAAATCAAATTTAAAGCTGTAATTTTAAATTATTAAATTATCTTTAAATTTAAAAAGTTAAGTAAAAGATTATATATATATATATATATATATGTATATATATATATATATATATGGGGGGAGCACACCTAGTGGTGCTCAGTGACTGCTCCTGGCTCTGTGCTAGGGACTATATGTGGCACTGGGAATCAAACCATGGCAGACCCTGCGTGAAAGTCAAAGGTCTCATATCCTGTATGATATTTGGGACCCCATCAATACTTTAAATTATGTATGTATTTGTATATAGGCATCCTGGATCATGAAGCAAAAATGTTTTTTCATCCTTTTTTCCTTTCTTTCTTTGATCAAGGTCCCTAAAAATTTTCGGTTTGTCTACTTCTGGCTCAGTGCTTGGGGCCGCTCCTGGCGGTGCCCAGGTGACCACGCGGTGCCAGGGGGCTCAATCCCAAGCCTCCCACATGCAAGTCAGGTGCTCGGTCAGTTGACTCATCTCTCTGGCCCCAAGAAAGTTTAGAAGCCTTTGAAAGGTTTAGGAACACCTAAATGGTGTGGAACATAGTAGCACATGTTCTAAATGTTAGCTGAAACAGTGGCAGGACACCATTCTTACTGGGTGTATCTGGAGCCTGACCCCATCTCCACCCACAAGCCACGTATGACCCCATGCACTGCTCTTTGGATTCCCAGGCATCATGCAAAATTACCTACTCTGCAGCAATGCTCTGTATCCCCTTTACACTAACAGAGCAGCACCCATCCATAACTGGTGAGGGTTTCTTTGGGTGGGGGAAGAGGGTTGGGTTACTTCTGGAGATACTTGGGACTTACTCCTGGCTCTGTGCTCAGGGATCACTTCTGGCAGTGTATATGTGGTGTCAGGAATCAAACCAGACCAGCTGCATGCCAGATAGCTTACCCACTGCATTGTCTCTCTGGTCTCATTAAGTGGTTGAAAATGCTGTTTAACGGCACACTACAACCAACTATGGGTACAAGAGATAGCAAAGGTTTTAAAGTAGTAACTTCAAGAGGTAAATGCAAGCTCCACACCCTGTCCAAATGCTAAGACTAGGAACGATGCCTGGGACATAGCAGCTGATCAATATGTATTGGTTGAATGAGTAAGAGTTGTATTTGGCTTGACTTAAATAATGACCATAGAAACTGAAGCGATGAATTCAGGATATCTTTAAGAGATAAAATATAATGGACACAGTGAAAAAAATGAATCTGTGGAGAAAGAGGTGAGAAGAGGAGCAGGGCAGGAGAGCGGGGAGAGAGCTCAAGGGACTGAGCACAGGCCTCTCATGAGAAAGACCTGGGCACCATGTGACCCCTGAGGGCCAGCAGTAGCAGGACTAAGCTAGAAGGAACCCCTGAGTAGAGGTGGGCACCCTCCCCACACCACCCAGGCCCAACCACACCCACATTCTGTGACCACCGCTGTGTAAGCTCTGCCCAGTTAAATCTTCTGGCTTTTATGGATCACACAGACTCATTTGCAGATGCGTGACATCTCCAAACTCTATGCTAGGTAGGTCCAGATAGGTCCAGGTAGGTATCTAAGTAGGTCCAGACTGGGTGGAATGTAACGTAGAAGTCATCTAAACTAGATTAACTGAAACATTCACACAGAAGGCTCAGCTAGCAGCACTAGCTCAGTAAAACCCTTAGTAAGCCCCATGGTGAGATACAACAATTTTCACAAATTTTCCTTTACTGAAGTTTTTTTTCTTTTTGGGCAACACCTGGTGATGCTCTGGGATTACTCCCAGCTCTGCACTTAGGATCATTCCTGGTGGTGCTGGGGGATGTCAGGGCTAGAACCGGGTCAGCCATGTGCGAGGCAGACGCCCTACTCACTGTGCTATTGCTCTAGCCCTGAAGTATCTTTTGATCATTTCATTAGCCACTAAGTGGTAACAAGTAATATAAAATAAATTATTTGGGGCCTGCTTTGGGGGCAAGCTTGAGGAGTGGTTGGGAAAATGGAGACAATGGTGGGGAGAAGGTCACGGTAGTGGTGGGATGGGGGCTGGAGTATCTAATGCCTGTAATATCATGAACAATTTTGTAAACCACAGTGTTTAAATAAAGTGGTGGGAAAAGTAGTCCCTGAGGGGGGGTACAGTGCCACCAGCAGGTCACCTGTACCTGCGGGGCGAGTGCATCAGCAGCCTTGGGGCTTCCTGATACCCCAAAATTGCTGCTGAGCTTCTGGCCAGACCCCAACAACTCTGAACCAAGTTTCCCGGGAATTTTTTTTTAATTATTTTTTTATTTTATTGAATCACCATGTGGAAAGTTACAAAGTTCTCAGGCTTATGTCTCAGTTATACAATGCTCAAACACCTTCACCAGTGCCCATATTCCACCACCAAAAACCCTAGTATACTTCCCACCCCCTATACCCCCACTCTCACCTGCGTAACTGATACATTTCACTTCATTTTCTCTTTACCTTGATTCCATTCCATATTTCAACACAAAACTCACTATTGTTGCTGGAGTTTCCCCCCCAAAAAAACAGCCCTACTGAGAAGGAAGCATTTGATAATTAGTTTTCCATTGCTGAGAATGAAGAGATATGCAGGCCGCAGTAGCGGCCGCGCGGTTTAGGATTTCTGTATTTCAGTATTTTAGTAATTAAGTCCAGGGAGATTTATGTTAGAAATTGCATCATTTCCCTTCCTGGGGCAGCATGGGGCAATGGCTTAGTTCACAGTCTAGAGACATGGCTCATACCTGCTTAGTAGTCCTCATAATATGGTGGACGCCACGCCACTTCTCTCCAAAAAGGGAAAAAAAAAACGAGAAAGAAGGATATTTCCCCTCCTCAGCCAGCGTGGGGCTATGGCTTAGTTCACAGTCTAGAGACATGGCTGCAAGCACTTGCTGGGACCAAAAGTAGTCTAGCTGGCCTCCGATCTTGGTCAATCAGCAACAAAGCGGCCGCACTAAAATGTGGCCACCGAGTCAAATCGTGGCGGAGCATGAGCCAGTATCAGCCCCGGCCCGAGACTCTTCCGAGAAATTAAATGGCCAAAAGTTATGTACGGGAGAGTCACGCCCACAAACCTCCTCCAGCTCAGCTGTACAAGCTCATTATCAGCCTTGCTTTGTAGACCCATAAGTAAATCTCAAAAGGGACCAAATCAGGCCACTTAAATGCACTAAAGGCTATGATTTGGAGACTCACAAATATCTCTGAAAAGAGCAACACGCGGCAGAGATACCGCCAGATCCCAAATATTTAGAAATTTTAGAATTTCAGGAGCGCATAGCTTCTTTCACAGCCACATGACATTCCATACTATTCATAACAAATAATACAAAATAAATTATTTAGCATCTGCCTATGGGGCAGGCTTGGGTGGTGATAGGAAAATTAAAAATAATGGTGGTGGGAAGGTGTAATGGTGGTGGGATTGATGTTGAAATATTGAATGTAATCAATTACTGTGAACAATTTTATGAAAATAAAATTAAAAAATTAAAAAATATAAAGTCCCTGAATTTTTTTTAGGTGTTGTTCCCCCCCCAAAAAAAACCCCAAAATTTTATTATCTAAACTCTATATCCTATCGGGCTGAGGAGATAGTTCAAAGTGCTAGAGGACAAGCTTTATACATGGGAGACCCACGCTCAGCCCTCAGCAGTGCAGAGTCCCTGTGAGACACTGAAAGTGACCCTCCCAGCGTGATAATGGGCCCAGGACACCACTCCTGCCCACACCAACACACAGGCGGGGGGGGGAGAAGGAGGAGGGTCAGTGCACATGCTCCGTGTGCAGGAGCCCTGCAGGGTCCCCAGAGCACCTGAGAGTGCCCCCCAGATAATGTGCTGGGGGTAGCCCCCAGTACTGCTGGGTAAAGCCCCACAGCGACACACACACACACACATACACACACACACATGCGCGCAGACTCACACATACACACAATGAAGAATGCCTCTCTAAAACATAGCAACCAGAGTGACCAACTATTCCTCTACTCCCAACGCTCTGGTGCCTCTACACTGTACTCAGAACCAGGACTCACGCTAGTCCTTGGCTCTGGATGAAATGCTGAGTGTGACTAGTCTTCAGGGCCGGTGTTCCCTCCTCCTGAGATGCCCTGGCTGTAGGTGCCCACAGAGCACAGTCCTCACTTCTGTCAAGTTCCCTCCTTGGTGAGATCTACCTTGGCCCCCACCTCGTGTACCTTGACAATTTCCTCTTCACAATCTTAATTTCTCTGTCTGGTTAACTTCTCCCTGAGACCACTGATAGTGGCAGAAATGTGACACTTGACACGCTATCTCATCCATCTCTCTTCATTGTCACTCCCCACAAGGATGCAGGCCAGCTCCGATAGCAGAGCACGCGAGAAACTTGTCTTGCCTGTGGCTGACCAGGGCTTGATGTCTGCCACCACACAGTTCCCTGAACCCATCAAGAGTGATCACTGAGTGCAGAGATAGGAGTGAACCCAGGGGACAGATGGGTGTGCCCTCATAGGTAAGAAAACAGTACTTCGTAAATGTTTGCTGAAATCAAATGAAAATGAAAGTTCTTCCTCAGGTTTCTGGCTTGGGCAAACACCAGGGGGGCAGAAAACACAGGAGAATGTGAGACTGGGCATAAAATGACAAATTCATCTTGGGACTTACTGAGTCCCTCCAGGTGAGGAGGTCATTTGGGTAATTGAATTGCGAGACTGTTGCCCCACAAGAACTAAAGCTATGAGTGTGAGGGTCAATGGGTTAGAAGTGGCATTTGAGGGCTGGAATGATAGTACAGCAGATAGGGCATTTGCCTTGCACTCAGCCAATCCAGGTTCAATCCCTGGCATCCCATATGGTCCCCCAAGCACTGCCAGGAGTAATTTCTGAGCGTGAATACAGGAGTAACTCCTGAGCATCGCTGGGTGTGACCCAACAAGAGGAGGAGGAGGAGGAGGAAGAGACGAAGAGGAAGAAGAGGTATTTGAATGAATGAGACAAGCAAGAAAATGTTTATGAAGAAGAGAATTGTAAAAAGAAAAAGAAAGTGGAGTTCATGCCCAATTCAATCAGCTTAATCAATGGCTGAATAAAAATACTCCTACTATATGTAAAAAAAATAAAAGCAGGAGGTGACAGACAACAGATCAGAAGAACCCATGAGAGAAGAAGGGAAAAAAGAGAATTAGAAGGAAAACCAAGAGTTATGGCTACCATGAGAAAGGAGTTGTGTTTGTTTGGGGCCATACTTGGTGGTGCTCTGGGCTTCCTTCTGGCTTTTCTCAGGGATCACTCTCGGCGGCGCTCAGAGGACTACATGTGGTTCTACTGGGATGTGCCACATGCAAGGTGAGCGCGTGAACCCCTGGGAAGAGCTCAGGGAGATACACCTCTGAAAACTGGCCTCTAGAGCTGAGTCTAGCATGATGTGGGAAATATCCTGGTAGAGCTTGTGGTACGTGAAACCCTCACATGGACAGTACTGTAAATCATGGTGCCTAAGGTGAGAAATAAACAAGAAGGTATCAGGGACCAGAGGTGGCAGAGTGGTCATGTTCAACTCCCACCATATGTTTCCCTAAGCCATACTTGATACTGGTCCCCCAAGACCCCCAGCATCATTAGGTGACTCAGAATCTGTAGCACCAGAGGGGGGAGTAACACTGAATTCTACATCCTCTGGCCCTTGCCTCAGACCAGTGGTCTGCTGGATGTGAACCACAAGTGGGCCGAGGCCTCCTCCGGCCTAGGAACCCTCTCCTCACTGACAAAGGAAGATCTACGAGTTATCTAGTGATATGTAATCATGATTCCCAAACTAAAAGCTTTAAACAGTCTCTGAGGCCATTTAAGCATGTTTTTTTGCAGATGGGAGGCCCAGGGTTTATCCCCGGCACCACCGGGACTGATCCCTAAGCACCAAGCTGAGAGCAGGTATGGCTGAAAACCAAAACCAAACCAAACCAACTTCACTTGCTAAATTTCCATCTTTCCATGAGCCAGGGATGCGTGCACTACTTGGCTAGGTCCTCTATTTGTGGGAGATCTTACAAAATCCAGGGAGTAGCCATGGCATAATGGACAGGATTGAAAGGGGCCCACTTCCATGCTGCCCGCAATTGTGCCTCAGGAAGCAGGTCCCAGCTTCCCGAGGGCTGCTGGCAGTTCTAGATCCTTCCCACAGCTTGGCAGATATGGAAGACACAGTGCCAGCAAGTTCTTCATAACCTAACCTCCAAGTGTCACCACATCATAATTTTCTTTGTTTTTTTCCCTTTTATTATTGTGGGTGCATAGCTTGACAGTGCTTGGGGACTGAACCTTCAATTACATAAAGCATGTGCTATTACCACTTGAGCCACATTCCTAAGCTCCCACCCTCAACCCACATCAAACTTTGGTCTTACTCTATTTATTTAGAGAAAGTTCCTAGGCTCAGCCATGCACAAGGGGGCAGATTACAAAAAGGACTCAGTACCTGCCCCTGGACTCAGTGGCACCTGCTTTAGGGAAGATATTCCAAGCTCAGTGCTAAGGCCTTGGAAGAACAACATGATGCTGAGGTGTAAATCTAGGGGTCCTACTTGCAAGGCAGGGACTCCAGTCCTTCGAGTCATCTTCTCTGCCCTGGGATCCATTTTCAAGTCTAGTTTTTCTCCAGAAGATGTGCTGGCAACTAGCAATGTCTTGGTGTGATCAAATGCCCAGAATTTGGCAGAAGGGGAAGCCTTGATGACGTTAGAGAGTCTGGAAGCAAAGGGAAGCGTATCATGAACCAAAGAGTGGCTAGAGTGTACGAAATAGACACAGCAACTCTAGATAATTCTTCAGCGAGGCTCTGAGATGAAGGGAAGGGGAGCGGCATGGCGAGAAGAGGCAGGTTGCCGGGGACGACGGACTGTACGCTCAGGCTTGCCCTCGGCTCTGTGCTTAGGGATCACTCTTGGCAGAGCTGGGGGTCAGGCCTGGCCATGAAGGCACACTTTCACCTAGGGACTATGTCTTGACCCTCGGGGTTTATTTGAGGGTGTTTGACTGTTCCTGGCTAGGGGTGCATAGAAAGGAAGAGAGCATGATCAGAGAGGGGGACGGTCACTCTCCAGATTTTATGAAGGATGGGGAAGACCAGCCAGCGATTCTGGAAGAAAGAGATGGGGGTGAAATAACCAGCATTCGTGGAACCCTGCCTTGTGAGGCCTTCCTGTGTTTCATGCTTTACCTGTGTTCTATTCACCTCTCTAGGGTGAGACTTTCATCACCATTACGGAGACCAGGAAGCAAGAGTAGAAAAATGAATTAACTTGCCCAAGGGCACAGGATGAATAAAAGAAAAAATTATTGAAATCAATCTCAAAGCCTGACTTTGTAGTTTCAGTGGAAAAGTCTAAGCGTCACCCAGGAAATTAGCTAGGCTGACTGCAAGGGAAGCAGTGAGGAGACCGTTCCCTGTGCTGCAGCCCACCTCTCCGTGACACGGGCCATGATGAGTCTGAGAGATTGCAATCAGGGCCCCAACTAGGGCACATAGGGAGAAGGTGAAGGGATAGACTGGAAGAATTATTTTAAAAGTTAAGGAAGAAGAAGTGGTGGGGAAATCTATGGTTACATCTTGGCCCCTCGCTTGGGCCTGATAAATAACCCAAAGAAAGAGGAAGTCTGGGGCTGGAAAGACTGTGGGTACTTACACAGAAACGACCGACCTGGGCTCGATCCACCTCCAGTTCCCTGAGCCCCTCCAGGTGTGATTCCTGAGCACAGAGTGAGGAGCCCTGAACACCACCAGGTGTGGCCCCCAAACCAAAAAGTAATAATAAAATATGGAGAAAGTTTGATTAAGAGAGATGAAAATTCCTTCCTTCCTTCCTTCCTTCCTTCCTTCCTTCCTTCCTTCCTTCCTTCCTTCCTTCCTTCCTTCCTTCCTTCCTTCCTTCCTTCTTCCTTCCTTCCTTCCTTCCTTTCTTCCTGGGCCCAGGCCTCACCCCTGAGCACTGGGAAGTGTGCCCCCAACAACGAACAACAACCCCCGTGGCTTAAAATAAGGATCTCTGATCCCTTGATCCTTCTGGTCTCCTCATGTCCATTGCAATCAAGCTGGGGCCAGCCAGAGCTGGAGGGTCAGGGCCGGGGCGGGGCTGCTTGCGGCCTGGGCCTGCGTCAGGACTTGAAAGACATCACTTCCTTACATGGTGGCTGGGCCACCCGGAAAACAGAAGCTGTGAGTGGTTTGGCTTGGACCCTGTGTGGTCACAGGGAAGTGCGCGTGTGTCTGGTGGGGAGCAGGCACGAGTGCAGGGAGCTGGGAAGGACGCTGGCAGCCTGGCAGAGAAGCTGCCATAGTACCTACCTCTGATTGCCAACGTGAAGAGCTGGTGATTCACTCAATTAAAGATGACATGATAGGAAATAATGGGATATAGAGTTGCTAATCATAATACTGTTTAATATTGTGAATTGATCCTTTGCACATATGTGCAAGTACCAATGGATTCAGGTTCAGAACATAAAGAGAAGAAAACGGATGTTGAGCCCTATGGGGAAACAGTCATACCATATCCATATACTCTACTACATATATAACCCACTAAAATATACAACATATTATACGCTTATGATTATTCACTCATGAAAATTCTATGATCTATTATAATATATAATCCATCATACTCACGCTACATATAGAGTCCATTATAACATTCAATCTACTTGACTCCTGCTTGTATATGCTACATATATAAACCATTATCTGCTCATCATGCTCTTGGGGCTTGGATGCAGCAGGTTGATTGCCCAGATAACCCACCGTCAGGGTGAGCCAGCTGCCTTTGTGGACACAGGGCATAGGGACAATTGCTTCCTCAGGACCTGGACAAGGGCAGATAAGGTGTGTGTGTGTGTGTGTGTGTGCGTGCGCATGTGCGTGCGTGTGTGCATGTATGTGTCTGTGTGTGAGCATGTGCGTGCGTGTGTGTGCATGTGTGTGTCTGTGTGTGAGCATGTGCGTGCGTGTGTGTGCATGTGTGTGTCTGTGTGTGAGCATGTGCGTGCGTGTGTGTGCATGTGTGTGTCTGTGTGTGAGCATGTGCGTGCATGTGTGTGCATGTGTGTGTCTGTGTGTGCCTGTGTGTGCATGTACGTGTCTGTGCATGTGTGCGTCTGTGTGTGCCTGTGTGTGCATGTACGTGTCTGTGCATGTGTGCCTGTGTACCTGTGTGAGTGTGCATGTGTGTGCATGTGTATGTGTGCATGTGTGCACGCGCATATGCATGTGTGCATGTGCGTGTGTGCATGCATGTACATGTGTCTGTGTGTGCATCTGTACACATGCATGTGTGTGTGCCTGTGTGTGAATGTGTGCATGCATGTGTGTGCATGTGTGTCTGTGTGTGCATGCTTGTGCGTGCATGTGTGTGCGTGTATGCATGCATGCATGTGTGCACATGTGTGTACATGTATGCTTGTGTGTGTGCATGTGTGCATGCATGCGTGTGTGTGCACATGTGTGTGTGTTCTTCAGGCATTATAGTATTAGAGAGGATGTTTAAAGAGATGGCCTCATTGTGTCTGGACTGAGGGTTAGATCCTGACTGGAGGTGGTTCCCTGCAGGTTCCAGTGAACTATGCCAAGTGTGTTTCCTTTTGTGGGGCCAATGCAGCAGGCAGTCTAGGGCAGAACGCCCTTGTCGAAGTCTATTGGAAGCACGAATAGACACCTCATCACATAGGGGCGACCTGAGAGTGCAGGAATGATAGTTCATGGTGTGAGGATGGGACCCTAAGGGATAAACATATTACAGGATGGTTGGGCAAAACTACACAACAAATGATCAACTGAATTGTTATGATTTCACTTTATGAAATACAATAAACTCCTTTCTCTCCCAGTGTGTCTGTCTCTGTCTTTCTCTCTCTGTAAATGTTGACTGAAATCAAAAAATAAAAACAGGTATCAAATAATCAGTACAACATGATCCAAATTATATTTATATTATACACACATATAATTGTGTATAATCACATTCGGACAAGCCTCACACATGAAGGCACCGGCAGAGGAACCCAGATGTGCGGGACCAGGGGCTGGAGATCTCCAAGGCTGCTCGGATTGGGACTGGGCCTCTTTCACCCAGATTCCCCATTTTCCAGTAGCTAGGCAGTCACATCCAGAAACTGCCTCCAGCGCCGTGTAACCCCATCAATGGCCAACATCCAGAGACTATAAAACCAAGCTCCCGGAAGCACACGAACACATTGCAGCCACAGGACATCTGATAGACTAGTTCTCCCTCTTGGAGAAACTGGCAAGCTACCGAGAGTTTACTGACCACACGGGGGAGAGCCTTGCAAGCTCCTCATGGTGTATTCATATGCCAAATACCATAACAATGATGGTTCTCATTCCCCTGACCCTGACGAGCCTCTAATAGGACACCATTGGGAAAGACAAGTAAAGAGAAGCTGCTAAAATCTCAGGGCTAGGACGAATGGAGACGTTACTGGGCCGACTCGAGCAAATCAAGGATCAACAGGATGACAGTGATACAGTGATACAGTGATACATACATATAACACTGCTTAGAAATGGACTAGAAGAATGTTCACTGAATTCTAACACTTTGAAAGCATGAGAGAGAATTTTACATTTATATCTTCATTTTAAAAGCTTCCCCAGGGCTGGGGAAATAGCTTGAAGGACAGTGCATGTGCTCTGCATGCAGGAGGCAGGTTCAGCCCATGGCACCACATGGTCCCCCCTGAGCAATGAGCTGGGAGTAGCCCCTCAGCACTGCCAGGTGTAGCCTAAGTCAAAGAAGTTTTACCTTTACGTGTTTTCCAGGCATTTAGAATGATTTCTGCCTCTGAACATGAATGTTCTTGCTTGTTATTGTTTTGAGGGGTGCTGGTATGGGGTTAGCTACTTCTAGCTTTATGCTCAGGCAGTACTTGGGGAACTACGTCACTGAGGTGGGGGGTTGTCTTCTCCTAACTCTGTGCTCAGGGGTCTTTCCAGGCAGTGTTCTAGGAACCATGGGGTGCCATGGATCAAGCCTAGGCCTTCTGCATGCAAAGCATGTGTTCAGTCAGTTGAACGTGAACTTTTATTTATGCAAAATGGATGTGATAATAGTTTTCACCTCACAGAATTTTTGTCGTTTTTGTTGTTTGTTTTTGATCTGAGCCACATACGCCAGTGCTCAGGGCTAACTGCTGGCTCTGTGCTCAGGGATCACTTCTGGCGGTGCATGGGAGCCAAACATTGTGCCGAGGAGCAGATCTGGATCACCCACCTGCCAGGCAAGCACTCTACCCACTGTACTATTGCTCAGCCCCACCGAGCTTGTACTTTAAAGCAGGCGATATAATTCCCACCCCACAGCGTCACCCCGTGAAAGTGCAGGCCTTTAGCGTACTCACAATGCCAAGCACTGACTCCTACCACCCAGTCCAGAGCACTATGTCCCCCACACTACACCCCCCGCAGTGAGCAGTCACCCTACTCCCCATGTCATCTCTGTGCCCATTAACCCATTTTCTGCCTCTGTGGGTTTGGCTACTCTGGACATATGATATAAATGTCATATGACATAAATGGTTTTATGACATAAAACCAGAAAGCATTTATTCACAATCATTAACTATATATTTTTCATTTGGGGAGGTTGCAAAATATTTCACTGAATGATGATGTCACAATTTATTTAATCATCATTAGACAGGAATTTGGAGTTGTTTTCTTTTTAATTTATGAATATTGTTGCTACAAATATTTCCTGTACAAGTCTTTTCCTTTTTCCTTTTTTTCTGGTGCCAGGGGTTGAACCCAGGTCCTCCTCTGTGTGAACCACTTTCCCAAGCTCTCTGTGTGGGTTTTTGTTGCCAGCCTATGTTTCTACTTCTCCTGGGTGCTTAGCCAAGAGGAGAATTGCTGAGGCTTGTGTTAACTCTATATTTAACTTTTTGAGGAAATGCCAAACTCTCTACAGCAGCAGCTGCAGGAATTTATACTCCAAAAAAACAATAGGTGAAGATTCCAGTCTTCACCTCCTTGTAAACAATTGGCCTTCTCCCCCCACTCTCTTGCTAGGAACAGCTGCCTCAGTGAGTGTGAAGTGGTTTCTACTGGTGTTTAGGATTTGTTTTTCCCTGATGGCTGAGTACCTTTTCCCAGGTCCAGTGGCAATTTGTTTACTTTCTTTAAAGAAATGTGTGTGTTTTAATGCCCATTTTTAAATCTGGCTACCTCACTGGTAGAACTTTACAAGAAAAAAAAAACACTCAACCCCATTTAAACAAATGGGTGGACAAGATAAGCAGAAACTTTCTCAAAGAAGAAATACAAATATGTAAAAGGCACATGAAAAAAAGTGCTCTACATCACTAATCATCGGGGAGATGCAGATAAAAACAACAATGAGATATCTTACACCAGAGACTGGCCCACATCAAAAAGAACAAGAACAACCAGTGCTGGTGCGGATGCGGGGAGAAAGGGACTCTCCTTCATTGCTGGTAGGAATGCCGACTAGTATAGCCTTTTTGGAAGACAATATGTATGGTCCTCAAAAAGCTAGAAAATCATCTTCCATAGGACAAAGGAATGCCAGTCCTGGGAATAGACCCTAGCGGCACAAAAACAATGCAGAAAATTAATCTACACTCCTATGTTCATTGCAGCACTATTCGCAATAGCCAGAGTCTGTAAACAACCTGAGAACAGACGACTGGTTAAAGAAATGATGATACATCTATAGAGTGGAATACTATGCAGCCGTTAGGAAAAATGAAGTCATGAAATTTGCTTTTACATGGATGGATATGGAGAGTATCATGCTGAGTGAAATAAGTCAGTGGGAGAAGGACTATAGACAGAATGATTGCATTCATTTGAGGGATAAAAAAATAATAGTATGAGAATAATACCCAAAGACAGTAGAAACGAGGGTCACAAGTGGTGGTGGAGCTCAGTTAGATCACAGAAGGGACCATTGTGACAATGAAATGAGGTAAAGTGATATACATGATAACCTTCCAGTAACAATATTGCAAACCACAATAACTGAGAGAGAGGGTGAGGGAGGAAGGAAGAGAGAGACAGGGAAAGAGAGAAAAACAGAGTCTACCATAGAGGTAGCTGGCGGGTGTGGGAGGGAAACTGGGGACTCTGGTGGCAGAAAACTTACACTTGGTGAAAAGAAGGGTGTTGAAACATAGTGTGACTGAAACCCAATCATGAACAAGTTTGTAACTGTATCTCACAGTGATTCAATAAAGAGAGAGAGAGAGAGAGAGAGAGAGAGAGAGAGAGAGAGAACGAAAAAGAAAACATTGGGCTGCCTAAGGCACTTTTTTTGCACATGATCACCTGCGTTCAGTCCTGGGCATCCCCTGTGCTCCCCTGAACATGAGCAGGAGAAATCACTGAGCGTTGCCAGGTGTACCCCACCCCCCAAAAAAATACCCAATAAGTAATTTAATAAAATTCACCTGCCTCTTGAGCAGCAGGTGGAATGCTTGCCTTGCATGCAGCCAGGTTGGGGACCCCATACGGTCCCCCAAGTCCTCCAGGAGTGATCCAGAGCCAAGTAAACCCTAAAGACTGCTGATGTGGCCAAAAAAAAAAAAAAACGGTTGGGCTGCCTCTTTTTTGTGCTGCAAAGTTTCTTTACACAGTCTAGATGTCACCTGGAGACTGTGACTGGAGAGTGTCTGCTCCCTCTGTGGACTGTGTCTACACTTGCCTGGCGGTAGCCTTTGAAACACAAAGACTTTGCCATTCCTTCGTCTGTTTTGTTTTGGTGCTGGTGGTCTGAATCCAGAGCCTGGTATGTGTGTGAAGTCTGCACTTTACCACTGAACAATTCCTCCAACCAAAAAGTTGTCATCGGGATGAAGAACAGCCTATTTGGGGCTGGGTGTGGAGGTGAACCTTCCCCAGCCTTGCTCAGGGGCTGTGTCCGGCCTGGACTCAGGAGTGACCCCTGGTGGTGCGGGGACTGAAGCCAGGGTCACTGCTTTGCCTCCCGCAACCTCTCTGGCCTCTCTCTGTTTCAACCTATGTGAGCTACTGGGATTATACTTAAAAGAGCAATTCCTCACCCGAGGTTATTGTATTACACTTATATCAGATTATACCCAAAGGAGAACTTACATTTTCTAAGAGACTTACCTATACAACTAACAACTGTTTTCGGCTCTCATATTTTGATATATCTGATATCTATATATAATTTTCATATGCATCCATTTATGTATGTGGTGACTGATAGGCTACAGGGTGTTTATGAGTACTCAGTTAGAGGAATATTGCATATGGGAAGACACATGGTAAATTCTCATTGAACGATTTGTTTGAAGGAACCTTTCTGGGCAAGGGAGATCATCAGTAGGAGGGAGCCGAGGCCATGCGTTTCAAGTCCCCAAGTCTGAACCCCAACATTGCATGGCCACAATGGAATACCAGTAGGAGCATTGTCACCGTGGGCACCCTCTGATAAGTATGGACACGACACCCGCACAGGCCAGCGACTGCAGTGTGCAGAGATCGGCGCCATTACTGCATGGACACAGCCTGAGGAAAGGGAAGCAGATTCAGCTAACCTGGTGCCCAACTTGCTTTGTTGCTTTTTTGGATGCTCCCTGGAGATGGAGACTCGGGGGGCGGTCAGAGGCGCATCCGGGGCCTGTGGGGACAGCAGGGAGACTTCCGGAGTGAGACCACAGAGAGGAAAAGGTGCATTCTGACACATATTTGTCATAAGGATGAAACTTCATAAGTTCACAGGTCCGTTTCTTCATAAGAGCCTTATACAGAATTAACTTCCCAGGGTCCCCCCCACCCCAGTGCTCTGGTTAAGTCAGTATCCAGCTCCCCACCTGTGCTGTGGGTCTGCGACATTCCCAGCAGCTCCACGTGGCGCTTTCTCTTTTTTTGTTTTGCTTTTTGGGTCAAACCCAGCGATGCTCAGGGGTTACTCCTGGCTTTGCACTTAGGAATCACTCCTGGCGGTACTCAGGGGACCATGTGGGATGCTGGGAATTGAACCCGGGTCTGTAGCATGCAAGGCAAACGCCCTACCAGCTGTGCTATCGCTCCAGCCCCCCACGTGGTGCTTTCTTGGCAGCATCTTGCTGAAATCCCAGTGCTTGGCCCACAGTTCAGTGCTGGAGTGTGTGTGTGTGTGTGTGTGTGTGTGTGTGTGTGTGTGTGTGTGTGTGTGTGTGTGTAAGAAAACAGGGTGCTGAGAATGAACTAAGGGCTTTCTACATGCCAGAGATTGCTATACCTCATGAGCCCAATCTCAGTGTTTAAATTAATTTTTAATATATATATTTTTTTATTTGGGGGTTACACCCAGCAGTAGGGGGCTTAGGGAACCATACGATGCCTTTTTTTTCTTTTTTGCTTTTTGGGTCACACCCGGCGATGCTCAGTAATTCCTGGCTTGGCACTTAGGAATTACTCCTGGTGGTGCTCAGGGGACCATATGGGATGCTGGAAATTGAACCCGGGTCGGCCGCAGACAAGGCAAACTCCCTACCCGCTGTACTGTTGCTCCAGCCCTGATGTCTCTTGAACAGAATTCTTTTTACACTCAAAGCCTGAGTTCCCTCTGCTGACTCTCTCTCCAGACCTTTTTGGTTTTATTTGGCGGAGAGTCAGCCTCACTCAGCAGCACTCAGGCTCACACCGGCTCTGTGCGGGAGCGATCCTTGGGAGTGCTCAGAGACCCCTCTGTGGTGCAGGGACTGAATCAGCTCCAGCTACACTGCAAGGCAAACACCATAACTCCTGCACTACTCTGTTCTCTTTGGATTGGGGGGCCGGGGTGCAACACTCTGCAGCCTTAGGGGTTACTCCTGGCTCTCTGCCAGAGATCACTGGTGGCTATGCTCAAGGCACCTCATGTGGTGCTGGGGGTTGAACCCTGTTCACCCCATGTATTATCTTTTTTAAAGGAGGAGGGGTGAAACTTTCCCTCAGGGACACTGGCAATGTCCATCGATCCCAGGAGGAAGGAGTTTGGGTCATATCTGCCTGTGCTCTGAATTCACTCCTGGCTTTCTACTCCTGGCTTATGATCCATGTGGGGGGTTGTACCATGTCTTATCTCCTGCACTATCTCGCTGGCTTAGTGCCAGGTTGGAACCCAGAGCCTCATTCATCCAAGTCTACTACCAAGCTACATACCTGAACCTCAGCGATTATTTTAAAGGCAGCTTTAGGACTTGGAGAGATAGTATAACAGCAAGTCTTGTGTGCAGTGGATCCCGGTTGATTCCAGGAAGCACATATGGTCCCCTAGGTACTGTCAGCTCACTTCTGAGCAGAGCAGAGAGCTGGAAATAGCCCCTCGCACTGACAAGGGCCACATCTCCCCCAAGTCCAGGGTTATTACTAAGGTAACTCCTTTAATTTTCATTTTCATCCTTTAACTTTTTTTAAAGGACCATGGTTTATGAAGTTATTGGTAGTTGAGTTTTAGACATATAAATGTTCTAGCACTAATCCCACCACCAGTGTCAATAAATCTCAGCCTCTCTAAGAGAGTTCTATAAATGTGTGCCACCTTGTAACAGCATATCAAAAAAGTTCCATTACTCCTAAATCTCCCTCATACCCTCTGGAGAAAATCTACTCACCTAGGATTAATTTCTAACGTTCTCACCTTTTTTTGTCTTTTCTTTTTAAAAGAAGTTTGGATTTTTCGCAGCACTGTTTACAATAGCCAGAATCTGGAAAAAAACCCAATTCCCGAGAACAGATGGCTGGTTAAAGAAACTCTGGTACATCTATACAATGGAATACTATGCAGCTGTTAGAAAAAATGAAGTCATGAACTTTGCATGTAAGTGGATCAACATGGAAAGTATCATGCTAAGTAAAATGAGTCAGAAAGAGAGAGACAGACATAGAAAGATTGCACTCATCTGTGGAATGTAAAACAACAGAATAGGAGAATAATATCCAAGAATAGTAGAAATAAGTACCAGTAGGTTGGCTCCATGGCTTGGAAGCTGGTCTCACTTGCTCGGGAAAAAGGCAGCTCAGATAGAGAAGGGAACACCAAGTAAAATGTGGTTGGAGATCCCACCCGGGAAGGGAGATGTGTGCTGAAAGTAGACTAGAGACTGAACACAATGGCCACTCAATACCCCTATTGCAAATCACAACACCCAATTGGAGAGAGAGAGAGATCAAAAGGGAATACCCTGCCACAGAGCAGGGATTGGGCGGGGGGAGAGGGATACTGAGTTTATTGGTGGTGGAGAATGGGCACTGGTGGAGGGATGTGTTTGTGAACATTGTATGAGGGGAAAACAAGTTCTAACATGTGTGAATCTGTATCTGTATCCTCATGGTGATTCACTAATTAAAGAATAAAATAAAATTTTAAAAAATAAATAAAAGAAGTTTGGATTTGGGGCCACACACAGGGGTGTCGGGCCTTACTCCTGCCCCTGTGCTCAGGGGTCACTCCTGGCCTGCTGGGGGCCATACGCAGGGCGCCAGGGAGGGAACCAGGTGGGCTGTGTGCAGGGCTGTTCTATCTATCCCTCTGGTCCCCTTTCCTGTGCTCTCAGAACCCCGTGTCCAAGTCGCCTTGACCCTGTGGCGTCCCTTGCACCGCGTCCGGGGCCACCCCCAATTCTGGCCCTGGTCCGCCTCCCCCCTCCCACTCAGTTTAGTCCCTGGCTTGCTCATCCTTTCACGTCTCCTTTCTGGCTCTCCCCAGCGCGTCTGCGGCTGCGTTGGAAGCGCTGGTCCATGCCGCCAGACAGCCTCTCCCGCGCCTCTGTCCTACCCGGCCCCTGGAGCCCGCGTGGGCGGCCAGGGCGCACCCCGCCGAGCGGGGCGGTTAGGGGCTCTAGGGGCCTAGTCTCCGTTTGCCCCCCAGGCACGCTCGTCTCTTGTGTTTTCTCTTCCCCTGCCCCCAGATCCGTCGCGGGGGTCCTGCGCGGACAGCAGGGGAGAGAAGCAGCCCCGGCTCTGCCCGCCAAGCGTGGACAGGCCAGCGCGGACCCCTGAGACCGCCTGTCCTAGTAGGCATCAGCCCGCCCGCACCGCCCGCAAGCGCCACCGTCCCCACGCCATCCTCGCCCTCCGAGCTGGGCTCCTCGCGTTTCCGGGCTGGGAGCTCAGTCCGCGTGCTGACAGGCGGAGCCCAGGGTTGATGCCCCGGAGCCCGCCTCATCCCTGGCTCGGAGCCAGCTTAGCCTCTGGGCACCCGGGAGTGCGTGGGGGACACAGCACAGGGCCCAGTTGAGAAGCCTGAGACTGGGCTCTGGAGATACCGTGCAGCAGGTGCGGCGCGGGTCCTGCACGAGGCTGACGGTGGGCTCCCTCTTTAGCATCTTGTAGGGTCCCCGAGCCCACCAGGAGTGATTCTTGAGCTCAAAGCTTGGAGGAAGCCCTGAGCATGGCTGGGTGTGGCTCAAAGCTGAGAGTGAGAGGGGCCGGAGCGATAGCACAGCGGGTAGGGCGTTTGCCTTGCACGTGGCCGACCCAGGTTCGATCCCCGGCATCCCATATGGTCCCCCAAGCACCGCCAGGAGTAATTCCTGAGTGCAGAGCCAGGAGTAACCCCTGAGCATCGCTGGGTGTGACCCAAAAAGAAAAAAAAAAAGCTGAGAGTGAGAGAGAGAGAGAGAGAAGGAGGGAGGGAGAGAGAAAGAGGGAGGGAGAGGGAGAGAGGGAAAGGGAGACAGAGGGGGAGAGGGAGAGAGGGGGAGAGAGAGGGAGAGGGAGAGAGAGACTCCAGACTGATGTCCAAAAGTTTTGGACACAAAGTCGAGGAAAGCTATGTGCCGTGTGAGAAACCAGAGCAGGGAGGAGGCCCGGCGTCTCAGCAGTCAGAGAAATCTCATCACGTTCCTCTCGTCCCCAGCACTGTGAAGTGTCTGTGACTCTGAGGTAATGTCTGGGCAGCCACGGCCTGGCCTCCTCAGGGACTGTGTCCTCAGGTGTGACTTCCAGCACTTACCTGTGCTTCCTGCACCAGGCAGCCCCTTCTTTCTTTCTCTCCTGCCTAACCTGTTGGAGGAAGAAGCAGGCCAGCATGGAGGGAACTGGCCCTCTCACACGGGAAAGTCAGCAAGGGCTGGGCTTGCACCCAGAGCCACACCATCACCAAAGCCGCGTCTTCCAGTCATTCTGTTTTCCGTGGTGGAGTGGGACAGAATGGAAGCAGGGACTCGGAAGGGTGGTGCCTGCCCCTCTCCAGGAGTCTGTGGTTTGGACATATCTGACCCCACGGCCATCTGGAAGGAGTCAGATATGTCCAGACTTTCAGCTTTTCAGCCCTGCTGGCTCCGTACTCTTCATCTTCAACAGTCAAGCCTCCCTCCTGGGAGATTTGGATCTTCTGGCGGCCCAGGAACCTGAACTTGGCCCAGCACAGCCCTTCATCTCCTGCTCAGTCTTCTGCTTGGAGATTAGGGTTGGGGCCAGCGTGAGAGCAGATAGGAGTGTCCTGCAGGGCTGTCTCCAAGGCCCTCAAGAACAGCCCATGCCAGCCACAGGCTGCCCGCAGCCACCGCACGCTGGCCTCTGGGGCTCACTGCCTCCTGCCCCTGCTGTGCTCCTTCCTCCATGGTGCCGGCAGCGTGCTTGCTGGGATCTTGCCCTTAGTGGAGGCCCTGCATCGTGCCTGCGGTGGTTGTCTGGGATTGCAGTGAGGCCCACACATGCTTCCTGAGAGTGGCGCCCGAGGCCTCAGGAGCAGTGCTGACCAGCAGTCACACCTCTCTGGTGACACACTTGCCTGGTTATATGCAGTGCGGCAGGAATCCCTCGTGGCACCAGGAATGGCGTGGGAGCAGGGTCACCAGGTTCAAACTGCAGAGCTGCCAGATCTGAGTGTTGCTCCTGGTGCCACTTGAGGGACCCAGTGGGGCCAGGACTGGGGTCTCCTGCACGCAGAGCATGTGCTCCAGCCCCTTAGCCATCTTCTAGCCTCAGAGAGAGGGTTAGAAAGTAGGGAAGCCGAGCAAGTCTGGGTTCGCGTGGGCTGGTTCTCACTCCATGACTGTTTCTGGATATACTAGGCTCTCCAGCCTGCCTGCAGCCCAACCCCGCTGCGTGGGAGGTTCCAGACCTGCACGGACGCCTTCTCTCCAGCCGAGGGGCAGCGCTCTTCCTCACCCTGATGCCCTCCAGACCCGTGGTCTCAGAGCTGGCTCCCGTGCCTGCTTGTGAACTGAAAACTAGAAGGAGCAAAGGGACCAGCACCTCGCTCACTGCCGGGGTCCTGCTCCTCTCCAGGCCCCGGTTCCGTACAGGCTGACCCCCCTCTCCACAACAGATTGTGTTCAAAGCTTCAGCCTTCTTTCAGCATAAGAGCGAGGGTTTCCTGGGATTTTCCCCCGCTCTGATCAAATGGTTCTCTAGACTTCTTGCTTGCAGTTAGAAGAGCTAGTGCAGGGCCACTTGGGTCAAATGTTCACTCCCTCCAGCTTAGAGAAATAGTACCTACAACAGATTGGTGTTTGGTTTTGGGTTTTTTGTCCCTAGAGGGAAAATGCCTATTCATAGACGTTTCTTGACTTTTTGTTTCCAATTGCCTTGATAGCACATTGTTTCAGAAGTCAGGCAAGTCTTGGCAGAGCCCAGGAATTCGATAGTCAGACAAAGAAAACACCCTCCCCACACACCCCCCACCCCCAGTTCACCCAGTTAATTGGTTTTTTTTTTTTTGTCTCCACATTGCATTTCAGGAGCTTTTTACCAGTATACTGGTGAGACTAGGAGAAAATCAGATGGGAGGTTGCCTTTGTCATTCAACACCCACAAAATCAGAAAGCTTCTCACTCGGCAGTGATTCATGCTGAAGCTATGCTCACCAGGCAAGGGCTGAGCCCACAGGTGCTTGGTGCTCTCTGGCCGCTGTTGACCCAGGTTCAGGGGCTCCCGAAGGGGCCCTGCCCACAGCCTTGGCCAGCCCCACAGCCTCTTGTTCAGACACACACATTCTGTGCCTGAGGTGCACAGCGCAGCCCTGTCAGGGAGAATCTCAAGGTTCAACTGTTGCAGCTGCAGAAATTATAAGCGGCAGCTCGGTGACATCACCTCCGATTACAATTCCCCTCTGCGGCTCCGTCAGGAGGAAGCAGTGCTCCTTCCTCTCACTCCTGCCAGCTCCCCTGGCCGCCTTCACCTGAAGGGCAATCTGCTCTCCGAAGGTTGTGCATGCTGGTCTCTTTCCAAGATGAGACGTTCTCTGCTGTGAGGCATTGATCAAGTCCTGACGGGCACAGACAGAAACCTGTGCGCTGGAAGCTGGGATTCTTTCCCTCCCAAGAGGTGTGGCCTTGGCGGGTCCTGCCTGGGGTGTGAACTTGCTTCCTCCTCCAAGCTCCCCGAGACACTGAGCATCTGGCCAGGGGAGCAGGACACTAAAAACCAATACCCACTCTTGGCCTCAGTCCCTCCCTGCCCTCCAGATGACGGCACTGGCTTCCAGCTGGGGACCCCTAGCCCTCCCACACCGCTTTTATTTGCCATCAGAGCCTCTGCCTTCTTTACAACCTCCCAGAGCAGACGAGAGGGTTCTCCCTACCTGGCACATGGGGGTGTTTTCTTTTTAAAAAAAAAATCATGTTTATTTCATGATTTACAGAGTTATTCATAATATAGTTGTTTCTGGCAAGCAATGTTCCAACAGCAATTCCATCACCAGTGTGACATTCCCTCCACCAATGTCCCCTGTCACCAACCCTCTGGGCTGCCCCTTTAATAGGCACAAAATAAATTTATTTCATATTGCTTGCTCCAAGAAAACTGAGAGGAATGGATGGCAAATGCAATTATCAGAAAATAAATCAATAAAGTCAATTTGTGATGATTACTAAATGATTTAACTATTTAATAAAGAAATTATAATAATTTAATACAACATAATACTTACTCTCATTTATATAGATAAGCTTTGAATTTTGGTATCTAAAATATATCACATTGGGGGCTGGAGCAATAGCACAGCAGATAGGGCGTTTGCCTTGCACGTGGCCGACCCGGGTTTGATTCCCAGCATCCCATATGGTCCTTTGAGCACCGCCAGAGGTGATTCCTGAGTGCAGAGCCAGGAGTAACCCCTGTGCATTGCCAGGTGTGACCCAAAAAGCAAAAAATATTTATATGTATATATCGCATTAATTTTTATTTTGTACTTGGGTCTCATTATAGTAATAATCCTGTCTTCTCTGTCATCAATCAAGCTAATGTTTAAAAACATTTTTGAATATATATTTTAGAGTTGTCATGAAATAGGTAAAGTCTACAGTTTAGTAAGACTGAAAAGAATGAAGAAAATTTAAAGTGGGTGGGAGCAACAGTACAGTGGGTAGGGCACTTACCTTGCATGTGGCCAGCTAGGCTTTATCCCTGACACCCTATATGATCCCCCAAGCCCTGCCAGGAGTGGTCCCTGAGCACAGAGCGAGGAGTCATTCCTGAGCACCAGGTGTGGTCCACAAACAAACAAATAAATAAGAAAAAATTAAAGGAAAATCTGGATAGGCCGATAAAAAAGTACAAAGTGTTTTATCTTAGAAAGGGAATATTGAGGGCTGGAGCAATAGCACAGCGGGTAGGGCGTTTGCCTTGCACTCGGCCGACCCAGGTTCAATTCCCAGCATCCCATATGGCCCCCTGAGCGCCGCCAGGTGTGATTCCTCAGTGCAAAGCCAGGAATAGCCCCAGTGCATTGCCAGGTGTGACCCAAAAAGAAAAAAGGGAATATTGAAAGGACTAGAATTTCATTATAAGTGAGATGTGAATCTATTCTTGAAAATGAATAAGTCCCTTAGCAGGCAGGAGTAAATGTGTCTTCCTTAACCTTCTGTAAAGGCTCCCCATCCTTTACAGAAGCCCTTCAACACTCCTTAGAAAACTGGTTTCGACACTGTGCCTGGCTCTGAGCGATCAGCTCGCTGGGTGGGACTCTTTTTTTTTAAATTTATTTATTTTTTTAATTAGTGAGTCACCATGAGGGTACAGTTGCAAATTTACCCATCTTCGTGCTTGTGTTTCCCCTCATACAATGTTCAAGAACCCTTCCCTCCACCAGTGTCCATTCTCCACCACCAATGAACCCAGTATCCCTCCCACCCTCCAATCCCGTCCCCCGCCACCCCACCCCTCCTCTGTGGCAGGATATTCCATTTTGTTCTCTCTCTCCTTTTGGGTGTTGTGGTTTGTGATAGGGGTATTGAGTGGCCATCGTGTTCAGTCTCTAGTCTACTTTCCGCAGGCATCTCCCTTCACGCGCCGGATCTCCAACTACATTTTACTTGGTGTTCCCTTCTCTATCTGAGCTGCCTTTCCCCCAGCATGTGAGGCCATCTTCCAAGCCATGGAGCCAACCTCCTTGTATTATATACTACTATTCTTGGGTGTTAGTCTCCTAGTCTGTTATTTTATATTCCACAGATGAGTGCAATCTTTCTATGTCTGTCCCTCTCTTTCTGACTCATTTCACTTAGCATGATACTTTCCATGTTGATCCACTTATATGCAAAGTTCATGACTTCATCTTTTCTACCAGCTGCATAGTATTCCATTGTATAGATGTACCAAAGTTTCTTTAACCAGTCATCTGTTCTCGGGCACTCGGGTTTTTTTCCAGATTCTGGCTATTGTAAACAGTGCCACAATTAACAATTAAGTGCAGATGTCATTTCAACCATACTTTTTTGTTTCTCCAGGATATATTCCCAGAAGTAGTATTGCTGGATCAAATGGAAGCTCAATTTCTAATTTTTTGAGAAGTGTCTATATTGTTTTCCAAAAGGGTTTGGAAGCATGCCAAGCTTTTTCCAACTTTTTCCAACTTCCAGTTGGCATTCCCTCGCTGGGTGGGACTCTTTGGTGAGCCTTCCCACTTTACCCCTCCACTCCCTCCAGCTCAGAGTCTCATTTAAGATAGATCTGCCACAACTCCTACGGGCTCTCCTCTGTCTGCAAGTTGCTTTATTGATCTTATGTTCTCAAAACTCTGTCTCCGGAGTTTTACATTTTGAGTACGTGTATTGGAGTTCTCTTGGAGTTGGATCTATTTTTACTGGGACCCTTCGGACCTCTTGGATCTTGGTGCCTGTATAGCCCTTGAATCTAGTAAATTCTTGTCTCTGGTTTCTCTAGACATTGTTCTTTTATCTAAGTTGGCTTCCTGTTCCTGAGGGACACGGTGCCTCTTGAGTGCATCCCGCACTTTTCTGGAAAGCTTGTTTCTTTTCAGACTATTTTCCCACCTTCTGTTATTTCCTAGTGGTGTCTTGCATCTCATCTAGGCCCTCCTTAACTTTTGTTCAGCTGCTGTTCAGCTGCTGTTCAGAGCTTTAATTGAGTTTTTAAAATTACCTACCTGGGGCTAAAGTGATAGCACAGCGGGTAGGGCGTTTGCCTTGCATGCTGCCAGCCCAGGTTCGATTCCCAGCATCCCATATGGTCCCCTGAGCACCGCCAGGGGTAATTCCTGAGTGCAGAGACAGGAGTGACCCCTGTGCATCGCCAGGTGTGACCCAAAAAGCAAAAACAAACAAATAAAATCACCTGCCATCTTCTTCATTCCCGCTCGTAGTTTTCTCATTCAGCACTTATTCTTGCTTCTGCACTGCTGGCTTTGCTGACTACCTGTGCTCTTGTTTCTCTGATCACATTAAACATCCTCCCAATGGTGTCACTAGCATCCTGTGTGAGGATTTACTGAGTGGGTTGGTCCTGTGCTCTTATTTTTGCTCATTGAGCTTGGCGGACTTCTGCGTGTTTTCCCTTTGGGGTTTGCCATCTTCCTATGGTGTGTGAAGCTAGGGGCAATAGTGCAGGCATGTTAGCAGCCTTGTGCCTTAGGAGTTGTGGAGCTGAGTGCCTCACTAGGGAAGATTTTGAGTGTGGGGGCTGCAGGACATACTGGAGGGGGGGAAATTTACCTGTCTCAGTTTCAGAAAGGCCACAGAGCTGTTAGCCGGATTATCGATCTACCTTGAAAGGTGTGGCAGTGTGCAAAGTCCAGGAGTTGTGGAGCTGGAGGCTTTGATGTGCAGAAGTTTGGGTGTAGAGGCTGCCCTGGGGTTTTTTCTGACCTGCTTTTTCATGTACTCTATCTTTAATTTCTCTTTTTCACAATACAAAGACAATACCAGACAGATCACATGTTTTTTAAATGTTCACGAGGAATCATTAAAAGAATAACATTTGTTAAAATTATAAATTTTAACAAATTTACCATAATATGGTCCCATCCTTGATTGCAAACTGGCGGCCAGGTGCACACCAGTCCGTAGGCGCCTATCCTGCAGCCAGAGCATGCCATTTCTCTTCCGTTATGGTGCACATTTTCTCTGTCTTTCTCTCTTACCCCACATTCTCCCTAGAATTAGTATCCTCCTCCCTCAAAGAAACTCCTCCACCCCCCCCCCAGGAAAAGCCAGTTGATTGGTGCTGACCATCAGTCTTGTCTATCCTCCTTCAAACCAGAGTGTCATGGAATATGTGTGCTTCTTCCAGGACCTCTCTCAGGCTAGGCCAGTATCTTCTCACTGGTGCCTCTCCTAACTACACAGCAACTTGACAGGTGGTCTTGGGTCTAAATCTTGCCACAAGACTTATTAGATACACCTAATTTTTAAAACCAATGTTTGGATATAAGCATCAATTTTTAAACATTTTTACAGTGGTACTCAGAGACTAGTCCCAGATAAGTGCTCAGGGGTCAGTGTTCAGGGGTACATTGGGAGTGCGTGAGGCAGAGACTCCTGTATATATAGCATGTAACTTTAGTCTTCTGAGTTCATGTGCTGCTTTAAGAAATATAATGATAAAGTTAGTCCTACACTAAGTTTCTCCCCTACCAGGGAGTTTCTTTATTTTCTACTTCCTTTCCAATAAACTTTTCTATTTTCTAAAATAGAAGAGAGTCTATTTTCTATTTTCTAAAAGGCAGAGAGTCTCTTGCCCACATGCCTGGCTGTCTTCACCGGGGCCCCTCGGAGGGGATCAGCTCCAGCTTCCCTCCCCACCCTGAGCAGAGCTCCCAGCAGCCAAAGACCACTGGAATCTGGCTACATCCATGCTCGAGGCCCCTCTTCACACGTTCGGACAGGCCTAATGCCTGAAGGTACCAGCAGAGAAACCCAGGTGTGTGTAATCCCATCAACGGCCAAGATCCAGAGGGAGATTTAAAAGTAAGCTCTCAGAAGAGAGTGATGCAGAGAGTCTCTTGCCCACACGCTTGGCTGTCTTCCCCGGGGCCCCTCGGAGGGCATGGGATCCAGCTTCCCTTCCCACCCCGAGCAGACTTTCCGGTGGCTGAAGACCACTGGAACCTAGCTACAGCCATGCTCAAGGCCCCTCTCCACACGTTCGGACAGGCCTCATGCATGAAGGTACCGGCAGAGGAACCCAGGTGTGTGTAATCCCATCAATGGCCAACATCCAGAGAGAGACTTAAAAACAAGCTCTCAGAAGCACGGGGCCACTTTGCGGCCGCGTGATATCTTGTAGCCTACTTCTCCCTCTGGGAGAAACTGGCAAGCTTCTGAGAGTTTCCTGCCCACATGGGACAGCCTAGCAAGCTTCCCATGGTGTATTCATATGCTAAATCCAGTAACAAACTGGATCTCATTCCCCTGACCCTGAAAGAGCCCCCAGTGCGACATCGTTGGGAGAGACGAGTTGAGATAGACTTCTAAGATCTCAGGGAAAGGACGAAATGAGAGGTTACTGAGCCCGTCCCAGAAATCGGTGATTAAAGGGATTTCGCGATTTGCGCGATTCGCAAATTTCTAAAAAAAGAAAAAGTAATGCAACGACAGATGCAAGAAAACAGAGAAGGGGCGTGAAGGATCTGGAAATCACCTTACACTAAGAATGATTGGAGAGTACCTTGGAATCAGCTTAACTAAAGAGGTGAAGGACCTTTACAAAGAAAACTAGAAAACACTACTTCAGGAAATAAAAGAGGACATGGGGAAATGGAGACACACCCACTGCTAATGGATCAGAAGGATTACATCGTCAAATTGGCAATACTGGGCTGGAGGATAGCACAGCGGGTAGGGCATTTGCCTTGCACGTGGCCGACCCGGGTTTGATTCCCAGCATCTCATATGGTCCCCAGGAGTGATTCCTGAGTGCATTAGCCAGGAGTAACCCCTTTGCATCGCCAGGTGTGACCCAAAAAGCAAAAAAAAAAAGGCACTACTCCCCAAAACACTGTACAGATTCAATGTGGTCCCTATCAGGATACCCATGACATTTTTCAAATAAATAAACAAAACACTCCTGAAATTCATATGGAACAGTAAACCCCCATGAATAGCTAAAACAATCTTTGGGGAAAAGAAGATGGGAGGTCTCACTTTCCCTAACTTCAAACTATACTACAAAGCAATAGTAATTAAAACAGCATGGTCTTGTGTGGATAACGTCAGTATGTCCTTTCTCCCCCACTGCAGGAGCTTATGTTCATTGAGTTACACTTATCGTAGTGCTCCTGAGGCATTCCTATTCCTCTGTGTTCATCTTTAACTACTCTGTGCTCTGCTTTCCCTATCTGTTAATCATTATATCCCCAAATCAGATCCCATTACTTGCAAAGTCAGATTCTTCTGAGAACTCTGGATTTTGTATATGCAAGTGAAATATGCTTTTCTCTTTCCTTTATGTCCTTTGCATAGTTTACTTTAGAACAATTTCCTTTTTGTATGAACACAAGAAGATGGTTGATGCTATGCTTTTGGAACTTGGGAGTTAACTGATTCCAAATATTATTTACTCCTAGGCATCAGTCTTAAATATCTGGCATATTTAAGACTTAAGCCTCAGTAGCCCTTAGTTCCTAACACCCCAAAAGGAGGGTCCCAACAAGGGACCTGGATGAACCCAGGGCAAGGTATAAACTAAATTGGCATCAAAAATGGACAGGCTAATTGCCATAAAACATAATAAGTTAAGAGCACGACCATGGACAAACTCTGTCATGACCCCAAAAGAAGTAACTGAATAAAGACCCTTCTGGGGTTAAGAAATACTAACCTGGTCTGAGGACTATAGTCTGGGATGTATAACAGATGTCCCCAGGAGAGCCACTTTTTTAAAAAGTTTTATTGGTTCACTGTGAGATATAGATACAAGTTTTCATGTCTGAGTTATGATCACAAAATGATTAAACACCCATTACTCCACCAATGCACATTCCCCACCACCAATATCCTCGGTATACCCCCACCTTTCCCACCCTCCCACTGCCTCCATGGCAGACAATATTCCCCATACTCTCTATTTGGGGGCATTATGGTTTGCAATGCAGATACTGAGAGGTTATCATGTTTGGTCCTTTATCTACTTTTGGCACACATCTCCCATCCCGACCTATTCCTCCATAATTTTCTTAGTGATCACTTCTCTACTCCAGCTGTCCTCTTTCCACCTGCTTGCGAGACAGGCTTCCAACTATGGATCAATATTCCTGACCCTTCTATGTATTATCCTTGGGTGTCGGTCTTGTGTTAGGTTATTTTATACTCCAAAAATGAGTGCAGTCTTTCTATATCTGTCCCTCTCTTTCTGACTCATTTCACATAGCTATCTGACATATTTCTGACATTTTTCTACATGTCTATCCACTTATAAGCAAATTTCATGACTTCATCTTTTCTAACAGCTGCATAGTATTCCATGGTGTAGATGTACCAAAGTTTCTCTAATCAGTCATCTGTTCTCGGGCACTTGGGTTGTTTCCAGATTTTGGAGAGCCACCCTTTAAGCTTAATATATCTTGTACGGTTTCCATGAAAAATGACTAGAAATATTATTAAGAAGCAAATTTAAGATGACTGTTTAAATGGACATGGACTAAGGAGAGGAGAAATATGCCCTGAGATGGAATTCCACCCTTAAGCGGATCTCCAAAAGGATGAGATTTTGTCATAGAAGAAGCTTCTGCACCTCAAAAAAATAGGGACCAAGATACAGAGACAGGCCACGGAATGGAAAAGTTTATTTACCCAATACCCATCAGAAAAGGGTAACCCCCTTACACTTATACATACATACATACACACACATATGTGCTGGTAGAACTTTATTTTAAAAAAATTACAGCTCCATCAAAACATGGGGAGAAGAAATGAATAGAAACTTTCTCAAAGAAGAAATACAAATAGCCAAAAGGCACATGAAAAAAATCTCACACCACAAAAACTGGCACACATCAAATAGAACAAGAGCAACTGATGCTGGCGCAAATGTGAATGAGAATGCCGATTGGTCCAGCCTTTTTGGAAAACAAAAAACTAGAAACTGAGCTTCCATATGATCCAGCAATACCATTTCTGGGAATATATCTCCGGGCTGCAAAACCACACAGCAGAAATGACCCTTACATTTGTATGTTCACTGCAGCACTGTTCACAATAGCTAGAATCTGAAAACAACCCAAGCACCCAAGAATAGATGACTGGTTAAAGAAACTTTGATACATCTACACAATGGAATAATACTATGCAGATGTTAGGAAGGATGAAGTCATGAAATTTGCTTACAAGTGAATGTACATGGAGAGTTTCATGCTGAGTGAAATAAATCAGAAGGAGAGGTACAGACATAGAATGACTGCAATCATTTGTGGAATATAAAAAATAAACATAGAATGAGATTAATACCCAAGGATAGTAGAAACAAGGGCCAGGAGGATTGGTCCATGGCTGGAAGCCTGTTTCAAGAGCTGGGAGAGAAGGCTGTTAGGATAGAGAAGGGACCATTATGACAATGGTGGTTGGATCTCTCTGGATGGGAGATGTCTGCTAAGAGTGGGCAAAGGACCAAACACAACAGCCTCGCAGTATCTGTATTGCAAACCATAATGCTCAAAAGTAGAGAAAGAAACAAGGAAAAATGCCTGCAATAGAGGAGGGCTGGGGTGCCGAGAGGCAGGAGGGAAACTGGGACATTGGTGGTGGGAAATGTACACGAGTGGAGGAATGGGTGTTGGGACATTGTATGACTGAAACCTGGCCATGAAATCTTTGTTACTGTATTTCATAATGATTCAATTTAAAAAAATATATTTAAAGAAAAATGATGGAGAAACTGAGGCACACAGGCTAGTGAAGATAAAAGGTTGGGAGGGGTCACGGCCAGAATAGAGGCTTCAAGAGGAAGGCTCCTTCCAGGAGAGCAGAATAAGATGAAAAAGACTCTTTTTCTGTTTTCAGTCTAACACAAAGATCTTCCTTCCACTAATCCACTTATACTGAAGTGCTGCAGACTGTTCTAGAAAGTGCTCAGTGCCTCTTTCTCTAAGCTGTTCCCTCTGAGATGTTCTAGGCAGGGTTCCTTTGCTGGGCGAGGGCTGGCCACTGACTTCACAACTGCACGACCTGTGAAGAAGGTGGGAGAGGGCGAAAGGGCTCTGGGGATGCGGCTGCCAGGAGCCTTGCTGTCTGCCGCTCCAGAAGAGTCCACCCTCTCTTATTATTACTTTCCTTTGAAATTCTATCCTGCTCTCATGGAATTTAAAATATTCCTGTCTGTAGGATGGCAGTTTCCCAGCTTTCAATCTCAAACTTCAAAGCTGCTTTGGGAAGAAAAGTTTGCTTTGCAGCTTTAAAGATTTCTGACAACTTGCTCGGGTCTTAAACTTTGGGAATTTGCATTTGAAACGTCGACCTACAGACCAACATACCAGAGCCCTGGCAGTTCCTCTGGCCATGGGAGATTCCTATTTAAGTCCCTTTTGTTTTTTCCAGGCAGGCTGAGCCCCCCCACACACCACAGCCACTGGCTTTATTAGGTGTGACTGGGGTGTTTTTGAGGGGTGGGTCGCTTCCAGCCTGATGTTTGGGACTGGAATTGGGGGCTCCCACACACAACCTGTGCTCTGGCTCTGAGCCATCATCTGCCCAGGCACAAAGCGTTCTCGACTCCACTGTATCCTTCCAATGTGTAGCTGGAGCTGGAAGATGCTTTTCTTGAAGGTGTGATAGTCGCCACCTGCCCGTTTGCCACACCACTTCCCCTCAGGCTGCTCACTGGGTTCGAGGGGCTGGAGAGCTCTCAGACTTCCACACAGCACTCAGGACCAAAAGGGAAGATTCATGAACTCAGTTATTTTTGCAAGTTTTTGGTTTGTATTTGTTTAGGAGGGAGCTTGGGGCCATACCTGGCAGTGCTCAGAGAACCATATGTGGTTCTGGGGACTTGAGCTGGGGGTGGTGGGGTGCAAGGCAAGCGCCTTAGCCTCTCTACTGCCTCTCTACCCTCAGCTATTTCTTTTTTACCAAGGGCCACACAGTGGGTTGTGGGTCTGATGATTAGGCGCACAGTGTTACTTGTGGTCCACCGGGCCTAGCCAGTGTTATGAGAATGGAGAGGCACATCCCAGAGACCCAGAGCTTCACACACGCCAGGCATGTGCTCTGCCAAGTGGGTCATCTCCGCACCGCCTGGATCTGCTGTTTTAATTCTCAGAGAACCTTGTGCCTCAGGTCCAGCCAGCCCTGCGATGTGGAGTGAGAGTGGGTGGAGGTTCAGGGAGGACTTTCTTTCTTTTTTTTTTTTTCAATTTTTACAAATTTAATATGTGTGGGCTGGAGAATAGTACAGGATGTAAGGTGCTTGCCTTGAATTCTGCCACCTCTGGTTCAATCTCCAGCACTGCAGGTGGTCCCCTGAGCACAGCCAGTAGTGGTTCTTGAGTACAGAGCCAGGAGTAGCTCCTGAGTACTACTGGGTGTAATCACAAAATTCATTCCCTGGCAAAATAACTTTTTCTCATTCTCTGTCTCTTTAATCAAAAGGATGTGGGACAAGGAAGAAACACAAAATGTCTCAGGACTATACATTGCTCTTGTTTATGACATCATTGAATATTTGGAATAACATAATGAATGTGATTTTTGCTTCTTTCATTCCTGGTATTTATAAGCTGTAACCTAGAGAAATCTTGAAACTGATCAACAGAGGTGAGTGTCTTCTGCAGTTCTTCCCTTGCAGTTGTTTTCCTGTTGTGGAAGAACAGTGATGGCAGGATTAAGCTCTTTGTAGATCAAAACTTCAGTTTCCATCTCTACAGGTACAGTATAGAAGACCAAGGCAAGGCTGATCCTGATCCCCTACAGATCTTTTTTCCATGGTTAAGACTGCCCATTAGTGGGGCTGGAGCGATAGCACAGAGGTTAGGGCATTTGCCTTGCAAGTGGCCAACCCGGGTTTGATTCCCAGTATCCCATATGGTCCCCCAAGCACCGCCAGGAGTAATTCCTGAGTGCAGAGCCAGAAGTAACCCCTGAGCATAAAAAAAAAGATTGCCCATTAGTAGCCCTGATTATGACTCTCAGATATGCAGGTACTGGACTGACACTCCCCACTCCCATCGCTAATGAGTAAAGTATCAGGTCAGCTTGGTAGGCAAAGCAGTAGGTATTTGTGGATTTTTCTCAGTTGACCTTTCATTTTAAATTATTATTATTTTTTTCTTTTTAATTTAATTTTTTTTTAATTTTTCAAGTGAGTCACCATGAGAACAGTTACAGGGCTTTTATGATCGAGTCTCAGTCATACTATGCTCAAACACCCATCCCTTCACCAGTGCACATGTTCCACCACCAATAACCCCAGCATGCCCCCCTCCCACTCCCCTCCTGCCTGTGTGGCAGATGATTTTCACTTTACTCTTTCCTTACTTTGATTACATTCAATTTTCGACAGGAAACTCACTATCATTATCTGGAGTTTTTCCAAAACAGTCAGACCTGTCGGAGTGGCGTCATTAGATTGTATGTTTTCTATTGTTGGTAACAAAGATCCTATGATGTTGCACGGTTGCGAAAGTGGCCGCCCAGATTTGGAATTCTGGTATTAAGTCCAGAGGTATTTCTGCCAGCAGCCGGTGCATTCCAAGATTGGTTTCTGTGGCGCTGGGATCATGGCTATTCAGGAGCAGAGGAGCTGTACATGGGCGACCGCTCGGGGTCTCATTTGGGTAGAAGGCAGGGCCGGTTCTGCCTCCCCCATCGCAAGATTCCCCATGCATCCCGTCCCATCACTGAAAACTCCTACCTCTCTGTCCAATTGATTCTGAACGGTGCTGGTCACCATGCTGTCCAAGGGGGAAAAGCACAAGGGACAGAGACCCTCCCCCTCCCAGAGCTGCACGGGGCCATAGCCTAGTTCTGAGTCCAGGAGTATATCTGTCAGCAGCAGCCGTGTTTCTGAGATTGGTTTCTGTGCCTCTGGGATAATGGGGATAATGGGCACTCAGGGGTGGCAAAGCAATTCCTGAGCATTTTTTTTGTATATTAGGAAGTATACAAAAAATATTGTACGCGGCCGAGCGGTTTAGAGATGTCCCAGTCCCGCATACCAGATCCATGTTAATAGAAGCTCAGTGTTGCTGGGGCTCCATCTGGAGAAGGAGTGCTGGCTGTACCTTCTCCGTCTGGCACCCCGGTGTTGCTGGCCTGGTCTCGGGTCCGGAGCGATCTCCAGCCTGTGGTGCTGCCAGAGCGGCCCCAATTCTTCACTGCTAGTTATGACAAGATGGTGCCGAGGGCGTGTTGAGGGTATGATTTCTGGCGGCCAGGGTGAATTGGGAACTAGGCTGGCGCCGCCCTGTTCCCATTCCCAGGGAGGACTTTTTATCTTGCTTTCCCGCCTTTAGTGCTAGGACTTAAACCCAGGAGTCCTTCACATTCGTGAAGCCTTTGCTCTGCTCCTGAGCAACATCCCCTGCCTGTTTTTATGTTTTTAGTCACAAAAGCAGGGGTCGTGGTTTGAGCCACCATTGTCTATCCCATTCTGAGAGTTTCTCTTAGATGTTCTCCAACAGCTTCCCTGCACCCGGACAAAAACCCCTTCCTGTGATGCTTCTGAAGTCTGAAACACGGAAGCACATTCCCTCAGGAGGCTGGCTGACCTGCAGACTGGCCCCTGTTTCTCCCCAAGCCTGCGAGGAGGCCTGGAGAATCAGAGTAGAGGGCAGGGCACTGGCCTTGCGCCACCAGCCTGGTCTCATCCCTAGTACACCACACAAGGTATTCTGAACCCCTCAGAAGGAAATCTCCGAGCACTACCAAGTTGGCCCAGACCCTCAACCCCGAAAGACTAGCAAGAGTAGGTTATCCTGGCAGCCATGCTGGCGCCTGGACTCAGACTGCCTGCAGGCGTTGGCAAGCCCGCCCAAAAGAACCATGCCACGGGGTCGGAGAGAGCAGAGAAGGGAGGTGAGACCAAGGCCAAACCCAGCTCCAGCACCATCCCAGGCTGGCGCTTTGAGGGCGCCGGCCGTGCAGAGCTCAGGGCCTTCTTCCTTAGAACTGCAAAGCCTCGAACAGCATCTGACATAAGGCGGGTTCCAAGAGATGAATGCAATGGATGAATTCATGAGCAAATGAATTAGGTCATCATCAGAGTCCAACCTGAACCCCATAAGTGATTGAAACTACTTAAAAAGAGAGCTCAATAGGCAGGAAACATGCTTTGCATGCAGAAGGGTTAGGGCCAACCACCAGCACTGCCTGGGCTCCCACCCTAGAAAAACCCGGAGTGACCCTTGAGCACAGAGCAAAGGGACCAAGACCATCCTGGTATGGCTCAAACACTAAACAAAGAAACACCAAAGACTAGCTTAAAATAAGTAAGACACATTTGTGGAGATTTAGGCCTCCTAGTAATGCTCAGATCCCAAGAGAAAAAGATTTTTGGACACTGAGTTACATGGGAGAAACAAGTTGGCTGGACAAAGGTCAGTCTACGGAAAGCTGTGAATCCACAGCTCAATGGCATGCCTCAGCTCTCACATCCCTTCAGTCTGAGTAGCCTGAAAGTCCCCCTGCAAAGCTGCCTCGCCCATCCCATAGATCCCTGCAGAGGTTGTTCTAAGAAACCCTCCCCACCAACACCACTCCACTCCACTCCACTCCACTTCCAGAGCTGAAGCCTGCAACCTAGCAGGCACTGACCCAGTGCAGCCTGGAACCTTCTGGAGTGTGCATTTCAGTGAATTAGAGCCAGGCTGGTTCATCCCTGGAATGTTAGCAAGCACCTGCAGGAGAGGCATGCACATTTGACATTTGCGGGCAGTGGAGTCGGGTAGATGGTTTGGGCTACACCTGGTGGTGCTCAGGTCGCATTTAACCTGATTCCGCATTCAGGTATCACTCCTGATTGGCCTGGGACTCAAACCCCCATTGGGCAAGGCAAATGCCTTTACCATTCTCCAACCAGATTTGAGTTTTAAAAGGAAAAAACAAGCTGGTAGCTTCATTCTCCCAATCCTTCACTCTCCCAGGCTGTAAAGCACCTCCCAGAAAGGCCCCTTCCCAGACGTGGGCTGGAGGTCCTCATGAATATTACTCTGACCTGGCCACCTTTCTCCCGGACATTCACATCATTGTCTGCAGGGCTGCCTGCGTCTAAAGCACCTTCCACACTTTCCCCAGCAGCCAGGCTGCTGCCCACATGACGTGGCAGAGCCAAGCAGACTTCCCAACTCTAGCTGGCCCACTGAGGGACTTTCACATCAAGTTCAACGTTGAGAGGAGATGCATTCAGTCAGTCTCTGACTATTGCCTCTGTCCTGTGCACATGGCTAAATCCATTGCTAGGACCCCATAGCCCATGCACTAGACCTCTCAAAATGCCATGCTCTGGCCAATAGTCCCGGACAGTTCTGGACACTTACATCAGTCCTGATTTTCAAAAGGTCTACAATACCTCACATGGACCTGGAGGCTTATTCTCCACGGATCATACCACAAGGGATGGGCTTTTTTGAAAAGGGAAATAATCCAGCAAATTGGTCCATAACAATTGGTCTGTGATTGTCAACTATAGGTTAATGTTTTAAGATGAACAGTATCCAAATTTCTAATCAAGGGGCCATTGTTTCTGATTGTAATTATTCCCTCTCTGCTCATCTTCCTCAGCTCATCTGCCTCTACAAGGGCAGTGATGAGTGAAATGGATTGTTTAGGAAACTTCACCCCATTTATCATCACATTATTACAACCACTGCTGATGGGCATAAGACGAACACTACAAAGTCTCTGCACAGTAGTTTACTTACTAGTTGGTGCGGAACCTGAAGAGTCCAGGAAACTTGGACTTGATTTTAGCAGTGGGTGCTGACCACAGGAAGTAATTATGGTAGAGGGGACAGCTGTGGTGTTGGGCGGGTTCCGAGGTCCTGGGAGGACAGAGGCAGCACTCAGCAGGAATCAATTGCTCCTGCCGAGGGGCTTCATTTAGTGAATTTTCATTTTATGATGCAGCCTGTGAAACTTATTATAGAGAAGATCATATACAAAGCTAGATGGAGCCTCTGTGCTCCATCACTGACCAGCAATAATCAACTCAAGGTCACCCTTATTTCCCTTACATTCCATTCACTGTCCACCATACATTTGGAAACAGACTCCAAACATCTACCATTTTCTCTATAAATATTTTTCATGAATCTTTAAAAAGACATTGTAAAGTCTTTTGGGCATATGGTTGCCATGCCTTGCACATGATCCCTAATATTTCATGGCCCCTGGACATGGGTGGGTGTGCCCCTCCTTCAAAGATTTTTTTCCACAGCAACCTAATATTACACATCTTAAACACTTCCTACCCATTTTCCATCATTACCACACCATATTTGATGGGGTTCAAATATAATGTGAACCATCGGAACACCTATAATGGCAATTGGAGGCCGCCCTAAAAACCCCCATCCCTCTCGGAGAGCCCGGCAAGCTACCAAGAGTATCCAGCCTGCACGGCAGAGCCTGGCAAGCTACCTGTGGCATATTCAATATGCCAAAAACAGTAACAAAAATGGGCCCCATTCCCCTGACCCTGGAGGAGCCCCTATACGGCAGCGTTAAGAAGAACGAACAAGGGGAGGCTGATAAAAATCTCAGGGCTGAACCAGGCTGCCAAAACAAAGAAGGACTAAAATGACTGTTTGCACTTTTAACATACATACGCTGGCATTGGAAGCATCCATTGAGGACCTGATGGTGCAAGCGTGAAAGATCAAGTACGATATCATTGGATTGACTGAGATGAGAGGGCATCACATCGTTTTCGACACTGGAGAAGAACTGTTCCTTGGAACATGCGACAGTAGAGGCATCGGTGGTGTCGGTGTCCTTGTCAACACGAACTTGGCCATGAGCATTGATTCGTTCGAATGCCTAACAACCCAAATCAGATGCTTACGTCTGAATAGATGTGGCCTGTTGCTGGCAGTTTCTATCTTCGTCGTTTACATGCCAACATCCAACTACGATGAAGAAGAAATTGAGAAATTCTACATGGAGTTGGAGAAGTTTTATAAAGAAGACCACACCTTCTACAAGATAGATTTTAACACCAAGATAAAATTTAACACCAAGAAGGTCACCTGAAGAACTCTACATCGGGACCCATGGCCTAGAATAGAATGAACAGGGTGAGAGACTGTCTGAGTTCATCATGTTGACCAAGACCATCCATGGTAACTCACAGTTCCAGAAGGCCAAATCTAAATGCTGGACATGAGAGTCCCCCGGCGGACAGTTCCACAATGAAATTGACCACATCATATTCAACTGACAGTTTTGCCTGACTGATCTCACTGTTGTCTCAAAATTCCAAACGGGTCAGTCTCAGGCCGAGATTTGACCCGGGTGGCCATGCCTTTGCACAGCAGCTTGGCTGCGGAACGAGCAGGATCCAGAGCCAGCTATATGACTTGGGATTCCAGCGAGTGCTTGCAACCATGTATCCAGACTGTGAACTAAGCTTTTGCTCCATGCTGCTCCAGGAAGGGGAATGATTCAATTTCCAACTTAAATCTCCCTGGACTTAATTACTAAAATACAGAAATTGTCCGCACGACTTTTTATCTCTTCATTCTCATCAGTGGAAAACTAATTATCAAATATTTCCTTTTCAAAAGGGCTGTATTCTTGGGGAGTAAATTCCAACAAGAATAGTGAGTTCTGTGTTGAAACTCCAACAACAATATTGAGTTTTGTGTTGAAATATGGTATGTAATCAAGGTAAAGAGAAAAGGAAGTGCAATTTATCAGTTTCGTAGGGGGAGGGTTTGGGGGGTGAGGGGTGGGATGTATACTGGGTTTTTTTTTTTTGATGGTGGAATATGGGCACTGGTGAAAGGACGTGTGTTTGAGCATTGTATAACTGAGACATAAGCCTGAGAACTTTGTAACTTTCCACATGGTGAGTCAATAAAATAAATTTAAAAAAAATTCCAAATGGGATTAGACCACCGTCTCCTTTGTGCAAAATTCTACTTCACGGAGTGGGGAGAAATGGCTGCAAAGTTTAAGAAGAGAACTCCCAGAATGACCAACTGGGAGCTCTTTGGCACTATTGTGGCAATGTAGGAAGATGCTGTCGTTGACAACATCATGGAGGAATACGATCAACTGGTTCAGCACCTCCATGGCTGTGTAGAGAAGCAATAAAGGAAGACCTCAAAGAGAAAACAGCAGCAGTGTTGACTGATGCGGCAGAAGCCAGGAAAAATATTCACAACACCCGCCTGTCCTTCACTAACTATAAGACCAAGATGACTGCCCTCCGACATCTTCCAGAAGGGCAATGGAGAGGATCATCCATGACTTCTACTCAGATCTCTTTGATAGCCATGTCCACCTGCCCACATACCAAATTCCACAGGATGGATATGTCATTCCCAGCATTCTTCCTTCCAAAATCCGACATGCCATTTCGTCAATAAAGAAGCATAGAGCACCTGGTCCAGATAAGGTCAGACCCAAACACCTGAAGAATCTGCCACCAGTACTCATCAATACACTGGCACGGCTCTTCATATACTACTTGTCCCAATGCAAGGTTCCATCCCAATGGAAAACCATCAGGACCGTCCTGTTGTATAAGAAGGGAGACATCCACGACATCAGCAACTATCACCCAATCTGCCTGTTGTCCGTCATCTACAAGTTATTCACTCAAGTCATCCTGAATAGGATTGGCAGAACACTAGACGAAGTACAACCATGCCAAGCAAGCTGGGTTCCGAATAGGGTTCAGCACGATTGACCATATCACAAGGTGACCAACCTCATTGAGGTTTCATGGGAGTTCAAGATGCCGCTGTGTCTAACATTCATTGATTTAAAGAAGGCCTTTAATTCTGTTAAGACTGAAGCAGTCATTGAAGCCCTAGCCAAACAGGGCATTCAAACTCAGTACATCAAAATCCTCCGTGAGCTGTATTACGGATTCACCACCAGGATCTCACCATTCCACAAGGAAGTGATCATCGACATAAAGAGAGGTGTTCGGCAGGGGAACACCATTTCACTGAAACTCTTCAGTGCCACCCTCAAGAACATCATGTGATGACTGGAATGGGAAGGAATGGGAGTGAAGATAGATGGTTGACAGCTACACCACCTCCACTTCGCTGATGACATCATTCTAATAACACCAAACATTAGCCAAGTGGCATGAATGCTGGCCGACTTCAACCATGGGTGTGGAAAGGTTGGACTGCAGCTGAATCTCACCAAGACAATGTTCATTAAAAACGAACTAGTACCTGATGTTCCATTTGCCTTCAACAGAATGAACATGTCTGAATTCAACAATTATACGCACCTAGGTCGAGAATTCAACATGACAAATGACCTGGCCTCTGAACTGCACAGGAGGAAGAGAGTGGTGTGGAAAGCTTTCAAGAGCGTCAAAGAAGTGGTTAAGAGGATGAAGAAACTCCAGCTTCAGACACATCTTTTTGGCTCCACTGTTCTTCCTGCACTAACATATGCCTCAGAGACCTGGGCCCTACGAAAACAAGATGAAAGCGCTATTCAGGTATCCCAAAGAGGAATTGAAAGAGCTATGCTTGGAATTTCATGTCTCACTCAAGTGAGAGATGGAATCTGGAGTTCTGACCTCTGTCGGTGATCAAGAATCAGGGACGCTGTCTCCTTTGCCAAGGTGATGAAAATCAAATGGGCCAGACACATAATGCGATTTAGAGATGACCGATAGAGTTGTTACCGACTGGATCCCAAGGGACGTCAAAAACCTCCGTGGCCGCCCACCTACGAGATAGTCAGACTTCTTCATCAAGACCCTGAATGAACGTTTTTAGGCTCTTCCTGTTCCTGGAGCAAGCAGATGCCATTGGGCCACACTAGCACGTGACAGGGACGAATGGAGACGTTACTGGCGCCTGATCGAACAAATCAACGGACAACAGGATGACAAGTCATACAAGTGAATATCATTGCTGTACCAGTATGATCATTATTATATCAATATTATACCAATTATATCATATTATATCAGTATTTGTTACCATTATAAGTGAGCAATTTTTTTTGAGGTTCCCATGAAACCTCAAAAAACCTCAAAAAAATTGAGCAATTTTTTTTCTGCTTTTTGGGTCAAACCTGGTGATGCACAGGGGTTACTCCTGGCTCTGCACTCAGGAATTACTCCTGGCGGTGCTCAGGGGACCATATGGGATGCTGGGAATCGAACCCGGGTTGGCACATGCAAGGCAAACGCCCTACCTGCTATACTATCGCTCCAGCCCCAGTGCTTGATTTTTCAATTGTTTAAAATCATGAATTTTTTTGCAGACTGTTTGAATAAGGATCCAGTTAAAATTATGCTGACATGGGGATGTATCTCCAAATTTATGTACAGTTTTCCCCTAACATTTCTCATGTGTGTGCATATGTGTGTGTGTTATCTCTCTTTGATTACTGGTTGCAACACTCAGAAATGCTCAGGGCTCCTGGCTCTAGTCTCAGGAATCACTCCTGGTGG